>NC_064643.1:102672151-103287151 GCF_023864345.2 Schistocerca serialis cubense | reverse complement strand
TTACGCCAACTCAGGTGGGAGTCACTCGAATTCCCAACCTACGGCCCTGATCTCTCCCAAAGCGATTATCATGCCTTCCCTCCCTTATAAAATCCTTAAAGGGCCGACGATTCCTGTCGGACGAGGATGTACAGCAGGTAGTTATTGACACAGCAGGGCGCAATGTTTTACCAGTTCTGTATCTTCAACGTAGTGCTGCTCTTCTTTTCTTGGCTTCTGAAGGAAAGACGCTGATCGACATCCAATGGAGAATGAAGAATATGTACGGGGCAGTATAAGTGTCGAAAATCACCAGAGTGGAAAATTGTGACCAGGGATGCTGCTACTTCATGATAACGTACGTCCCCATATCACAAATGTGATACAGAGGTTACGCCAACTCAAATGGGAGACTCCAGTGTGTGATTATCACGCCTTCAGACCCTCGCAAAAGGCCTTTAAGGATCGACGGTTCCTGTCGGACGAGGATTTGTAGCAGGCAGTTACAGACCTCTTCCTGCAGCATGATAAGATGTTCTGCCAAACCGTTATCTTCAATCCGGTCCATCGCTGGGATGATAGCCTCAATCCCCACTCTGATATTACTTGATGACACCGATGCTGGACTGTGCGGCCTCTGAATGGGAACTTGTTCAAAATGGTTAAAATGGCTCTGAGCGCTATGGGACTTAATATTTGAGGTCATCAGTGCCCTAGAACTTAGAACTACTTAAACCTAAGGACATCACACACATCCATGCCCGAGGCAGGTTCAAATGGTTCAAATGGCTCTGTGCACTATGGGACTTAACTTCTCAGGTCATCAGTCCCCTAGAACTTAGAACTACTTAAACCTAACTAACCTAAGGACATCACACACATCCATGCCCGAGGCAGGATTCGAACCTGCGACCGTAGCGGTCGCTTGGTTCCAGACTGAAGCGCCTAGAACCGCTCGGCCACGGAGGCTGGCCCCGAGGTAGGATTCGAACCTGCGACCGTAGCGGTCGCGCGGTTCCAGGCTGAAGCACCTAGAAGCGCTCGGCCACTGCGGCAGGCGGGAACTTGTTGAAAGCTTCTTACATCAGTACCACAATACTTTCTGTCCTAAAGCAGCATCTGTAAGGCCGTAGTTTGAGGACGACAACATTCCTGAAATGGCTTCGTCTCTCCAGACGTGAACCGTATGGAACCAACCTTGGGATGAGGTAGAACATAGAGTTCCAGCCAGAGTCGAGCATGTCTGGTTTCGCCTCTTGATGAAGAATGAGCTGTCTTTCCTCCACAGGTGTTTGCACATCTCACTGAGAGTGTCCTCAACCGTTGTAAAGGTTAACAGTGGACAGACACGATATTCATGTCCACTAATAATTGTCTCGATGCTTCTGATTAGATACTGTATGTAAGAAATTATTCCATACTCTTGGATCTTCGGTGACTTTCTGTAGTGTGCTACTGTGTCGAACGCTTCCCCGAAATCCAGTAATATGGAATCTACATGGTGCACTTCATCCTTGATTTGCAGGAGAGAAGGGCGATCTGAGTTTCGCGCGAGAGGTACTTTCTAAACCCTACAATTTTGGATTCGTTCGGAACCTTCTTTGTGGGTGTCGCAATTACAGTTCATTACAGGTGGGACACCTCCGCTGAAGCGAGGCGCCGACAGCTGTTTCGGCGCCGGACACATTTTCCCGAAGTGGCGTGCTTGTGCGCTGGCCGGGCGCCGCTGACCGACGTAAATAACCGGCGCCTCGCCTCACTCGCTCTCCCTGTGTGGTCCGGCCGGCCCGCCGGACACCGCTATTCCTGCCCACCGGCGGCGCGGCTCCGCTTCCGTCGCCAGCTGCTGCGCGGCTCACTTATCTCGCTACCCCTGGTGACGTCACCCCGCTCTCCCGCCCACTGTGCTAATAGGGGCGACGACAGACTTATACGTGTGCTCACCGCCTGCCAATTGATCTACGGCGCGACGAGGGTCTTGCTCACATTTACACCAGTGTGTGTGTGTGTGTGTGTGTGTGTGTGTGTGTGTGTGTCTGTGGTGAACAGAAAAATTCACTGAGTTGAAAAAAGTCAGAAGTTAGCGATGTGCACATAAACAGATGGCAGTACTATCGCGTACACACGGTATAAAAGGGCAGTGCATTGGCGGAGTTGTCATTTATACTCACAAGGGAACCTCCCCATCGCACCCCTCCTCAGTTTTAGTTATAAGTTGGCACAGAGGATAGGCCTTGAAAAACTGAACACAGATCAATCGAGAAAACAGGAAGAAGTTATGTGGAACTACGAAAAAATAAGCAAAATATACAAACTGAGTAGTCCATGCGCAAGATAGGCAACATCAAGGATAGTATGAGTTCAGGAGCGCCGTGGTCCCGTGGTTAGCGTGAGCAGCTCCGGCTGTAACAAGTTTAGTGTCTGTGTTTTGCGACCGCACCGCAAAACTGTGTGATTAGTAGACGAAAGTACCTGCCTCTCCAATGGGAACCGAAAACATTTGATCGCAAGGTCATAGGTCAACCGATTCCTCCACAGGAAAACACGTCTGATATATTCTATACGACAATGGTGACGGCATGTGCGTCACATGACAGGAATATGTTGTCGACCCACCTAACTTGTGGCGAATGGGTAAAAAGATTCTTCTACCTTGCCCGATTTAGGTTTTCTTGTGTATGTGATAATCACTCCCAAAAAAGTGATGAAAACATAAGAGTTTGTCACATAAACTGCAACAAGTGAATGCAACGGTTTCACAGTCGCACAGTTTTCCCTGTGCTCTGTCAAAACATATGTTTTTCATGTTTTCAAATTTTTCCGTGTGTAGAGCGTCAAATCCTGCATATGTCCAAGCAAATCTGAACATGTCCTAGAATTTTGGAGAGCGAAGTTGATTATGTGTGAGTACCTGAACTTTGATAACTGTCTGAAAATAAAAAATTAAACTTTTCACTCGGGGGAAGACTTAAACCAAGGATTTCCCGCTCCGCAGCTGCTCACGCAAATCACGGGAACACGGCGTTCCTAAGCTCACTCTGTCCTTGATGTTGCCTATCTTGCGCATGGACTACTCAGTTTGTATATTTTGCTTATTTTTTTCATGGTTCCACACAACTTCTTCCTGTTTTCTCGACTGATCTGTGTTCAGTATTTCAACGCCTATCCACTGTGCCAACTTATAACTATATCTGAGGGGGATTGCGATGGGGAGGTTCCCTTGGCAGGTGATTCATGTTAAAGGGTTTCCGGCCTCGCTGAGGAAGGGAATCAACAAATGGCTCTGAGCACTATGGGACTTAACTTCTGAGGTCATTAGCCCCCAGAACTTAGAACTACTGAAACCTAACTAACCTAAGGACATCACACCCATCCATGCCCGAGGCAGGATTCGAACCTGCGACCGTAGCGGTCGCGCGGTTCCAGACTGTAGCGCCTAGAAGCGCTCGGCCACCACGGCCGGCGGGAATTAACAGACTTTGAACGCCGAATGGTAGCTGACTCTAGACGCACTTCGGAAATGGTTAGAGAATTCAGTATTCCGGGATCTAGTGTCGAAAACCGAGCGAGGTGGCGCAGTGGTTAGACACTGGACTCGCATTCGGAAGGACGACGGTTCAATCCCGCGTCCGGCCATCCTGATTTAGGTTTTCCGTGATTTCCCTAAATCACTCCAGGCAAATGCCGGGATGGTTCCTCTGAAAGGGCACGGCCGACTTCCTTCCCCATCCTTCCCTAATCCGATGAGACCGATGACCAAGCTGTCTGGTCTTCCCCAAACCAACCAACCAACCTCTAGTGTCGAAAGTGTGCCGAGAATACCAAATTTCAGGCGTCACATCTGAGGACGAATAATGCAGAGGCCGGCGGCCTTCACTTAACGACCGAGAACAGCGGCGTTTACATGGAGCTGTCAGTGCTGATAGACAAGCAACACTGCGTGAAATAACAGCAGACATCAATGTGGGAAGTATGACGAATGTAACTGTTAGGACAGTTCAATGTGTGTGAAATCTTATGGGACTTAACTGCTAAGGTCATCAGTCCCAAAGCAAGTGAGCAAGTGGATTGTGTTGCCATGGGTAACCCGTTGAGCCCTGCGATTGCCAATTTTTACATGGAAAAATTTGAACAATTAGCGTTGAATAAAGCAAATAAGAAACCATGTTGTCGGTATCGTTATGCAGACGACACATTCGTGGTTTGGACACACGGTAAAAAAGCCTCAGACGAATTTTTTGATTATCTTAGTAGCATAAACCCTAAAATTCAGTTTACCATTGAAGTGGAAAAAGATCAGGCTATTTCGTTTCTCGATGTGTTAGTCATCAGACAGACCGATGGCAGTTAAAACGTGAAGTGTTTCGGAAGAGCACACATACTGATAGATACTTACATAAGAACTCCAATCATCACCCACAACAAAAAGAGGTGTAATCAAAAGTTTAGTGGACAGGGCAAGACGGATTTGTACGCCGGAACATCTGGATACGGAACTGAATCATCTGCAACAGGCCTTCGAAAAGAATGGGTACTCAAACAAAGAAATTAATAGAGTTGGAAGACCTAATTACAGCAGGCCAAAGGATAAGAATGGTACAAAGCAATGGAAGAACACGGTGTCTTTACCTTTCACCAGTAAGGTTACAGATCGAATTGGAAAAATTTTGCTGGAACATAAAGTGAAACCGGTATTCAAACCCACCAGAAAAATAGGACAAGTACTTCGTTCTGTTAAAGATAGAAGGCCACCATTATCATCTAGCGATGTGTATAAAATTCCGTGTACCTGTGGCAAGGTCTATATTGGTACTACGAAAAGAAGTGTGAATACGAGGGTAAAGGAGCATAAAAGTCTTTGCCGACTGGGTCATATAGATAAATCGGCCGTTGCCGAACATGCACTTCAGTCCGGTGACCGTGTAGTTAAGTTTTCTGAAACTACAGTTTTAAGTGCTACCACGAACTATTATCCACGACTGTATTAGGAAGGCTATTGAAGTTTATAAACATGAAGATAATTTTAATAGAAAAGAAGAGGCCTTGAAATTAAGCGAGATATGGACAGTGGCGTTACAGACTCGATAAGTGATTTTTATCTATGACGGACTATTATCGATAGTTACATTTTATGTTTGACTAGTTTTCTCTCTGCTACTACGTGGAAGCTAGACCACGCCCACTTTCCTCAGTATTTAGGCCGCTCTCCAACACCCGACTCGTCAGTCGGCAGGACTCAACAGGACCAGCCATACCTCTGAGGAGGTCCAACGTAGTATTGGGTGAAACGTTAGGAATAGAAGTACTCCATGGACCACGGCCATATAACCCGGAAGAATTATCAACAGCAGTCCCAAAACTTACACACTACTTAACCTAAATTATCCTAAGGACAAACACACACACCCATGCCCGAGGGAGGACTCGAACCTCCGCCGGGACCAGCCGCACAGTCCATGTCTGCAGCGCCCCAGACCGCTCGGGTAATCTCGCGCGACTGTTAGGACAGCGTAGCGAAATCTGGCGTTATTGGGCTACGGCAGGAGCGAGCAGGAATCCCGCACATGTGCGGTGCACTTGCACGCGTGCAGTTAACAGGTGTTCTGCGTGCACACGGGGGCAAGCTGGCCACCCGCTTATCTCCCATCCCCACCATACCTTCTGTCCGCTTCTTCCTCTGTAATGCGTTTTGTTTCCGAGCTTGCTTTACTGAGTGAATGAATAAGGTTAGTAGGAGTGCTTGAAGGAAATCATGGTTTGGAAGAGTACCTATTACCTACGATACGTTTTATTTAATTATAACAGGTGGAGTTTACAATACGTTTAATATCTGGAACAAAATTTCTACATACAGACAAACAGTTACGTAAATTTTCATCACTGATGTTTGCTCTTAACCGAGACTTATTAATTCAGCAAATGGTTTTCCAGCTCTCGCTATATTAAGCGCAGTCTTATAACTTGCACATACCGCTGGGCTATTATTGTTGTCGTCCTGAAAACTTGAAAACAGTGCTCCATAAAATGTTAGATCAGTTAGATGAGAGACATGACGAGAGAAAGTCTCAGATCTCTCGTGACAACAGCAACTACGACAAATTCAAATGGCTCTGAGAACTATGGGACTTAACTGCTGTGGTCACCAGTCCCCTAGAACTTAAAACTACTTAAACCTAACTAACCTAAGGACATCACACACATCCAAGCCGGAGGCAGGATTCGAACCTGTGACCGTAGCGGTCGCGCGGTTCCATACTGTAGTGCCTAGAACCGCTCGGCCACTCTGGCCGGCCAACTACGACAGATTCATCTGGTATCGTTAGATCGCTCTTCTTAAGCTCAGTCAATTCCCCATCCGCTCAGAATCCGACAATAAATTGTACTCGTCCTTGTGAAATTTATTATAATGGTCTTCAATACTAAACTTCCGTTGACCAGCGAGAATACTGCCACATATTAAACATTTCGAATGTTCACGTTTTTGCACAAAGAAAAAATGATTCTCCCATTACTTTTTAAAAGATAGCAAATCTCCACTTCTCCGTTTCTTGAAATACAACGTTCACTACATAGTGCTCGCTTCGCATCAACGTCGGCAGCTTAGCCTGGCACTACACTGGCGCAACCTGCCGGCTGTCGCCACAGCCCCGGTCGACGCCTGCACGCGAGCAGCACACGTGCAGCGCCGTGTGCTCACGAGCCGCGTGCAACGTTTGCCCGCCCCTGGGCTACGGTAGCAGACGATCGACGCGGGTGCGTCTGCTAATGACATCGCCTGCAGCGCCTCTCCTGGGCCTCTGACCATATCAGTTTGACCCTAGGCGGCTGGAAAATCGTGACCTGGTCAGATGAGTCCCGATTTCAGTAACAGCTGACGGTAGCGTTCGAGTGCTGAGCGGACCCCTCAAAGCCATGGACCCAAACTGCCAATGAGACATTGTGCAAGCTGGTGGTGACTCCATAATGGTGTGTGACGTGTTTGCATAGAATGGACTGGGTCCTCTGGTCTAACAGAAGCGATCATTGACTGGAAATTGTCATGCTCGGATGCATGGAGACAATCTGCCGC
Source organism: Schistocerca serialis cubense (assembly GCF_023864345.2). Classification (NCBI taxonomy): domain Eukaryota; kingdom Metazoa; phylum Arthropoda; class Insecta; order Orthoptera; family Acrididae; genus Schistocerca; species Schistocerca serialis. Next base: position 103,280,103 of record NC_064643.1, on the reverse strand, counting down.
CATTCATTGACTTCAAATTCCAAAACAACGATGTCGTGTCACCGGGCCATGACTTATTTGAAGAACGGATCGGACAACTGGTGCGAATGATTTGGCCACACAGATAGCCTGACTTGAATTCCATCGAATATTTATGGGACATAATCGAGAATTCAGTTCGTGCACAATGTCCTGCACCGGCAGCTCTTTCGCAATTATGGATGACTATACAGGCAGCATGTCTTAGTATACCTGCAGATAGAGGACTTGCAACGACGTTTTGAGTCCAAGGTACGTCGAGATGTTACACTACGCCTGGCAAACCGAGGACCGACACGATATTAGTAGGTATCCGATGACTTCTGTCACCTCTGTGTGTGACGCCCTTGGTTTAGCTTTATCTCGTTACAGAATAATTCGTTCGGGTTGCCATGTCATTTACCTGTGCTGTAGTGCTCTTATGAAACTGTTGTCCGTCGTTATGTACACTTGTTTACGTTATCAGGTTTTTGCCTTCCTTTATTTTCTTGAGACAACAATCGCTGAAAGGATTTCAAAGCGTAGTAGCCAGTTTCACCAGCCAGTTGTCATCATCAGACTGTGTACACGAGCGTGCTGCAGGCGGTGACCTAAGCTTGTTATTGCGTTCTTAACAGAAGTACTTGAAAAATTTGGTTTTGGATAGTTTTCGCCCTGAACAAACAAAGTTTTTACGTCCAGACATGTCTCGCTGAAGTTACAGCATCTTCAATGAGTTTTTTTTTTTAATTTCATTCTATCAAATTACTGTCTGTACATACGTAATTTCACCTATTAAATAAAGTATTCACAAAATGAAAGCAAAAACAAAATTTTTACTTTTTTACATCATGCTGTGGCTTCAGTAGCTTTCTAAGCTTTCCAGTGTAATTATTCTCCTTCTGCTGTTTCTCATCCGCAAACATAGAGAGTTCAATATAGACAGAGAGGGGGAGGGAGAGATATAGAGGGAGTACATTCCTTGCTGAAAAATGTGCTGTAAGTAATCTAGGTGCGAACAATTCACTAGTTACTCTGCGTGATGACTGTCATCACATGAGAAACACTGAAAACTTCCTGGCAGATTAAAACTGTGTGCCCGACCGAGACTCGAACTCGGGACCTTTGCCTTTCGCGGGCAAGTGCTCTACCAACTGAGCTACCGAAGCACGACTCACGGCCGGTACTCACAGCTTTACTTCTGCCAGTACCTCGTCAGTTTTAATCTGCCAGGAAGTTTCATATCAGCCCACACTCCGCTGCAGAGTGAAAATCTCATTCTGGAAACACTGAAAAATTAATGCAGCCCAGTGCGCATGTGCAATAACGTTCATGAAGATGTCTGGATCAGTATGAGTCAAGAAATGTAATACTACCTCCAACATTCACCTGAGTAAACTACTAATTAAAATTAGAAATATTCAGCATAACAGAGAGGTGAATGGAATAGGAAGAGGGTGCATAATATACTCTCTGTTACACACTGTATAGTTTCTTTCAGAATTCAAACTGTAATGTGGTCATTTGTCTCCGAAACTGACCGCTAACATATTTCGGATGATGATTTGCAAACTACCTTGATCAAGGAGTCGTTCAGTTGCAATACTCCGTAATAGCAGAACTGGATTAGCGTCGCTATTGACTGTTTTCATTTCACTGTTTGTTTATTTGTCTTTCATATGTGGTATGGTGCAGACTTCCAAGATCTGAAAGGTTACAACCTGGCCACAAGAGATAGGAATGGTTTTAAGAGGAACGGTCCATCATAAAATTGTTGAGCCCTCAGGTAAACAGACCGGCATACGTGGGCATCTTCGTTCTCAAGCACACTCTCCAGCTAGAACTCGGGAAGGCCTTTATCTGTTGAAAAAATAAAAAAAATGTGAAGAAAGTTGGAACTCTTCGCAAAAGACTTTTAGCAGGATAAGAGACCTCTAGCAAAGTGTCATTTCCGTCAGGCAGTGTGAATTTTCTTATGATGCCTCGGAAGAGCGTTCGGTTTAAACTTTCAGGATCCAGCTTTATGATTTGGTGATTGGTGCATACTGTTACTTTCTGGAGAGCCCGCGCTTTTTCGCTGTATCTCCGTGCATCGGATAAGCCCGTTTTAGAATTGTCCCATGGAGTGGGACTTCCTCCACACCTAAGAGCAGTATTACTTCAACATAGCAAAAACCAACAAAAATAGGAGGTTGTTTAACATCGTCACTTCAGTTTTACTGGTCGTCACTCCCAATCTTGCCCACAATTGGCCATCAAGTTGCTGCTCTGACGAAAAACAGCAAAGTTTCAGAGCAGACAGAAGAATAACACTTCAACTTATGCGCTAGAAGAGTAAACAATCCGATGTAGGATTTGGAAGAGTACACTTCACTTTACATTTTTGCAGTACTCAAACTTTAGGTTCGGAGAGATGAGTGATAAGACTTGTGCCACTAGAAGGATGCCTGTACTTGAGCATTACATTATGAAGAGAGACGGCTGTATCTGGGTCGTTTCTGCCACCGATTTATTCGTGCTCTGTGCGCCTGGCAAGATGAATCTCCATTGCACGTGATGTTGTTCAGATGCGAAGTTAATTCGCTGCTTTCAGGAACTGAGTAAGCGACCTTAAAGTCACACATCTCGCTCTCAAAATGCTTATTTTGGCAATCTTACGGTGTTCGCTCCTATCTTTCCCTTTGCTCTCAGCACTTAACTAACTGAAGCAGTCATTGGCTGGGTCCATGAATTACTAATGTAACTATGTTTCATCCGCCACCCCGTAGCCAATAGTGCCAAGGTTATGCTTTAATGTAAAAGGAGTTTCTCTCTTATTCAACGCATCTTATTAGTACATCAGTGGGTAACTTTAAATTTTGAAGACAATAAATGGAATCGTGTTAGCAACCACTTGTGTCGATTCATAGCAAGAAAAACCCTGCTCCAACTAATATGTGTGAGTGGTTTAGTACCCATTCGTTTCAAGCTTAACTGGACCACTCCTATTGAAATCCTTTTAAATAAACTGTTTCCATTGCTTGACAGTACCCTTCTTTTAAATTAATTTCCATGATCATTTGGGGTAGTCTCACTACTCTGTTGGTCACCGGAATTTGGTATTGCGCATCACGGGAGTATGCACTCAAACACAACAGACACCACACAAATCCCAGATGTAGAGATAGAGCTGCCGCTATGAGGGGTCACACATGTGGTTCCAGTTATTCACGTCTGTACTTCTGGTGGGAAAGTCCGCTCGTCCATAAGATTATGCCTTCTCGACCCCCAACACTCAACCACAACCAAGCAGGCGTCCCTCCATCATGGAGCAGTGGTGGTACGTCCTACCACTTTCCGCTAATTGGTTCGAGAATAACTTTGGAGTTTGAAGCGGAGACCTTCTTTGCTAAGTTCATTATTTCGTAATCCAGTCTCAACGTTATCTGCAAAATAAACAGTCGTGTCTCCTCGCTATCGCAATCAGATCATGCAGGAGCACTCCCTGTGTCGCTTCAGTCTGGAACCGCTTGACCGCTACCGTCGCAGGTTCGAATCCTGCCTCGGGCATGGATGTGTGTGATGTCCTTAGGTTAGTTAGGTTTAAGTAGTTCTAAGTTCTAGGGGACTGATGACCTTAGAAGTTAAGTCACATAGTGCTCAGAGCCATTTGAACCAACTCCCTGTGTCTCGTATGGGTCAGACCTTTCACCTTCTACCCTCTCAAACGTCTTCTTCAACTTTGTCTCCTCTGGTGTTCACCACAGGTGAGGCCCCTCAGTCTTGGGTCTGAGTAACCGTTTCTCCTTTCCAACCTTCCCCAAATAACTCTCCTTTCCTTCCTTTATAAGGTACGTACAATTTCCTATCGTTTCGAATAGTATTTTCTATTTTTGTTTCTGCTGACAGTATTTGGGATTTCGACTCATAAATATATGTCCTACAAATCTCCCTTCTTGTAATATAACAGTTTTCTCAACCGAAATCTTCCTTTTGATTCGATTATCACAGAAAGTTGTTACATCCTGGCAAAATTTCAGCTTCAAGAATATGTGAAAACTGTACCTAATTACGGAGGCAAGTGAAATTTATCTCTTCACTGAGCGTGGCAATACAGCTATACCCTTAGACTGCAAGATGATTGAATCAAAACTGCAGTCACCTAAACAGACGGGATTAACCGTGCGTGCTGATTTCAACTGAAACTATTAAACAGGTAAAATCGTTATTAAAGTACGTGGTGGGTGTCGTTTCTTGAAGTAAGTAATTAAGCTTGCTGTTAGTCTGCGAAAGAGATTACTCATAAGATATTTCTACAGTCTATCTTCGAAGGCAAATATCCTCTGCAGACCAGAGAAATATACATACTGCAAATGCCGAACATGTAATCTACTTTACTCTGAATACGCATAATCAAAAGCTACATGTTTATACACCAGGCCGTCATATCTTTTGGCTGCGACACACTAACTCAGAATTAAATACTCATCCATCGCAAACAATCCTGTCGGAGGAACATCCGCGACTGAGCATTATAACAGAGCCTGAAAATACCGCTTCAGCTGTAAGGTTCTTTATATTTAGAACTGTTCTCCAGTAATCCCAGTTGGTGTACACTTCACATTGTTTGTCGCCACAGATCTTTAATCAGAGAAAATACCAGATGAAAATTGGAATCGATATTTGAGAACCTGTAAATACACCTGACAGCGGGCATATACGAGCCCGAAACCGGCCGTCTTCTAAATAAAAAGAACGTCACAACTGAAGCGCTGTTTTCAAGCTCTGCTGTTCCTCTATTGGTTCAGACCAGGGTTTCCGAGAGGTTTCCATTTGACTGTAAGTCGAACGCCGGAACTAGAAATTCCCTCCCGAACGCTGCCAACTCGGACTCCCTCTGCTCCACTAGCAGCTGGCCTGCTATGTGGCTGAAAATGCCCGGATCCTTTCGTTAGGTCGACACTTGAACAGCCCGTACGGCCTTTGGAGACAGAGGACGGAAAATATTAAATAGAATATTGCTCGAGCGTGTGGGTTCCACATAAATTTAGAGCAATCAGGAAATATAAAATTTATACAGAATGGAACACTCCCGCTTGTCCCTACCTATAGGGGGTGGACAAAAATATGGAAGCACAAAAACGCAGCACATTACGATGATGAAGGTAGAAAGTGATCATGTACACTTCTCTCCGAACTGGACCGCACGGGATCGATAACATCGAGGGCTGATGACCGTGGTGCCCAGGAGAGATACGACAGTTCATTCTCGTGCACACAAAACCACTCCTGGATCATGCGAGATGCGCTAAAAGCGGTCCTGTCGTCTTTTAACACAGCATCACCATTGGGGAACAATCGTTGTACTATATGATGAACCCATCCAGCCAGAAGGGTTACATGGTCGTTGGCGGTAATGCAGCATTGCAGAGTAACCATGCAGTTTCATGATATGGCTGCCAAAATCGTTACCGAACCCTCGCCATGTTTCCCTCTTGGGATCTAAACTCGTCCAGATATAGGAAACACTGGGAAACAAGACTCATCCGGCCAAATGATATCCTTCCATCGTTCTGTGGTCCATGTTTTATGGCTGCGACACGATCTTTTCCTGTTATTTGCAATTGCATCACTGCCGAGTGGTTTTGAAATTCCAAGTCACCCTGCAGTTCCATGCTTACGGAACTCGCGTTGTGTGTGCGCGCGCGTGTGTGTGTGTGGTTTTTTTTTGTGAATAAGGTGTTCGCGATTGCGACATTCAGCCCTACAGGGAGTTTTGCAACTGTTGTCCTCTTATTTTTCGTCATAATCCTCTCCACTGACGATCACTCAATATGCGCTTTCGTCTGCGTTGTGACTTAGTCGATGATGTTTTCCCACTTTCCCTAAAAATGGTATAAATCTTCGATATGGTGGCTGCTGAAACAGTAAACACTTCGGCTACCTTCGTTACGGAAGCACCCACCATGGGAGCACCAACGATTTTCCCACTTCGGAATACGCTGAATTCCGACAATGCACTCACAACTACACAGAATACCGTTCCGAACACCACTGAATCTTGCAACATAGTATGGACGTTGCAAAAACTGCAGGCTTGGCTAGCACCTGAGTTTATGTTCAAACATGATTTTCTCGCGATGTTTCCGTATCATTGTCCAACCCCTGTAACTCGGCAGTGTTTTCACACTAATGTTCGTGAAAATTGGAATATCACGAAGGAGACATGATTACAATGAAACTGTAATCCACAAATACTTGACAATACACAAATGATTGAGATTACAGAACGTTCTGTAATCGGTGTCTCTAGATATCATGGCGTGGAATCGAAGAGAGCCTGAATAGGCTGGGGGACGCACTGCCACGAGATTTGTAGGCGCGTCCAAAAAGCACCTACAGTACTTCCTGGAGGACCAGAACGAACAATTTGTCAACTGACCTTATCGCAGACATGTTCGATGGGTGACATGTCAGACCAACATTCACGCCAGGGAAGGAGTAGTACCCGTCGTTACTTGACTAACGCTGGTCCATTCCTCGCCACATGTGACCGCGCATTGTCCTGCTGGAATATGGCGTATGGAGCTGCCTGCAGGAGGGGCAGCGCCAGTGGCCCTAAAGCCTCCCTAACGTTGCAGTTACTAAGATTGCCCTCAATACGTAAAGGGAAATCTCGCATGCTATAGCCAGTGGCGCCCTAAACCGTCACACTTGGCGTTCAACAATGCAATCGATCCAATTACTTTCACCACGGTAGCGTCTAATATCCAAACCTCCAAATGTCAGTCACTCGGATGGGTACCAATCGTTGTATGTCGACAGAGTGCCAAGCAAACTCCGATTTAGTTCGTACTACATGCTGTCGTCCAGCAGAACGGGCGTAAACGTTAATTAAAAGTAACGCCAGATTTAGGGAGGACATGAAAAGCATAACTGTGAGTGTATAATACGTGCAGCTTCCGTGGGGAAGTTGATAGAGCGTTGGCTCTTCGTGGAAAGAGTCCTTGGTTCAATCCTAATGACGACTTTTTTATGTTGACTGTACTATACGTGAAAGTGTAATCGGTGACATTATGTTTGTGACATGTAAAAGGGCTGTTTGGAGTTGACAGCAATTTTCTCTTGGCTGTCTGCTTTGGATTCGTTTCTTTGAAAGTAGTTAACCTATGGAGAACATTTGTGGTTTCACATAATATACATTCAGAAGAGAAAAATAAAGAAACAATTGCTTCACACGTGCGGAAGTTATAATAGTAATAGTAATAATAATAATAATGGTGGCCGTAGTTGTAGTAGTAGTAACAAAATAATACTGTCAACAGTAAGTACTTAATATTCAACTAACGAAGCAAAAGCAGACTGCCAAAATAACACTCCTACAAACCCCGTACAGTCCTTTTACACGTCAGGAAAATGTTCTCCCATATAACAGTTTCACGCGTAGACAGTTAAAAAATTTGTCACCAGGAGGGTTCGAAGACGGGATCTTTGGTACTGCAAGCTCTACCAAATCACGCATCAGAGATTTACGTAACAATCGCTGCCAGATACCCTTTTCCCGTGTCCCGTAGTTCTGGTGCTACTCTTAATTACTGTTTATGCATGTTCTGCTGGACGACAGCACATTTTGTTGTTGTTGTGGTCTTCAGTCCTGAGACTGGTTTGATGCAGCTCTCCATGCTCCTGTGCAAGCTTCTTCATCTCCCAGTACCTACTGCAACCTACATCCTTCTGAATCTGCTTAGTGTATTCATCTCTTGGTCTCCTTCTACGAGTTTTACCTTCCACGCTGCCCTCCATTGCTAAATTTGTGATCCCTTGATGCATCAGAATATGCCCTACCAACCGGTCCCTTCTTCTAGTCAAGTTTTACCACAAACTCCTCTTCTCCCCAATTCTATTTAATACCTCCTCATTAGTTATGTGATCTACCCATCTAATCTTCAGCATTCTTCTGTAGCACCACATTTCGAAAGCTTCTATTCTCTTCTTATCTAAACTATTTATCGTCCATGTTTCACTTCCATACATGGCTACACTCCATACAAATACTTCCAGAAACGGCTTCCTGACATTTCAATCTATACTCGAGTTAACAAATTTCTCTTCTTCAGAAACGCTTTCCTTGCCATTGCCAGTCTCCACTTTATATCCTCTCTATTTCGACCATCATCAGTTATTCTGCTCCCCAAATAGCAAAACTCCTTTACTACTTTAAGTGTCTCATTTCCTAATCTAATTCCCTCAGCATCACCAGACTTAATTCGACTACATTCCATTATCCTCATTTTGCTTTTGTTGATGTTCATCTTATATCCTCCTTTCAAGACACTGTCCATTCCGTTCAACTGCTCTTCCAAGTCCTTTCCTGTCTCTGACAGAATTACAATGTCATCGGCGAACCTCAAAGTTTTTATTTCTTCTCCATGGATTTTAATACCTACTCCGAACTTTTCTTTTGTTTCCTTTACTGCTTGCTCAATATACAGATTGAATAACATCGAGGAGAGGCTACAAGCCTGTCTCACTCCCTTCCCAACCACTGCTTCCCTATCATGTCCCTCGACAGCACATGGCGTGAACTAAATCGGTGCTTCGGTTGATACACTGTCGACTTACAACGTTTCGTACAGAACTGAGCGTGACAGTCCGACCCGCAGCAGACGGCGTCGAGCTTCCACGCAGACGTGTTCACACCCGTTGCAGTGCTCCGTCGTCGAGCCAACACTGTGGGCCACCTAGTACTCTCGGCTACAGCCATGCCGGCATAAGGGCGGTTATTCCTCAGTGTAGCAGCGTGCCAGAGCCACAATGAATTCGAAAGTAAAGTTCTATGTACTGACTTGGCAGAAAATCCTAAGAAATTTTGGTCTTATATCAAAGGGGTAGGTGTATCAAAACTAAATGACCAGACACTCTGTGACCAAAATGGTACTGAAACAGAGGATGACAGACTAAAGGCCGAAACACTTGAAACGTCCCCTTAGAAGAATTATACATGACTGTGCTTAAACTGACACACAATAATCTTTTTAGCGCAATGCAATCTAACTTTCAGTAATCCCTACAAGAGAATGGCCCTGACTAAATTAACCTATACGTTTCACAAATCACTTACCTCACAAAAATCTTCGTTACTCGAACTATTGCAATACAGCGAGCGCCACTACTGCCAGCTAAATAAAAGATTCAAACTACGGAAGGCACTAACTACTGATAGGCATAGTTAGCAAATGAAAGATTTTAATAGAGAACACACAATGTATTTACCTTAATAGTCATAATATATATAGCAGTTCATGCCATACAGTCTTACAAATTTCAAAACTCCGCCATTTCCCTCCCCACATCCACCACTGCTGGCGGCTCACCTCCAACTGCGCAACGCTACGCGCTGTTCACATCCAGCTGCCCAACACTACAATGTCAGACAACAATGCAAACTAGCCACAGACTGCACACAGCACAGCCAATAAGACAACATAAACAGCCTACTTACATAGCCCCATTGCTCCCCACAAAAAATTTTACAAATTGTTTTGGACAGTGGCCAATAATGATTTGATAAAATTTTTTTATAATTACAATAGCAAAGATATCAAATGCACACACTTATTGATACAATGTTGGTCAAAAGCTAAAATTTTCTCACAGTCCATAAAGACAGTCCTGATCATTCATCACAGTAAAATTGGTGTGTTTTTCTCAAAGTCTGAGCAGTAAAAGAAAATGCACACGGAAGTAGTGGGTTTCCATGCAGTCTTGAAGGAGCAGTGTTGTCTGTCCAATGGAAAGACAGTGCTGACTCTCGACATGCAGACAGGTAATGGGCCACAACAGAGCAAACCCACAGCAGAGTCATTCGAAGTTTTGAAGAATATTGGTAGGTAGGTCATCGCAGAGTAGACCCACTGGTAGAGATTACGGTCTTGGTGGGCCACCAGAGGTGCAGACCCACTGTAGTCCTGGTAGAGATTGTGGTATTGGTGGGCCACCAGAGGTGCAGACCCATTGCAGTCCTTGTAGAAATAATGGTACTGGTGAGTCAGAAAAGGAGTAGACCCACTGTAGTCCTTGTAGAAATAATGGTATTGGTGGGTCATCAAAGATGCAGACCCACTGTAGTCCTTGCAGAGATGGCCAGCAGCCATCTGTTGTGACTGTGCAGGTGCACAATCACCATTGAAGAGTCTTGCGGATAATATAGCAAGCCCATAACCACCACTCGTGCACTCACAAAGTTTTTGGAATTGTCCTTAGAACCAGCAATGCTGTTATCCAGTCCCTTGCTGAATTATTAACACACGTGCAAACACTAACAGTCTCTACTTCTCACATATTGTCCACATAGTATGACCAACAGAAACGTGTGCAGTGAAATGGAACTTACAAGTTAATGATATGATGAACTGGTGTCAATCACAATTTTATAAAATAAGAATACAATTACAAAGGTACAAAATACATCATTAAAGAACATAACAATACAGATAACATTTTTAGTACAGGCTTTACAAAACAATAGAAATAAACATATACATCAGTGTTACAGGAATTATGACATAAGTAAATACATAAAAGATTAGAATAACTTTTGAAACATCAACTTCACACATGAGCATTAAAACAAAACAGAATAAATAATGTCTAAACATCTTTACAAAGTAAATAACATGTTATCAGAAAAATTCTACAACATAACTCTTACTAGCTAAACACATACAGACAGGAAAAACACAAATTCACATAGCGTAGTAACACAAAAATACGGGACAGGGTTTGTTTTCAGTGTGACATTTGGTACTTCAGTCCAGCCCAAAACTTCATTCCATATATCTTTCCTCTTATTTCAACATTTGTTTCCACCAAAAAAAATCCTATCCAACCATGCATTCTGTATTCTGTTCACATCCTCTTTCAAAATTCTTTTTTTGGCCAAACCATTTTCTTATAGCTTCCCAATGCATTTCTTCCAATTCATCACAACTCGTTCTCACATATAGCCTACCCCATCTTAAGCTAACTTAAATCTACTGAGCTCAGATGCTAAACTAAGGGACGAGGCAATGCAGCAGCACAAAACAATTAATGCAAACAGCAATGACAAAAAAATGCAAATTGGCAAAGCAAGCAGCAATATTACAACTAATATAAGGCAATGAGCAGCAAACAAGAAAAATAAATCAGTAGTAAAACTGGCTTAACAGAGTAATGTAAACTGAAATTTAGTAGCACTACGCCTGGCAAACAGCAGCAGCAAATGCAATAACTTATATCTAAACATAACACAGCTCAAGCAGAAAGAATATTACAGTAAAGATGGCCATGTCTAATACCTATGTCACATCTTAACACTAGAGTGATGCATCACGATAACTTACTCTAACAAAAAAAAATTACCAAGTAGTTGAAAAGAAAATTATGTATGCAGTTACTGTTATTAATCTCTTCGTATTGTTTTTTTCATTCCAAGTGCTCATTTTTCGACGAATATGGATCACAAAATTATTATTTAATAGATCTGTTGACAGAAAGTGTTCACTTTAGGAAATGCATTTTATTTTATTTTATAAAACCAATGCTGAAACACAGCTGGAAACTAGATATTAAACAAACTGAGCAATCTCTCAACTAGAAAGACAATAGATGTAAAATGTTTCTCATCATTTCATTAGGCGTTTTAGTAAATATCATAAATTAAGAGCTCCACAGTGTAATCATATGTTTTCAAGTTTGAGCGTGACGTATTTGTGATGCTTTCGACAAAGAAATGTCAATAGCGTGTATAATGGCTTCTTTTTTTTTTTGCACCTAATGGCTTTCTTTTGTCAGACGACTACCTCTCAGCTGGGCGCCCAAAACGCATTACGTCAAGGTCACTTACTTTCTTACTGAAATATTTATGACAGCAGTTTCCGCTGCAGTGGCAGTCTCATATAAAAATTTCACAGGTCGAGAATTTGCGTTACAAATGTGTAGAAACAAAATCCTGTAAATATAACAGTGTGCAAAAAATTTTCGGCGGCATTGTGATACATTCACGCATTTACATACATTTCATAACTCTTAAAGTACGATTCTTGGTTTCCAACATCCTTTTTCACAAGTCAGAGTCCCTAACTCATTATTCCTTACCTTATTATACATATACATATTTGTCGACACTTCTTCAATATTTCATCATAAGAAATATGTAGCATAATCAAGTTCCTCATATACGGTAGCATCATCTTATTGATCATAATCTCAACAGCATAATACACATCGTCATCGTAATAATATCATAACATATCAGTCAATTCTCAAAATCGTCATAGATTCCTCCAATAATTTCAAGACCTTCAATAAAGCCATCTACCTCAAATGTACTTCAAAAATCATGATCCCTTACCAAATACATCATTCTAAGCTCTCATAGTATCACAATGGTTCCGAAAAAATATGAACAGTTCACAAAGTACAGACGAAATACAATTTCATAACTGTGAAGCTATCCAACTGTGTAATTGCGTAAATATCTGTCACTGACGTAGTAAAAAAATTTTGTTTCTCTGTTAAATAATCAGGTAGCTCTCTAATTCTGTGTTAGAGAAATATGGTACCGACGTGTAAAGTTGTATAAGCAAATACCATATTAGCTAGGACTCCTTGTGCTTGCCAAACACATGGTACACAAAGTAAGCGTGTACCCCCCGAGGATTAATGTAATTATACCCTCAGGTGTTACAGATTACAGCCATGGAATGAAATGTATCACGGAAAACTTTCTTTGTAATTCAAACATCATGAAAAATAAATGATTTAAGTACAAAGTTAATCACTCATCCATCTCCTGTAGCGCTAAATGTGCGTATTGCTGTAAGATAATTTTGTGGAACTGTCGTAGTTATCGTCCTCTGTAAGCAAAGTTCTGCTGAAGTCAATCATCATAAACGAAAGTGAAATGCTTTGCGTATAGATATTGTAGGTATTACGTACCTTACCGTGATCAAGAAAGTACTATAATGTAACGTATTGTTGTGCTACAGAAAAGGCTGTCTCATTGTAGCTATACCACAAAAGTTACTACTAAAACATGTTTTACTTTCCAGAATAATTCAGAAAAACTGTGCAGATATAAAACAGAAACACCGCAAAAGCAACATTGTAAATTGTCACTCATTAGTAGTGTCGTGATAAAATCGTGTAGCTGTCACATAAACTAACCACTGTGTCATCTGGTATCTCACAGAAAGTACTTTGAATCCAGAATGTATTTTCAAGTAAACCAAAATGTTGCATTAAAATCTCATTAGCAGTACTGGTAAATGTTCTAAGTATGTGAGCCTTATAGTCGTTACGTAATCGTGCAACTAACAAGCAAGAATGTACAAATAACAACACTGTGTCGTCTGTTCACTATACAATGCATTCGTAATTTCTGTTGAAATAAGTTCTCTTGGTTCTTGACTGGATATTTAACTTCAAACATTGTTGCATGTTAACAGATTCTAAGTCTGACAAAGCATACTAGTAATGTAAAGTGAAAAGTTATATGGCAAAGACAAAGTTAAAAAGCAGATTATCTCTCAATAAACGGTTTTACATGTGAAATGTGGTGTAAACCTTTACTCTTCCTAGTACGCAGAGTTTCAACTTCAACGCAATTATCATGTGGTATACGTCGGATTCTGTAAGGTCCATTGTAAACTAGAAAGAATTTGTGACTCAAGTGTTTCTTCTTATGTGACAATGAATGAGCTTTAATGAGGACTTTCGGACCAATATACAATTTCTTTGCATTTGGTTTACTGTGTAGTTTTCTCCTTTTGTCTGCTGCAGATTTCATATTTTTAATATCGAAATCAATTATGTCTTTGTGTCGAAGTTTACGTGTATTCGGGAAAGGTACAAGCTCTCTGATTCTGTTCGGTGGTTTTTCATTATTCAGTACAAGAGTAGGTGGTAAATCAGTGGAGTTATGAGGCATTTCTTTCAGCACGTTTTGAAATAAGTGTAAATATCTGTCCCAGTGCTGATGCTTTCTGTGACAATAAAGTCTGCAAAGCTTATTGATTTCTTTCATAATCAGTTCGGAGGCGTTGCAATGTGGCGAGTACAATGAAATAAAAACAGGTTTGATTTTATGAATCTGAAGCATGCGTGACCAAACAGCAGATCTGAATTGCGATCCATTATCTGAAATGACTTTAGCAACGTGGCCATCTTCACGTAAGAAATTTTTAACAAAGGCGTTAGATACAGACCGTCCAGTGGCTTTACATAACAGAGTGAAAGAAACAAATTTTGAAGTAAGTTCAACAGCGACTAGAACGTACGAAAATCCATTCGATGTTCTGACATGGGGTCTCAAGAGATCAACAGCAGCAAATTCTTTTAATTTAGAAGGAATGATAGGAAACAACGGAGCACGATGTGAGATAGTAGATGGTTTCGCCTTTTGACAAAGTTTACAAATAGACAAGACTCTTCGAATTCTCTTTTCCATATTGTTAAAATAACAAGTCGTCCGAAGAATATGATAACATTTTCGTGGGCCAAAATGTGAATAGCTGCAATGAATGTACCAAATGAGCTTATTAACTAAATCTTCAGGAATGCAAAGTACCCATAGCTTGTCATCAACAGTGCAGCGTTTGAAGAGTATGTTGTTTCTAACCAGATAATAATGCCGAATCTGAGTGTGTCTCTTTTCATGCCATTTACTTTTGATGTCTTTCCAAATCGGATCTTTATCTTGTTCATGAGCAATGTCCTTTAAAGATGTGGTGATGAAGTTTTCAAAGGCGACTTTCTGAATGTAAAGAATACTGAAATTTTTCTCGAGGTTGCCTTCTGTGTTACTTTTCTCAAGCGCAGCTGGTGCGCGTGACAGTGCGTCCGCAACAATGTTCTCCTTGCCGGGAATGTAAACTATTGTGAAGTGGAATTCTTGCAGAAACAATGCCCAACGTTTTAACCTGTCATGATTTAATTTTGAAGACATAACAAACTGTAATGCACGATGATCACTGTATACTTTTACGTGCTTGCCAGAAAGAAAGAAACGGAATTTGTTAAATGCCCAAACGATAGCTAAAGCTTCTAATTCAGTAACGGAATAATTTTTTTCAGATTTTGTTAGCACTCGGCTAGCAAAAGCAATGGTTTTCTGAACAGTAGTGTCATTTTCTGTGGCTTCTTGAAATAAATGGGCACCAAGACCGACTTTAGAAAAATCCGTGCTAAGGCAGAAATCTTGTGACGGATCTGGATGAGCTAGTATTGGCGCCTTAAGTAGCGATTCTTTCAAAGAATTGAATTCCAACTGTGCTTGTTCGTCCCAGTTCCAAATAGTATTTTTTCCAGTGAGAGAACAAAGTTTTGGTGTAACTAGAATTTGCATATTCAGAAAATGACGGTAAAAATTTACGAGACCTAGAAAACTGCGGACTTGTTTTTTGTGGATGGAACTGGAATGGCTCTGATTGCTTCTAACTTTTCAGGATCCGGCTGAATGCCTTCAGAAGAAATAATATGTCCCAAAAACCTCACCTTTGACCTACCGAATTCAGACTTTTCCAAGTTAACTGTAATTCCAGATTCTGCAAAAATACGTAACAAACAGTTGAGGATGCGATTATGTTGTTCCCATATAAGGTGATGTGACGTTTTAAGAACTCAGGTAATATGGAATTTAGCCCGCGAATGAATGCTGCCAAAGAAATGTTCAAACCAAAAGGAAGTTTCCGAAACTGATAACAAACGCCGAAACAAAGAAAAGCTGTGTATTTTCTACGTTCTGGATGAAGTTCGATCTGATAAAAGCTGGATCAATAGAAGACAACACTTTTACACCATTAAAATTTTGAAGAAGTTCTTCTAACGTTTGCGGCCAGTCTGTTTCAGGAATGATGATAGTATTGTTTTGTCTCGAATCTAAGACAAGCCTGATCGATCCATTTTTCTTCTCAACAACATGTAATGGATTGTTGTATGAGCTTACTGCAGGCTCAATAATGCCCTCGTCAAGCATAGATTGTACTTCTGTTCTAACACGGTCCCTATAATGCGCCGGAATTACGTATGGTCTAACACAAAATTTAGTATGCTCACGAACACGAAATTGGTATTGAAATCCCTTGATTGTTCCTGTTTTGTGAGTAAAAACTGTGGGATGTGCTTGTAAAACCTCAAAAAGGTCTTGCCTATCAGTGTCATTACAATTCTCAACTGTTTGAATTTTATTCTGAATTAACTCATTAGTTTCAAATATGCCGTCGATATCATCCCTGTCAGTACTTGCAGAGTGATTGTTAGTGTCTAGCTCCGTAGAAAATTCCGAACTGTTGTCTAACAGAACGTAAAGCTGATTAATTTCTTCGTCATGGTTTGAGAGCCAATCTTCAAATTTCAAAGCTATTGACTTACGTTCTTTCTCTAAACTTATTTCAGCATCGTGAAAGTTTAAGATTGCTTTGTATTCATTCAAAAAGTCTACTCCCAATATAATTTCCGTCGACAATAATGGAACAATAAGAGAGTTCATAGAGAAGCTGTGGCTTTCACAAAAGAATTCTAAGTTGGTTTGTTGGGGTACATCTACACTTTTTCCAAAGATTGCACCTTGTAATTTAATCTTACATAACGGAAGTGTGGGGCATTCATTCGATTTGTTGCATTTGCTAAAGGCTGTTTCACTAATTACTGAAATGGGACTGCCAGAGTCAAGTACTGCCGTAAATTTTACGTCATTTACTGTGATGTGAATCACAGGATATGCAATGTTGTTATGTTTTACGTCGTGTTCCTGGAGTAAGATGTCCCTAATGTCTTCCATTTTTGCGTAATTACTAGCTACGGCAGCTGCATCGTCCGTTTCAGAAGTACGTTTTGTGGCTGCCAGCGGTATGAGTCATTGCCTATAGTCTCTTTGTTGGCGCGCGTCGTTATTGGGATTTGGAGACCTAACTTCTACAAATTCACCTTGTCGAGAGGGCCCCGCCCTGTTTGGATCCCGCCAGTTCTGATGCAATTCAGGCCTGTCGTTACGATCATATCGTCTGTCGTCATGTTGGTAGATTCCATAGTTTCTTTCTTGTCGGTCACGTGGTGGAGAATTTCTCCCTGAATCGTAACTGCGCGCTGGACCATTGCGTCTAAAGTTATTCTGTCTGCCCTGATTATAATTATTTTGGTTCCCATATTGTCTGTCTCTCTGATTGTCTCTGCGATAGTCACTACCGCGGAGAGGTGATCTTTCCCTGTAATTATTACTACTCTGCCAACGGTTGTCATACGGGTGGTGTCTGTTTTGGTCACGACTTGTGTTGTGAGAATAGCCTTGTCGTGTCCAGTTATTATTTCTTTCATCACGGAATTGTGACGGATGTGACCTGTAATTGTTGTGTTCCTGTTTCCGCGTTCCGCGATTGTCAGTGTCAATTACCAATTCTTGTAACAGTCCCTAAAAAGCTTCAATGTCGTCTTTGCAACGTCCTGCTAAAATAATATGTCGTAAATGTTCAGGTAGTTTGATTAAGCAAATGCGGATGAGTTCTGAGGGGCTGTATGGGTTTGACAGGTACTGATTCTTCTGCAACATGTCTTCAAAATATTTCACATGACTGGAAAATTCGGATTGTTCCAAATGTTTCATCATTATGATGCTATGTTTTACTCGGTCTTGTGTAGCTTGAGACCAATATGCTGAGAGGAAGGCATGATAAAATTCTCCTTCACTGTGCCAATCATGAATGACCGATCGCATTCTTACAGCTGGTTCATTCTCTAAATAGCTACACATAAATTCTAATCTGTGCTCTAATGACCAGTTGGGAGGAAAACAATGAGAGAATTGATGGAGCCACGCTTGTGGATGAATGTCGTTGCCAGAATTCTTAAATGTTTTGAATTTACGTGTAGTAATGAACAGCTTATAGTCAAAATCATCGTGTCGGCGAGTAGCATATCGGTCATTGTTACGTCGTGTCGGCGGTTCCATCTCAAAATTCGGTGCACCTTGCCAATTTCTTTCATAATTTCCGAAATGCCCTGTGTTATTATTTTGCGGGTTTTCCGTATTTCTAAGTCCCTCTTCCCGTGTTGGAGCGCGAGTGTCCCCTGAAATATGTAACTTTTGTATTACTTGTGCCAACTGATCTTGTACTTCCCGGATTTCTCTTTTGTGTTGCGTATTAATTTGATTCTGATTTTGTTTCAATTTCTTAATTTGTTCATACTGTTCTGTGTCAGTGATGGCTACAGGTCTTGTGTCATACAGATCATCATCTACCTTTGTAGATAAGTTAGTGAACTGATCCGAAAGTTCGGCTACTTTCTCCGATAGTGTACTTATTTCCTCAGTGTGTTTTTCTGAACCAAGTTTCAGAGTGTCCATTTGTGTTGAAATCGTATCTACTGTGTCCTTTAAGTTTTCCTGAGTTTTTGCAAGTAGCGTAACCGAATCGGTAGATGCAACTGAGTCAATTTTAGCCCACAAGGTCTCATGATTCTCATGAACAATGGTTTGCAGTTCTTTTATGGCTGCGTCGTGATCCTGTAATGCATTTTCATGCCACGAAAAAATAGGTTGAAAATGCTCACAAATTTGTGTTTTTACGTCATTACAGACTTTTTGACATTTCGATTCAATGTTATGTAACTCAGTAGTTAAATCTTCACGTGTTTGTTCAAGTGTGGTGTCTAACTTTTGAAGATTTTGTTCCATTGTGTCTAACTGTTGCTGTGTTTGTTTCTGGTGTTGTTCCATTGTGTCTAACTTTTGAAGATTTTGTTACATTGTGTCTAACTGTTGCTGTGTTTGTCTCTAGTGTTGTTCCATTGTGTCTAACTTTTGAAGCTTTTGTCCCATTTGTTGCATTAATTGTAATAAAAATGCACTGGTGTCTGAAACATGTTCCTCAGTGCTATTCGGCAATGCATTTGAACCGGCAATATTCGCATTTTGAAAAGCAGGAAATGTGTCTTGACTTATTTGAGAAAACGGTGAGGACGCAAAACTTGAATCTACAGTATTTGCAATTTTGTGCTCTGTCATTTCGGATTCCTGAGGCGATTTGTTGCCGACCGATCGATAGATAATGCTTCCCTGTTCATTAATTGTTTCACTGCCTACACTATTATTTGCAGCCCGCTCCATTTCCCTATGCACAATTACCAAATTACTACTTTGAACATTAGTTAATTCATTACACAGTGGCGCTAACACACTGCTTTCGTCTTCACTGTCATTTCTCAGTTTACGTTGGAGCCTAGTATTACGTTTTTCACACGCCATTATTGTCACAATATTTCACACGACAACACAGAAAAGCACAATTTGAAGAGCAAAATAAGGAAAAACATTAACATAGCATTGAAAATAATATCTCGTTCATTGCAAGCGCAGCTGCGAAATACTTGGTGCAAATCTACATGCATGCCACAACTGTTTTACTATACAACAATGAAAAACTACAACTACAAAGGAAATTCTCTCTACAATTACGCGCTAGCAATAAACAAAGGCTAAACTAATTGCACAAACTACAAGAAAAAAATTAGAAGATTCCAGTGAGGTATCCTCGACTAAGGGTCGACATATGAAACGTCCCCTTAGAAAAATTATACATGACTGTGCTTAAACTGACACACAATAATTTTTTTAGCGCAACGCAATCTGACTTTCAGTAATCCCTACAAGAGAATGACCCTGACTAAATTAACTTATAAGTTTCACAAATCACTTACCTCACAAAAATCTTCGTTACTCGAACTACTGCAATACAGCGAGCGCCACTACTGCCAGCTAAATTAAAAATTCAAACTACGGAAGGCACTAACTACTGATAGGCATAGTTAGCAAATGAAAGATTTTAATAGAGAACAAACAATGTATTTACCTTAATAGTCATAATATATATAGCAGTTCATGCCATCCAGTCTTACAAATTTCAAAACTCTGTCATTTCTCTCCCCACATCCACCAGTGCTGGCGGCTCACCTCCAACTGCGCAACGCTACGCGCTGTTCACATCCAGCTGCCCAACACTACAATGTCAGACAATAATGCAAACTAGCCGCAGACTGCACACAGCACAGCCAATGATTTTCATACAGAGCGCTACGTAACGTTGCCAATTAGAAAACATAAACAGCCTACTTACACACTAAATGTCTTTTCCAAAGCTGTTTCACAGAGGAAGACTGCACTGTGGTTCCTTCTCTAGATTGTCACACAGATGACAAAATATCGAAACAGATGACGGAGGGATAGAAAAACAATTAAAATCGCTCAAAAGAGGAAAGGCCGCTGGACCTGATGGGATACCAGTTCGATTTTACACAGAGTACTCGAAGGAACTTGCCCCCCCTTCTTCCAGCGGTGTACCGTAGGTCTCTAGAAGACCGTAGCATTCCAAAGGATTGGAAAAGGGCACAGGACATCAAGGTTTTCAAGAAGGGACGTCGAACAGGTGTGCGGAGCCATAGACCTATCTCACTAACGTCGATCAATTGTATAATTTTGGAACACGTATTATGTTCCAGTATAATGACTTTTCTGGAGACAAGAAATCTACTCTGTAGGAATCAGCATGGGGTTCGAAAAAGACGATCGTGTGAAACCCAGCTCGCGCTATTCGTCCACGAGACTCAGAGGGCCATAGTCACGGGTGCCCAGGTAGATGCCGTGTTTCTTCACTTCCGCAAGGCGTTTGATACAGTTCCCCACAGTCGTTTAATGAACAAAGTAAGAGCATATGGACTATCAGACCAATTGTGGGATTGGATTGAAGATTTCCTGGATAACAGAATGCAGCATGTCATTCTCAATGGAGAGAAGTCTTCCGAAGTAAGAGTGATTTCAGGTGTGCCGCAGGGGAGTGTCGTAGGATCGTTGCTATTCACAATATATATAAATGACCTTGTGGATAACATTGGGAGTTTACTGAGGCTTTTTGCGGATGATGCTGTAGTATATCGACAGGTTGTAACAATGGAAAATTGTACTGAAATGCAGGAGGATCTGCAACGAATTGACACACGGCGCAGGGAATGGCAATTCAATCTCAATGTACACAAGTTTAATGCGCTGCGAATACGTAGAAACAAAGATCCTTTATCGTTTAGCTACAATATAGCAGGTCAGCAACTGGAAGCAGTTAATTCCGTAAATTATCTCGGAATAGGCATCAGGAGTGATTTAAAATGGAATGACCATATAAAATTAATCGTTGGTAAAGCAGATGCCAGACTGTGATTCGTTGGAAAAATCCTAAGGAAATGCAGTCCGAAAACAAAGGAAGTAGGTTACAAAATGGTTCAAATGGCTCTGAGAACTATGGGACTTAACATCTGAGGTCATCAGTCCCCTAGAACTTAGAACTACTTAAACCTAACTAACCTAAGGGCATCACACACATCCATGCCCGGGGCAGGATTCGAACCTGCGACCGCAGCAGTCTCGTGGTTCCGGACTGAAGCGCCGAGAACCGCTCGGCCACCGCGGCCGGCGAAGTAGGTTACAGTACACTTGTTTACCCACTGCTTGAATACTGGTCACCGGTGTGGGATCCGTGCCAGATAGGGTTGATAGAGGAGATAGAGAAGATCCAGCGGAGAGCAGTGCGCTTCGTTACAGGATCATTTAGTAATCGCGAAAGCGTTACGGAGATGGTAGATAAACTCCAGTGGAAGACTCTGCAAGACAGACGCTCAGTAGCTCGGTACGGGCTTTTGTTAAAGTTTCGAGAACATACCTTCACCGAGGAGTCAAGCAGTATATTCCTCCCTCCTACGTATATCTCGCAAAGAGATCATAAGGATAAAATCAGAGAGATTAGAGCCCACACAGAGGCATACCGATAATCCTTCTTTCCACGAACAATACGAGACTGGAATAGAAGGGAGAACCGATAGAGGTACTCAAGGTACCCTCCGCCACACACCGTCAGGTGGCTTGCGGAGTATAGATGTAGACGTAGATGTAGATGTAGATCACGGCACGAAAAACATTTCTTACGGAGACTTATTATTCTGCATCCTTCAAACTCACTGACCTGCTGATATTGCAACATTTCACGTCAACGAGGCAAACCGGCAGTTGATAGCTCGTTTCCACTTCGTCTGACGGCTCTGCACCGACTGAATGTGGCGTAATACTGACCTGTCCAGTCACACGAAAGAGGGTGCTGCTGGGCCTACATGCACGCCATCTGTCTGCAGTCTTAACTGCTTACCGGGTTCCACTGTTCTACACACCCTTCGATTAGGGATGAATCAGAGCATTCCTTTTGGGTGTTGCAATTTACAAAAACTGTGGTGCACTACCTACTGGATCTGATACAGCATCAATCCGAAACAAAAACTATGTCGGATAGGGTGCTTACTTCTCATTACCCACTCCAATGGAAAGTTTAGAGCAGTTGCATACTATTAGAGAGAGAGTGGGGTTAGTTAATGAATTCATTATGCTACAATACTCCAGGGGTTTAAATAATGAGAAACGCTCGCCAGTATAATTGGGAATGTGTTATTATAGCGACCTGTTTATTAACGTCTTGATTACCTTTCATCATTACAGTGGTATACTGTACTGTGCTCTCTGAAATTAATGCGAACCTACAATTGCCCAAATACAAAGTAATACGTATAATTCTAGTAATCATCAGTTGAAATCGAAGGAACCAGGACACAGGTGGGAGGAGAAATTCTCACTCATACACACAACACTGAAAAATCTATACGACTTTGAAGTTAGTTAACTTTAAGACAATTTACATCAATTCTTTTAATTGCCTCATTACATACGTTATCAGTTAAGAATATGCTGTCTCATTACTGTAACTATTTAAAGTTCGTTGCTTAACTGCTTCTCAAAACAACACAAATACAATATTCTGTATCAGAAAATTATCACTTCTAACACGCTTCCTCAATCATTTTATGAATAGAAGCTACCCTGCTTGAGACTAAATTAATTATAAGTCGCGCAAGGAAGGCAAGCTGACATTTCCATCCATGAAAGGATCAGCTAAGAAACACCTACTAACGAGAGTCTTGCAACTGGCACACAATGAATTACAAATAGTTCACGCACATGAATTCTTTATTTGTTCTCCTTCTGGTTGGAAATCCTAATACCAAACCATATTCGTTAGTACTCATTTTAGGAATAGACGTTCGTCAATGAACCACAATGTTCTTTTGTGCGACATGAAATTCGGCTGTTACATAAGGTGCACTTTGCTGTGGTTCTTGAATGATAGCGTCCCAATTACCTGGAGTTCCCCAAATCTGCACTTTGTTCGAGGGCGACAGAAGGCGAACATTGAGCTTCCGATAGCAAAAAACAACAACGTATTAATCATGTGTATGTATAACTGTAAACATACATCTTCCCCTTAATAATACTACCACGTACAAGTGTCCGAATGGCATCGAGCGAGGTGGCAAAGTGGTTAACACACTAGACTCGCATTCGGGAGGACAACGGTTCAAACACGCGTCCAACCATCCTGATTTAGGTTTTCGGTGATTCCCCTCCTAATCCGATGGAACCGATGAGTTCGTCGTTTGGTCGTCTCCTCCAAATTAACCTACCTATTCGAATGGTCTGAATTGAGTTCCGCCTGATTTGCATTCAGCCCGCGTCACGTAACTCATTTAGATGTCCTCTAAACACTCTACGGTACAATCGTGTGTATGTACAAAATGGTTACGACAGAGGTCAATAGGCCCTATAGTTTAGAAAGATGGTGATTCTTAGTGGGAAGTTTTGTAAAAGTTTTTTGGGCAGTCTTTCTATAAAAGGAGGGAAAATACCAGGATATCCAGGATATGACTTGTTAGGAGCCACGTATCACCGTACTTACGGAGTCGCTATACACACACACCAAAAAAAGTTTTGTATCACGCCGGTTCCCAGAACTCCTGAAGATAGACGTTGACTGTGGGTATTGTACCTCACAGTCCCTTTGATCAAAGATACCACTAAACCCGCCCAAAGATGTAAACAACCATGCATGAGCAGCGCCTATTACACGGAGGGGGTCCGACAGCCGATCAGTTCCAGTCATTCTACCAGGAAGGAGGTACGCGACTCGTCATGTCTGTAGTTCAACCATGCCTCGACGGTCAATACCGCGCTTCGATCGCGTCCGCATTGTTACTTTGTGCCAGGAAGGGCTCTCAACAAGGGAAGTGTCCAGGCGTCTCAGAGCGAACCAAAGCGATGTTTTTCGGACACGGAGGAGATACAGAGAGACAGCAACTGTCGATGACATGCCTCGCTCAGGCCGCTCAAGGGCTACTACTGCAGTGGATGACCGCTACCTAAGGATTATGGCTCGGAGGAAAACTGACAGCAACGCCACCATGTTGAATAATGCTTTTCGTGTAGCCACAGAACGCCGTGTTAAGACTCAAACTGTGCGCAACAGGCTGCATGATGAGCAACTTCACTCGTCCATGGCGACGTCCATCTTTGCAACCACGACACCATGCAGCGCGGTACAGATGGGCCCAACAACATGCCCAATGGACCGCTCAGGATCTAAGCCGAATCGCCGTTGAGGAGTGGGCAATCTAGACCAACAATGCCTTGATGAACTTGTGGATAGTATGCCACGACGAATACAGGCATGCATCAATACAAGAGGACGTGCTACTGTGTATTAGTGGTACAGGTGTGTACAGCAGTCTGGACACCACCTCTGAAGATCTCGCTGTATGGTGGTACAATATGCAATGTGTCGTTTTCATGAACAATAAAAAGGACGAAAATGATTTTTATGTTGATCTCTATTCCAATTTTCTGTGCAGGCTCCGGAAATCTCGGAACCGAGGTGACGGAAAACTTTTTTTGAAGTGTGTATGTCCACTCTTCTGTAGAACACACTCACCTGGTTAAGATATCCATCACCAACAACACTCATGAAGTTGTCATAAAATTACGAGAAATAACAATCAGTGGTGTCCCACCGATTGGACACCTGAAACCATGCCTTTGCTGATCCACCCAGCAATCTACGTGGGAGACTTTAACATTCATCACACACAATGGAAATATAGGATCGATGATACCAACGGTGAAACACTAATGACCTGGGACGATGATAACAATCATTTCTGGTATCTGGTGCAAAAGAGAAGGGACCTTTGAAACCAGCAACTTGAAACAACCCAGATTTATTTTTTGTAAGCAAAGACGATGAGATAATACCGTTTCAAGGTTCCCCCAGAATACTTCAAGACTTCCCACACAGCCAACATGACCACCTGTAATTGGAAGAGGGATAAGCACGCTCCCCCCCCCCTCTCCCCCCAGATCTGGTCCTATCCACTCCCAGATGGAATTTTCAGAAGGCGGGCTGGAAGAACTTCTTCAGCCACGTTGACAAATGCGTATGCTTCATTCCACTTACTGTCGAAAGCTACCAAAGTTTCGTAAGAGCAGTGACTGAATCAGCAAAAAATGGTTCAAGTGGCTCTGAGCACTATGGGACTTAACTTCTGAGGTCATCAGTCCCCTAGAACTTCGAACTACTTAAACCTAACTAACCTAAGGACATCAGACACATCCATGCCCGAGGCAGGATTCGAACCTGCGACCGTAGCAGCAGCGTGGTTCCGGACTGTAGCACCTAGAACCGCTCGGCCACCCCGGCCGGCCTGAATCAGCAAAGATGATAATACCTAAAGGATTCCGCAAGAAGTTCATACCAGGATGGTATGCTCAGTGTGAAGAGCTATACAAGGAGGTGCTCCAAGGAGGGGACAGAGAGATATCTGACAATCTGCTGCGCGCACTGGACATGGCTCGACGCAAGAAAGAGTCATGAACCTGGATTTCAAAATAACTAGCAAAGAAACCTGGGTGCTTTTAAAGAAATTAGGTGGAAGTCCTAAGACTGCAAGAGGTGACGTGGCGTTGCATCCAGACAGAATTGCAAATGACGTTGTGACTACTTCAACAATCCCACGACAAAGTACACGCTATACACAGCAAACATGATTTCACAGCTTTGAAGATATCTAGCCCCGACCAGACCATATTTCCCCAGACATCTGGTGTTGAGAAAATAACAATGGCACTGAAGCAAGTTAGAGCGGAAAAAGCACCAGCGTCTAATGGAATTCATCCCGAATTCCTCATGAACTGTGCTGAGTATACCAAACAATAATTAGTGGAGTTCTTTACCGATATGATGATGAGAGAGAGAATCCCGAAAGGATTGAAAAATCCAACGTCATCGCTATCCTTAAGCCAGGAGAACAAAGCAATGAACAGAAAAGTTATCGTCCAATAGTCCTCCTTAGTTCAGCACACAAGATTATTGAAAGAGTCACCTACAGAAGATTCTCGGCTGTAATACCTGAGAAAATTCCAATTTAAAAGATGGTTATGTTGACCAGATGATGTCACTCATCACTTACTTAGAAGCAGCCTGTCAAAAGAATTTAAAAACATTGTTGTTGTTGTGGTCTTCAGTCCTGAGACTGGTTTGATGCAGATCTCCATGCTACTCTATCCTGTGCAAGCTTCTTCATCTCCCAGTACTTACTGCAACCTACATCCTTCTGAATCTGCTTAGTGTATTCATCTCTTGGTCTCCCTCTACGATTTTTACCCTCCACGCTGCCCTCCAATGCTAAATTGGTGATCCCTTGATGCCTCAGAACATGTCCTACCAACCGATCCCTTCTTCTAGTCAAGTTGTGCCACAAACTTCTCTTCTCCCCAATCCTATTCAATACCTCCTCATTAGTTACGTGATCTACCCACCTTATCTTCAGCATTCTTCTGTAGCACCACATTTCGAAAGCTTCTATTCTCTTCTTGTCCAAACTAGTTATCGCCCATGTTTCACTTCCATACATGGCTACACTCCATACAAATACTTTCAGAAACGACTTCCTGACACTTAAAAGTATGCTCGATGTTAACAAATTTCTCTTCTTCAGTAACGATTTCCTTGCCATTGCCAGTCTACATTTTATATCCTCTCTACTTCGACCATCATCAGTTATTTTGCTCCCTAAATAGCAAAAGTGCTTTACTACTTTAAGTGTCTCATTTCCTAATCTAATTCCCTCAGGATCACCCGATTTAATTTGACTACATTCCATTATCCTCGTTTTGCTTTTGTTGATGTTCATCTCATATCCTCCTTTCAAGACACTGTCCATTCTGTTCAACTGCTCTTCCAAGTCCTTTGCTGTCTCTGACAGAATTACAATGTCATCGGCGAACCTCAAAGTTTTTACTTCTTCTCCATGAATTTTAATACCTAATTCAAATTTTTCTTTTGTTTCCTTTACTGCTTGCTCAATATACAGATTGAATAACATCGGGGAGAGGCTACAACCCTGTCTCACTCCTTTCCCAACCACTGCTTCCCTTTCATGCCCCTCAACTCTTATAACTGCCATCTGGTTTCTGTACAAATTGTAAATAGCCTTTCGCTCCCTGTATTTTACCCCTGCCACCTTCAGAATTTGAAAGAGAGTATTCCAGTTAACATTGTCAAAAGCTTTCTCCAAGTCTACAAATGCTAGAAACGTAGGTTTGCCTTTTCTTAATCTTTCTTCTAACATAAGTCGTAAGGTTAGTATTGCCTCACGTGTTCCAACATTTCTACGGAATCCAAACTGATCTTCCCCGAAGTCCGCTTCTACCAGTTTTTCCATTCGTCTGTAAAGAATTCGCGTTAGTATTTTGCAGCTGTGACTTATTAAACTGATAGTTTGGTAATTTTCACATCTGTCAACACCTGCTTTCTTTGGGATTGGAATTATTATATTCTTCTTGAAGTCTGAGGGTATTTCGCCTGTCTCATACATCTTGGTCACCAGATGGTAGAGTTTTGTCATGACTGGCTCTCCCAAGGCGATCAGTAGTTCTAATGGAATGTTGTCTACTCCCGGGGCCTTGTTTCGACTCAGGTCTTTCAGTGCTCTGTCAAACTCTTCACGCAGTATCTTATCTCCCATTTCGTCTTCATCTACATCCTCTTCCATTTCCACAATATTGTCCTCAAGTACATCGCCCTTGTATAGACTCTCTATATACTCCTTCCACCTTTCTGCCTTCCCTTCTTTGCTTAGAACTGGGTTGCCATCTGAGCTCTTGATATTCATACAAGTGGTTCTCTCTTCTCCAAAGGTCTCATTAATTGCATTTATTAACCTCTCAACAGCTTCCCTAAAAAATTCCATTCAAATAATCCCACTCAGACCCCTCCCGGTTATGATTCCATACAGGTAAAATAGTTAACAACTGCTCAACATTTTAAATACATTTGAGTAAGCAAATAAAAGAACATCAGGACAAATCGTTCAAATCAAGACGTGCCAGGGCCATAACCCAGAGACTCTACGACAAATTACACGCTTTATTTCAAAGCTATAACACAATGAATGAGCAGTTCACATTCTCATGTTATGTATGAATTAAACTTAAAATTCACATATTTCTTTTCATATAATCAGGAGCAACTTACCCCAGTGCAAGATGACGCCGACAGCGGCCGCCCTCAGGGAAATAACGTTGAAAAACACTAACCATCTGGCTGTCTAAAACAGAAGAAACAGAACTTTAATACCTAAACTGTTATAAAACACTTACACGAAACCCGGGCAATGTGCGAGATAACTTCAGAACTTACTGAAAAAACGAAAGAAACTTCAAAACCTTAAAATAAATGTTAAACAACACCAGCAGGTCAGCCGAAGATCAATTAAATCATGTTTATGATCGTGCTACATAAATCAAATTTAGACAGTACCACAAAGTGAAGATTAGATTTAGATAACAACTGCAACCCACGCCAAATTTAAATACTCAGAGCTTAAAATTAAAAAAAAAAACACTTAAAAGCCTTAAAATATGCAGTGTAACACCATTAGCGACTACTCAAACAGGAACCACCAAAACATTCCCGGCGCCAACAAGCCTGAAGCTGTGCTTGTATCAGTATTTATGGACGGGTGCTCTCCACGATCAATCGTGCTGTGAAGTACAGCTGAAATAGCTCCACCGGTCTCGCGCTCTCCACCCATCCTGAAGCCAAGGTGAAATCAATACAGGGCCGTAACCTCTGCATCACAGCGGCAAGGCAGCCCCAATGAAGCAGACTACATTGTTTACTTCCGTATAAATACACCGACTCCAGACAGAACCGAAAGAAAAGACGCGGTCGCTTTTCGTTACAAAAGGTACAATTGATCCTCGCCTGACGGTCCGGATACGTACACATTGCGTCGAGATGCTCTGTGAGCGCTTTTCAATCTTCTGTGGCCCCACCCCGGCCCCTATCGGCGAAGCAAACCTCGCATGTAAGGAAATTATTGCTTCCATCGACCACAGACCGTTTCACCATGCAGAAAAACAGTCCACCTTACTAATAGCAAGTTTGCCAGGTTTTTCCGTGCCATACTGGGAAGTGGGATAACCTCTTCAAAGACGATTAATTATGGATTTCCTCAGGGATCAGTCCTCGCTCCACTGCTGTTAAATCTGTACATCTCTGAAACTAGATCTCGCAGGTTTGGATATTCCGATGACTGGATGCCGGCGTTGGGACACCGAGATTTTGAAGAAACAGAAGCCTCGTAAACACACAATCTGGGGATAGTAAGAATATACTTTCTGGATTATTGAAACCAGACACAACCAAGACAGAGACTGCTTGCTTTCATTTGTGCAATAGAGTGGCGAATAGACAGCTCCATGTCTCTTTTGGTGACAGACTACTCCACAACAATGAGTGCTCAAAATATCTAGAGTTTATACTGGACTGGACACTAACCTAGAAGAAGCATCTGGAAAACACTGCTGCGAAGATACCAACTAGGAACAACATCCTACATAAGACGTGTGGAGCTACCTGTGTCTCCACTGTTGAAACAGCGCAATTCAGCACTTAGACTGACTCTGCTCTACTGCGGATTGTGGTGCTCCTGTATGAAGCAATGGCACGCGCACACCAACGCTCGGCATACAGCTGAGTAGTACAATGTGAATTATCAGTGGTACAGTTAGATCAACCTCAGTCGAATGGCTGTCCATATGGAGCCCCGTTCCTTCCTATGTGATTCGACGAAAAGCAGCTCTTCTCCTTGACTTTAAACGCAAACAAGACAATCCGCAACTCCCCATCCATCAAGATGCGATGTTCCTAGAAAGCAAACGTCCTCAATCAAGAAAACCATCCTTGAACACTACCACCGAACTGCACACGCCACATTTCAACATAACTTCTCATGGGAACAAGAATGGACAGGAGCCTGACCTCCACATTGACAGAACTTGGCCAGCCGGAGTGGCCGAGCGGTTTTAGGCGCTACAGTCTGGAACCGCGACCACTAAGGTCGCAGGTTCGAATCCTGCCTCGGTCATGGATGTGTCTGATGTCCTTAGGTTAGTTAGGTTTAAGTAGTTCTAAGTTCTACGGGACTGATGACCTCAGAAGTAAAGTCCCATAGTGCTCAGAGCCATTTGAACCATTTTTTTGACAGAACTTGCCTGCCTAAGAAAGAACTCACGTGCCTTCGGACAAATGCGACGTTTAATAGAATACATACCAAGCACAGCACATGGACTCTCTTCATGGATGGGGTAAGACTACATCACGAAAATGAGATTGTGGAGCAGACAGATAAATCATTCGACACTCTGTGACAGAATGTGCAAACAGCATCTGATGGTAACGAGCGACGCAATATATTACAGTAAAATTTAGATATCTGTTTGTAAATTAAATGTGCTATTGTTTGTGTTACGTTTAGAGTTTTGCTTAAAATCCATACGAAAAATCCATCGATATTATAAACGTGTGTGTGTGTGTGTGTGTGTGTGTGTGTGTGTGTGTGTGTGTGTGCGTGTGAAAAGGGCCAAACCTATTGTTCTCATTTGACTGACTGGTCATTAACCTACTGTTCTCCTTTGATTGACAGGTCCTTAACCCCTCCCCCTCCCTCCAACCTCAGGAAACCTCCAACCCTCCCCCCTCGCCCCTCACTGCTACATGTACACTTTCAGCTCTGAGTTTTTGGAATAGATCTTCTCACTCTTATCACTTTGATTGACTAATTTATTAAGTTGATCAATTAATTAACTTCTCCTCCTCGGGTAACCCCCTCCACTGCCACACTCCCTCCCAGAAACTGTCAGGAAAAAGACTCAGTTGATTGGTCATTTGGAAGGAATTCGATTGCAGTGTTCATGCATTGTTTAAACAATTTGTACAATGTATGGAATATTGTTTAATTATTAATGGCACTGTACGGAATATATTTATTTAGTTAAATAATTTGTCCAGAAATCGATTTCAGTGTGTGGAATAATGTATAAGCAATTTAGACAATATGTGGAATACTGTTTATTTAAACAATTAATGGGATTAAGGCAGTATATTTATTTAAAGAATCTTTTAGGAAATCGTTCTCCCCCCGACCGCCACTCCATTGCCCCCCTCTCCCCTTCCCCACTCCCTCTGCCCTCCTCGACCTGGAAATTGACGGCTCTGCAGTGGAGAGGAAGGGTTTCAAAAGGGGAAATTCAATCGTATATTGTTTATTTATTTAAAAAAAATCAGATTTCGGTGGTTGGATTTCTCTCGCTCATCATTCTCCGCTGCTTCGAAAAATGCAGGTCTTGTAAGACGTAATTAAAACGTTTGCCATTCTTATTATTGCGATCGCGCAAGGAATACCGTCATGAAACACACGTCACACGTAATTACACAGTTAAAAATCTTTCGAACGCGAAGCACGCACCGCACACTGCCACCTGTCCACTGGACCGCACAGATCGCCACAGCACACACTGCAGGAGTCGGGGTGCACGGCCCTCAGCTGCCGAACAACGTGCAGGCGTCAGTTCGAAACCCACAAGGATGAGGCGGGGCATCTCTTTCATACATGACACCTGAGGAATACCTACTGAAACAGGTGCTCACCTAGGCAGCGCTGCTGGCGCGATGACACATAGCTGTGGGTCCAATGCCAAGAGAGATGTTACATAGCAACTCACCCTCGCAGACACAGCAGAAAGGTTCTCAATCTTATACTGACGTCACATGTATATGCAAATAACAGCCAGGTCCCCCTCTGGATCCGCCACAGAAATCTTCAACAATGATTTCAGAAACTCTTAACGAAAGTAGTCCAGAATAACACGGAATGCATTCTTCCTGATGCTCCTAATTGCAGTGCCCGTCCATCACATATCAGCCCCTCACCGAAATCGTAAAGTGTCGAAGAAATAGTTAACAGTTGCTTTTGTTGTTGTTGTAGGAACTTTTGTGATAACTGAGCTTGTCTGTGAATCAATGGAGCATTCTGATTGGCTCTTACTGAATTTACCTGCCAAACCGGTGCTGCTGCCAGTGCGGGAGTACTGTCTGCCATTTTTTTTTTTCTGCAGACGAGACTTTCAGTAGCAAAACTATTTTGTACAGATCACCATATTGCACTGACAGTTAAACCCTGCAAAAGTGGTCTTCACATTGTCAAATACAGACAGACACTTGCTCAATTACACTGCTCTGCCACTGAGGACGCAAGCTTTAATACTACGGCGTGAAACCTATCTCCAACCCAGCAATATATCACCGCATACCGTGTCGATGCAGTAAACATACAATTCGTATCCTGCGCCATACAAATTCACCCCTTTTGCATCATGCATATAGCTATAGACAGCCAGACACTTGTACATATACCACAAAGGCAGACAGCATAAACACATCAGTACTAGATATTTCCCGCAAGTTCGGGCAGTCATTCACCACGACTGATGGTCCTGGGTGCCATCCATGACACATGCACATACCCAGATGTACGGAAGACAGAGCAAATGCAGTGCAAATGTAGAATATGTGGGTGGAGGTGACTAGATGTAATCGACTACAGTGCCACCCGATCAGAAAAATAGTGCATTTGCGCTAGGTGCTGGCAGCTGTACTACATTTACAAGCAATTTCAGAACACCGAACGAGAAGTGATATCATGATAGCATGGGTAAAAGTGATAGACTTACGAAATTGACTAAAAATACGTATAAATTGAGGGAAAATACAACGAAATACGGGGAAATTGGGGAAGTACTTGCGCGTCTTTTGCGTGTCACAGAACAATTCATGTACATGGGAACAAATATGCGATAGCATGAGGAATCGGAGAAAATGTTGACATGGAAGCGGCAGGGACCAGGAAAAGTCACTTTTTTCCACCGAGGCAGCATTCTACTGTATGTCTATTGAGGTAACAATGATACACGCAAGGCGACTACACTGTTTGACGCTTTCCAGGAAAATAGAGAAACATCTGCCTCAAAACCTACACGCATCTGCAATAAAGGATGACAGAGAGTGGACGGAGTGATCAGTTGTGATGGAGCTGTAATGAGGTACAATTTAATGGCAGACTGATGATGCATTCTAGAGCACGAGGGTGATGCTGTTGCAGGTCATTTAACCATTTTTCCAGTTTTGTGCCAGGATACACGGAGCCGTAATGAGGTAATATTTAAAAGCAGACTGATGATGCATTCTGGAGAGGGTTGGAAATGCAGGTCATTTAACCATTTTTTTCAGTTTTGTGTCAGGATGCATCAGTTGTGTGACATAGCCTGCGCTCGATTCGTATACAACCACGTGTTCTATTTGTAACTTACAACAATGTCTGCTTGTGATCGTTAACAGCAAACCTCTCAGTCGTCAGAGGACTTCCATCTCATGTGTGTTGAAATGCGGCCATCCTATTTCGACACATTCCTCTACACGAACGATGATTTATGTGATGTATTCCATTCCCCTGTCTCATCTTTGGTATACAATTGAGACATTAGTTTCGTAACTTAGATGATTCTAAGTTAGCGACAAGTGTTTGTAAGGCACTGCAATCCCCGTGTATATATCCGCTTGATAGATGTCCTGTTTACATGTTTACAGATTTAGTGGCTGCGTGATGTGTAATTTCACATGTCAAAGGCTGTTTACTTGGAAGAGCTATTCTCCGTTACTGATTGTCATTTTATAAAGGACAGATGCGAGCATAGTACAATTTCTGAACCATGACCGGATGTGAACAGTGGACTCTATACATCTCTGGAAAACTAAATTGTGCATGTATCTCACAGAATCGATATTTCAAGGAAGTAGTTTTTTTCATTTTACAGTTTCATACCATAGTTTATCTTAGAGAAGACCTTCAAGAAGGATGTATGTCGTGTGCTGGAAATATATTTCTTACATTGGAATATTAACAGTGCTGCATTACATATGATTAATAGGTCAGAAACTGAAGTGATCTAACATTATAACCTGTTTTAACTGCACAACCGTGTAGTCTTAGGAGCACATGCGTTTATGGTGTTTATGTTCTCTCTTACCAATGCCCTCTTGATACTGATCCCAGACACTAGAACAATACATTAAAATTGATAGCGTAATTGATTTACGTAAAATGCTACGAATTCCATCTGTCTGGAGCTCCATCATGCAGAAAAACCTCCCATTTCTTGTTCTTCTTATCCATATGCTATTACAACACTTTCAAATCTACTACTAATCACCGACAAGATGTGCTAACCTCCTCGACATGGGCGCATCAGGAGAAATCTTGTGCACTTGGATGCGTGTGGACTCGGCAAGCTCCATTCATTCACGAGATGCGGAATGCAGTGGTCTGCTTCTGGTCAGCTGCAAATTAAATCGGTGCTGCAGGGCAGGTTGGTCGAAGACAGTGCGACAGGATCTTTCAGTCTCTAATTTTACCCTAAGACTGCGAGAATGCCCTGTGACTCCCATCTGTATAGAGACAGATCGTAAATTTTACACTATGCACGAGGTGCTAGAAATATGTAGATCGCTGTACATCGATGATGTATATGTTCTAGAATTAATAATGAATGGATGTAGTGCACAGTCATCTATCTACATACACAATGACACTCGCAAAGTAGAGAAGGGGCAGCTTAGTGATGATACTGAAATTGGGAAACATGCTGTTGCCTCATTGTTCAGTGTTAAAATTACTGTAAAATTAATAAAATTGTTCGCACTATCAACTGTGGTGCTTATTATTACAGTAAATCAACAGTGTCTTTTCCATCCCATCCGTCCATTGATATGCTGTTGGTTACCACATAATGACTGACTGACATCGCATGTTTGAGATGGAGAAAGAGTTTTGGTGGAGCGGCAAACCGTGTAGCCGCCTCTTGCGTATAATGGACACCTGACCTATTCAGTTGAACCCGAAACCCAACCACCATTTGGCGCAAGTCGAGGAATATGCAGCCTACACGGCCGCAGAACCGTCTGAGCCTCTGATTCAGACCCTCCACTCGGCTCTGTACCAGAGGACCGCAATCGGTCCTGTCGACTATGCTGCAAAATGTCAGCTCTGCTTTCATCTTGCAAGCAAGACTGACAGCCTTTACCACTTCTGTTAGCCGCTCGAAACCAGAGAGAATCTCTTCTGATCCAAAGTGACACACATCATTGGTACCGACATGAGCAACCACCTGCAGTTGGCTGCACCCTGTGCTCTTCATGGCATCCGGGAGGACCCTTTCCACATCTGGAATGACTCCACCCGGTATGCACAAGGAGTACACATTGGTATTCTTATGACTATAAAAAAAATTATGATCATTCTTTATTGAACAGCTCTCGCCTGACGGTTACCAAGCAAAACAGAAGACAACTGACATCTAGCGGCTATTAATACAAACTAATGCATTCGTGAAACTTCCAGGCAGATTAAAACTGTGTGCCGGACCGAGACTCGAACTCGGGATCATTGCCTTTCGTGGGAAAGTGCTCTACCAACTGAGCTACCCAAGCACGACTCACGCCCCGTCCTCACAGCTTTACTTCTCCCAGTACCTCGTCTCCTACTTTCCAAACTTTACAGAAGCTCTCCTGCGAACCTTGCAGAACTAGCACTCCTGAAAGAAAGGATATTGCGGAGACATGGCTTAGCCATAGCCTGGGGGGATGTTTCCAGAATGCGATTTTCACTCTGCAGCGGTGTGTGCGCTGATATGAAACTTCCTGGCAGATTAAAACTGTGTGCCGGACCGAGACTCGAAACCGAGCGAGGTGGCGCAGTGGTTAGCACACTGGACTCGCATTCGGGAGGACGACGGTTCAATCCCGTCTCCGGCCATCCTGATTTAGGTTTTCCGTGATTTCCCTAAATCGTTTCAGGCAAATGTCGAGATGGTTCCTTTGAAAGGGCACGGCCGATTTCCTTCCCCATCCTTCTCTAATCCGAGCTTGTGCTCCGTCTCTAATGACCTCGTTGTCGACGGGACGTTAAACGCTAAATTCCTCCTCCTCCTCCTCCTCCTCGTCCGAGACTCGAACTCGGGCCCTTTGCCATGCGCGGGCAAATGCTCTACCAACTGAGCTACCCCTGGCTGTGGCTAAGCCACGTCTCCGCAATATCCTTTCTTCCAGGAGAGCTAGTTCTGCAAGGTTCGCAGGAGAGCTTTTGTAAAGTTTTGAAAGTAGGAGACGAGATACTGGGAGAAGTAAAGCTGTGAGGACGGGGCGTGAGTCGTGCTTTGGTAGTTCAGTTGGCAGAGCACTTGCCCGCGAAAGGCAAAGGTCCTGAGTTCGAGTCTCGGTCCAGCACACAGTTTTAATCTGCCAGGAAGTTTCATATCAGCGCACACTCCACTGCAGAGTGAAAATCTCATAATGTATTCGTTTCTCCAAGCCGAGCCGAGCCGAGGCACAGCGATCGATAGTGTGGACAAATAATACTTTGTAAGCAGTAAATACTTTTTGAAACACCCTGTATATTGTAAACACTAACGGTCGCATTGCATTTCGTTGAGGTACTCCGGAAAGTACCTTGACATTTGTCGATTTTGTTGCGTTAAGAGCGACGTGTTGAGTTCTGTCTGCAAGGATGTCTAGAATCCAGTCACAGTTCAGTGAACGGCAGCGCAGGAAGATGTCAAATGCCTTGCTGAAGCCAAGGAACTCGGTATCAACCTGCACGCCGTTGTCTATGGTGCTGTGGATTTCATGGAGGAACAGAGCGATCTCTGTTCGCGGAATCCATGTTGATTTTTAAAGAGGAGATATTCATTCTCCAAAAACGTCATAATCCTTGAGCATACAACACGTTCCATAATTCTAAAACAGACTGACGTCAACGGTATAGGTGTAACATTTTCCAGAAACTACCCACATAAGCCGCTGAATATACCCACAAAATGATATCGTTATGCGACGCATAGTTCGGATATGACGTCATAAATATTCAGCGCAAGGCCAGACGCTGTGTGGCAAGGGCGTGAACGCACAGCTGTAAATAAATATCTGTGCAACACTGTGTTTCCCGCTAGTAAATAAATAAACCTTCACGGATATCGGCTGTCGAGGAAGAATGGTCTACTATTCCTTTACAGATATTGAGGCGGATCTTTGAAAGTTTAAGCAGAGTTAAGGCTAAAGGGAAGGATTGACACACCTCATATTTAGGTCCGCTAACAGGTGTCCGGATATTTTTGATCCGATAGAGTTTGCAGATGTCAATGTAGTTTAGGTCTGTGCCGTTTGTAACAGAGGAGAGAGCAGTATCCATCCATTCTCTCCAGTGACGTCATCGTCCCTCATTTCCGCTGCTGCATCTGCCCGCCTGCCGTGATGAAGCAATCACAGGAGGCGCCGTTCCCCGCCCCAGGAAGCTGCCTGTGCGTCGCGTGGCTCGCCATGGGCCCTCTTCTTTTTTTTTTGCCCGTAGTTCTTGCTTCGCTTTATGGCACCCCTAGTGTCCCGAAGCAGCTTCGTTACGGAGCTCCGGGTCTGGCACAAATCAAGACCTCATTCCTTCCACCCCGGGGCTGAACGAGGGAGATCCAGCAGTAAAAAGCCGAAGTCGGGAAGAGGGAGAGGCTGTTTCTGGGCGTGGGGACCTGGTTGTTCGGGGAGGGGCGGGGTGTAAGGTGGCCCAGTACGCGCCATAAACGCGCGGCCGCCATCTGGGCCGTGTGCTGTGCTTTTCTTCTCGAGGCATCGGTTTCCCGCCTCTTACGCCTAAACTGGGACCAGGTCAGCCGACTACAGGTGGTGCGCCGTGTCCGCCGCACAGGACGACCTCCTCTGCGAGCACCTGCCGGATATCGATTAAGTATAACGATCTGAACTAGTCTTGTTTTCGTATCGTTGCTACAGCAGCAAACGTAATTTCGTCAGATTAAATTGCTAAGAGAAAACAGCAGGTCCTGAACGAATGCTCTGGACGAAAGTTCTCCGAACTCTGAATTGGAAATCACTGAAAGGTATAGACAACTAGCATTCTTACAAGGGAACCTCCCCATCGCACCCCCCTCATATTTAGTTATAAGTTGGCTCAGTGGATAGGCTTTTAAAAACTGAACACAGATCAATCGAGAAAACAGGAAGAAGTTGTGTGGAACTATGAAAAAAATAAACAAAATACACAAACTGAGTAGTTCATGCGCAAGATAGGCAACATCAAGGACAATAGTAGCTTAGAAGCGCCGTGGTCCCTTGTTTAGCGTGAGCAGCTGCGGAACGAGAGATCCTCGGTTCAAGTCCTCCCTCGCGTGAAAAGTTTACTTTCTTTATTTTCGCAAAGTTATGATCTGTCTGTTCGTTCATTGACGTCTCTG
Organism: Schistocerca serialis cubense; assembly: GCF_023864345.2. Taxonomy (NCBI): domain Eukaryota; kingdom Metazoa; phylum Arthropoda; class Insecta; order Orthoptera; family Acrididae; genus Schistocerca; species Schistocerca serialis. Next base: position 103,241,480 of record NC_064643.1, on the reverse strand, counting down.
TTCACTGTAATGAGTTTAGTGTCTGTGTTTTGCGATCGCACCGCAAAACTGTGCGATTAGTAGACGAAAGGACGTGCCTCTCCAATGGGAACCGAAAACATTTGATCGCAAGGTCATAGGTCAACCGATTCCTCCACAGGAAAACACGTCTGATATATTCTATACGACACTGGTGACGGCATGTGCGTCACATGACAGGAATATGTTGTCGACCCACCTAACTTGTACACTTGGCGAATGGGTAAAAAGATTCTTCTACCTTACCCGATTTAGGTTTTCTTGTGGATGTGATAATCACTCCCAAAAAAGTGATGAAAACATAAGAGTTTGTCACATAAACTGAAAATAAAAAAATTAAAGTTTTCACTCGAGGGAAGATTTGAACCAAGGACTTCTCGTTCCGCAACTGCTCACGCTAACCACAGGACAACGGCCCTCCTGAGTTCTCAGTATCCTTGATGTTGCCTATCATGAGCATGGACTACTCAGTTTGTATATTTTGCTTATTTTTTTCATAGTTCCACACAACTTCTTTCTGTTTTCTCAATTGATCTGTGTTCAGTATTCAAGGCCTATCCACTGTGCCAACTTATAACTAAATCTGAGGGGGTTGCGATGGGGAGGTTCCCTTATTAGTGGTACGAGGTTTCGGTTTGCGGGATGTCGGTTACTTCACTTATTTTCGCGTCACTGCGTCGATGTCTCCAGTATGTGATTTCGACCTGTATGTTTCAGTTCCTTTATTTATATTTTCTAGAGTTACTGATGTATGTCGTTCTGGCGGATCCAAGTTTCTTCGTCGTATCTACATTTTCATCATATTTTAAACTTTCTGTGACAAAAAAAATAATCTTTTTAAATTCAAATGGTTCAAATGGCGCCCGCATCTCGTGGTCGTGCGGTAGCGTTCTCGCTTCCCACGCCCGGGTTCCCGGGTTCGATTCCCGGCGGGGTCAGGGATTTTCTCTGCCTCGTGATGGCTGGGTGTTGTGTGATGTCCTTAGGTTAGTTAGGTTTAAGTAGTTCTAAGTTCTAGGGGACTGATGACCATAGATGTTAAGTCCCACAGTGCTCAGAGCCATTTTCAAATGGCTCTGAGCACTATGGGACTTAACATCTGAGGTCATCAGTCCCCTAGAAGTTAGAACTACTTAAACCTAACTAACCTAAGGACATCACACACATCCATGCCCGAGGCAGGATTCGAACCTGCGACCGCAGCAGCCTCGTGGTTCCGGACTGAAGCGCCTAGAAACGCTCGGCCACAGCGGCTGGCAATTTTTATATTTGTAACATAAAATATGTAGTGGGAACATTCCCAATAAATATATTACAGCCCACAAGCTTCTGTAAATCACTTGTGTTAAAGACGATATCTAACCTTTTTATTTTATCTGTGATTGTCACCCCTTCTTTGGCATCCACATGCGTTTTGTCTAGTAAGGCGTGTAGAGTAGATTAGGTAGGGGCCGCTTGGAAGATTAGCGTTGTAATCGTAAGAATTGGGTTGTGAAGAACAGAAGTCAATATTTTATTTTTTAAGAATTTCACCAGCACATGTATTCGTGATTGAATCAGACATATTCCATCAACAAAGGAGGTGGCTTACAAAACACTCGTTCGACCTGTACTTGAGTATTGCTCATGAGTGTGGGATCCGTACCACGTCGGGTTGACAGAGGAGATAGAGAAGATCTAAAGAAGAGCGGCGCGTTTCGTCACAGGGTTATTTGGTAAGCGTGATAGCGTTATGGGGATGTTTAGCAAAGTCAAGTGGCAGACAAGAGGCGCTCTGCATCGCGGTGTAGCTTGCTGTCCAGGTTTCGAGAGGGTGCGTTTCTGAATGAGGTATCGAATATATTGCTTCCCCCTACTTATACCTCCCGAGGAGATCACGAATGTAAAATTAGAGAGATTCGAGCGCGCACGGAGGCTTTCCGGCAGTCGTTCTTCCCGCGAACCATACGCGAGTGCAACAGGAAAGGGAGGTAATGACAGTGGCACGTAAAGTGTCCTGTACCACACACCGTTGGGTGGCTTGCGGAGTATAAATGTAGATGTAGATGTAGAGTAGATTAGGTAGGGGCCGCTTGAAAGATTAGGGTTGTAATCATAAGAACTGGGTTGTGAAGAACAGAAGTAAAGATGGTATTTTTTAAGAATTTCACCACCACATGTATTCGTGATTGAATCAGAAATATTCCGCGAACATGATGAATGTGAATTTAGCAAGGACCATTTTCAACAACTGGCTACGATCAACTGTCGTACCACGCGTAGTGGCCGCGTGGTTTGAGGCGCCTTGTCACGGCCTGCATGGCCCCTCCCGCCGGAGGTTCGAGTCCTCCCTAGGGCATGGGTGTGTGTGTGTGTTGTTCTTAGCATAAGTTAGTTTAAGTAGTGTGGAAGTCTAGGGACCGATGGCCTCAGCAGCTTGGTCCCTTACGAATTCACACGCGTATGCACATCAACCGTCGTCAGTGACGAGATAATCAAGACAAGTGAATATTTATTTGGATTGCTTGTTCGCTATTATTTCTTCCGGTATTTGCAGCCGATCCATTCATCGGGGTTAATAATACTCAACTGTTAAGTTGCATGGGTGCGTGGCAACTCGTATGGTTAAAAGATATCGCACCATTGGAGCCTCCACTTCAAGCGATTATGTCGCCTACCACCACGAGAAGAACTACCGAATCTTAGTGAAGTAATTGAAGTCAAGAGCATGATCAGCGAGGTGCCAAGGAAGGCTTATACATCTCTCTGTCTCCCTCGCCTCCTTCCCCCCCCCCCCCCCCCCCCCCCATGAGAAAAATTATGATCTTCACAAAACAAAGACGCAACTTCGCTGTAAGTTTGAAGACAGTGAGAAGATATAACGATTATTGACCAGCAGCAACTGTACCTACAGCCATTTGTAGTAAACTCTTGAAAGTACTTTGCCTTCTTCTTCTATTCTTCTTGGAAATGAAACTGCAAGATGAATCTACGTTCTAAAAGTTACCAGCACAATTGTGTCTTTAATTCGTGATTTTTCCCCTTGTGTTATCAGTCAACCTCAAAAACTACTAAAATGGCAGTATAGAAATTATTCACGTGTATCTGAATGTTATACGGTTCACAGAAACGTTCACGTAAACTATACTCCATCAGTGAAGTTCATTAGGTAACCTTGCAGGGTTGGTAGGAGACTATAAAAGACAAAGGGACACAACGCTGAAAGAAAATCAAACGTTAGTTTTCGAGCGGAAATGTGCATCCCGATAGCCGCACTCGCTCCCAAACCAGTTCGCAGGATTAAATGCTTTGCTTTCAGGCCTCAAAGAAGGAATGACAGGACCGATATCAGTAATGATGACTATGGCAATAAAAATGTCAACAGCTGGAAAAATAAATAAAAATCATTTAGTAGATGGAATGTGCAAACACTACACAGGAATGCGAGCAACTGGATTGTACTGAAGCAAAAATGGTGATAAGTTAGCAGTCTCAACAGATACCAGATACAGACTGAAAGGCGCAAAGGACACAAACAACTGTGTTCAAGTCACTAAAATAAAATTAGATTGCTACGCATTCTGAAATGAATCGACTGTAGAACTAAGACTAAAATGCAATGAGGCTTCCTCACAGTCATAGGCGTGTTTTCTCTAGAAAAGGGTAGAGAGGAAGAACTTCACGATACCCTAGACAATACCACTAAGAAATAGTACTGTGTTCTAATGGGCGACTTCAGCGCGAGAGCTGCTAGCACAAGAGCAGAGACCGCAATTAGAACCCGTAAAAAAATAGGAAAGTACAAACACTGTTGTACACATCAATTTATAACAAACTCTACATATGAAACACATTTTTCCCGGACGATGACTTGTACACGTGTACTTGTTCTACAAAAGAACAAACATCAGTCATAGAATGCAGGATAACCAATAAGAATCTGAGTAAGTTGATACTTAAAGAAGAGTCTGTAGAGCCTATGAAATTGAATCGAATCATCACCGTTACTATCACCATGCCCAGATACATTTGAAAAATCCGGGGAAGATCAGTGTATGGCCTGCACACAACATCAAAAATGAACAACATGGAGACGTCCCTGAATAAAATCAATTATGACCTTCATTGGGAGAGACTACAAGAGAACCAAAATGTCAATGGACCACACAACCCTCGAGCAAGCATCGGCACTTGGGTACTACGGGTGCAACGTCAGCTGCATTCAAGAAAACGATTTGCAGCACAAAATCACACACTTCACAAAATAATATCTTCAGACCACCTCTTGATCAGCAGCCGTTCGGACTAAAACTGCACCTGCCGAACGTACCCTCTTGTATGTGAGCCAAGCTTGGACAATCCGTAGCGAGGAAGCACGGCAACTATTGAGCGCGGATCCGGTTCATGAGAACAACAGATGGCTCAGTCTGTGGGACAAGAAAAGACCTGATGATATCCTCAGGACCTGAAAGTAAAACCGGATATGAAAATAGTACAGAAGACCAGAACATACTGTAAAAACCATGCGCTACGGATGAAGACCGGCCGGATCACCCGAAAATATCCTCAAATACCAACCTAGAGATAGAAGAGATGATGGAAGCCCAGCAAGGAGATGGACTGAGATCGGAACAGGCCACTGGACCTAATACTGGATAGGAAGAAGAAAGAAAGAAGTAATTATTCATTATCAAGTGGTATTTGGTGATTAATAAACACAGTGGGTAAGTGTTCTTAGCTATCAATGTTCCATGTCAGTTTTCCTATGCTTACTAGTACGAGGTTCCATTTGTGATAATTAAAATTACACTGTCTTAAATCAGCCCCAACGCGTTTTCTCTGTCTGTTCATATTACAAAAATTCTTGCGATTTCGTGCTATTCTTGGTCTGACAGTATTGGACGAGTGCAGATATTAGGATGCCCCAAAGGGTACGAGACAACTTAAGTGTCATGTAATTCTTCTTGTAATTAACTTGGAGAAGCAAAGTAAAGTCTGTCTGATGCACCACCTCAAAAAGGTTCTTTTTATTTAAGGCTTGTCCGCAGCACGTGGTCTCGCGGTAGCGTTCTCGCTTCCCGAGCACGGGGAGTCGGGTTCGATTACCGGCAGGGTCAGGGATTTTCACCTGCCCCGAGATGGATCGGTGTTGTTGTGTCGTCTTCATCGTCATCATCATCATTCATCCCGATTACGGTCGGAAGAAGGCAACGGCAAACCACTTCCATTAGGACCTTGCCTAGTACGGCGGTGCGGGTCTCCCGCATCGTTCTCTTACGCTCTGTGAAAAAGCATGGGACTTCATTTCATTTCCTTTATATAATGAATAAATGTTTCGCCTTTCCAGATGACGAGAGCAACATTACTGGAGAAAAGGTATTTCTTTGCTGTTGCAGGGTGGCAGGAGCACCAGAAATGAATCTAAGAATGGAGACAGAGCAGGAAAAGGCACATTGTGCAGCTTTGTTTATTAAGACGAGGTCAGATACCCAAGTTCAGAAAAGCTTCAGAATGCGATACGGGAAAACGCTGCCCTCCCGGCCATCCATAAGAAACTTGCACAGGAACTGCATGGAAACAGCGAGCGAAGGACAGATGACGAAGACACGGAGAGAAGTCGACAGGATTTCCACCATTCAGCACGAAAGTCTGTTCGCAAGGCATCGAAAGAACAGCGAATCCCTGCGACAGCAGTGCATCAGGTACTCCAAAAGCATCTTCGTCTGTTTCCAAGTAGTTGTTGTTGTGGTCTTCAGTCCGAAGACTGGTTTGATGCAGCTCTCCATGCTACTCTGTCCTGCGCAAGCCTCTTCATCTCGAAGTACCTACTGCAACTTACATCTTTCTGAATCTGCTTACCGTATTCATGTCTTGGCTCCGTCTACTATTTTTAGCATCCAGTATTAAATTGGTGATTCCTTGATGTCTCGTAATGTGTCCTACCAACTGATCCCTTCTTATGGTCACGTTGTGCCACAAACTTCTTTTCTCCCCAAATCTATTCGGTACCTACTCATTAGTTACCTGACCTACCCATCTAATCTTCAGCATTCTTCTGTAGCACTGCGTTTCGAAAGTTTCTATTCTCTTCTTGTCTAAACTGTTTATCGTCTGTTTCCATAGAGACTGCAGTTGTTACAGGAAATAAAACCAGATGAAAAGCCAGAAAGAATAGCGGCATCTAGTGAGACAGCTGCCTTTGACATGTTAGAATCTGCTTGATCTGAGTTTAAATGTCTACTGGATACTGTACTTACCACACGGGGAACGCACGTAGAACTTGATTAAAGGACCAGAATAAAACTTTTTGAGTCGTTGCTTCAAACAACCTTTACTTTATTTCTCTAAGTTAATTGCAAGTTGATTGACACAACATTAAAGTTACAACGACCATTTTGGGTCACCCGAATCCGTCATTTTCTGTTTAGAGGATCCTATCAGAGTGCGCCCTTCTACGAAGTTTCCTACTTTTTATGTAGCTAACACCACATTAAAATAAACGCTTGCGTACAGTAACTGCTCAACAGTGCTTGCACAACGAGACCGTCAGCCCACACGACATAAGCATGGATTCATTCTAACCCAGATTGTCGGCGATACAGCTAAAATACCCAAGTGCATTCAAATACAGCGGGCACATACCGTCAAATGTTCAAACACAGAGCTACTTCGAAATGAAAGTATAGATAACAATAGTATTCAATTGTTTTGAGATTTATTTGGTTATAAATTGTGGTTCGTGCTGTCCACCGCTTCCTCTTGCCTGAAGAAAATTCACTGACGGAAAAAAATTGCAAGACCAAAAAATAATCCACTCTAGTCGACTTAATCGTCTGGAAAGCTTTCGGCAACTGTAAGCGAGTGGCTGTTTAAGATAATTCTCATCTATTGTTCCGTCTCAGCTACACACTTTTTAATTTGATTACATGTTTCAGTCATTATGGACCATCTTCAGATCTAAGTATTTGTATAAGCAACCTGTATTGTCTACACAGAAAAACATATCTGAGTACTGTCAATACTTGTTATGAGTAGATAGATGGGCTGCTGATGCAATGACTTAGATCTGAAGATGATAGAGAAAGTGATCGAAACATGTAAGTGTGCAACTGAGACGGGACCATAAGTGAGAATTAGCTTAGATATCAAAAAATAGTTAATGTAGTGTAATGAAATTTCGGGAATACATTTGTGTAGGTAATATATTTATGTGATTAACACATCAAGATCACAGGTTAATGTAAGCGCAAGACAAGCCAATGCAGATGTGAAACACTGGTATATTAATAGCCTGTGTAACCGCCAGAATGTTGAATGCAAGCATGCATAGTATTGTGCAGGTGCCAACTGTCAGTTTATGGAATAGAGTTCCATGTCTGTTGCACCTAGTCGGTCGATACAGGGACCGTTACTGCTGTTTGTGGATGAGGCTGGAGTCGAGCAAATATGGGACACCATTGTCCCATATTTGCTCGACTGATCTGGTGATAGAGCAGTCAAGGCAACATATCGATGCTCTGTAGAGCATGTTGGGTTACAACAGCGGTATGTTGGCGAGCATTATCCTGCTGGAAAACACTCCCTGGATTGCTGGTCATGAATGGCACCACAACATACTGAAGTACAAATTTACAGTCAGGCTGAGTGGCATAACCGCCAGAGCGCTCCTGCTGTCATTCGAAATCGCACCCCAAGCCACAACTCCAGGTGTAGGTCCGGTGTGTCCGACACGCAGACAGGTTGGCTGCAGGCTCTCAGCCGGCCTCATCCTAACCAACACACGGCCGTGACTGCACCGAGGAAGAGCCAAAGTTCATCAGAAAACACAAGAGACCTCGACCATGCCTTCCAATGAGCTTTCGCTCGACACTACTGAAGTCGCAAATGGCGATGGTTTGGGGTCAATGGATAGTAAGATACAGGGCTTCTGGCTCAGAGCTGTCGTTGAAGAAACCGATTAGTAACAGTTCACTGTGTCAGTGTGGTGCCAACTGCTGCTGCAGATGGAGTACGACGCGCCAGCGCCATTCGCCGGACACAGTGGTGTTCCTTCTCGGTAGTGCCACGTGGCCGTCCAGGGCCCGGTCTTCTTCAGACCGTACATTCTGGTGACCACCGCTGCCGGCAATCATGTACAGTTGCTACATTCCTACCAAGTCTTTCTGCAGTATCGCAGAAGGAACATCCAGCTTTTCGTATCCCTTTTTCACAACCTTACTCAAACTCAGTGATGTGTTGCTAATGGCTTCTTTGTCGCCTTAGAGACATTCTTGTCTGATATCAGCTCACAGCATCCAATCCCAACATTAACTGAAAATCACCGTCTCTTCAGAGTATATTTAAAGCATAATTTGCATCCTCATAGGGGCGCTACTAGCGCAACTCTTACGCGACTGACACGAGATCTGAATAGACATCATCTTTCAGATGTACACTCGAGCTCATAAATTAAGGATAATTGCACAATTTGGTGCCACACAACCTGGCGCTACACAAAACAGGCGCTAATATCATAGGCACATAGGGAACACACACGACACAGATCTGTAAGTCCACGGCATTGGTAATAAGTTGAGAAAACCATCCCAAATCACACGCGCTAGAAAATGCCACTGTTTCCTGCGCATTTACCCCTACATCAGTATGGGATATGATCACCATGCACACCATGCACAGGCCGCACAACGGGTTGGCATACTCTGGATCAGGTGGTCGAGCAGCTGCTGGGTTATAGCCTCTCATTCTTGCAGCAGCGCCTGTCGGAGCTCCTGAAATGTCGTAGGGGTTTGAAGACGCGCGGCGATACGTCGACCGACAGCATCCCAGACGTGCTCGATGGGGTTTAGGTCCGGAGAACAGGCAGGCCACTCCATTCCCCTGATATCTTCTGTTTCAAGGTACTCCTCTACGATGGCAGCTAGGTGGGGCCGTGCATCATCATCCACTGGGACCCACTGCTCCCCTGAAAAGGCGGACATACTAGTACAGAATGACGTCCCGATACACCTGACCTGTTACAGTTCCTCTGTCAAAGACATGCAAGGGTACACGTGCACCATTCAAAATCCCACCCCACACCATCAAAGCACGGCCTCCATACTAGTCCCTTTCAAGGACATTAAGAGGTTGGTATGTAGTTCCTGGTTCACGCCAGATGAAAACCCGGCGAGAACCACTGTTCAGAGTATACCTGGACTCGTCCATGAGCATAACCTGGGAGCACTACTCCCATGACCACGTACTGTGTTCTTGACACCAGGCTTTACGGGTTCTCCTGTGACCAGGGGTCAGTGTAATGCACCTGGCAGGTCTCCAGGCGAATAAACCATGTCTGTTCAGTCGTCTGTAGACTGTGTGTCTGGAGACAACTGTTCCAGGGGCTCCGGTAAGGTCCCCGAGCAAGGCTACCTGCTGTACTCCGTGGCCGTCTGCGGGCGCTGATGGTGAGATATCGGTCTTCTTGTGGTGTTGTAGTCTGTGGACGTCCCGTACTGTAGCGCCTGGACACGTTTCCTGTCTGCTGGAATCGTAGCCATAGTCTTGAAGCTTTGTGCCACATGCAGGGCCTGTGCTATGACCTGCTGTGTTTGTCCAGCCTCCAGTCGCCCTAGTATTCTACCCCTCATAATGTCATCAATATTTCTTTGAGCCATTTTCAACACACAGTTACCATAAGCACGTGTGAAAACGTCAGCACACTTACTTGCTGCACCGTACTCTGACATGCATCAACACACCTTTGCGTATGTGGACTGCTGTCAGCGCCACAGTGCGACCGACGACCGCAGGTGAAATGCACCGCATGGTCATACCCCGAGGCGATTTAGACCCGCAAACCGCCCACCAGAGCGTTGTTTCAACCTGTATCAGCGTTATCCTTAATTTATGGGCATGTGTATAGAAACACGCCTACCAACTTTCGCTCATGTCGCAAAACTTCTGCTTGGTGTTGCGACTTTTTTTCCGTCAATGTATGAGTTGTTTCGCACTCTCTCAGATCCTGGATACGCTGTTGCTTGGAATTCTCCCTTAACTGCAGAGTTGTTTTTGATGTGGTCCTCAGTCCTAAGACCGGTTTGATACAGGTCTCCACGGTAGTTCATACAGTGTAAGCCACTTCATCTGTGAAAAATTACTTCGGACTGCATGCGTTCGATCTTGGGCGCTATAGAGAAGCTTTGTTCTGTCTCCACATTTTTACCCACCATACGTACTTAGCACCATTTCGAATTTGACTATACTTTGATGCCTCAAGAAATGCTTTATCGTCCGATCCCGTGTTATCAACTTGCGCCATACATCTATTTTCTCCTCATTTCGCTTCAGTAGCTTCTCATATGTATCCGATCTACCTATATTATTGTCAACATTCGCGTGTAGCATCAAAACTGAGAAGGGTCTGTACTCTTCTTGTCCGATCTGTGTATCGTTCACGTTTAACGTCTTACAAGGCTACACTTTAGTTAAATATATTACGTAAAGGCGAGAACCACTGTTCAGAGTATACCTGGACTCGTCCATGAGCATAACCTGGGAGCACTACTCCCATGACCACGTACTGTGTTCTTGACACCAGGCTTTACGGGTTCTCCTGTGACCAGGGGTCAGTGTAATGCACCTGGCAGGTCTCCAGGCGAATAAACCATGTCTGTTCAGTCGTCTGTAGACTGTGTGTCTGGAGACAACTGTTCCAGATTTTCACAAGATGTAAACAGTTTCACTTTTTGACAATATCTTTCCCACTGTTATTAATCTCCTCTTTTCATCCTATTTATTTCTGCTGTCTTCTGTTCTTTTACTTCCCAAACGACAAAACTAATTTGGTGCGAATTTACTCAATCAGTTTACTCCTTCGAAGAAACTGCTTGCTCAACGAATAAAACCGGAAATTAGAGAGATAATGGACTCCACAAGAAAATGTGATACGCTAGAGTGGACAATAGCCCAACACTTAGATAAAAAGACGATCTGTAAACCATTTTAAATCATCCAAGAGTTTTGGGAAACGGAGCTCCCCTAAGTGGTCGGGCAGAAACATCCGTTTTCTCTATTCTGAGAAAGAGGGGAATATAGATATAAGCGGCTTCCCGAAAATTTCGGTACTCTTCGTGACTCATAAAAAATTTCCAGCCCCTTCCTACAATAAGGGGAGAGAAAACGTGTACACAACTGGTAAGGTATCAAGAAGAGAACAAGAGACTGCCGCATCGATCATCTCATGAGCGTTAAATCTGCTCTGTCAGATCTGAATGTCGGGTATGATAAGCTCGTGATTACTCTTGTTGATATCGGGGAAAGCTGATGTGCAAGACTTATGATGCAAATCCTTAAAGAATTAGGCTTGGATTTAAAAAAAAAAGTGTTAAATAAATCTAGACTAACATAAATGACAGTTTTCTCTTAGACATCAGCAGATTTTCGGCGCGGCAACGTGCTGTCGCCTCTTTTATGATTCTAAGTTCTGGTTTAAGGTGTAACAGTTACTTATGTGATAGGCCAGAGTTACAAGAAGGGCTTTAGAAGTGCCTAGCTTGGGCTCTTTCCCACTTTGCTTCTGACAGCACTTAAGCGAATTTCTCAATTTGCTAAGTAGCTAAGCAGTGAGGTGCGGCAGAGCTTAAGAAACTCAGCATTTGGGAGCTGCCGACCGTGATAAAAAAAACTGTTACACCAGTAACCAATAGGATGGTAGGTGCATCTATTTTACTAGAGCAGTGTCCAGTAACTGTCCAGCTTCACTCAACGTCAAATTCGAACACAGGTGTAGAGCCATTTGCCCACAGATAGATAATAACATTCTGAAAGAGACGAGAAATTCAGAGATAGAAACGTCTCAGATCAGATTAAATGGTAAGTATACAGTATAGCAGAACGATCAGTTGAACCTAAATATGAAAAGGAAAACAGGAACCAGACCAAAAGACGAGTCGTTTTCCATGGACATGAGTAGGTAGATAGTGGGAGCATGGGCGTCGTTAGGTCGCAAATGACGTCATCAATGACTTCATGGGATTTCCCTCCCCCCCCCCCCCCCCGGAACTCCCCCTCTGAGAAAGGCCTAGGTCTGAAATACTGGGAAATTCTACATGACGTTAGATTTCATGACGCAAAGGATACTTTTATCTCCCCTACACTTCCAAGCCCGTGATTCAGGAACAAAGGAGAAGGCCATTCCTGCACCTGGCCCAGGTCTATCTGTTAGAAAAACGATATACTGCTTGATTGTTAGACAAAGGATATACTACTTGAGATGGTTTTCCCCAACCCAGTATTCAGTCAGAAGTGTATGGTCATTGTATACTGCTTCCCTCTATGTTTGAATCTTCTCGTTTTAAATGTTTAACACCACACTGTGGGAGGGAAAGGTCTCTTCGCCGCCACACTACCCACAGTGGCTGCCTCTGGATGCCTTAAGTCTTTGTGCCACGAGCCACGATCGTAAACTTACCCTTGCACACAACTTAAAGTCCAGAGTGTATGCTGTGCAACAGGGAAAATTGCGTCTTTATTTAAAGAGATAGCTTTCCAGGGAGAACTCTCTTCTAGCAGTGGCAAAGTTCATGACCACCAGACCGGTCGAGAAGTCTGTCACCACCCTATCCGTGACACCCCACTAGGAACTGAGTCATCTCTGCTGCCATCGGGAGGATGGGCAAGGCCAAACCATTAGCCGCGCCGATCGCCGTCCTCTGAAAGACATAATAGTCCAAAGTTAAAATGACAGGAAACATGAAAAATGCTGGAAGCACACTTGTACTTTAACCCAAGTGGCAGCTATCAAAATTCACCTAAGCTGATAATAACCTATAACACACATGTACATTCTGCACGGAAACGGACAAATCGAGAGATGCTCATTCATCCTCCTGATCTTCAACACTTTTACATTGTCTCTGCAAAAAGACAAAGAATGTATTCAGGTACCATACTTGTAAAATTCACCACAAAATAATTTGACACAGTGCAAAGTTCACCACAACGCTGTCAAACATGTGTTCCTATACATACCAACGTAATTTGTGAATGAAATACACGTATACTTATTTACAAGTCCAATCGTAGCCATCGAAAACGCGGCAACTACGTGTGATGGGGAAGTATAATATTTTCTACGAGACTAATGGTCACCACCATACTTGAGCACCACATTTGAAAACGGAAAACTGAACTGTCATCACTAGCAGAGCACACAGCCGTCTACTGGTCGTAAGATTTTGTCTAGAGCCTCCAGCACGCTGTCTCAGGACTAGAGAATGCCGCGCGCCTCCATAAATACACAGCATTATGTGATTCACATGGGTCGTCTTGCTTTGCAAGCGCTGACGGCTCGCAACTGTCAATAGCGACGCCTAATACAAGTCTGCCAGTCAACAGTGGTATACAATGTACTCCATATGCGCTGCATAAAGGCCTGCAGAGTATACATAGTCGCTTTTCTAAGGCTTGTCGCTTAGCACAAGCAGCGTGAAAGTCTGTTGCTTGGAATAATACGATAATTTAACGTGTTTCTTAGACACGCTGATTTTCGCTGCAGATATGCCTTGGTGTGGTGGAAATTTCCTAGGGATGTAGATGGAACACTACGCCGTCCAGGGGAATGAATGAACAGAATGAGTCCCCACCGTTAAGAACAACATGTTATTTGCTAGGAAGTCTTCAGTTCAGTTATAAATCTTGCCTTATATTAGAACACAGAACAGTATTGAATTCAGTATCTGCGTAGGTACACGTATGTAAGTCCATCCAAGGTCGTGAACGGACAGAAACACTTTATATTCCAATACATTCTGGCAACACAACCGAAAACCGTTTAAAATATGTCCACCATTCCCCTGTCTTTTACAGACCCAAAAACACCGCCATTCCCATATCTGCTACAGATCCAAAACCACAACAACTAGTAAACTAAGAGTTTCACATATATTTTTGACGAACACTGGTGGTAGTGATATAACGACTTGTTAACAGAGCAGTAGATCTCCACAGTCTCTCTCTCTCTCTCTCTCTCTCATATACACAATAGCTGTCAAACAAATGCCGGCCGGTGTGGCCGTGCGGTTAAAGGCGCTTCAGTCTGGAACCGCGTGACCGCTACGGTCGCAGGTTCGAATCCTGCCTCGGGCATGGATGTGTGTGATGTCCTTAGGTTAGTTAGGTTTAATTAGTTCTAAGTTCTAGGTGACTGATGACCTCAGAAGTTAAGTCGCATAGTGCTCAGAGCCATTTGTCAAACAAATGATTAGGAAAACGTACGAACAGAACTGGCAGACCTAAAAAAAAACTATAAATGTTTATATTCAACATATGCAGTGGATTTCTTATGGTACTGTCTTCTTGCTGCAAACGTGCTGGTGATGATTTAATACCATCCAACAGTGTTAGGTTCATATGTTAAAGTGAAATCAGTAGAGCAGTATTGAACTGATGTTTCTGCTGGCTTCTGGATCTTGCGGGCGAACAGTGCGAACTGGATTTCACACAATCAAAGTTTATGGAATATATGCTGTTTTCTGTCTTCAGAAAGGGCATAAAACGTTCTCCAAAACTTAACGGCCGTATAGCACTAGACATTTACACGTTTTGTTGTGTGCATCACCTCAATGACACTTCACACAATACATTTTATATTTCTACTATAACACAGAACTAGCAGAGCAGTTGCAGCTGTGACATGGCAGTACTAGCCTTTGAGTTATCAAGTTAAGGTGTTCATATTTCTACCATAGACTCGGAACCGCCACTATCTGGAAGCTGAAGTTCCATACACATTTCTGACGTTCAATGCAATATTTGAAGCAGTAGTCCGTTTCTTCGTCTTCCTTGATTGAGATACATTAGGATGAAAACGCTTCTTATTAAATCAAAACTACGAATACCAGGTGAGATTGCAGGATACACTCAATGCGAACGCGCTGATGGTGATTTAACACCATCCGACAATCATTAATCATAATTTCAGCTAGCAGGTGCCACACGCTATGCTTTCAAACTTTAAGAGGGTGAGATTAGTTCCTTGTACACAAAATAAAACATAGATCTCTCTGATACAAGTCCTTTATAGGTTTTTGGAGGTGTATAATGTCAAGTGCTTACTAAATTCACATCAGATCATACTTTGGTAACTGTGGTGTGTTCACATCATTCCTTCAAAATGAGAGTCAGCAACAGTAAATGTACATGACGCCAAAGCGACATTTTACGAGAACAGCAGCCCGTTCCCTTCTTTTCCATGCATTTTAGCACAAAAAACAATCACCAGTGCCAGGTACCACACCACAGTGCACCCTGTACTTAACACTGATCACGAATCAGGAATGGTAAGTTCATGTTCCAACACATAACTGAAAACATAATCGAAGAGCAGTCTAAGATATGTCCACCATAGATCAAGTCTCTCAATAGTTATCCATATGGCAGAGTACAGTTCTCACTGGTTCACCTCACTTGAATCCTTAAACTTGCTTGACGAAGGTACATATTCATTCTCCCATTGCTCCCTATGTTTATGGACTAGAAAAAGGGACTGGCTAGCAGTGATATGAGATATTCTCCATAATGTGTTGTACACAGGCTTGCAGGGCATCCATAATCGTCTTTCTAAAGTCTAGGACTTAGCAGAAGCAGCATCAAAATTTTTAACATGGCACACAACACACACTGGAAACTGCACATCACGCCTCTCATCTCTGATGATCTGTAAGGATGCTTGCACAGGAAAATGTGCTAAAACAGCTCATATAGACATGTGGGTCGTTTTGGCACAGTTGGTATAGTTCCATGCTAACATTTGTAGTAGTGGTAGATTCAGTAGATTCGAACAATACAGGACACGGCAATTTAGGTAAGGTAGATTCATACTATAGGTTGTGGTAGATTCATAACTAGCTGTAAGATTCTCACCCAGCTGTACTACAATGATCCACACAATCTTTTGATGGGTGACAGTCTTATTTCTTAACTAACACACATTTCACTGCAGATTTGTCTCGGTGTGATGGAAACTTGATACTGATGCAGATCAAACGATAAACTCCAACCATCTTTCCTATAAATAGATTGTGATCTAATATCTGAGCTAGCACTGCATTTTTAAGTAATATTCACACAAACTGTAAATTTGTATATTGTACATTTCCCAGCAGATTTCTATTCACCAGTCACCTGTGGTGTTCATAGTTACAAGTCATCAAAAATATATTGGAGAAACATACAGAACGGTTTCCACACAAGCGCCATGATACATGTACAGTTATTTCCAGACTCTGATACTGCACTAGCATCACATAGCGCAACAATGAGTATGATATTACTCGCTGCAGCGTTAAATGTGTTGTTATGGGATTATCATAAGATGGAGAGTTCAGTGTAGTGTTACTTGGTTGCAGTGGGCACGAACCACCCAAGAACAGTGAAAATACATATGTCACCAACGATAATACCATACTGTGCACTCACTTTCAGAAAACTGCCGCATGTCAGCAAAATAATCCATAATGTGGTATTGTTATGTCTACAGATTTTATGGAACTGTCTGGAAAAACCTTACAGAGCTCACCCATCAGAACACTTCAGAAAATGTCTCTGCTACGAATTTCTAAGATGATATTCACGTGCGACATTCCAACAGTGTACACCACTGAGCAGAGTGACTATGAATCGTTAACGTTACCCTATAGGTACTGACTTGTTTGGTTCTAATTTTAGGATCCAAGATGGCGATCTATGACGTTTTAGACGATGTCAGAATCCAAGGTGGTTGACATGGCGATATGAGCACAGTTCAAATCAGTTGTTCCAATTCTCATGGTGTTGGGGTTGTCTACCATCTAGGATTAGTGGCCATCAAGTGGACCAACCACTTGTGGCCCATACTCCACAGTGAAAGGTTGATCATCATCATCATGAAGTATCATCCAAGTTTTACCACCTTCAGGCGGAAAAAAACTGACTTGCACACTCAGTTGTCAGTATTAAAACATTCCTCTCTGTCAACGTGTATTATTTGTTATGTGTCTATGTGTATGAATATGTTATTTATGGTTTTATTTTATTACTCCCTCAGATAAATAGCTCCATGATGTAAAAAATACAACTGAGCAACAGCAGAAAATAACAAACCCATGTGCAGACACACACACTGATGCAGCTCCCAATAAGTTGGAGTGGAAATCAGGTACATCTTGGGAGCAGCAGAAATAAAGTCAGCAAGCAGACAAGCTCTCTGTTGCAGATCCCCATATGCTCGAGTGGAAATCATGTCAGCATGCCTTCATCACTAAGTCAGCAGGCAGACAAACTCTCTGATGCAGCCCCCAAATATATCAGATGGGACATGGAACTGTTTTTAGATTTAGACCAAAACCAGCACCACTCATTAAGTCTCAGCTAAGTTGTAAGAGAGTGCTGTTGCTCAACACTTCTTATCAGTTGACTGCCAACAGATCAAACTGTTGCGTTCGTTTAACAGCTGACGTAGACTTCGAAGTTATAGTTTAAATAGAGAATATCCATCGTGGTTTAAAGGTGCAGTTCAGTGATATGGAGTGCAAGCAGCTGTGGAGAAATCTGAAATACATCGAGGATTGCGTGACAAATGAGTACAATCCATTCGCTCCTGACAGCAACAACGCATCAATCATCTATGTGATTGGGGGTGATACAATGAAGTTACCATCTCAAGATCCAGTGCAATGTGTATATTTAAAGCGTCCAAGTGTCATGAAACTGGGCGGCTTGTATGATGCAATACGGATCACCACAGACAGTTTCAGTCTATGGGGAAGGTATGTTAAACTGTACTTCAACATTACTGACAAGCATCTGCTGGAACATGGAAGTTCACGATGAGGGTGAGGAGTTAAATGTGTGTGTAAGTGTGTGTATTTTTTTATTTTCTGACTGAGAAACCAGATCCCAGTTTTCATAACTGTAGCTCCGAAATTCCCTTAATATCGATACACTTTCAAAAAGCCTTTCATCTCGTATTTCACGTCCTTAGGAATGGAATTAGGGGAAAATCCTTTCTTAAACGATGCCTACAGTACAAGATGCACACCCTCTCCAAACTTCAAGTTTTTATCCTCAGTGATCTGGGTTGGGCGATGATGAGTCGGTGAATCATTCTGACCCTATTTCATCACCTTAGGGATTTAATTTCCAAAAACAGTGAAACGTATTTTTCCATCTCCAAATGAGAAGCTAAAATCACCATTTTCAAAGATTTAACTTTAAAAATGCTTTCGCAATGAAATATTTTCATAAAGGGTTTCACTCTCTATTTCACCTCCTTAGAGGTTGAATTTCCAAGAAAAGTGACATGCGTATGTTTTATTTCTAACAAAGAAGCCACAAAGAAATTTTCATAGATTAGCTTAAAAAATGCTTGCTTAATGAAATATTTCCATAAAAATTTTCATTCCCTGTTTCACCCTCATAGGGGTTGGATTTCCAAAAACAGTGAAACACATATGTTTTCATTTGTAATTGAGAAGCCAAATACAAATTTTCACCTTTAAAACTGCTGTCATACTAAGATATTTTCATAAGGCTTTCATCCCATATTTCAGCTGCTTAGGGGCTCAATTTCTAAAAACATTGAAACATATATTTTTTCATTTGTAACCGGCAAGTCAAATACCAGTGTTCATAGATGTAGCTTTAAAATACGTTAGTAGTTATTTAATAATCACATTTTTTTAAAAAAAAGCTTTCACCCACTGTTTCACCCCTACAGAGTTATATTTCCAAAATGCCGAGATCGTAATTCTTTATGTCTGACTGAAAAACCAGATATCAATTTTCGTAGATCTAGCGTCAAAATTGCCTTAATACCAACATTTTGCAGAAAACTGTTTCATCCCATCTTTTGCCCCCTTAGATTTGGAATTCCGAAAAATTGCTTCTTAAATGACGCCTACAGTATGAGATCCACACCTAGTCGAAATTTGAGGTTTCAATCCTTAGCGGTTTGGGCTGGACGATGACGAGTGTCAGTCAGTCAGTCAGTCAGTCAGTCAGTATGTTCGTGTTATAGGTGGTTGATCCTATACATACTGTAACGTTCCCTGGCCGCACACACACTATTAATACAGGTAAACTAAAATTTAATTGTACTATATACGCCGCTATGAAGCAATTTGTATATACCGTAATTATTTAACAAAAAATATTATTTAATTTTGTGTAAAGGACATTCGTTATTATTGTAATATTTTCTGTAATAATATTATCGATATATTTATGATTGTAATATTTCTATACTCATAATGTAATTACGAAATGTGTCAATATCTGCAATAAGAAAAATGTAAAATACAGCCGCAGATTGCAAAGAGAGAATAACGGTTGAGAGTCGTATAAATAGGAATACATAGTGTGCATTCTTTGTCTTCTTCCCCGAGAGCTGAGAAAGAGAGGAACCTGTGACGTAGCATTTTATGAATGGGTAGACATCATTTGTCTGTATCTAGATTTAGCCGCCATTAGAGGAGAAATTACAAACTAATGTAAGTTGAATTATTGTTGTGGTCTAAATACATTATAATTTATCAAAAGTGTGTATTACTAATGTACATTAGCTTGCCCATGTCATCTATAATATTTCTTTAAAGAATTTTCAGCATTTTTAGCGGTGTTGTTGGGCTGTGCCGCGACCGAACGATTTACAGCGGCGGCACATTTAAAAAATTGTTCCGCTAAGAAAAATTAACCAAACCCGTAAATCGGGAGCAGATAAAAATTAGCAGTGAATTAAGAAAATGTTTTTCTTTTACAGCGATCCAGAGACTGACGGAATTTATTACTAGTTTCACATTTGTGCGTTCATAGGCGGATAGTTAACGTTGAAATTTAACAATTTGCTGATTCTTTCAAATAACTTAAATGTATAGTGAAGTGTGTTTCATCAATGATAATTAAACGTCGGCTTGGCAATATTTAACCATTTTCTGCTAATAGACACAGTCTTGTGTTCCATAGCTAACGCCGGGAAAGAATTCAGTAAATATTTTAAAAAAAACCACTGCATTTAGAAAATGTGTGCCAAGGCCGAATTCTCAACTAAATATTCTTAATCAGTTAATATGAATTTATCAGCATGAGAGGGTTGACTAAGTTCACGTAATTTTAAATGTACTTAATTCTATCTAAATGGATTTTTATTACCACACGTAAATAAGAGGTTCTACAACAAAGTTCGTACTGACAGAAAGAAAGAAAGGCAAATTAACTAAAAACAAATTAAAAAAAGGTAACTGTTTATTTTTTTAATTTCATTAAAATACCCATCTAATGTGTGCCCTATACCATGTGATAAGATGAATCACAATCATGTACAACTAGAACTATACGTACTGTGGAGGTTAATCAAGCGCGGTGACTCGGCTGTTGCGGACAGCGTGGCGACGGATTTCTCTACCGGTGTGGTGATTAAGAACTTTTGGGCCGCGGAAAGGGAGTTCCCTCTGGCAAAGTATTATTTGTTTAAATAAAGATGCAGTTGTTCCTGCTTCCAGTCATACAGTTTGGACTTCGACTTAGAAGAACAAGTAGGCTTATGACCTCGGCTCGGCCCCAGAGCAACCCAGAGACTCACGGCACACAGTCAGCTAGTGCAGGCAGTGCTGGGATAGAGAGCCCCGCCGCTCCCCTCGTATACCGGTAGTGTTAAAGATATAAAGTGGAAAGAGCTAGAGTTAGGAGAAGCAGTATACAGTGACCATGCACCTCTGACTGAATAGTAGCTTGGGGGAAAGCTTATTAAGTAGGGTATCCTGTGTCTAACAGACGTAACTGGACCTGATGCATGGATGATCTTCCCCTTTGTTCCAGAACCACAGACCTGAACTTGTAGGGCGATACGAACATACTTTGTCTCAGGAAGCCGGCCGGGGTGGCCGAGCGGTTCTAGGCGCTACAGTCAGGAACCGCGCGACCGCTACGGTCGCAGGTTCGAATCCTGCCTCGGGCATGGATGTGTGTGATGTCACTAGGTTAGTTAGGTTTAAGTAGTTCTAAGTTCTAGGGGACTGATGACCTCAGCAGTTAAGTCCCATAGTACTCAGAGCCATTTGAACCCTTTTTTTGAAAGACTCGCTCTGTTTCTGAGGTGCAGTTGCTGCATGTCCATCGATACGGAAACAAAGACCCTGCCTGTCTCGCAAGTCTTCAACGTCGGATCTTCAGATCCCATTGCCCGTAGAACTCAGGCCAGCGGGGACGGGGTGGGGGTGGAGTGGGCAGCGGCGTGTGGGGTTGTGGGGACGGCCGCGGCAAGCAGAAGCAAATGAAGATGTGTGCAGAGTTGGACAGCCCTTCTCTGTAAGAGAAAGCAATTTATTTCTCAACTGATCTGGGAGCCCCTGCATTCTGATTCCTTTCGGATGTACTCGTAACTGCTATTTTTGGTCATTTCCCAAAATTCTACTGCAAGTGGAGGCTCTCACTAGAATTTTTCTACCAAGCTGCGGTTAGCTGATTTTCCGGACATAGGAGATCATGGATTGTGATTTGGGTTTTTATTCCTATTTACGACTTTACTGGGTAGCGTGCCTTGGTTGATAGTGTTTGCAAGCCTGTACTCACTGTTAAAATTTTTTCTGTGTGCTACTTGTGTGGCGTGTTACCTATTCAGTACTTCCGACTCTTACACTACTGGCCATTAAAATTGCTACACCAAGAAGAAATGCAGATGGTAAACGGATATTCATTGGACAAATATATTATACTAGAACTGACATGTGATTACATTTTCACGCAATTTGCATGGATAGATTCTGAGAAATCAGTACCCAGAACAACCACCTCTGGCTGCCATAATGGCCTCGATACTCCTGGGCATAGAGTCAAACAGAGCTTGGATGGCGTGTACAGGTACAGCTGCACATGCAGCTTCAACACGATACCACAGCTCATCAACAGTAGTGACTGGCATATTGTGACGAGCCAGTTGCTCGGTCACCCTTGATCAGACGTTTTCAATTGGTGAGAGATCTGAAGGATGTGCAGTCGAGCATTTTCTGTATCCAGAAAGGCCCGTACAGGACCTGCAACATGCGGTCGTGCATTATCCTGCTGAAATGTAGGGTTTCCCATGCATCGAATGAAGGGTAGAGCCACGGGTCGTAACATATCTGAAATGTAACGTCCACTGTTCAAAGTGCAGTCAATGCGAACAAGAGGTGACCGAGACGTGTAACCAATGGCACCCCATACCATCACGCCGGGTGATACGCCAGTATGGCGATGACTAACACACGCTTCCAATGTGCGTTCACCGCGATGTCGCCAGACACGGATGCGACCATCATCCGAAAAAATGTTTTGCCATTCGTGCACCCAGGTTCGTCGTTGAGTGCACCATCGCAGGCGCTCCTGTCTGTGATGCAGCGTCAAGGGTAGCCGCAGGCACGGTCTCCGAGCTGATAGTCCATGCTGCTGCAAACGTCGTCGAACTGTTCGTGCAGGTGCTTGTTATCTTGCAAACGTCCCCATCTGTTGACTCAGGGATCGAGACGTGGCTGCACGATCCGTTACAGCTATGCGGATAAGATGCCTGTCATCTCGACTGCTAGTGATACGAGGCCGTTGGTATCCAGCGCGGCGTTCCGTATTACCCTCCTAAACCCACCGATTCCTTATTCTGCTAACAGTCATTGGATCTCGACCAACGCGAGCAGCAATGTCGCGATACGATAAACCGCAATCGCGATAGGCTACAGTCCGACCTTTATCAAAGTCGGAAACGTGATGGTACGCATTTCTCCTCCTTACACGAGGCATCGCAACAACGTTTCATCAGGCAACGCCGGTCAACTGCTGTTTGTGTACGATAAATCGGTTGGAAACTTTCCTCATGTCAGCACGTTGTAGGTGTCGCCACCGGCGCCAACCTTGTGTGAATGCTCTGAAAAACTAATCATTTGCATATCACAGCATCTTCTTCCTGTCGGATAAATTTCGCGTCTGTAGCACGTCATCTTTGTGGTGTAGCAATCTTAATGGCCAGTAGTGTATTTTATTTATTGGTATTTATTCGTAATTTATTACAACAGCATTTAACTCTGCTCACTATTATTTATTCGTATTTTATTAGAACAGTATTTATCTCTGCTCACGTGTGTGTGTTACAGGACAGATTAGCCATTATTCAATACCTTGTTTATTAAATACAAGAGCAAACCCAGAAAGTGGTCTCAGCATGTAATTTAGTTGAGATTATGACTTTCATCAGATCATTTTCGGTAATATAAATACCTACTACCTCTGTGGTAAAGGTATCTAGTTTTTGTAAGACAGCTGGCCAGTTGTTTCTAGTAAATCTACTTTTTATTAGCTGTTTGCCGAAGTTGCCCGTGTGTAAAAATTGTGTAGTGATTTTTTTGTTTGTCCTTTCTGCTTGGTTAATTCTTGCAATACATTTGATCCCCTGCTGCTGTGGTTTGCTTGCCTATAACCTCCTGAGATTAAGTGCTTGCCTTTTTTTGGCGTTCTGTATACTTCGAGTTCTATATGATACCGGCCAGGGGACCTTCATATTTATGATTAGTTTCATTTAGGACTTACTACAACTGATCTCTTCTAAATCTCACTTAAGCAACTGAAGTACCACCGTCTAGAGGCGGCTTTTAATGTAAGTTTCTTTCGCCGTTTGTGGCACCCTGTATGTTATAGGCAATTTGACGTGATGGTTTCACGAACTTCACACCTCGTACCTGGAGTTTTGATCGGCCACTATGGTTTAAGCCTCACTGAGATTACAAGCCTGATATCCCGTCTGGCTGCAGAGGCGTGTTTGGACGTAACCGTAAGATCCTTTAAAATATGTCAACACCATGAAGGAGTTGTCCGTCATAAACGAAAGCTGGCAGGCATATTTCTACATCTGGATGATGTAGAAACAGCATTCCAGAGAGTGTTTTCCAACAAGATAACGCTCGTCCACATACTGCTGTTGTAACTCAACATGCTCTACGGAGTGTCGACATGTTGTCTTCACCTGCTCGATCTCAAATCGAGCGCATACGCGATGTCATCGGACGACTACTACAACGTCATCCACAAACACCATTACCCGTTCCCGTTTTGACTGATCGAGTGCAACAGGCATGGAACTTCATCCCACAAACTGATATCCGGCCCATCTACAACACAGTGTGTGCACATCTCCTTTCTTGCATTCAACATTCTGTCGGTTACATTGGTTATTAATGTGCGAGCATTTCACATTTGCAATTATTTATCTCGCGCTTTCTTTAACTTGTGATCTTGCATTGTTAATCACTTAAATATGTTACCTAGACAAATGTTTTCCGGAAATTTTAATTACATTAATTATTTTTTGGTGTTGCGTTTGTATTTTCCATCATTGCTATTTTTAATGGGCATCTTGTATGTAAACCAAATTTCCTGTAATTCCTCCGCCCATTGTAAAACTTTGTTTGCATGGTCACCGGCCGTTGATTGTGTCGTTCTAAATCTCTCTAAAATGCTATTAAAGTTTTTTGAATAGTGTGATTTTATTCAAATGAGATTGGTCAGCGTCGGCGTAAGATGGTACTTAGAGGGAAGGCATCTTGTTCTTTAATGTCATTTGTATGGAAAATTGGATTACTTGAAAGGGCTTCGCGGTGGTAGGCATTTATCATAGGGCCGTAAGCCGGTTGTGCATTTGCTAAGTACGTGCGATCAGTTGAAGTTCTTGACCTGTAGTTGTTTGTTAACGAACAACGGCTTATGGCAATAAATAATTCTTCCTGCAACTGCTTATTACTTTAAAATTTTTTTAGTTATCACCTTCACCTATGCGTTTTAAGAATTATATTTAGTGATATGGTGAGATTTGGATTTTACTGCCTTATTTATTAGCCACCAGCACTTCCTAATAAACTGTGTATTTTACTAACTGTAAAGTGTTCGATTGTTTTTTGATAGTAAACTACTGTTTAAGTATATTCTATTTTGAGTCTGCAGGCTTTTGTGGCTGTTGTCATTGAAGTTAAATTTTCCTGGGTTGTCAGGCCGCGCCATATTTCTTCAAACAATCGACGTATCGACCCCTTTTCAGTACTCATTCTACAGCGGACACCACAAGATCCCAGCCGATCCCAGCAGAGGGGTCGAAACATCGATTGTTTGAAGACATATGACGCGACGTAACAACCTAGAAGAATTTAGCTCCATATACGATTTTATTAACTCAGCGCCTTACCACTTCACAACAAGCTCCTTACCGCCTCACTAAGTATTCATCAGTGTGAGAAAACGTGTTCTACATCTATGTAATACAGACTCTGGTTAATATCTCTCTGTATAGAAGCAGCTTGATCATGGTTTTGCAAACTAATAGTAAGTTACCGTATATTAAAGTAGTGAATAGCAGGCGCGAAATTATAGCAGTTAGCCAGTAGCAGACCATAGGTTTCGTCAAGAATTTTGGCCTGCGAAGTGTGATCTTCAGTCCACACGCCGTTGAGAAGAAGGCAAGCGTTATCAGTAGCACAGGTGTGGCAGATAAGGGCAATCGTGTGGCGTGTGCTGCTTATCTGGCCGGGTTTCACCGGACGCGTCCATATCAAGGTTATCAACACTCTAGGCAACACGTTGCGTAAAGGCTTATCTTCGATCTCGAGCGTGATAGCACACGTCACCTCCATCCCAGAGCAACGTAATCATGGCCAGCACTCACATTCTGTTATGTTGCAACGAATAAAATTTTACTGGGCCACAAAATCGTAAACAATTCCACGCTTCATTAATCTATCACTTTTCTAGATAACTTATGTTGTCGTGCGTTGTGAAAGTGAACTGTAGACTGACAGGCGAGGTTGTATGGGCACAGAAGCACTGACAATTCCTCTTGAAAGGTCTCTGTTGGTTTCCTTTCATGATAATTTTTTAAAACTGTTGTCATTTACGGCATACATTCCACTTTTAAATTTACGGTGGTGTTTCTGACTTTCTGGGAGGAGACTGAGCAGTGGAACGTGTTACTTTTACACATAATCAAGAACGATCTGTCACACTACTACACTTTAAAACATAGTTTATATGTAATTCATGTCACACAGTCTCATACGGAACCTACATCTGCTTTCTTTTATATACTGTATATGATAAGATACTGTCATCCCCCTTCCCTTCTGTGTGATAGGATGAATGAGCAAATGTATTTCTAGTTGCATGCTTGATGGTAGCAGACAAGCCTGTCTGCTAGAGAGCAGTAGGACCAACGTCAGAACAGGTAGCTACGCTTTCTAAAACCAAAGAGGTTTCTATTCTGAGGATGGTCCTGTCCGTCCCTTGTCATGTTGGTACAGGAAGCTGCCTCTCTGGTCACTTCCGTTTGTATCTGTTAAGCACCCTCGGCAGGGGCCCAAGGCAGTCGGTCTGCGGCGAGCGTCTGAAGTGGTAAGATCTCTGGCTAAGCGCGTCTCTGCTAAGTCCGTAGGGCAATGGATTTCTTAAGTTCAGCCTAACTGAAAATTTAATCACCTTTATTTCAGGTTTAGATCTAAAATACCTAATGTTATCTTAAATTGCAACACAGTGTAATTTGAGTGTGAAGTTCAGAATATTTTCCAGCAGTTGCTTTGTCACTACTTTGCGAGTAAAGTGGAACCACATGTGGATGATCCTAACTCTAACTAAGATCATCAGTCTTAAATGCAAATGTGCGTGAGATTATATCGTCTCATCTCGACAATATTTTTCAATATAGCAATTTTTCTTTATGTTCAACCCATGTGGGGTGTACTTTGTGAGACCAGTACCACGTGCTTATACAATTGTTTGACACATCAGGTTAATAGTAAGACGATAGTAACCAGTTCGAGGTTTCTCTTTTGTAATTTGTGTTTCGATGTAATTTATTTTAATTACCAAAATTATTGTGGAGTTACACTCTTTGTGTAAACCAAGTTGACCATGTGAAGCATGTAGTGTAATCATCAAAGTAGTCCTCAGCTATTCTTTTCGGGAAGATTTCACAGAGAGTTAGTATGAATTTAGTATGCCAGTGTGTGGTAATTTCATAACGGACAGGATTGCGCTACGAACGTAACTTCTTTGGGTGAAAATTGAATCGGTTGGTTGTGATTAATTTCCTCTTGCATATGTTTCAACGTTCTTCGTGTGCTATTTTATGAATGTAGTGTTGTATGCAGTCTCCCAATCCTGGCTCCATATTTGATGTGTTCTGTAAGATTAAAAACTCACATTTTCACAATCCTAAATAAGGCACCAGTTTAGTTATGAATCAAGTTTAATATGCTGAAATTTTAACGGAACAAAGATCAATGTTAAAATAAATGTCCAAATATAAACTGATTTATTTCTTTTTATTTAAATTGTCTTTATATATATATCACCGGTTATCGTAAGATGACTACTAAAAGATTGTAATTAATGTTAGTCTGGTTGGCAATTTGGTGAGCTAGACTGGATACCTGGTGAAACTGTTGTTCAGTAATGCAAGGATAACTTCCCCCAGATAGCTCACAGCTTTTAACCCGCTTTTATTGTCTTGAATATCAGCACGGCTTTCAGAACAAATTAATGCAACAACATTACACTCTTTACTATTGAACCCCCGATTCTGTACAGAATCGATCTCCCATGTATAAACCAGCTTCAAACTTCGCTATGCTTAAAAAATTTAATGTCTTAAATATTTGACGTTCAGAATGTAAGCGAGAAAAAGTTCAGAAAAGGCTCGAAATCAGGTTCAAACTTTGTTTCAAATTGTTAAGTGCTCTCATTGTAAAACACTGGATCAATATAATCTGGGCAATTTGTGCTCCGTTTTAAGCAAATGCTAGTTTTTCTCACATCTCAGTGTTTATGAAGTCATATTTCCTGAACTATATGTCGTACAATGATATAATTTGGCCATATATTCATGCTATTTGTGAATACTGCCTGAAAATGTATTGCGGTTAGAATCAGTGGTAAATAACTAATAAATTAAAACGTCATGGTAGATGCTTAACTCTGACTGCATGAACAGGGATAATGTTGCAAACGATAAATTTTTCCTTTCGTCATTTATGGTTGGTGTCAGCGAGTGAAATTTTCGAAAAGGTCTGGAATTATGTGTAACGTTTGCTGTAATTCACTACATGTTCTCATTCTCAAATACTGAATGAATACACCCTGGGTATTTCCGCGTGCTGGGTTGCAGTGTCTCAAAACACATACGCATGTTGTAACTGTAATTCTTAACTTAAAGTGATAAACTTCTAATACAAGATTATACCTTTCTATAACTGGATTATGATAACATTTTAAATTTTTCAGTTTCGTCAGTAATTACACCGAAGCGCCAAAGAAACTGGCACAGGCATGCGTATTCAAATATAGAGATACGTAAACAGGCAGAATAAGGCGGTGCAGTCGGCAACGCCTAAATAAGACAAGTGTCTGGCGCAGCTGTTACGTCAGTTACTACTGCTACAATGGTAGGTTATCGAGATTTAAGTGAGTTTGAATGTAGTGTTATAGTCGGCGCACGAGCAATGGGACAAAGCATCTCCGAGGTAGCGATGAAGTGGGGATTTTCCTCTACGACCATCAGGAATCCGGCAAACACATCAACTCTCCGACATCGCTGCGGCCGGAGAAAGATCCTGCAAGAAGGGGACCAAAGACGACTGAACAGAATCGTTCAACATGACAGAAGTGCAACCCTTCCGCAAATCGCTGCAGATTTCAATACTGGGCCATCAACAAGTGTCAGCGTGCGACCATTCAACGAAACATCATGGATATGGGCTTTCGTAGCCGAAGGCCCACTCGTGTACCCTTTATGACCGCAGACACAAAGCTTTATGTCTCACCTGGACCCGTCAGCATCGACACTGGACTGTGGATGGCTGAAAACATGTTGCCTGGTCGCGAGAGTCTTGTTTCAAGTTGTATCGAGTGGATGGTTGTGTACGGGTATGGAGACAACGTCGTGAATACATGGACCCAGCGTGTCAGCTGGGTACTGTTCGAGCTGGAGATGGTTCTGTAATTGTCTGGGGCGTGTGCAGCTGGAGTGACATGGGATCCATGATATGTCTATATACTACTCTGACAGGTGACACGTACGTAAGCATTCTGTCTGGTCACCTGCATCTATTTATGTCCGTTGTGTACTCCAACGGATTTTGACAATTCCAGCAGCACAATGCTACGCGCCACACAGAATTGCCACACAGAATTGCTACAGAGTGGCTCCAGGACCACTCTTCAAAGGTAAAAGACTTTCGGTGGCCACCAGACTCCCCAGACATGAACATTATGGAGCATATCTGGGATGCCTTGCAAAGTGCTGTTCAGAAAAAATCTCAATCCCCTCGTGCTCTTACAGTTTTTAGGACAACCCTGTAGGATTGGTGGCGTCAATTAGTCGAGTCTATGCTATGTCGTTTTGCCGCACTCCGTGTTCGTTGCGGCCCTACACGATATAAGGCAGGTGTACCAGTTTCTTTGGCTGAAATATTGCAAATCGGTTTTTTGTCACCCCTAGGACTTCGATAGACAACTTGCAGCTGGGAATGTGCACCATGAACCATGGATCGGGTTAGCCGCTTAGCATCATACGGAATGAAACGGAACTGTATCGACCAACTTTCACAGCTTCTTCAGGGGTATCTTCTGAGTGTTTTGGTACAAGCGAAAAAATGCTTCTACTGAAGAGTACAAAAGGTGAATACATTCCTGTTTATTTAAAAGACTCTGACTAGAAATGGGGTATCACCCGCTTTATTCTACCTTGCTAAGCACCTCTAAAATTTTTTCCAAAAAATTTTGCATGCGAACATACTCGCGCTGCTTTTAACATGCAACTCACCTCTTACTCCCACAAATTCCCCTCACTGTTAACTCATTCAAACTCAGCAGTCCGTCGCTGTAAGTCGCTCATACCCATCGACTCCCACTTTCCCGTCCTCTTCACTCATTCAGCCCAACTCATTGTCCGTTTCTCTTTGGGTCTCTCTGGCTGTCACTGCCTCCTGCCTCACTGCCACAGTCTCCTTCCTTTCGTCCTACTACTACGATCTTCTCCCACTGACACTGTCTCCCTCTTGCTCTCTGTTGCTGCTGCTATCTCATACATCGCTTTCCACTGCTGCTGTCTCTTCTCATCGCAACTATCTCTCTCTTCTTCGCTGTCATTTTCAGAGACATTTTCTCATTACCACTGGCTCTCAACTACATCCAATTTCTCCTTCTCTTTATTCCTCGCCCATTGGCACTATCCTCTTCACTCTTTTCCTTGCACTGTTCTGGCATTGACAACTATGTTACATTACCACTGTATCACTCTCTTTCTCCCACATTGCCACTGTCACCTTCGTATTTTGTATACCAGAACCACTGTTTACCATCTTTCAATATTTATTACTTTTCCATCTCTTTCTCACTGCGCTGCCTCGTTCTCTCTCTGCATAAAAAAGCACGAATATGTATGCACGCGAAAATTTTTGGGAAATTTTTTAAAGGTTTGGAGGAAGGTAGTATGAGGCAACTGGTACCCCATTTTACAGTCAGCCTTTCAAATAAACAGGAGCGTATTCACATTATTTGTACTCCGACGGGAGCATTTTTCCACTGGTTCCCTTCTTTTCCTTGCTGCAGAAATGAATCGCTCAGAGGAATTTTGGTAATTTACTTATGTGAAACTGAAGAAAGGCAGAACTAATTTTACATCTCAAACCGGATTGTACGTGCAAAAAATTTTGCATGTGCTTCAGTACTATATCATGGGGTTCCCAGAACCCTTATGGTGGCAACAGAGGCACTTGACAGCAGGTTTGTCCTTGCTACGTCAATTTATATACTACGTTTTCGCCTCACACCGAATTTTCCGTGCATGTTTTACGTATACAAGCAGAATAAATTTGAACATCGGTATCCCAGAAACCGATAAAGATATCAGAAACATTTTCTATCTTGTTGGGGATTGGAATCCTGGAAACACATCTTAAAAATTTCAGTCATTTGGTGTGTGTAGCCGTCTTGGAATCCACGCCTCGGTTTTAATACGAAAAAGGGTTAAAATGTTTTTTTTTTTTAGGTTTTCTAACGAACCGGATATGAAGTAATGGTGCCCTCATAAGCCCCCTAATGCCCAGAGTAGACCAAGATTTGTTCATTTTGCCAAAGCTGGAGGAAGTATGTAGTATTGATACTTTGACCCGATACCATAAGGCAGCGACACTAAGACCTTCGTTCTGCCATGCATACAAATGGTCCCTAGCTCAAGGACGTATTACACTTGACCCTACCTTTCTATCAGGAATAGCCCCCGAGGAATGAGTGCCCGAAGAGTTCCGTTTCTATGCGCGGCATTTTGGAACATGTTGGGTAGCGCATGCTGTCGCATGTACGCCGATAAGGGAGCCACGGTCTGCAGTGACTCGATACAGAGAAATGCTGTCATATGATTTTTTCTGTTTGTTACGGCAGGCGCCCTTGTTCGTGTAAAACTACTTTCACAGCAGTGAAGAAGCCTGTAATATGCAATAATCAAAACTTACAATACGCAACACAGAGTAACGCAGCAAAGGACGAAACACTGTACAGTGATGGTTATACCGTCGCTGCGGCAGACAGCGCAACATAGCGGCTTTGTGTGCTCTTCCATTGCATTAAGTCAGAGGTTCCCAGCCTGGGAGTCATTACTGAGGGCTAAATGAGATTCTTTGATGGGCAAAAGCGAAATGGTTGTTTTTATTTCAGTAATGAAACTAAATTATTTTTAAAAGATCATAATTATTATCACTATTTCGTAAGACTGATACTAATTACATATGTTACCAATAACTATACTTTTTTCAAATATTAGCATTAACAAGTGACAATGTGGTGAAGATTACTGTTTGTGAAACGAATGTATGACATCATCTTCCTCACAGAGCCCACCCGATATACGCATAAAGGGGTTGGACAAAAAAGTGGAAAGACCCCCGGGAAATGCATGCGTGAACATAAACGCAGCCGCTAGCCAAGTCTGAGGTGGCGCTGTTATATCTGACCACGAATGGCTCCTGTACAATGTCCTCAATATGTTGCAAGTATCCGCCATGGAGAGAACATTTTTCTCTATACTTGTGTGGACATTATATCGGCGCTAAGTGAATCCGTACGTCGCCAAATTGTTGGTGCTCATGTGGTGGATGCTTCTGCAACCAAGTTAACCGAAATATTTGGTTACTTTTGAATACATCGTGGGAAAAGACAGTGATCAATGTTCTTACTAATAGTTACTATTAAAATCAGTCTTGATCAAAAATTTATTTATTCTGGTAACCGGTTTCGACCACGCTGTGGTCATCTTCAGACCTACAAGTCAAACAGAAAGTCTGAGCGGAGGGCTATATACATTAAAGAAAATTTTATAAAATTACAAAGTTACAGGATTTTGGTAATTCGTGGTTTTGTAACTTTGTAATTTTATAAAATTTTCTTTAATGTATATAGCCCTCTGTTCAGACTTCGTATTTGACTTGTAGGTCTGAAGATGACCACAGCGTGGTCGAAACCGGTAACCAGAATAAATAAATTTTTGATCAAGACTGATTTTAATAGTAACTATTAGAAATATTTGGTGTTTCAAGAAGCAACTGACCGCCTACAGAAAAAGTAGTCACAACGAGGATGAAAGTGTGTGCTGAGGGATCGTGACAGACGGTCACTGGAGAGGATTGTGACGAAAAGTGAGAAGGCAACAGCTGCAAAAGTCAGTGATCAGTGATGGAAATGTCTGAACAGGACAGGTGCCTAAGCCATGAAACCTGGAGTATGGAGGAATGGAAGAAAATCATTTGGTTGGATGAGTATTGTCGCACACTGTTTTCGGCTTTTCGCTGAGTTTACATCCCAAGAGTAAAATATGGCGGGGGTTAGCCGATAATTTGGGCAGCCACATCGTGCTATTCCAAGGGCCCCATGGTTGTTCTGCGAGGTCGCTTTACTCGCAAGGATTATGTGATCATTTTGGCTGATCACGTCCGTCGAGTGGTACAGCGTTTGTTTTCCAGTCGTAATGCTGTGTTCCAAGACAACCGGTCACCTGTCCCTGCAGCTCGTACCGTCCAGGACCGGTTTACCCTGCCCACCACAGTCACCAGGTCTGAATATCATTGTGCTTTTGAGGAGAAAGACGAGTGATAGCTATCCATCTCCATCATCATACCTGAACTTGGCACAATTTTGGAAGGAAAAATGGTGTAAGATCCCCTTAAACATGCCGTGTGCCACGACTGCGTGGAGCAAGTCTTTCGACTGGACACCATTTGCGCGACTTGTGCTTCTTTAAAGCCAACAGCACCCGATTTCCCCGGGCTGTGACCCATACAAATATCAGCCGGGCCCAATGTTGCTTAACTTCGTGATCGGAAGGGATCCTGTGTTACCAACGTGACAAGGATGTTGGCAAAATTTTCTTGAAAACTATAGAAGACCTGTTTTTCTCCACTCCGAGATGGGTGGAAGCTGTTACGAATGCCTACGGTTTTCCTACACCGTACAAGAAATGTTAATGTACCGTGTTTTTACTGTTTCTTTATTTTTGTCCACCTTCTGTTGTTTGTGCCACCTCTCTACGACAGTAAAATTGTGACTTATACATCCCATGTGCTTAAATAGGTCGTTAAAGTGTCATCTCTGAGCTGTAATTAGTCTCTGCGGCAGACGCGAAATTGCTTTATTATACACTTCGCAGTAGATAAACGAACTAACTAACAGTATGACAGTATATTAAGTACGTAACGGCTTCTAAATTGCTGCGTGGCATACACAGTATTATTACTATTATTATTATTACTATTGGAAGGGAGAAGAGTGGTGCAGAGAATGCATGTTTTGTGGCCGTTGTCCAGCCTCAGTGTGGATAGTTAGCTTTCTCTCCTGATAAGGAGTTGTAGGTAACAGTCATCGTGCACTGAGAACTGTTTTATCACTCTACAGGAAATGTTGTTGGGAACCCGCAGTGTCAACTGCCTCACACATTATTTAATAAAACACCTGCAAACACTAAATATCATCTAGCTCCTATCATTTTAAAAATAACTGTTTCAGCGAAAATTATTTTTCGCTCGTTCTTTTCCATTCTAATGTTTTAGTCAGGCGATACTTTTGACGATGGTGGTGGAAACGAGGGTGAGGTTTCCGATCCATGGTGGGGGGTGGGGGGAGGGGGAGGGGGAGGGAATTACTAGTTGATATGTGAACTCAGCGATAATGGTCTCAGAAAGATGGGGAACCACTGCATTAAGTAATTCCAGTCACGAGGTGCATATCGGTCAACTCCTCGTCAGCAAACCTACCCATACAACTGTGTGTCGCTGTTAACGTATGACTAACACTGCCGGTAGAAAAGCCCAAGATAGAACCGAGCAGTACTGAAAGAAAGCTGGAAGGTGGAGAGTAAAGTGGGTGCTACATTCGTCAGCAGCAGGCAGCGTGAGCGAATGGAAACAACACAAGACGCATATCGTCGACTTTTGCACTGTCGTGCATTATATTTGTTGCAATACAGGTACAAAGCTAACGGGGACAAGAAACCAAACGAAATGCAATCGGACCGCCGGATACCAAAATAATCAGAAGATTTCCGTGAACATCGTCCGAATGTTTGTCGACGCATTTCTGGTCCATCCTGTAGATCAGAACTTATAATGGAGAAGTACTGAAAAGAAAAAGTGAGTAAACAAGTCTATGACATACGCAGCGGTATCCAGGAATAGACGACCTGGAGCTGGAAGGAAAATCAGAGGAATACACGATGTTGGGCGCAATCATTATGCAGAGATGAAAAAACTGGCACATGAAGTGAGCAGATGGAGGACAACGCCAAACTATTCGAGAGATTGATGACGCCAATCTTTATCCGGCAACAGCCGTCGTTGAGAGTGACGCAAAGATATTGTGAGTGCTTTCTCATCCTTAACGCCATATGCCTTTCAAGAAACTTACTGATAAGAACATCAGCTTTTTGTAGTCGTTTCTGCGATCTTTCCTTGTCCGTGACAGGAGCGGTTTATCCACGTGGCGTATGTTACAATCTCCTCGCTATCAGAAGCCTCTACGGCAGCACTGCCTATTTTTTCTCCGAAAATTTACACTTAACACTTTTGATTCAAAAATAGTAATACATGATAGCATAATGTGCGCATGGTTGTGAAGCTGTAGAAATAATAGGTCATTTGCGTTGCACTGCGTTTATTTTCTAAAGTTTGAAGATACATTTGCAGTAGTTCTACATAATCATCAGAAGCATGCAGACATCACCGTCTAACGCGAAATTGGACATTAGACGTCTTGAGACGCACACCCGCCGGTGTAAAAGCGGGCGAGGAGTAGTGTCAGTAGAGAAGCAGTTAACAGCTGAACCGGTCGGTCAGTAGAGTTCAGTCACATCCAACGTGCAGTTGGTGTTGGATGTAACCTGAGTAAAACATCTGTCACGGATATTTCAAACCTTCTAAGGCCACCAAATTCGATTGTTAGTGATGTAATTGTGGAGTGGAAACGCAAAGGAACAATCACAGATAAACAAAGACCAGGCAGATCTGACGTACTGACGGACTGGGTGGGTGGCTGTAAAATATAGCATGAAATCATCGGATGGAATCACTAGTGAGTTACAAAGTACTACCAGAAGTCCACGTAGCACAATGACTGTCCGTAGGCTGTTCTGGAGTCTTTGCTAAGCGACGCTAGAGGTGGCGCAAAGAGCGACGACACGGAGAGAGGATCTCGTCTACATATACATCTACTTGGATACTCCGCAAATAGTACTTAAGTGCCCGGCAGGCGCTTCATCGAAACACATTCACAATGACTGTGTATTATTCCGCTCTCGACCAGCACGCGAAAAAAACGAAGATCTATATCTTTCCGTACGAGCTATGTTTCCCTTATTTTATTATGATGATCGTTTCTCCCAACGTAGGTCGGCGTCAACAAAATATTTTCGCATTCGGAAGAGAAAGTTGGCGATTGAAATTTGGTGAGAAGATTCAACCGCAACGAAAAACGCCTTTGTTTTAATTATGCCCACCCTAAAACCTGTATCATGCCAGTGACACTCCCTCACCTATTTTGCTATAATACAAAGCATGCTGCTCTTCTTTGAACTTTCTCGATATACTCCGTTAATTCTACGTGGTGAAGATCCCAGACCGCGTAGCAGTACTCTAAAAGAGGGTGGATAAGTGTAGTGTAGGCAATCTGTTTACTAGATATGTTACATTTTCTAAGTGTTCTGGCAATAAAACGCAGTCTTTGGTTCGCCTTTCCCACAA
The DNA here is from genome assembly GCF_023864345.2 of Schistocerca serialis cubense. Lineage (NCBI taxonomy): Eukaryota > Metazoa > Arthropoda > Insecta > Orthoptera > Acrididae > Schistocerca > Schistocerca serialis. The sequence goes on along the minus strand of NC_064643.1, from coordinate 103,205,190 downwards.
TTCTTCTATGTGTTCTTTCCAATTTAACTTGTTCGTAATTGTAATTCCTGGATATTTAGTTAAATTTACGGCCTTTAGATTTGACTAATTTATCGTGTAACCCAAATTTAACGGATTCTTTTTATCGCTCGCGTGGATGACCTCACACTTATCATTATTTAATGTCAACTGCCAATTTTTTGTACCACACAGATATCTTTTATAAATCATTTTGCAATTTAGTTTGATTTTCTGATGACTTTACTAGAAGATAAGCAACGGCATCATCTACAAACAACCTAACACAGCTGCTGAGATTGTCTCCTAAATCGTTTACATAGATAAGGAACAGCAAAGGGCCTATAACACTATCTTAGGAAATGTCAGAAATCACTTCGCTTTTACTCGATGATTTTCCGTCAAGTACTATGAAACCTCAATCCAGTCACATAACTGAGGCGATATTCCATAAGCACGCAATTTCACTACAAGCCGCTTGTGTGGTACAGCGTCAAAAGCATTCTGGAAATCTATAAATGCGGAATCCATTTGAAACTTCTTGTCAACAGCACTTGCAGTGCGTCAGTAGCACTTACAATAGCATGACTGGAAACCAGTAATTCTGGAGTGATGACTAATGCTACACCCTGTGATGAGTTTGTGTTTGGCAAATGCCTGGACAGCATTACCTGTCGCTATTTGCAGTGCCAACAGTAAACTACAAGGGATGTGGAACTATTGTACAGCGATGTTCTTCGCGCTAAGCGTGTCGTCCCCTTATTGCGCTTCACAAAACGCTAAATACGGAAAGATGTGAACACATTTTGCAGCATCGTGTATTGCTACAGTAGAAGGACTGTTCAGAGACGATGAGTGTATCAGCGTCACAATCAACCCTGTCATAAAGCAGCATCTGTGAGGATGTTGTTTGTGGACGATGAGATTTCTAAAATCGACTGGCCTTCCCAGTGCTGACCTGAATTCAGTGGAACTCTGTAGTGAGTAACGACGATTGTTTCTGACGCCAGCATTCAACATCACTACCTTCTCTTGTTTGGACCGTTGAGTAAGAATGTGTTTCCACTCATCGACAGGCATTCAGACACCTCACTGAAAGTGTCTCCAGCAGCGGTAAAGCAGTCTTGCATAATAAAAATTGGCATAGGAGTTTTATTTACATATTATGGAGTTTGTGGTGTCACCGCCAGACACCACACTTGCTGGGTGGTAGTTTACATTAGTACATGTCGGACCCGCGTGTCGCCACTGTCAGGGATCGCAGACCGAGCGCCACCACAAGGCAGGTCTCGAGATACGGACTAGCACTCGCCCCATTTGTACGGACGACGTAGCTAGCGATGCACACTGACGAAGCCTCGCTCATTTGCAGAGCAGATAGTTAGAATAGCCTTCAGCTAAGTCAATGGCTACGACCTAGCAAGGCGCCATTAGTAACTTTGCATGTATCTAAAGAGTCTCACTTGTATCGCCACAATCTCCAGATGTACCAAAAGGATGGATTAATGTTAAGTACTCCAGAAGCTACGTACTTTTCTTTATAGCATTCATCACGTATCCTGTTTCAGACCTCACGCCATCCTGCTTTAGCTTAGCGCGTGCCTTTCGGCTTCCTCTCATTGTGTCTAGGCTGTCTTGTCTAGACACAACAGAGTTGCACCACCATACTGTCTGCAGAAATTTTTTGCTTTATTGTTAATAAAGCTCGCCTAAAATTGTTAGTTGATATACCCTCGCGCAACGACGAAGGCTACTACATGAAGAGAATTCTTCTCAGTTAAAGGTGTTGATAATGTAGCTCATTCACGGTTTTTGTTGCGATCCTGTTTTACGTTACGTTCACTAATTATAAGTTCAGCCAGTAAGCCTCCTAGCAACTTTGCCATATGTCAGCATTATTCTGGGAAGTTAACATTCTCACCACAGTGTTTAATGCATTCATATACGGCACTGTTCTTACCTTCTTACGCGAATGTCGCAATGTTAGATTTCCACCACTGACCGCCAGATCTCGCTTCCCGCGCCCGGGTTCCCGGGTTCGATTCCCGGCGGGGTCGGGGATTTTCTCTGCCTCGTGATGACTGGGTGTTGTGTGATGTCCTTAGGTTGGTTAGGTTTAAGTAGTTCTAAGTTCAAGGGGACTGATGACCTCAGATGTTAAGTCCCATAGTGCTCAGAGCCATTTGAACCATTTTTGACCGCCATATGAAACGTAGTTCGCCGTGGTTCGCGCCGTTTTACTGTCTCGCATAGTCTTATGTAGTAAACCGCAAAATGTTGCTCCATACAGAAGGTTGAATATTACAATCAAAGCGTTTTAACTTGTAATGTGAAATTTAATTAACTTATAGACAGTCTGTAAAAGCCAAACGGTGGGCAGCTGTCAGTTCTGTTTGCCGGTAACTGCTGAAAACCTGGAACACTGGTTAGATTGCCCTCCTGGATTAGCAAAACACTCGAGCAAGAACACGTCCGTTGCTCGGTTCGTAGGAGTGTATAGACTGTAGCAGTTCAGAAATGTTATTTCATACAGGGTTATTACAAATGATTGAAGCGATTTCACAGCCCTACAATAACTTTATTATTTGAGATATTTTCACAATGCTTTGCACACACATACAAAAACTCAAAAAGTTTTTTTAGGCATTCACAAATGTTCGATTCAGCAGACATCAAGCCGATAATCAAGTTCCTCCCACACTCGGCACAGCATGTCCCCATCAATGAGTTCGAAAGCATCGTTGATGCGAGCTCGCAGTTCTGGCACGTTTCTTGCTAGAGAAGGTTTAAACACTGAATCTTTCACATAACCCCACAGAAACAAATCGCATGGGGTTAGGTCGGGAGAGCGTGGAGGCCATGACATGAATTGCTGATCATGATCTCCACCACGACCGATCCATCGGTTTTCCAATCTCCTGTTTAAGAAATGCCGAGGATCATGATGGAAGTGCGGTGGAGCACCATCCTGTTGAAAGATGAAGTCGGCGCTGTCGGTCTCCAGTTGTGGCACGAGCCAATTTTCCAGCATGTCCAGATACACGTGCCCTGTAACGTTTTTTTCGCACAAGAAAAAGGGGCTGTAAACTTTAAACCGTGAGATTGCACAAAACACGTTAACTTTGGGCGAATTGCGAATTTGCTGCACGAATGCGTGAGGATTCTCTACCGCCCAGATTCGCACATTGTGTCTGTTCACTTTACCATTAAGAAAAAATGTTGCTTCATCACTGAAAGCAAGTTTCGCACTGAACGCATCCTCTTCCATGAGCTGTTGCAACCGCGCCGAAATTCAAAGCGTTTGACTTTGTCATCGGGTATCAGGGCTTGTAGCAATTGTAAACGGTAAGGCTTCTGCTTTAGCCTTTTCCGTAAGATTTTCCAAACCGTCGGCTGTGGTACGTTTAGCTCCCTGCTTGCTTTATTCATCGACTTCCGCGGGCTACGCGTGAAACTTGCCCGCACGCGTTCAGCCGTTTCTTCGCTCACTGCAGGCCGACCCGTTGATTTCCCCTTACAGAGGCATCCAGAAGCTTTAAACTGCGCATACCATCGCTGAATGGAGTTAGCAGTTGGTGGATCTTTGTTGAACTTCGTCCTGAAGTGTCGTTGCACTGTTATGACTGACTGATGTGAGTGCATTTCAAGCACGACGTACGCTTTCTCGGCTCCTGTCGCCATTTTGTCTCACTGCGCTCTCGAGCGCTCTGGCGGCAGAAACCTGAAGTGCGGCTTCAGCCGAACAAAACTTTACGAGTTTTTCTACGTATCTGTAGTGTCGTGACCATATGTCAAAGAATGGAGCTACAGTGAATTTACGAAATCGCTTCAATCATTTGTAATAGCCCTGTATTTATGATGGAGATACGTATTATCTGTGAAAGGCAAGCTAGTGTTCAAATTAGTTAAATAAACTTTTATTAGATATGGTGTTTACATTTTGTAGGATAGAAAAGTAATAAGTTTGAAAACGATGAGTGGTACACACAGTGCTCTCGGCTACACGTCCGTGAACGTGTCTTGAGGAGTACTGACTTAGATGAAGACTACGGACCTCGCTGTCCATCATTAACATTGATCCTACGCGACCTTAAACTTTTCATCAACGGTCTTGTTAGTAATTTAGTAGTAGTATCAAATTGTGTAAACCAGTGTTCCCAATCTCAGGAGACTTTCCTCCTAAGGGATAAATGGCTTTTCTGAGTGGTAGGAACCAAAAGGGTTCGATTGTGCTTCAGTCACGAAATTAAATTATTTATAAAAGTTCATCGCTATTATCACTATTTTTTAAGACGCTTAATGTTTTTTATTGTATATAAGTTATCAACAACAACATTTTTTTCTCAGTTACTATCATTACTACGGTATGCCATGAAATGGGGATAACAGCTTTTGAAAAACACGCGTGAAGATCTTCTTTGTTACGAAGTCGTAGTTACTTCTCGTTTTATATCATGCATTTATGACAGTGAAAATGAGACATTTACGTAACAAATAATAAACACTTCTCCAGAAAATATCTTCTCCAAGTTATAGATTGTTCCGACAATGGGTCAAAAATTGCTTCATTTCTCATTTAGAAACAGATAATGGGCTAAGAGAAAGCACGACATAAAAGTAAATATATCAGGACACTATCGTACTGTGAGCAGTAGCCGGCCGGAGTGGCCGTGCGGTTCTAGGCGCTACAGTCTGGCACCGAGCGACCGCTACGGTCGCAGGTTCGAATCCTGCCTCGGGCATGGATGTGTGTGATGTCCTTAGGTTAGTTAGGTTTAATTAGTTCTAAGTTCTAGGCGACTGATGACCTCAGAAGTTCGGTCGCATAGTGCTCAGAGCCATTTGAACCATTTTGTGAGCAGTATCATCATTATTGAATTGGGATTTAAGAGCCGAGTAACATTCTTGGAATTCATGATTAGGAAAAACAGTTTCTGGATGTGCAGTGCGAACCCAGGGAGATAATTAGGCACTGCCATATGAAACTCACTAACAAGTTTTAGTTGGGAGATGCAACGTGGACATAAATAATTTTTGTAATGTTCTGCGTGAACTGGAGTTTATGTTTTATGCTCAGCACAGCCACGAAGGGCGTCATCACTACGAAGGACACGCTGGCATACCGTCACGTCGGCAGAGGTAAGATAATGTCATGGCGTGTCAGGGTCAGAGCAGTGACTCAGCTTTCCTGACCATATATTACATCAATTGGTGGAACATACAGGTTACGACGACACCTTCATATCATGATGCACTGCAAACATTCATCGACATTGAAGTTAAATGTATTTACTAGCGCAGCCGGCCGGAGTGTCCGAGCGGTTCTAGGCGCTACAGTCTGGAGCCGCGCAACCGCTACCCTCGCAGGTTCGAATCCTGCCTCGGGCATGGATGTGTGTGATGTCCTTAGGTTAGTGAGGTTTAAGTAGTTCTAAGTTCTAGGGGCTGATGACCTCAGCAGTTAAGTCCCATAGCGCTCAGAGCCATTTGAACCATTTTTTACTAGCGCATAGTGACAAAAACTCCTAGAAACAATAGAAGAGCTAAATAAGTGCAGTAAACAGTCTACCCAGCTAATCCTAGAGACACATCCACGATTGCTACCATGCTTCCGCAAAATATTCGCAGAGCCAATCCTGTGGCGCACCTGGGACATGTCTTTCCTCTGCCAGATCTCAGCTCATCAACTTCAGCAGGCTGGTGTCAGCAAGAGGGTAAAGTAGGTCTTGGCACATATTGTTTCTGCACATTGCATACATTCTAGGGCAAGCACACATTCCGGGGTAAACCTGTTGTTCTGTTAATTGATTTATGTCCCCCTGGGGATATTCAAACATTCTGAGAAACCCACCACCCTTGCCCCTACCCCACTCTTCAGGGAAATCCCCAATATCCCAATACCCCCTACCTGTCTCTGATACACACACAGTTTTGATATCAGATTAACTGATTAATTAATTAAATTCATCACTTAATTATCCCCTCCCTCTCTGAGAAATTCATTGTCAATGCACTCCCCTCTCCCACCATACTTCCCTCTTCCGTTCCCTCATCTAGAAACTGGTTTGGAAAAGACTGTCTGTGCTGGAAAGCAAGGATCCCACAACACGAAATTCAAATCAGTGTCAATAATATATTGCTGCATATTCTTTATTTAATCAGTATACAGGAGACAAGACTCCTCCCTGGTAGGAATTAACTCAATTGCGGTGCATCCACTCTTACGACATCACCTTACATCCTATTGGTAGATACTGGTACAGCTACGACAAAATTCTTACTGCGTCGCTGCTACAATCCAGTGCTTATCCGGAAATATTGTGGCAATTTTGATTGATCGCTTGCATATTTGGTGGGATTTATCTCATCAAATTGATTGACTATGTAGAATATTGCCATTTGGGGGAAAACGGTCACCATGTGTCTGAGGTGTATGCACCAACATGTGATTACACAAGCACCATCCTCCACCACCACAACCCGTACCAGACAAAAAAAAATGTCCCTCTGCTTGGGCCTTTGCACAGACTGCAGGGCAAACATGCAGGGAACTGCAGATCCACCGGCCGCCTCACGTATTCCTACGCACACAAAATGGGATAGAGGCCCACAAACTGGGCTGGCTTGTGAGATGCAACGACCAGAAGTCGCACTAACCCTCAGACAAAGCGCCAGGTGATGGCAGCCCCCTGCACGGTTGTGCCGACAGGTAAGAGGTGGTACGAAGCAGTAGGTATCCGCTGCCACAAACATCAGACGTCACATCCTTCTCTCATTACAGTGCTACAGACTAGCGGTGTGAATAAGACATAAGAAAAAAAAAAGTCGCTAACAAAGACCTAAACATTCCACAAAGATCGCAAAACCCTGCCTACTCTGTATACCGCAAATAGACTACAAAACGAGCCCATTAACAGCTCCAAGTAGATGGGCTGTGCACTTTGCTGGAATTCTATGACAACACATCTGCTTCCCAAGGAGTACAGAGGCATTTTGCCAGGTTTGTGACAACTAGCGAGCGATCTCAGAGCCCTAACTGACATCTGTGGAAACTAATGACAACTGAGCCATGCTGCGGCTCACGTTCATACCGTTTGTAGGTATCTGTCCTCTGTTGGAGGCCAGAACGTATCGTTTAGTTGACATGGTTACAGTTGTTTGTCTTCTTCTCGTGTTGACTGGCGCCACTTGGTTTCGCAAGCGTTGCCTGTCCGCTAGTAGCAGGAGCGGTGGTTATCGTTATGTAGTATCTGTGGCCCTATCTTTGGGGCGACCTCTTGGTTCTTCTGGGTCGAGTCAGTGTGGAGTTCGGTTGCGGACTGAGGAGGAGCCAGGTGCACGCAGTGCGAGAACACGCTGGGACCGCTGGCGGTGCACATGGACTGCCAGATTGAAGGCCTGTGGTCACGAGGGTGCACGACCTCGTCGTAAACCGGATCCTGCAAGTTTTAAGTTGAGTGCATTTGGATTCAGGTTGAGAAACCTCGAACATTGTGAGGTCTTGCGATTCTCCAGTGACTTGGGTTCGTGTTGCTGCTTGTAGTGTTGCCGAGGCGAAGAGCAGCGAGTGGAGTGCTTGGGGAACGCGGATCTCATTAACTTTCCTGGACTACTAGTAACTATTTATTGCGTTCAGTTTGCTACTATTTGTTAAGTTCAACCAGCGGTATTTTTCCTGCCTCGTGGCCGCTGACGCCCCAGTTACCTGCCCTGGGGGTTAGTGTATGTAACGGGAGTGTACATTTCCTTGCCTTGCCGCTGCTGTCCGGTGAGGCGTGTAGTTTAGACAGCTTTCTTGATTGTAGGTTGTTTGGTGATTCTTCTAATCCGGTGGTAGTTCCGGGCGCTCTAAGCACAGTATTCTGTGGGCGGAGTCCAGACTGCTGGTTCCGGCTTTGGTGTATTTTTACGTCTTTGCATTTGGTTTATTGGAAGTCAGGTAGCCTCAGCAAGATTATAATTAGTCATTCGTTAGACTGCCACTAGTCTGAGTTACCATATTGTGAAGTGAATGCAACTCTTGTCTGCCAATCTCATTGCTCACAGAAGTGTTTTTTGCTAGACCTACTCAGAGGTCGATTCCTGGTGCACCGTCTTTCAAAAATGTTCAAATGTGTGTGAAATCTTATGGGACTTAACTGCTAGGGTCATCAGTCCCTAAGCTTACAAACTACTTAACCTAAATTATCCTAAGGACACACACACACACACCCATGCCCGAGGAAGGACTCGAACCTCCGCCGGGGCCAGCCGCACAGTCCATGACTACAGCGCCACAGACCGCTCGGCTAATCATGCGCGGCGCACCGTCTTTGACTGGCCGTTGTGTTTCATTATTATATTTGCTGTTTTATTGTATGTTTCTAAATTTTTTATATAATTGCCTATCTTGGCGTTACAGCAGGTTTAAATGGTTGTGCTACCAAGTTTACCATCATTTATTATCACCCGTTGGGTGATCAATTGCCTGTCTTTTTAAATTAACCTTGCTATTGCATTGCTGTTTTACAGTATGTTTGTTAAATTTTTATAATTGCTGTTCTTGGCGATAAAGGCCTTCAGCCGTGACTGTGGTTACTTGCCTTAAAATTCTAATTGGGATCACATTGGCTTGCTTTTAAAACATTTGTAGCTGTGTCTGCATTTTATACTCATTTGGTAAATTGTGATGCACTGAAAGCACTATTACTCACAGAGTTGTTTATTTCTTCATTAATAACCTATGATATCTTTATTTATTGCTGAGTCTGGAATTACCGTTTTAAAATAAATGTGTGTAATATCAAAAGGGAACCAACAATAACTTGCCCGCGAAAGGCAAAGTTCCCGAATTCGAGTCTCGGTCGGGCACACAGTTTTAATCTGCCAGGAAGTTTCATATCAGCGCACGCTCTGCTGCAGAGTGAAAATCTCATTCTGGAAACATCCCCCAGGCTGTGGCTAAGCCATGTCTCCGCAATATCCTTTCTTTCAGGAGTGCTAGTTCTGCAAGGTTCGCAGGAGAGCTTCTGTAAAGTTTGGAAGGTAGGAGACGAGGTACTGTCAGAAGTAAAGCTGTGAGTACCGGGCGTGAGTCGTGCTTCGGTAGCTCAGTTGGTTGAGCACTTGCCCGCGAAAGGCAAAGGTCCCGAGTTCGAGTCCCGGTCGGGCACACAGTTTTAATCTGCCAGGAAGTTTCATATCGGCGCACACTCCGCTGCAGAGTGAAAATCTCATTCTGGCAACAATAACTGATTCTGGCCCCTTCCACACTCGTAACCGAATCCTGCCTTCCTTGCTTACCAGGTTACAACAACATAAAGAATAATGTGGTCCGTTCCCACCTCTATGGACAGAAACACTCGCCGTATATTTGGGTCTTGGATGCAAAGACATTTGAGAACACAAGCACCCTCCTCCGTGTGTTGCCCATAACCTATGCGATCCCACAGGCAGCCAAATGCATACTGAGCAGTAATTCGCTATTCACTCATCCACAGGGCGCCTTGATTATCGTCACCTGGACAGTCCAGCGACCGTGGAGCAGAGGTCGGCGTCCTTTGATATTTGATACGTGGGGAATTCCCACCAAACCACCACCATCCTCTCTCAAGTGGCTATGTCCTGTTTGTGTGTGAACCAATGCCTCCAAACATGCAAATGGAGGTTTTCATCCCTCCTCAGAATACTGTGTTCCTAATGGTTAGTGCTTCCGGCCAAAATTGAGCTCACGCAACTGCGACATACAAAATGGGGGAAATAGATTATTTGCACTGCCCTATCAAATTAATTGCTTAACTATTTACAGCAGTCAAATAGATCGCATGAAACCCTCCCCGCCACATTACGATGATCATCCTTCATAATGAAACTATTTCCAACGTTGGAGAAACACACGCAAACATTATGCAAATCAAGTAATTAAATCTCCGCCACTTAATACAGGGTGATTCCAAAAGAATACCACAACTTTAGGAATTTAAAACTCTGCAACGCCAAAAGGCAGAGCTAAGCACTATCTGTCGGCGAATTAAGGGAGCTATAAAGTTTCATTTAGTTGTACATTTGTTCGCCTGAGGCGCTGTTGACTAGGCGTCAGCGTCAGTTGATGATAAGATGGCGACCGCTCAACAGAAACCTTTTTGTGTTATTGAGTACGGCAGAAGTGAATCGACGACAGTTGTTCAGCGTGCATTTCGAACGAAATATGGTGTTAAACCTCCTGATAGGTGGTGTATTAAACGTTGGTATAAACAGTTTACAGAGAATGGGTGTTTGTGCAAAGGGAAAAGTTCTGGACGGCCGAGAACGAGTGATGAAAAGGTAGCACGCATCCAGCAAGCATTTGTTCGCAGCCCAGGAAAATCGACTAGCAGAGCTAGCAGAGAGCTGCAAATTCCACAATCAACTGTATGGAGAGTCTTACGAAAAAGGTTAGTTATGAAACCTTATCGTCTGAAATTGGTTCAAGCACTGTCTGCAGCTGATAAGATTAAAAGAATCGATTTCTGTGATTTTATCCTTGCTCAAATGGAAACAGATGAATCTTTCGTTTCAAAGATTGTGTTTAGTGATGAAGCAACTTTCCACACTAACGGGAAAGTCAACCGTCACAATGTCTGTATATGGGGCACTGAGAAACCGCGGGAAACAACCCAGTATGAACGTGACTCGCCTAAGGTGAACGTTTTCTGTGCCATTTCAGCCAATAAAGTTTTTGGTCCCTTTTTCTTCGAAGGTGCTACTGTAACTGGACTACAGTATCTGGAGATGTTAGAGTTGGCTGTTCCCTCAGCTCGAACAAGAAGCACAACAATTCATATTTCAGCAGGATGGAGCGCCACCACATTGGCACTTATCTCTCCGTAACTACCTGAACGTCAACTACCCGAGGCGATGGATCGGCCGCCAGGCAGCCCGTGACAGAGCACTTCATCACTGGCCTCCAAGAAGCCCTGATCTTACCCCCTGCGATTTTTTCTTATGGGGGTATGTTAAGGATATGATGTTTCGGCCACCTCTCCCAGCCACCATTGATGATTTGAAACGAGAAATAACAGCAGCTATCCAAACTGTTACGCCTGATATGCTACAGAGAGTGTGGAACGAGTTGGAGTATCGGGTTGATATTGCTCGAGTGTCTGGAGGGGGCCATATTGAACATCTCTGAACTTGTTTTTGAGTGAAAAAAAGCCTTTTTAAATACTTTTTGTAATGATGTATAACATAAGGTTATATTATGTTTCTTTCATTAAATACACATTTTTAAAGTTGTGGTATTCTTTTTGAATCACCCTGTATATCTGAGTCTTGTATGCACCAGCGTTTCAGAACACAAGCACCCTCATCCACCACAACGACTCTACTAAACAGATCAAGCGGAAAAAGCTAATGGAAAAGCACACTCTCGCGATTACAAAGCGTGCACCGCCCACGCACCACTGCAGACACTGCTACACAACCAGGTGGGGCATGGACGTATAGTTATAACTGTAATTCCATTCAGACGTAACCTCCCCAGTTTAAAAAATCCATTTTACCCAACGCAAAACAGGGATGTTGTTGTCCATACACCTCGAATTTCCCACACTAAATGTAGATATCTCCCTTTTGTACGAGCTATTTTCGAAAACAGAAGAAATCGGACCGTATACGCACTTTCAGATCTCTAAAGTATCGTCACTTGCTGTGAAAATCCAGTACGACAGTGTCACATAGGCTATATTTTCTCTAAGAATTTTCTCATCTGCGAAAAAAATTGCTGTTACCAGTTTAACATATGTTATGTCCTGCTTCACTGGACTAGAATATTAAACTCATTTTTCTCTCATCATTGAGCGCTAAGAGCATGCTGTGCTGTCACGTTACTACTACATATCACTTCATAACTTCGATAACGTAGCTGATTTTATTATAATGGCTACCTCATCCTGTATAGGTGGGAGATTGGAAGTCCGTTAAAAGATCTCGCCGCAGTTAACAAACGCCTGATTACTGCTCCAACTCCAAAATCATATCAGTGGTACTCACCCTAGCTTCCATCCACCCGGTGGTGTGTCATTGATATCAAATTGATTGAATAATTAATTAAATTGAGCATGAGGGCCACTTTGCATGGAGAGTATTTTTTTCCTGCAGTCGGATTACACAAGCCAGGAACTTCAAATGGGAATTCTTAGAGGGAAAACGATGTTCTTTTCAAGGAACACTATTCAGAACCGACATCTGAAGCTGACTACAGAAGGATTTCGAGTAAGGATTATGAAGATAAGGTACGAGAATTAACGCTCATGTGGATGCATACAGACAGTCTTTCTCTCCCTTGCTCTGTTTGCGAGTGGAATAAGAAAGGAAATGACTAGTAGCAGTACAGGGTGTCCTCCGCCACACACCGTACAATGGCTTGTGAAGTAAGCATATAAATGTAAATGTAAACTTGCTCTACCTATTAATATGCCAGCCCATCCGTTTACAGACGCACAAAACTTGTGGAAGAGTGTTATCTCTTATTTACCGAGAAAACATAAGGCTCGTCCACCGAAGAGTAATGTAACAGCGGCAGAGAGGGCTGTTTACGCATTCTCCAAGTTGATCCTGACATTGGTATTTCACCTGCGGACAAGGGCAATGCCACCGTTGTTTTAAACGAACAGGATTATGTACAAAAGATGCATTGTTTATTATTTGACGCAGCGTATCGCACGATCGAAGCTGACCACACTAAAAGTATTGAGAGAAAGACCAACAGCCTCCTGACGAAAAGTGGTTTGGCGCAGGACACTATCAAGAGTCTTAACACTTTTAGTGCTGTTCCCCCTTGGTGATATGGCCTTCCGAAGGTACACAAGGAAAGGGTTCCTTTCCGTCCTATAGTGAGCAATACCGGCGCTCCGACATATCGTGTAGCTAAGCATCTTGCTTCTCTGTTAAGCCCACTAGTTGGTCGGTGTGAACATCGTATCAGGAACTCGGTTGATTTCTTACATCGTTAGGTGGGAATGCGGTTGAATATTTTAATGAGTTTTGATGTGGTCTCTCTCTCTTCACTCGTGTTCCTCTGTCTGATTCGCTGCGGTTAATTGAGATTAGGTTTGGAATTGAATTAACTAATCTCTTTCGACATTTGTTGACATCTACTTACTTTTTCTTCAATGACCAGTATGTCGAGCAGACAGATGAAGTTGCGATGGGTAGCCCGTTGTCTCCTGTTATTGAAAATTTGTTTATGGAAGACTTTGAGGAATGTGCATTGGAGTCGGCGCCTTCGAAACCAGCCTGTTCCTTCAGAAATGTTGATGATACTTTTGCTGTTTGGCCTCATCGTAGAGAAAATTTGAATGCCTTTTTAGAACATCTGAACTCGATCCTCCCGAACATTCGTTTTACGATGGAGGTGGAAGTGAATGGTTGCCTTCCCTTTCTTGGTTAGGAGGAAAGTTGATGGATCATTGGGACTTGCAGTTTACCAGAAACGTACTCACACTGACTTGTATTTACAGGCTGACAGTCGTCACCTCCTGGCTCAGAGTGAAGGGGTACTTCGTACTTTGGTACACAAGGCACATGTCATCTCCGACACTGAGACTAAGCTGGCCCATCTTGAAGCTACATTTCGTCGGAATGGTTATAGTGAGAGACAGATTGAACGTGCGTTGCGCTATCGACCAACTGTACATCGGGTGAGTGATAATAGTACTGAGTCGACACCTATGTCTACTGCTTTTTTGCATTACGCAGGAAGCACTTCCAACACGATTGGTCGTATTTCACCGAAATACGGTATGAAATGTGTTACCCGACCTCCATCTAAAATTAGAATGCTTTTGGGTTCTGTTAAGGATGCTCTAGGTCTGCGTAAGGCGGGTGTATATCGCATTCCTTGTAGCTGTGGCATGGCATACATTGGTCAAGGCTATCAGGACCGTGGAGGACCGATGTACTGAGCATAAACGGCACTCACGATTACAGCAGGCAGGTAGATCTGCTATTGCCCAATGTTGTTTGTATACTGTCACCTTACCAATACCGAGATATTGGCATGCACGTCCAGCTATTGGGACAGTGTTTTTAAGGAAGCTATTGAGACTAAATTAGCGAGCAACCTTGTAAACAGGGATGGAGGTTTTTGTTTAAACTCTACTTGGATTCCTGCTCTCTCCCTTGTCAAAAAACAGAGAGACAGAGTCCACGTTACCTCAACTGCTAGTTCGTAGTCTTTCACTATCCCTACCTGTGACATGTCATCTGTGATGGCACTGGTGTTCAGTGTGTATGTGTTATCTCTCCTGAATTACTCCTAGGATAAAGGTTTTAAATTTGTTTTTACATCGCCTGTCCGTTGCAGTTTGTGCCTTCAAAATGGCGGGGTGTACTCCCGCCGATATATCGGTGGTCGCTGTAAACATTAGCTGGCTGAAATCCCGTAAGTTGTTGGAAAATTGTATACGCCAGGAGAAACTCAGGTCTCACAGTATTCACCATCAGTAGCCAATGCCGCTGGTGGAGGAATAGAACGATTATCTTACACCTAGGCGAGCACGTGGGTACACTGAGTCCTTCATATTTTGTTGCATTTTCATTAATTTTACGTATTTTGCATCAACTTTCATAATTTTACCAGGTTTCCTACGCACTTTACCCAACTAACCAAGTTCCAAAACACCATGCTCGACGATTTGGCACGTCAAAAAGCATCTCATCACGTCAATTTAATCTTGCCTCTCAACCAATGACATTGCAGCATGATTCTCAATTTATGTAGCGTTGCTACGTCACCCTCTTCCATTACTTTGCGAGTGCTATGTACATGTGGACAGATCGAAAACACTGTTTCGCTACCCACATAACATGGCAGAAATCTGTTTCTTAGCGTACGAAACAGCCATCAGCAAACAGGGGGTGCAAGGCTACGATCCTTAACCAAAATACTTTGTAAATTCAGTAAGATTTTAGAACTTTTTGTCATTACCCCATATGTGGATAAGGGTCCCAAAGTATTCTCCAATTTGTAGGATAAAATCGGAGATTGAAAGATCTGACCAACACCTTTCATGAGTACCGCCCCGCAAATGAATCATATCCATAGCATCACTCTGCCCCCTATTTCGAAACGAGCAGCCCCTTCGGTGTCCAGATTCCGTCATGAGGGCTGCGTCATACACGATATCTCTAGGTGCATGCATGCTGAGGAGGTTAGCACTCCTCATTGGTGTATAGTAAATATGAGCTTGATACCTTTGAGAGTGATGTGTTGATATAACAGACGATTAACAAGAAGAACAAGAAGAAGAAGAAATGTATGGTTTATGCATGACGGATATCCAGAAACCTATTCCTTAAATAACTTGCGCTACCAGTTCTGTAGTACTGCAGCAGTGTTTGGATTCCATACTAAGAAGGTACTGAATGAGACGAATGACCTGTTGTCGTGTGAAGATACGATTCGATGATTTTTTCGCTGGGTACTGGCTTTGGTGATGGAGGAGGGTGCTTGCATAACCACACATCGGTGATAAAAGGCCTCGGATATATGACAAGTATTTTTCCTGTAAATTCCAGTATTTCAAACAATCAGTCGATTTGATTAGATATTTCCCACTAAACTGCAAGCGATAAATCAAAAGTGCTTCAATATTTCTGGGGAGTAAAAGGGTTGTTGGGTCTATGCAGTAAGGCTCAAATGGCTCTGAGCACTATGGGACTCAACTGCTGTGGTCATCAGTCCCGTAGAACTTACAACTAATTAAACCTAACTAACCTAAGGACATCACACACACCCATGCCCGAGGCAGGATTCGAACCTGCGACTGTAGCAGCAGCGCGGCTCCGGACTGGAGCGCCTAGAACCGCACGGCCACCGCGGCCGGCTATGCAGTGAGGATTTTGACTTAATTGTACCAGTATTCACCAACAGGATAAGAGGTGATGTCATAAGATTGGATGTACTGCAACTGAGTTATTTCCCACCAGTGATTAGCCTTATTTCACACAAACTTATGAAACAAAGAGTATGCAGCAACATATTACTGACACTGATTTGAATTTAGTGTCAGAGATCTTTTCCCTTTAGCACAGACTTAGACTTTTTCTGCCCATTTCCAGATGAGGAAGGAGAGATGACAGCTGTGGAGGTGAGGGGAAAGCTGGGGAATTTCTCAGAGTGACAGCATTAATGATCACTTTAATTAATTAGACAAGTAATTTGATATAAAGTCTGTGCTTGTATTGGTGAGGGGGAGAGGGGGGTTGGGCATTTTTCACAGGGCTGGAGATGCACGAGGGGGAGGGTGGGGGTTTCTCGGCAGGACAGATTATCCCTAGGGGGTCATAAATCAACCCACAGGGGTCATAAACCATTCAACAGAACAATAGGCTTGATCCTGATTGTATGCACACCCCTGAACGTATGCAACCCACAAATGCAAAATGCTCCATGACTCGCTTTACCCTGCTAGTGGTGTCTGGTTCAAATGGTTCAAATGGCTCTGAGCACTATGGGACTTAACAAATGATTCAAATGGCTCTGAGCGCTATGGGACTTAACTTTTGAGGTCACTAGTCTCCTAGAACTTAGAATTACTTAAACCTAACTAAGCTAAGGACATCACACACATCCATGCCCACAGCAGAATTCGAATCTGCGACCGTAGCGGTCGTGCGGTTCCAGACTGAAGCGCCTGGAACCGCTCGGCCACACTGGCTGGCCTAGTGGTGTCTCGCTCACAGTTAACTGCACGATGTTGAACTGAGCGAATCTGTGCTCGCCATATTCCCACCACCATTCATCTTACTTCCGCTCGTTTCAATTACAGATATATTATGTAATATTCATAAAATACATTTCTTCTTGTATTAGGAGGTTTTTTGTTTCTTAAACTTCTTAGTTTCTTGAGGTAATTCACTGTGCTAATAATACGTAGTTTAAGTTTCGTTATTTCGCACAATAATGTCTTCTCACAGTTTCATTGTTCATTCAAAGTCTTCCACTCTCGAGGATGAGGAGGGGGTGGGGCAGGGGGGAGAGTGATGCCCGTTGCGTAATCACTTCCTCGTTTCTGAAATGTGATAGTCCATTTCTCTCAGGCTGGACAACCCGAAAATATACTTTCCTAGCAAACTTTCGCCGTCTCCTTACCTTCTCTCACTCTCTCTCTCTATTCATTTAGTCGGTTCAGACTCTTCGTGACCCCATGAACCAAATCACGTCACTTTTTCCTGTCTTGCACTTTCTCTTCCAGGTTGGAACACATTGCTTCTGTGATGCCATCGATCCATCTCATCCTCTGACGTCCTCTTCTTCTAGTTCCTTCAATCTTCCCCAGCATTAATGTTTTTTCCAGCGAGGCGCGCCTTGGCATTGTGTGTCCAAAGTAGGTCAGCTTTTGTTTTATCATTAGACCTTCCAGGGAGAAATCTGGTTTTATTTGCTCCAATATTGATCTGCTGGTTCTCTTTGCAGTCCATGGAACTCTAAGAAGTTTCGTCCAACACCACAATTCGAAGGAGTCAATTCTTCGCCGTTCAGCCTTTCTAATGGTCCAGGTCTCACATCCATACATCACAACTGGAAAGACCATAGCCCTCACAATACGGATCTTTGTTGCTAGTGTTATATCTCTGGACCTTATAACCTTGTCAAGGTTTGACATCGCCTGTCTACCGAGCAACAGGCGTCTCCGGATTTCATGGCTGCAGTCGCCATCAGCAGAGATCTAGGAATCGAGGTAACTGAATGTGGTCACTACCTCCATGGTGTCTACTGCTATATCCCACGAAGTAGTAGGTGTAGTTGCCATAATTTTCGTTTTCTTCACGTTCAACCCAAGACCGGCCTTTTCACTTTCGTCTTTCACCTTCAGCAAAAGTGTTCTCAATTCTTCTTCACATGTTTTGATTTCAGAACTCGTGACACTGAACGTTATGCTCTTGTTTTGCACTCCTTTCGTCTTTTATTTCATTTTTTTATGTCTTGTGATGACACGATATTGTTGCTCTTAATTTGCTACATCAAAATCACACATACTTGAGGGAGGATGGCAGTAAGTTATTTTGTCTTAGTCTTCCTTAAATGCTTCAGTCTCTCTTACTTAGCCATAATGGTTCCCTTTTCCCACCTTTACCGTTTGGTTTGATAGCACGAGTAAGTGGTTTGGAGGTTTTGTAAAAGCCAATTAAGGCTCTTTACTTATTCTCTCATGTAGCAGTACCAACATTTAGAACTTCTCTTCTCAGTAAACTTATAGCATCAGCGCTTTCTTGTTCCCCTGTAAATTATTTGCTTTTATTGCTACTAATTGCGTGTGAAATTCTCTTAGTTTTGAGCAACTTTGGACTTCGTGACCGTGCTTTGTCCATTATTCACTTTTCATACACATGAACGCACTGGGTACACTCGCTGAGTAACGAATTTCGCGATTATTTTGATCAGTTTTGTCTTTAGTGATTTTTCTTCCTGTTCTTTAATTCGTGTGCTGAACGAATATATCCGAGTGAGTAACTTTTCCGGAGATAAAATCTTGTTGCTTTGTGTTCGATCTTGAAACCACATAGAAAGTGGCTATTATCGATAGCAGTAACAGTTTTTCTCGCTAAGGATCCGAGAATCGTGTGAGGAATTTCCTCTAAAGTTACATAAAAGTGCAGATGGGAAACCAATTTGTTCTTTTAATCGTCCTGCAGCGAGTTCACCGATCGATTTAGTCATCTTGTTGATTATTCCCAGTTCTGTGTATGCAATTATAAGTTTCTTTTCGCAACGGTCAAGCTCCTTTCGTATCTGCTCATTTTACCGTATTCCTTATCGAGAGAGATACTACTGCTGAGATGATATCCAGAAGGATTAGATTACATTGTGAGATGATATAATGAGTTACAAAAACTGACTTTTCATCTCATTACTACCCGAAAGTAAGATACTGTGTGATAAATTTGGTGTTGGGCTTTGAAATTTACTTATTAATGATGATACCGACAGCCCCCCCCCCTTTTTTTTCAAGAGATAGTTAACGTATGAGAATTTGCGGAGCTTCGTAACATATGTGAAGAATATAATGAAAACTGAATCACGTCGCCGTACAGTAGGCCGGATCTTGTGTTACCATTGCGTATTATTTGATGAATGAGATTCACGAAAGGGCTTAATTTCTTCTCCGATCCGACAAGACCATTGCACATGCAATAAACATTTACTAATGAATTTTTGTCATTCTCACTCGGAAATTTAACGTGTCTCACTAGATGGAACTTACGTAAAACCCAATTGATTTGGTGAAATCGTGAATTATTAGGAGAATTATTGTGAGACATTTATTAGTCAGGCAGAATTTCTATGCTTTACTTACAATTCGGTTTGCCTTCTTCACTGAACAACTCCACCCAACGAATGTCCTAGAATTCCCATAATGCTACTTCTCACTACCATTTACGCTGTAAAGTTATTGTGTTGAAATTCGTCTTTTATTTCAGTCTGGCATTAGAACTATTAGCGTTTATCACTTCATTGCACAACACTGTTACAGCACAATAACACGAAAGATTTTCGTCTTCAGTGTGAGATGTCAGAGATCGTTATGCAAAACACATCAAAGAGGCAGCGATCAGATGACATACTTGGGCGTGTTCAAATGGTTGAAATGGCTCTGAGCACTATGGGACTTAACTCCTCAGGTCATCAGTCCCCTAGAACTTAGAACTACTTAAACCTAACTAACCTAAGGACATGACACACATCCATGCCCGAGGCAGGATTCGAACCTGCTACCGTAGCGGTCACGCGGTTCCAGGCTGTAGAGCCTAGAACCGCTCGGCCACTGCGGCCGGCTTGGGCGTGAGAGACAATCACTATTCAGTCAGAGAACACGAAGTACTCAGTGGTGATGTTGCTTTAGGATTCTTTGTGTGTTGTGGTCTTCTGCCTGAAGACTGGTTTGATGCATCAAATACGATTTCCTTATCCGTGGTTGCAGCTGCTGCTGCATCTCCTATATTTGATTCCGTGTTGATAACCCTTTGCTCACCCGACGAAGTCCTGCTGTCGCACACTTTTTAAATTCCCTAGCTCACCTATCCGATTAAGGGGTCTAGCATTCAATGCTCCACCCCTCAGAACACTATATTTCTTTCTGCATGTCCATCTTTATGCAGATGGTTGAGGGACCTCGGTTGTTGAGTGCAGAATGTCGAATCAAAAAACATTTGAGCCCTCTCAATTTGCAATTGTTATTTTATTGGGCAACCAGCTTCGGCGATGTATTACGCCATCTTCAGGCCCCCTGACTGGACCAGAGGTGGGAATCTTCCTACACGTCGGTCAGGGGGCCTGAAGATGGATTAATATATCGCCGAAAGAGATTGCTCGGTAAGATAACAATTGGAAATTTAGACGGCTGAAAAGTGTTTTGATTCGACTTTCCTTAAATTCCTTTTTTTCCGATGTTAACAACATCTGAGTATTCCCTGCCCGGAGATCTGAATTGAGGACTATTTTACTTCTGGAATATTTTACCAAAGAATTCCATCGTAATTAAGGCACTCAGTGGAGGTGCATGCCCTTGGTAAATATAGCAGTTATTGTTTCTCCTTACTTTCAGCCCAAAGCAGTATCAATATTGCAAGGCCATGTCGGCCAATGTTACGAGGACACATCAATCAAATATTCCGCCTGGTGACCTGCTACTAGTGTAAGGGCCTCTTTTCAGGAACATCAAGTCAATCTGGGGTGTCCGTAGATACCCTTCGGTGTGTCTGGTACGGCTATCTCTATCATTGAGGCATGGAGACCTCCGAACCACGGCCAGGTACTTGACTCGTGGAGAGATGGGTCCACTTGAAAATGTGAACACCTTTGTTTTGAGAACTTGACGATAAAACCGAGGTCCACAGTTGATAATGTATTAGGAAGTGCTATAACATGGCAAATGGCAGAATAGTGGCATCTTTTCGTTGATTGCCTCAGTGTCGGAGATACGGCCCTTTGTTCGCAGTTATATTTAACAGTCTGGCGACTGGTGTGGTATAGTCCTCAAGTTTCCCTATCCTCTCAATGTCCATACACTAACGCTTACATGTGACAACCAGTACGGAGCTGTAGTTTCCTGTAATCGAGTGAGGCAACTCAGTGTTAAGACACTGTGGTGCTCCTCTTATTTCAGGCCCAATTTCTTTGCCGTTTCTAACATTATATTTGAACGCTACGTGGGAACTAGGTCAGCTGCTACTGCGAGCGGTAATACAGAGCACTACTGTAATGCATCGGGAGGCAATGCCCGCGGTCAGCGGTTAGAAGGCGGGTATGGTCACGCCATACAGGGTGCAGACAAAATTAAGGAAACATCACAAACAGCTGGGATTGAAAAAAGCTTCCAGTCATCTCGTATTGTATAAATACAGATCCTGTATGGATTTCAAGAAAAACTTATACCCTTATACCAAATAGCGGCAAGTTTAGATACCGTGGCTAGCGATCACACACCCTCCTCTCCAAAGTGGACCACTAAGGCTCTATGATGGTGAGGTTTGTTGACTTTTGTTAGCCAGGGGAGATGCGACAATTCATCCTGGTGCACATAAAAAGAGCCCAGAACGACGAGTGTTGTATCAGCACGGTCTTTTTCGTCTTGAAACACAGCAGCACTCTTGGGGAACCAACGTTGTCCAATGGGATGGACCTGATCAGCCGTAATGGTCACATGTCAAGAAATGCAGTCTGATATAGCGACTTTGGGACCCATGAAATACCACGATAAGGCCGCCCAAATCGTCACCAAACTCACACGTTGTTCCACGCATCGGGTGTAAACGCGTCAAGAAGTCGGAAATAGTATAAAACAAGACGAAGATGATCAAATGACATTGTTCCATTGCTCCACACTCCATTTTTTATGGCATCGGTACCATGCTTTCCTGTTACGGGCATTTGCATCTCTAATGAGTGGTTTCAGAATTCAAGCGCACCCTCCAATTCCCAGCTTATGTAGCTTCCTTCACGTTGTTTCTATGCTTACAGAGTTCACGAGTGCCACATTTACTTCTGCAGTGACTTTTGCAGTTGCCGTCCGCATATTTTTCGTCAGGTACCTGTTCAGCCACTCGGCGTGGCCGCGCGGTTAGAGGCGCCATGTCATGGACTGCTCGGCCCCTCCCGCCGGAGGTTCGAGTCCTCCCTCGGGCGTGGGTGTGTGTGTTGTTCTTAGGATAAGTTAGTTTAAGTAGTCTGTAAGTCTATCGACCGATCACCTCAGCACTTTGCTCCTTTTCAAATTCACACAGCTCACACACACACACACACACACACACACACAAACGCATACACACACAATCCTGTTCAATCACTGTCTCTCACGATCATTCAACGCACATTTTCATCCGCGTTGCGACTTAGTGGATCATTTTATTCCGTTTGCTCTGTATGTTGTATAATTTTTTCACACCGTTCCACTGGAAGCACAAAGTACTTCGGCTGCCTTGGTTAACAAAGAGCAGCAACATTTACGGACGTTTTTCCCACGTTCGAATTCACTTAGCTCCCAGATGACGCGCTCAGAACTACAAAAAGCTCTGTTCTGACATGACTGACACTTGCAACGTATTGAAGACATTGCTCAGATTTCAGACACGACAGTACAGTCTCCAGACTTGGTTAGCATCTCCATTTATGTTGAAACATGCATTTTTCACTGTGTTTCCATATTTTTGTCCAACCTTGGTACGTCGCTGTAGATTTGCTGGTGGTGAGGAACCGAACCAGGGCTGAGAGCGTAACTACCGTAGCAATCGGTGACGACGGGGACAGTCAGACATTCAAGCACGAAACAAATACTTTTTCTGTATCAAATATTAATCATTGGAATGTACTTGTAACTTAATAAATTCTAGTAGTACTCTGAGAGGCATGAAATCTTCTTTACTGTTACAGCACTCTGTAGTTTACTAAATGTAATAGGAAATAAAGTTTAGCGGCATATTTCACTATTACGATGTGCACTCGTGAATAAGGACGTGTATATGGACGTTTTTGTGACTGGCAGCGGAAATTTTTCTACAGCCTATAAAGGTACAAATTTTTCCGATGTCGTATGATGTTTGCCAGTATTTCTTGTTGCATACTAAGTAAGTCAGTGGGATTTAAGATATACTCCTGGTGTGAATTCCGTGTCAGCCATGCTCTCGGTTTTCTTTATTTTACGCATTTAAGTGTATAAAACTGAGTAATTGTCTAGCCTGTTATTTTGACGTGTTTATCAATAGACGCGCCGTAATGGCATCCCAAACTATTTAAATATCTTAAACATTTCGCGGCCCTGTCAGCAACAGTGTAAATATTAATTTTAATTTTAATGATCAACAGCCTCAGTTGCCCGGTTTGCCTGAAATTTTCCGAGGTTTCAGTCGGGATAACCCAACTTTCTTCAGAATAACAGTAACTATCGTCTTTGCATAGTGGACATCGTCAAGCTAAAACTACAAATAATTTATCGATTTGTAGTTTTAACTTGACGATGGAAAGACGGTAATTACTGTTATTCTGAAGAAGGTTAGGTTATCCCGAGTGAAACCTAGGTAAAGTCTAGGCAAACAGTTTAACTGAGGCTGTTAATTATTAAAATTAAAATTAATCCCAAACTGTTGTTTAAAGTACACTGATTCGTGGTAATTGTGAGAAGTGCGCGAGCCAATCTTGAAACTGTATTCATGAGGACGACGGTTCTAATCCCCGTCGAGCCATCCAGCTTCAGGTTTTATACACTTTTCCTAAATCGGTTAAAGCGAATGCCTGGATGATTCCTTGTAAAGGCTGCGGCAGGTTTTTCATCCATGTACTTCCTTAGTCTGGGCTGGTGGCTCATCATAACGAGACGTGAAACCATTTCTTCCTAGTCTTTTTCTGTAAACCCTCATTTGTTTTCATTTCTTTCCCTGTAATTCAGTCGCTCCACTGTTCACGTGATGTATATGTATTATCCGTAAGCTTAAACTACTTGGCCGAGGATACCCTCTAACAGTATTAATCAGTCCCTCTCCTATCCCAATCGAGAAAGGAGCGAAGCAGAGATGAATCTATGCTTATTTATATGTCATAAACTCTCTTAGGGAAATATACAATGGAACCAAAAAACTGTGGCGTATCAAGGTCAAATACTGGTTCTTCAGTTGAGTTTCGCAAAAGTTCCTTGTGTAAGTTCCCTGAGAATCTGTGTTACACATTCGTATCGGCTATATCTATCAGTTCTATACTCCTGCGACGTCTGCTGTTACGTTTACTTGACAAAGGCTACAGATAATCTACATTTGCCCTATAAGAGGCCATTTATGTAACAGGTGTACCGAACTTCCCCGGTATCCTCGCAAGAGATCTAAGTCTTTCGCCTGCGTTGTTGTCACGTGTCCTCTAGCTTTATGATACCCAGAGACATCAGAATGTAAGCTGCGCATGTCACCCGACACTAGCACCATTACGTTACGAGAGCGGCGGATTGTCAGAAGAGAGAACGTGTCCCAGGTTTTGCGCAGGCACAGTTCTGCTTGCATTACATTGTGCGAGTGATACGGCGTGGGAACTGGCAAAGGACTGCAAACCTGAAGTACGATTCTTGTCGGAAAAATGTCTAAATTGAACACAGGTTCAACATGAAATTCTGACGGTATATTGACCGATGCCACAGTGAAACGGTTCCAGTAGTTTGACTAAGGTGGAACAGATGTGGATGATGCTGATTGGGAAGGAGCGCCACAATGTCTAGACAATCGAGGAACTGATTCCTAGCAATCGCAGATTGAGTGTCATGGTCAGTGCACAGCAAATACACACCTCACTTCCATCGTTTGAGATCATTAGCTACATCGGATGTTGTGCTCAGGCCGGGTTCCGCGACCTGTGACCCACACATAATGGCGCGTGGCTTATGACTATCAAGAAAAAGTGGCGTGGAAAATTAAGCAAAGGCGTTGCTGTGCACAACAATGCAACACTACAAACGGTGTGCACATCCCAAGTCTTGCTTCGGTATTTTCCAGGGATGTTTGAAGTAACTCGCATACTGTCTAGATCTTGCGGTATCTGATTTCCATATTTTCGGTTAGCTAAAAAACATCTGGGGGAAAGTGATTTGCTATTAACGAGAGCGTTCACACAGCGATTCTCGAATACGTTCGTGACCAAGAACCGTATTTATATCGTCGAGTAATTAAACCATTGGCAGGAATCTCAGACCGTAGTTTGCTGACTTTCTTGAAAAATACTAACACGTCTACGTCACTTTGATTTGCTGCTGAGTTGAGGCGCGCTGCGTCGAGATGGTAGGTCTGAAACTGTTCAGTACTGAAGAACATGGATAATTTTTTTTTCTTCCATCTTATTTGTTTTAATAAAGAATTTTGGTTGCTGTGGTTACCGGTTTTGGGCTGACAAGCCCATACTTGAACAACACACCTAAATTTACATTTCACATGTCGTACAATAATACACTATGTATGACCATGTTACAGACACTTACATGCTGTTAGACATACCATATTATGAACCGTAACTAGTCATACAGCGTGGTGACAAAAGGCACGAATAGCTTTTGTACAGAAAGTCAAACTGTAGACTACGACTATTCCCACTGATAGTAGCCCATGTGTCTACTGTTGCACCCGACTGACACAACCAAACCAATAAATATTTCGTTCTGTAGTCAGCAGGACACGTTGGCAGGTTTGGCCTCATACATATGTCCAAGTGCATGCTGCTGCCTGTTAGTTTTCTGTAGTGCTGCCACACCGATTGTGATTTATTGATAACATTTTCAAAAAGTAGAAAAGTATTAGTTTTACATTCCTTTTCAGAGCGAATGGCGTTTGTTGTTATATTACTTGCGCTTGTAAGTTGTGTGCATGCATAATCACTTGATACACTTATTCAAACGTGTTTTACCAATTATCTGCATGCATTGAGATAACACACATTATTTGCAACAAACCATTTTGTAATGTAGCCCTATGTAATGATATATAACCGGCGTTTTTATATAATATTTTTATCTATGATTTTTTGCATGTACGATCGATGTACAAATAGTAACTGTCTATGTCTTTCACCTTATTTTATTTTGCTACAGTATGTGGATAACACACAATATAAAAAAAGCATATTTTAGATTTTATCATTGACTCTCTATATGGAAGGTAGTAAGTAATTGCTGCTACTGTACTGTGCAATAAAAATAAAGGGTTGTAGGCCCTGTATAAGAGGGGGTGATATGTTGTGGTATTGGGACAAAGAGCATCCTGTCCCACTCTCCATTGTCGCCAGATGTACCCAAGTTGGTAGCGTGATGTCATCAAGGATAGTGGCGCATAGACTTGGCGACAGCACATGACGTCATCCAAGATGGCGGCAACTGATGATGCATGTACTGTTATCCAAGATGGTGGGAAAGTGCACACCCCCTGCCATGTCCCCTGGTGGGAAGTTTGAATTTTGGAGGGAAGATAGGTCAATTGCGCTATCTCTACTAACCTAAGAAAATAGCGGGAAAAAAGGGCAGTTGGGCCACCTCCACTAACCTAAATCATCTCACCACCACCTCTTCCTAGGAAATGGTGGGAGGAGGACTCAGCCTGTGCTGCACATAAGTCTTTATTATTTTGCATGCACTATTTATTTAAACAATTAGAGGCAGTACCACCATCAAGTGTGGTACACAGTACTGCCACCGAAGGATGCTGTTGTCCGTTCCGTGACGTAATCCAAGATGCTGGGACAAATGGCAGAAAACAGTGTGGTCGCCGTAGGGTCCGGACCCAGCACACAGTACTGCTGTCATCTGTTCCATGACATAACACAAGATGGCTGTCTGGAGGGGAAAAAGATTCAGCATGCGCTGAGCTGTTGGAGAGAGGGAGGAGTGTACTTTATTTATTTTGGAACAATTTATTTAGTACATTTACCACACTGATACAAAACACACACTCTGACATGCTTGGGGTCACGCCACACAGCCCACAGACCTGTAAACTACTCCTAAATTACCGAAATAATTTCAGTACACAGCACACAGACCTGCAAACTCATCCTAAATAATGCAGTACACTGATGTGCAGACACACTGAGTACTCTGCCAAATAATGCATAGCACAGCCTACAGATCTGCACACAAAATAATGCAAAAGACACACAAATAACATGTGCAAACAACATGTGCCGCCCCTGTCCATTGGACCACACAGGACGCTACCACACACACTCTCAGAAGTCGAGATGCACCGACTGCTTTCAAACCATGTGCAGGTGCTTGCAAGCGTGAGGTGGCGACATCCCTTTCATACTTGACACCTGAGAAATTCAAAATTACCTAGGCTCCATTGCTGATGTGATCAGAGAAGAGCAAAGACATATTTGCAGAGCGCAGATTCTCCAAGGGCATGAGCCACCTCCGGACGCAAGCCACTGTGAGCCATCACCCTCATGCCACTACCGACAGCATGTAATACTTCTTCAAGTGCTATACTGACGTCAAATGGCTATCTAAATAAGTTGCTCTGGACCACGTGCATGTGTGTTCACCACTGTCAACGTCATCCATTTCCCTACCTGTGGTCCAGCGAAGACCTATTTGCAGAGCGACTCATCCTCACAAACGTTGAAGAAAACTGTTCCACTGCTTGCGATTCGTAAAGGAACATGTGTGACAGGCGTACTGACATCACAGATCATGCAAAAGAAAAATGGTTCCACTGCTCATGACATGTGTGTGTGTGATGCACATACTACATCACAAATCGTGCTCTAGGAAAACTGTTCCACTGCCTGCAACATGTGTGACACTCCTACTGAAGCATTACTGCACATAGCTACAAACAATCGCAAATGCATCTAATAAGGTTCTCAGTCTTATATTGATGTCACATGGCTATGTAAAATAAGAACCCAGACAAACTCTCGGAAATTGTATAGTGTCCCAGAAATAGTTAACGCTCTCTTTCTTGATGTCTCAGCATGTATGCAAGGAAATTCTTGCCCTGAAAGAACCTGTTTAAGAAAATAGCTCAGAATAACCTCGAATGCATCCTTCCTTGCACTCCTAATGTGGCAGCCCATCCATCACATATTTGCTTTCAACATACTCAAACGTTCTAACCACTACGTAGAGACTCCTATATCCCAGCACAAAGAATGTATGTGAATGAATTGAGCATTATGATTGGCTCTTATCGAATTTACAATCGAATTACTGATGCAGCCGGTGTGGAAGCACCATCTGCCTTTTCTTTCCTTCTGCAGACGATACTTTCAATGGCAAAAAAAAACTATTTTACACAGATCGCCATACTGCACCGACAATTAAACCGTGCAGAGTACCCCTACAGATCGTCAAATATGGAAAGACTCTTACTCAATTACACTGCTCTCCCACTGAGGACAGGAGCTTCAATATTAGAACATAAACTGATCTCCAACCCAGCAATATATCACTGTGTACTGTGTCGATATACTATACACGCATTTCCTATCTTGCGCCATACAAAATCATCCCATTTACAACATTCATACATAAACTGCGAAGACAGACAGCACCGTATATAGAAAAGCGAGCAAGCAAGCTGGTCTGGACCAGAAACAGTAACGCATTTGTGCTGAGGGAAAATGAGCCTGAATTTGTAGAAAAGTTCTGAGATTGACTTCGGCCCGCTGATGGTGCTATGGTCATCTGTCAGAGGTGGATGATTGCTGACCATGCATGGAAATATCTAGTGCTGCGAGGACTATATACGGTGCTGTCTGTCTTCACAGTACATGTATGAATGATGTAAAAGGGATGATTTTGTATGGCGCAGGATAGCAAATGTATGTTTACTACAACGACAAGTTCCACAGTGATATATTGCTGGGCTGGAGATCGGTTTCACTCTCTAATATTCAAGCTTCTGTACTCAATGGGAGAGCAGTGTAATTGAGTAAGAGTCTTTCCATATTTGACCGAATGTAGGGCCACTTTACAGGGTTTAATTGTAAGTGCAATATGGCGATCTGCATAAAATATTTTTTGCCACTGAAAATCTCATGTGCACAATGAAAGAAAAGGTAGATGGTGCTTCCACACCGGCTGCATCAGTAATTCAGTGGGTAAATTCTATAAGAGCCAATCATAATGCTCGATTCATTCACACAACATCCTTTCTGCTGGTATATAGGGGTCTCTACATAGCAGTGAGAACGTTTACGTATGTTGAAAGCAGGAAGGGTAACATGTGATGGATGGGGGACCACGTTATTATCGTGAGGAAGAATGCATTTGAGATTATTCTGGGCTATTTTCATAAACAGTTACTGTTGTTGCAAGAATTCCCATGCATTCAAGATGAGACATCAAGAAGTCGACTCGGTTCTTATTTTACATAGCCATGTAACATCAGTTTAAGATTACGAACCCTATTAGATGCGTTTGTGATGGTTTGTAGCTATGTGCAGTGATGCTTCAGTTGGGTTTTAACACATGTCACGAGAGGTGGAACAGTTTTTCCAGAGCGCGATGTGTGACATCAGTATGCACATCACAAATGTATGTCACGAGCAGTGGAACCGTTTTTCTATGTCATGATCTGTGACGTCAGCATGCACATCACCCCAGTGGCAGTACTGTGTACTAGGTCAGTTGGACCTCGGAGCCCATGGCAACTACACTTGACGGTGGACTACCTCTAATTGTTTAAACAGAAAGTGAATGGAAAATAATAAAGACTTATGTCCAGCACAGGCTGAGTCCTCTTCCCATCATTTACTAGGAAGAGGTGGCAGTCGGATGACTTAGATTAGTGGTAGTAGTCTTAATGCCCTTTCTTTCCTGCCACATTCTTAGGTTAGTAGAGATAGCCCAAGTGACGTTTCTTTACCACCAAAATTCAAGCTTCCTGCCAGTTCCTAGGAAGAGGTGGCAGTCGGGTGACGTAGGTTACTGGAGGTAGTCCATGTGCCCTTTCTTTCCTGCCATTTTCTTAGGTTAGTAGAGACAGCCCAAGTGACCTTTCTTTACCGCCACAATTCAAACTTCGCCCCAATTCCTAGGAAGAGGTGCCATGCAGATGACTTGGGTTAGTGGAGGTACCCCAACTGGCGTTTCTTTCCCGCAATTTTTCTTACAAGGGAACCTCCCCATCGCACCCCCCTCAGAGTTAGTTATAAGTTGAACAGGAGCAAGTTGTGTGGAACTATGAAAAAATAAGCAAAATATACAAACTGAGTAGTCCTTGCGCAAGATAGGAAACATCAAGGGCAGTGTGAGCTCAGGAGCGCCGTGGTCCTGTTGTTAGTGTGAGCAGTTGCGGAACGAGAGGTCCCTGGTTCACGTCTTCCGTTGAGTGAAAAGTTTACTTTCTTTATTTTCGCAAAGTTATGATCTGTCTGTTACTTCATTGACGTCTCTGTTCACTGTAATAAGTTTAGTGTCTGTGTTTTGCGACCGCACCGCAAAACCGTGCGATTAGTAGACGAAACGACGTGCCTCTCCAATGGGAACCAAACACATTCGATCGCAAGGTCATAGGTCAACCGATTCCTCCACAGGAAAACACTTCTGATATATTCTATACGTCACTGGTGATGGAATATGTTGTCCACCCGCCTAACTTGTACTGTAGTTGACTGACATCGTATGTTTCGATGTTTGTTTAGGTGTAGCGTCCCCATATTACGGCGCAGTTACCTCGCATCGGACAGACGGACGGACAGATAATAATTGTCTTAAAATAAAAAACTAAACTGTTCATGCGAGGGAAGACTTGAACTAAGGACCTCTCGTTCCGCAGCTGCTCACGCTAACCACGGGACCACGGCGCTCCTGAGCTCACACACCCCTTGATGTTTCCTATCTTGCACATGGACTACTCCGTTTGTATGTTTTGCTTATGTTTTTATAGTTCCACACAACTTCTTCCTGTTTTCTCGATTGATCTGTGTCCAGTTTCTCAAGGTCTATCCACTGTGCCAACTTATAACTAAATCTGAGGGGGGTGCGATGGGGAGGTTCCCTTGTTAGGTTAGTAGAGGATGCATTATCCTGATGGAATTTGAACTTCCCGCCATTTTCTGGGGGAAGAGGTAAGGTTAGTGGAGGTAGCCCAACTGACCTATCGTCCCGCCAAAATTCAAACTTCCGGCAAAAGCCATTATCTTAAATAACGTCATCAGATGACGTCACAGCCGATATCTTGGATGATGTCATCGCCACCATCTTTGATACATCTGGCAACAATGGAGAGTGGGTCAGAAACCGCTTTGTCCACAATTCCTGTTGTCACATCCTGGCTTTGTAAGTTTCATTTGGATGCTGCTTTACTCCGTAAAAAAAGTTATCATCATCTTGTGTAATGTAAAATTGATACCTTTGTACTTTTTTAAAAATGTAATTGGTCAATGACATGGATGCGGCAGCACCACAGAAAACTAATAGGTGGCCTCATACACCTGGGCGTATGTACAAAGGCAACATCTGCCAATGTGTCCTGCTGCCCACTGATATTAATATTCGTCAGTTTGGTTTTGTTAGTCACGTGCAACAGGAGACAAGTAGGCTAAGAACAATGAGAGTACTTTTTGTTCACAGTTTGACATTCTGTACACCAGCAATTTGTGCCTTTTCGCACCGTGTTGTATGAACAGTTACAGTTAGTAACAAGGTATTTCCAGTAGCATGTCAGTATCTGTAATATGGACATGCATACTGGAGGAAACATTATTGTATGACATGTAATTTGTAATTTCAGGTGTTTGAGGATGGGAGTGTCAGCCGGAAACCGGTAACCATTGCAGCAAAAATTTATTATTAATGCAACTCAGACGGACGAAAAAAAAAAAAAAAAAATACAATTTCCTCACTTTGACGTGTAATGCAGCGTTCAATAGGACTTGCTTGATCTGCTATAACAATGTGTAATTTAAATTTTTGAAGTGTCATCGCATTACCTCTAACAAATTAAACCATTTTATAGGCCCCAGAACCTTGTTACTGATCTTGTAATCAGCTACTATCGTTTCATTTTCTCCTGAGTGTGAGTAGTAAATTGCATTTAAAGAATGATTTCATGCAATACATCGCCAGAGTGGTTAGTAGCTTTTCAGTTTAGCACATGTCCCCAAACCTGTTTTATCTAATATATTTTCATTTTACAATTACCTGACACTGTCAGTGTTATAGGATGCGATCTTTAAATTTAGTGTTGTACCCTTTTACTGGAAAGCTTTGTATGATCCAAGATCCCACCTTGCGATCTTGGCAAATAAAAAGTTTTCTTTGAAGACTACTACTATACTTTCATTTCACAATTAACATACTAGCCTCACTTTTAAAATGCAATTGGTTTATTGTTTTCTGGTTTCTCCCTACACAGCTGTCGCTTCATTCATCGCCAAATAGTCTGTTTTGGTAACTCTTTCTATTCTTAGTCCTGATGTGTTGGTAAATGTGCCAACACCTTGTAGATAGAGGCGGCCTAAATGCACGCTACCTAACGCAGACGGGCGTGAATTCTGGAACAGGATAAGTAGTGAATGCTAATAAGAAAAGTCTGCAGCTCCTCGAATACTTAACTTTTATTTATCCTTTGTTGTTTACAGCATTCTCGATGAGACATTTCATACGATAACTTTCAAACTATGTAAGGCTAATGGCGCCTTGCTAGGTCGTAGCCATGGACTTAGCTGAAGGCTATTCTAACTGTCTCTCGGCAAATGAGAGAAAGGCTTCGTCAGTGTAGTCGCTAGCAAAGTCGTCGTACAACTGGGGCGAGTGCTATTCCGTATCTCGAGACCTGCCTTGTGGTGGCGCTCGGTCTGCGATCACACAGTGGCGACACGCGGGTCCGACATGTACTAAATGGACCGCGGCCGATTTAAGCTACCACCTAGCAAGTGTGGTGTCTGGCGGTGACACCACATTCCTCCCCCGCAAATCGGCGAACGGTCGTGTGATAAGGCTTCCGCCCGCCGTGGGGAGGACCCCATGTTGACGTATGCGGTGAGGTGGGGAGCCCAACAACAGGCGAGGCTGTGCCACCCGCACCCGGCCATTCGGTCCGAGGGGAGCTAGGAAACGCCTGAAAACCTAGTCCAGGGTGCACGTCAACATGCGGTGTATGTGCCCGTAAAGAGACAATAGGGGCTGAAGGGTCGACCTCCATTGCGTCGGGGTACTCGACGAGCGAAGACGCCATGTGGTCCGGAGCGGGCAAGAGTTCCATGGCGGAGGACAGCTGGTCACGGGAAGCGATCGGTGGCGCGTGACCCAGGGAGGCGCTTGGCGGCTGCAGCGAAGCGTCGAATGCGGGCGGCGCCGGCGGGAGAACAGGCGGCGGCGGCGGCGGCTGCGGCGGCGTGTCGCCATGGGGCAAAATGGAAAGCATCGTCGGTAACACCTGGGGATGAGGCGAGCCAGTAGATGGGTCCCCAGGGCGCTGACCGGACGGCACCGTCGCTGAAAGCAGACGGGGAGCGGCAGAACCCGTGCGACGACAGAGGCGCAGCTGATTGAGATGCCGACGCACCTCACCAGAGGCCCCCAAAGCCAAATACATCGCGCGGCCGAGGCAGCGAAGAATGCGCCCTGCGAGCCAACGCCGTGAACCACGATAGTTGCGGTAGAATACAACGTCGCCTGGAGCAAAAGCAGAAGTCTGCCGCTGCACAGGAACCTGATGCGGCGGGTGAAGCAAAGACATGAAGGTTCGATGAGGACGACCGTGGAGCAACTCAGCCGGCGAGCGACCATCTAGGGGCTGAGAGCGATACGAAGACAAAAAGAGCAACAACGCGTCCTCCCGAGAATGCGACTCTTTCAACTTGAACATCTGTGACTTGAAAGTCCGGACCAAACGTTCAGCAGCACCGTTTGACTGAGGCGAAAACGGCGCGGATGTCAGATGTTGAATACCATTGGCCTGGCAGAATGACTGAAATTCTGCGGACATGAATTGTGGGCCATTGTCGGAAACAATAGTCTGCGGAAGACCTTCAATGCAAAAGATAGCAGACAACGCCTGGATGTTGGCAGAGGACGTCGTGGAACACATCCGGACAACAAAAGGAAAATTACTGAAGGCATCTACCAAAACCAACCATCGAGCATTCCAGAATGGACCAGCAAAATCGATGTGCAAGCGTTGCCAAGGGGAAGTGGCTTTCGGCCATGCAAAGACTTTCCGCGGCGGTGCGGATTGTTGTTCGGCACACGCCATGCAAGAAGAACACATATTCGTAATCGCAGCATCGATTCCGAACCAAGTACAGTGCTGACGAGCAAGTTGTTTCGTTCGCACTATACCCCAATGTCCTTGGTGAAGAAGCCGTAAGACAGAGGACTGTAACGAACGTGGGACCACGACTCTGGACTGATCATTATCAGAACGCAACAACAAAACACCACGTCGAACAAATATTCTCTCCTTGTGAGCAAAAAATCGGCGAACCAACGGATCCTCGATCCGAGACTTTGACAAAGGCCATTGCGTAGCAACAAAACGCAAAACGGTAGCAAGGACCGGGTCAGCAGCTGTGGCTGTAGCTACACGACGAAAATCAATCGGAAACGATTCGACCACTTCATCGGTTTCCGAATCAATGAACATGCAAGCAAGTTCGGAAGAATCGAATGCTTTATCCTCAGCAACAGGCAAACGGGACAACGCATCGGCGTTTCCGTGCTTAGCAGTGGACCAATACAAGATATCGTAGCGGTACTGCGAGAGGAAAATAGACCAGCGAATGAATTTCTGCGCTGTACGCGTGAAACGTCCCCTTTGAACAATTCTACAAGGCTGTGCTTAACCTGACACACAATATTTTGTTAGCGCAACGCAATCTGACTTTCAAAATTCCCTTCAAAAGAATGGCCCTGACTAACATTAAACTATACCTTTCACAAATCACTTACCTCACAAAAATCTTCGCTGCTCAAGCTACTGCAATACAGCGAGCGCCACTACTGCCAGCTAAATAAAAGATTCAAACTATGGAAGGCACTAACTACTGATAGGGATAGTTAGCAAATGAAAGATATTAATAGAGAACAAACAATGTATTTACCTTGATATCATCATATATAAATATAGCAGTTCATGACAAATTTCAAAACTCCGCCATCTCTCTCCCCACATCCACCACTGCTGGCGGCTCACCTCCAACTGCGCAACGCTACGCGCTGTTCACATCCAGCTGCCGCTGCCCAACACTACAATGGCAGTATTACAACAATGCAAAGCAGCCACAGACTGCACACAGCACAGCCAGTGATTTTCATACAGAGGTGGCGTTACCAATAAAAAACCTAAACAGCCTACTTACATAGAGAAAACATAAACAGCCTACTTACATAGAGAAAACATAAACAGCCTACTTACATAGAGAAAACATAAACAGCCTACATAAACAGCCTACTTACATAGCCCCCATGCTCCCCACAAAAAATTTTACAAATTTTTTTTTTGGGCAGTGGCCAATAATGATTTGATAAAATTTTTCATAATTACAATAACAAAGAAATCAAATGCACACACTTATTGATACAACGTTGGTCAAAAGCTAAAATTTTGTCACAGTCCATAAAGACAGTCCTGAAAAGCTTCAATGTCGTCTTTGCAACGTCCTGCCAAAATAATATGTCGTAAATGTTCAGGCAGTTTGATTAAGCAAATGCGGATGAGTTCTGAGGGGCTGTATGGGTTTGAAAGATACTGATTCTTATGCAACATGTCTTCAAAATATTTCATAAGACTGGAAAATTCAGATTGTTCGAAACGTTTCATCATTATGATGCTATGTTTTACACGGTCTTGTGTGGCTTGAGACCAATATGCTGAGAGGAAGGCATGGTAAAACTCTCCTTCACTGTGGCAATCGTGAATTACCGATCGCATTCTTACAGCTGGTTCATTCTCCAAGTAGCCACACATAAATTCTAATCTGTGTTCCAACGACCAGTTGGGAGGAAAACAATGAGAGAATTGATGGAGCCATGCTTGTGGATGAATGTCGTTGCCAGAATTCTTAAATGTTTTGAATTTACGTGTAGTAATGAACAGCTTATAGTCAAAATCATCATGTCGGCGAGTAGCATATCGGTCATTGTTACGTCGTGTCGGCGGTTCCATATCGAAATTCGGTGCACATTGCCAGTTTCTTTCATAACTTCCGAAATGCCCTGTGTTATTATTTTGCGTCTTTTCCGTATTTCTAAGTCCCTCTTCCCGTGTTGGAGCGCGAGTGTCCTCTGAAATACGTAATTCTTGTATTACCTGTGTCAGCTGATCTTGTACTTCCCGGATTTCTCTTTGGTGTTGTGTATTAATTTGATTCTGATTTTGTTTGAATTTTCTTATTTGTTCATACTCTTCTGTGTCAGTGAAGGCTACGGGTCTTGTGTCATTCAGATCATCATCTACCTTTGTAGATAAGTTAGTGACCTGATCCGAAAGTTCGGCTACTTTCTCCGATAGTGTGCTTATTTCTTCAGTGTGTTTTTCTGAACCAAGTTTCAGAGTATCTACTGTGTCCTTAAAGTTTTCCTGAGTTTTTTCAAGTTGCGTAACCGAATCGGTAGATGCAACTGAGTCAAATTTAGCTTGCAAGGTCTCATGATTTTCATGAACAATAATTTGCAGTTCTTTTATGGCTGCTTCGTGATTCTGTAATGCATTTTCATGCCGCGAAAAAATAGGTTGAAAATGCTCACAAATTTGTGTTTTTACGTCATTACAGACTTTTTGACATTTCGATTCAATGTTATGTAACTCAGTAGTTAAATCTTCACGTGTTTGTTCAAGTGTTTGTTCCAATGAGTCTAACTTTTTAAGATTTTGTTCCACTGTGTCTAACTTTTGAAGCTTTTGCTGTGTTTGTCTCTGATTTTGTTCCATTGTGTCTAACTGTTGCTGTGTTTGTCTCTGGTGTTGTTCCATTGTGTCTAACTTTTCAAGCTTTTGCTGTGTTTGTCTCTGATTTTGTTCCATTTGTTGCATTAATTGCAATAATAATGTATTAGTGTCTGGAATCTGTTTCTCTACGCTTTTCGGCAGTGCATTTGCACCGGAAACATTCACATTTTGACAAGCAGAAAATGTGTCTTGACTTATTTGAGAAAACGGTGATGACCCAAAACCTGAATCTACAGTATTTGCGAAATTGTGTCCTGTCATTTCGGATTCCTGAGGCAAGCTGTTGCCGACCGATCGATCGATAATGCGTCCCTCTTCACTAATTGTTTCACTGTCCACGCCATTGTTTGCCGCCTGCTCCATTTCCCTATGAACAGTTACCAAATTACTACTTTGAATGTCTGTTAATTCATTACTCTGCGGCGCCATCACACTGCTTTCGTCTTCACTGTCATTTCTCAGTTTACTTTGGAGCCTAGTATTACGTTTGTCACACGCCATTATTGTCACAATATTTCACACGACAACACAGAAAAGCACAATTTGAAGAGCAAAAATAAGAGAACACATTAAAATAATATCTAGTTAATTGCAGCTGCGAAATATTTGGTGCAAATCTACATGCATGCCACAACTGTTTTACAGTACAACAATGAAAGATTGCAACTACAAAGGAGATTCTCTCTACAATTACGCGCTAGCAATAAACAAAATATACACTAATTACACAAACTACAAGAAAAAAAATCAGAAGATTCCAGTGAGGTATCCTAGGCTAAGGGTCGACATATGAAACGTCCCCTTTGAACAATTCTACAAGGCTGTGCTTAACCTGACACACAATATTTTGTTAGCGCAACGCAATCTGACTTTCAAAATTCCCTTCAAAAGAATGGCCCTGACTAACATTAAACTATACCTTTCACAAATCACTTACCTCACAAAAATCTTCGCTGCTCAAGCTACTGCAATACAGCGAGCGCCACTACTGCCAGCTAAATAAAAGATTCAAACTATGGAAGGCACTAACTACTGATAGGGATAGTTAGCAAATGAAAGATATTAATAGAGAACAAACAATGTATTTACCTTGATATCATCATATATAAATATAGCAGTTCATGACAAATTTCAAAACTCCGCCATCTCTCTCCCCACATCCACCACTGCTGGCGGCTCACCTCCAACTGCGCAACGCTACGCGCTGTTCACATCCAGCTGCCGCTGCCCAACACTACAATGGCAGTATTACAACAATGCAAAGCAGCCACAGACTGCACACAGCACAGCCAGTGATTTTCATACAGAGGTGGCGTTACCAATAAAAAACCTAAACAGCCTACTTACATAGAGAAAACATAAACAGCCTACTTACATAGAGAAAACATAAACAGCCTACTTACATAGAGAAAACATAAACAGCCTACATAAACAGCCTACTTACACGCGGAGGTACAGGCTTGTTCGGATGAAAAAGCGACGTCAAAAGTTTGTGGTCTGTGATGATGGTAAAGTGACGACCATACAAGAAATCATGGAACTTAGTAACACCAAACGCGAGAGCCAAAGCTTCTTTCTCTATCTGTGAATAATTTCTTTGCGCAGACGAGAGCAATTTTGACGCAAAGGCAATAGGGCGATCATGCGAGCCAACTTTGTGCGCAAGCACAGCACCGATCCCGAAATCCGATGCATCTACCATCAACAAAAGGAGTTTCCGGGGATCGAATGGCTTAAGGCAAGTATTTGAAAGTAACACCGATTTCAACTGGCGAAAGGCGCGTTCGCATTCCGTCGTCCAGACGAACGGAACACCCTTACGGCGTAAGCTATGAAGCGGAGCTGAAATAGAAGAGGCATTGCGCAGAAAGCGATGATAATAGTTAATTTTACCCAACACACTCTGTAGCTGCTTCACATTTTGTGGGGAAGGCAAATCTTGTATGGCACGGAGGTGCTCTGGACTCGGATGTATGCCTTGGGCATTGATGACATGTCCCAGGTATGGTAAGTCACGAGCAAAAAACACACATTTGTCCTTCCGCAAGCGAAGACCATTCTGTCGCAATACCTGAAATAATGTGCGTAGGTGTGCTGAATGCTCGTCGGCTGTCTTTCCGGAGACCACAATATCGTCCAGATAGTTCGCAGCAGTAGGGACCGACGCACAAACAGTTTGTAAATATTGCTGAAACAATGCAGGGGCGGATGCACACCCGAATGGCAGTCTTTTGAATCGGTACAAACCAAGATGCGTGTTAACCACCAAGACGCGCTGGGATTCGGCGTCCACTGGGAATTGCAAGTACGCATCAGCTAGGTCCAACTTGGAAAAGTATTTTCCCGGGCACAGTTTATCAAAAAGATCTTCCGGGCGGGGCAAGGGAAAAGTTGCAATCACGAGTTGTGGATTCACTGTTGCCTTGAAGTCCACACAAAGTCTCAGTTTTCCGAAAGGTTTTGGCAAAATTACTAAGGGTGAGGCCCAGAGAGAAGCTTGCACACGTTTAATTACACCCTGTGTTTCTAGATCGTTTAATGTTCTTGCTACCTCATCACGTGAATTCTAATAAGAAAAGTATGCAGCTCCTCGAATACTTAACTTTTATTTATCCTTTGTTGTTTACAGCATTCTTGATGAGACATTTCATACGATAACTTTCAAACTATGTA
This sequence comes from Schistocerca serialis cubense, assembly GCF_023864345.2. Taxonomy (NCBI): domain Eukaryota; kingdom Metazoa; phylum Arthropoda; class Insecta; order Orthoptera; family Acrididae; genus Schistocerca; species Schistocerca serialis. The sequence continues at coordinate 103,165,641 of NC_064643.1, read as the reverse complement.
AGGCTAATGGCGCCTTGCTAGGTCGTAGCCATGGACTTAGCTGAAGGCTATTCTAACTGTCTCTCGGCAAATGAGAGAAAGGCTTCGTCAGTGTAGTCGCTAGCAAAGTCGTCGTACAACTGGGGCGAGTGCTATTCCGTATCTCGAGACCTGCCTTGTGGTGGCGCTCGGTCTGCGATCACACAGTGGCGACACGCGGGTCCGACATGTACTAAATTTAAGCTACCACCTAGCAAGTGTGTCTGGCGGTGACACCACAGTCCAATGCATGTTAGCAGCAACTTTATTTTGTTGTGCAGGCTTCCTTGCTTGTACTATTCCCTTCAGCTTTTGTTGCGATACGAGAATCGCGATGGTGGCTATAATTCCACATGGAGGTCTGTGACCATATTTTTTTGGCAGTTCAAAAATAGCTCTGAGCACTATGCGACTTAACTTCTGAGGTCATCAGTCGCCTAGAACTTAGAGCTAATTAAACCTAACTAACCTAAGGACATGACACACATCTATGACCGAGGCAGGATTCGAACCTGCGACCGTAGTAGTCGCTGGGCTCCAGACTGCAGCGCCCAGAACCGCACGGCCACTCCGGCCGGCTTTTTGGCAGTTATTAAGTATTTGGCCTTCATCGAACATTATTCTAAACTTTAATTAAAAGCCATATATAATTCAGGAACGTTTGTGCAAGGAACTTCAGGTCTGATGAGATACCGTATACCTATTTCTGGGAGTGTTTTTATTAATTTTCTTATGACCTTACGATCAAGTTATCGAGACGCATGATGTACAAATTTTAATGAAAATCGAATGTCCGATCAAGACGGATTATTTAAGAACTCTATGTTCTGATGGGAAAAAATTCTTTCGACCAAATTTGAAAAGCAGCAGAGCGAGCAGGACGATGTCAGAATGTATCCCGGCTTGTTCTGTTCCTTTCTCAAATACCACACGTGTGTGGCGCGTATTACGTAGAGAACTCAAGATCTGTTTGCACCAGACGGAAGAAACATCATAGGTCCCGCATATAACAAAAAACCGATTCTACAATTGCACAACATTACTTGCCAACAAACGTTAAACAGATGTCGAAACACTGCCATGATGAAAGAGAGAATAGGATTTGAATCATTAGAAACAGAGAGAAATAAAAACTAATAAAATCCCAGTGCAGATTTAGGTACTCTATCTGCGTCACGGAAAGAGAGCAATAGATTAAAGGAAGCTATAGCACGCCCCAGAATTATCTGATGACCACATGAGAGGACATAAACAGTCACGTAAGAAAATCGCGAAGGTCTTAAATCGGGAATAAGAGAAACAGACAAAATTTAGCTACACGAGTAGTTATTCATTTCGTTAAGAAAATTTAGTACAGCTGTGAATACGAACAGGCACCTCAAGATAATCTAGTGAACACGTGGTAGAACACTAACGAACAGGCGAAGTAGGAACCTCGACTATTTAGTCACAAAAGCCGCATCTCAAAGAAAAATCACCCACCTTCCAGACAAGCACTGAACACTCGAACGCTAATTCAAGACCACGAAAGCAAAGGACATCAATGCTATCACACGAAAATACGGCTGAAACGAAGATTCAGTTACAAAGACCGTTAAAAATAGGTAATCTTGGAATTCTAAAACCGTGTTAAGCAGAAAAGGACATCTTTAATTTATCTAAAACAATGAAGATGAAACAACTTGATAATAGATCTAAACTTGGTTCATTTGTCCTACAAACAAATGTGGTGGGCGAATGATCTATACACAAGGGTACTATTCATGTAAAATACAGAAACACTCGGAGACACGAGAAAGGATACTCAAAATGACTAAGATAAATTTTGTCGTAACATTCCAAAGCTGAAACCTCACTATAAAACAAATTTAAAGGATACGAAGGCAATTCTGACACCTGTGTCTGCATCTCGGAGTGTCTATGAAAGACACAACCTGACTTACCAACAGCTCGAACGAGAGTGTGCGGTGATTCGACTGACCATCTCGCTCGCTACAGTTGCCGAGAGAGGAAGAACGCTAAGTGACACCAACTTTTGCGTAAGCTCTGATACAAAGGCACTGCCTCCATATGTTCGTAAACCTCTCTAGTGGCTTCTGCCTAAGGACCCTACGTTGGCAAAACTGCCCTCACAGATTACAAGACTCCTTTCAATCATAAGAAAACACGCTTGTCTCGCACACTCAGAACAGACATGGAGAAACAAAACACAGGGCTCGGACATGGGAAAAGGGATTGGATTAACAAAACAGAGATGCAGTTACTGAAATGGAAGAAAGTTCTTTTCCCTTCGTTAAGGTTTGCTTCTGTCGCGTATCAGAAGCTACAGGCATCTAAAACCCAGAAATAACACAGCTAAATTACACATACATATGAAATGGATGTGACGGGTCCCTTTCGATGTTATATTCGGCTACCAACCACTAACTTGATGAAATTTTCCTTTAAAACATTTTATTGTTTCTTGCAGTTGCTGTTTTCGAACGTTTTGTTCATTACAGACGAAATTTAACTGCTGGATTGTTTGAATGCTATGGCACCCAAAGTGAAAGAATTTCAAACAGATGAATTTTCGAAAATAAATAAATACAATAAAATTCGAATAAAAATGCAAGTTGAAATTGTTTAATAAACGTGTGGCGCATGTACTTATAGTGAAAGCTTTGTAGGCTTGTATTTTTTGCGTGTTGCGTGAAATATTGTGCTGAATAAGCGTGCCAGTAACACAATGTTTTTCAGTAATCACACTTACGAATGCACAGAGTAAAAGGATGGTCATCGCTCTCACTGATATGTTTAACTGCGTTATTTTACTTTAATATCACGTGCTCTACGTGCACTGATAGCTACAAACCAATAGACGTAGCACAAGTTTTCAGTTGGTAGGTCTCTACTATAGGCATCGAATAAATACAATGGGACACAAGCATGTTACGAAAAGGACATAAAAAAGAATACCACTGATGATGGCTACGATAAGTAGGGGAAACATGTTTGTAGACACAAATAAAAAATACAGTTGCAAAAGATGAATTTTTTTCTTATCTTTAAGATAACGCATAATTCAAGCAGCAACTCGGGGGAAATGGCTGCATACATCAACAAAATTTCTATACTTATATGCTATTTATGATATGGAGGATGATATAATATGAAAGGAATGGAGACATATCTTTAAATAGTGTGAATGATCATGTAAACAAATGGTGACCTAATGGCTCTGAGCACTATGGGACTTAACATCTGTGGTCATCGGTCCCCTAGAACTTAGAACTACTTAAACCTAACTAACCTAAGGACATCACGCACATCCTTGCCCGAGGCAGGATTCGAACCTGCGACCGTAGCGGTCACGCGGTTCCAGACTGAAGCGTCTAGAACCGCACGGCCACACCGGCCGGCAAATGGTGACCTAATCTCTTTATGTTACAATAAATGAACTTTTGTGTTTTAGTTGATACTAATTGGTTCAAATGGCTCTGAGCGCTATGGGACTCAACTGGTGAGGTCATTAGTCCCCTAGAACTTAGAACTAGTTAAACCTAACTAACCTAAGGACATCACAAACATCCATGCCCGAGGCAGGATTCGAACCTGCGACCGTAGCGGTCTTGCGGTTCCGGACTGCAGCGCCTTTAACCGCACGGCCACTTCGGCCGGCTGATACTAATTAACTGCATATGTGGCATTCTGGGCCAATAGAATGAAATTAAAATTGCTGTATAACTCAAAATCTGCTAACGGTAGATGTGCCTGCAGTGACTAGAAAAATAGATAATGGTTCAATTAATCGCATGTAAAATCCAAAGTAAAGCGACAGGTTGCTAGATAAATCGCCAACTACATTTATTTGTTGGTACTGCTACAGCCACAATGTCGCAGGTCGACAAATTACAATGTAATGACTGGAACAATATTTTAAAGACAAAATAGGTATTTTATTATTTTTGGAACTGAGAGACCTACCACTCCTTAAATAAGAAAGAAGATGACGATCACATTGTTGTTAGTGATGATGCTGTAGCTCTAGCCTTGAAAGAAAGAAATGTAAACTACTGTGATAAAATAACCTGAAATCTTTTAATGCGCCGGATAACAAAGACATTTTTAATGACACCTGATTTGAATATGTCAGTGTAACGCTGAAAAACTGTACCGTAATTGTTAGTAAATTATATATGTAAAAACCCTTATAGCAGTCCATTTTAAAAATCTCCGTTTCGGCTGCATCTCGCTACAGGATTCCAAGTCAGTATGGCGACTATGTTGCACTGTGCTGGTGGACTATGTTCACAACTGGTGAGCCACGCTCTGCGTTGACTTACCTCCACAGACATCCCAGCTCCTTGGCACAACAGTCCCAGCTGACTCCACTGTGGCTGCTGACCACCAATCATCTCACTCTTGTCCACTTTGGTCCATGTCTTCAGCTTCATGCGAGAGCTACTGACATTGCATACCTTGCACAAAGCAAGCCCTCTGCTTGAACAAGCTATGGGAAATCCACCAAAACCCCTATCCTGGTGATTCAAAGTTGAAAAGTGCCTCTTTGTGTCATAGGATATCTCCCCCTCCCCCCCCCTCCCCCTATGTGACATACATACTCCGCAAGCCACCATACGGTGTGTTGCGGAGGGTTCCACGCACCACTACTAGTGATTTCCTTTCTTATGCCACTCGCAAACAGAGCAAAGGTAAAACGTTTGTCTGAGAGCCTCCGTACGAGTCCTGATTTCTCGCATGTTACCGTAGTGGTTTGTACAGTCACTTAAACACTAGGTGGCAAATAAGTTCACGACATCCACGTAAGCTACACATCTTTCCGACCCTAACAATATTCGAAAAGTGATCGGTAAAGGCCTTCATCATCGACTTTGCTGTCACACTGTGTAGTGGGGTATGACGAACTTGGAAGTAGGTTGAACTGCAACTAATAGATACTGAAATCCTCCCTGCATCCGGGCTAATGGACCAAATGGCCCAGTAGGGGCAGATTCACGCTCTCTGTTGGTTACTATCAGAAATAATGGAGATCAGTGATGATAATGAGTAGCTTGGCATTCTGACAGAGTCTGCAGGTATCAAGAAATTCCCTTAACCTCTTCTCCATGCTGCTGAAGTCAACAGATTTCCTTGATTTCAGATGGTATTTACGTGATGCAAAGCGAATGTCACTGAGATGAGTGCACCAAATCAACTCATTAATGAACTCTTCAGACACATACGCCACCCAGTTGCTATCATCCAGACTGGTCGAACATAAATGTGTCATTTATTAAGCAATACAACCGAATGCTCATCTCCTCTCCACCTTGCCACTGCATCTTCACAATTTTGAGAACTGAATTTTTGTCACGGTGCCATGTAATATCTGTGAGACTCATGCTAGAAAAATTCACAAAACTCAGCTGCTCTAGATACAGGAAATAAAAATTTGTTTCCCACAATTCGTTATCACAGCTATGTGATTATCTAGTAGGTGCTCAAGATAACGTGTCATTGGCGTAGTTTTATTTTCCTAGCGCATAAACAACATGGGAACCACATTCCTGTAAGTACAATGCCCAGGGAGAAAGACATCCATGTATCAATTTAGCCGTCATTAAAAATTCCGTTGTCTTCTGGTCACAACAAACCTTTGAGGGTCTTCCCGACAAACAGCAATGGAACTTTGTGAATCCCCACACAATCGCCAATGCCTCCAATGTCGTTACTAAATAATTTCTTCCCACTTGTTTACAGTGCATTCGTGATGGCAATAGTTGTCTGAGTAATGACGCCATCTTACTGTGCTTCCTGGAACAAGTGTATATCTAACACAGTCCGCAAGGCATCAGACGAAACGCAGAATTCCTTGGTTACGTCAAAGTGAAATTGTAACAGAGTTTTAGGCAACGCTTCTTTAAGCTCATCAAAATTCTACTGTCCTTGATCATTTCACTCCCAGTCTACATTTTTTCTTGTCAAATATTAAAACTGCGGTCTGGTAAGTGATCTCTTAACGCATACTGAAGGAGTCCTAAGAGGCAATATATGTGGTGCTTGGTATATGTCACAGGAAAACTTTTATAGCTTCCTGTTTAATGGTATCAGAACAGGTGCTGTCTAAATCATGTGACCCAGAAAACCGACTTCCTTGAGGTTGAACTCTGACTTTATTAGCATAACTGTAACTGAGCGCTCCACAAAAGCTTCAAAACCTTTCAGCATCAGATCTAATGTTGTGTTACAATCTCTCTTATACACCATTGATGCATCACTGACATGGAGTATCACTTTTCCTTTCAAGTCTTCTGTAATCATGGCGTTAAGTCCGCTACTGAAAATGGTAGATGACACATTTAATGATAATTTCCCGTATTGGGAGCACCACCCACAACACACAACATACGTGCATTGGTTACATCTCAGATGCAGCTCCACTTACAAAAAACTGGCTCTAAGATCCATGGAAGAGTTTACACTTGTGCCATAGAATCACTGCAGAAGTCTGTGGAGGCTCGCTATGATGATGCTCTTTTGCCTGGAATCAAGCACCAGCCTCGGCTCCTCTAGCGGGCGAGATGGTCAGTCGAATCACCGCACACTCTCGTTCCAGCTATTAGCAAGTCAAGTTGTGTCTCTCACAGACACACCGAGATGCAGATAAAGATATCAGAATTGCCTTGGTACCCTTTAAATTTGATTTATAGTGAGGTTTCAGCTTTGGAATGTTACGACAAAATTTATCTTATTCGTTTTGAGTATCCTTTCTCATGTATTCCAGTGTTTCTGTATTTTACATGAATAGTACCCTTGTGTATAGCTTGGGCACCATATTTGTTTGTAGGACAAAGGAACCAAGCTTAGATCTATCATCAAGTTGTTTCATCTTCATTGTTTTAGATAAATTAAAGATGTCCTTTTCTGCTTAACACGGTTTTAGAATTCCAAGTTTACCTATTTTTAACGGTCTTTGTAACTGAATCTTCGTTTCAGCCACATTTTCGTGTGCTAGCATTGATGTCCTTTGCTTTCGTGGTCTTGAATTAGCGTTCGCATGTTCAGTGCTTGCCTGGAAGGTGGGTGATTTTTCTTTGAGATGCGGCTTTTGTGGCTAAATAGTCGAGGTTCCTACTTGGCCTGTTCGTTAGTGTTCTACCACGTGTTCACTAGATTATCTTGATGTGCCTGTTCGTACTCACCGCTGTGCTAAATTTTCTTAACGAAATGAATAACTACTCGTGTAGCTAAATTTTGTCTGTTTCTCTTATTCCCGATTTAAGACCTTCGCGATTTTCTTACGTGACTGTTTATGTCCTCTCATGTGGTCATCAGATAATGCTGGGGCGTGCTGTAGCTTTCTGTAATCTATTGCTCTCTTTCCGTGATGCAGATAGAGTACCTAAATCTGTACTGGGATTTTATTAGTTTTTATTTCTCTCTTTTTCTAATGTTTCAAATCCTATTCTCTCTTTCATCACGGCAGTGTTTCGACATCTATTTAACCTTTGTTGGCAAGTAATGTTGTGCAATTGTAGAATCGGTTTTCCTTTATATGCGGGACCTATGATGTTTTTTTTCCCGTCTGGTGCAGACAGATCTTGAGTTCTCTACGTAATATGCGCCACACACGTCTGGTATTTGACAAAGGAACGGAACAATCCCGGATACATTCTGACATCGTCCTGCTTGCTCTGCTGCTTTTCAAATTTGGTCGAAAGAATTTTTTTCCCATCAGGACATAGAGTTCTTAAGTAATCCGTCTTGATCGCACATTCTATTTTAATTAAAATTTGTACATCATGCGTGTCGATAACTTGATCGCAAGGTCATAAGAAAATTAATAAAAACACTCCCAGAAATAGGCATACGGTATCTCATCAGACCTGAAGTTCCTTGCACAAACGTTTCTGAATTATATATGGCTTTTAATTAAAGTTTAGAATAATGTTCGATGAAGGCCGAATACTTAATAACTGCCAAAAAGCCGGCCGGAGTGGCCGTGCGGTTCTGGGCGCTGCAGTCTGGAGCCGAGTGACTACTACGGTCGCAGGTTCGAATCCTGCCTCGGTCATAGATGTGTGTCATGTCCTTAGGTTAGTTAGGTTTAATTAGTTCTAAGTTCTAGGCGACTGATGACCTCAGAAGTTAAGTCGCATAGTGCTCAGAGCCATTTTTGAACTGCCAAAAAAATATGGTCACAGACCTCCACGTGGAATTATAGCCACCATCGCGATTCTCGTATCGCAACAAAAACTGAAGGGAATAGCACAAGCAAGGAAGCCTGCACAACAAAATAAAGTTGCTGCTGACATGCGTTGGACTAAGAATAGAAAGAGTTACCAAAACAGACTATTTGGCGATGAATGAAGCGACAGCTGTGTAGGGAGAAACCAGAAAACAATAAACCAATAGCATTTTAAAAGTGAGGCTAGTATGTTAATTGTGAAATGAAGGTATAGTAGTAGTCTTCAAAGAAAACTTTTTATTTGCCAAGATCGCTAGGAAGGGTCTTGGATCATAAAAAGCTTTCCAGAAGAAGGGAGCAACACTAAATTTAAAGATCGCTTCCTGCAACACTGACAGTGTCAGGTAATTGTAAAATGAATATATATTAGATAAAACAGGTTTGGGGCACGTGCTAAACTGAAAAGCAAGTATCCACTCTGGCGATGTATTGCATGAAATCACTCTTTAAGTGCAATTTACTACTCTCAATCAGGAGAAAATGAAACGATAGTAAATGATTACAAGATCAGTAGAAGGTTTCTGAAGCCTATAAAATTGTTAGAGGTAATACGATGACACTTCAATAAGTAAGTTACAGATTGTTATAGAAGGACAGGCAAGTGTTATTGAACGCTGCATTACACCTCAAAGTGAGGAAATTGTACTTTTTTTTTCTTCTTCGTCCGTCTGACTTGCATTAATAATAAATTTTTGCTGTAATGGTTACCGGTTTTCGGCTGACACTTCCATTCTCAAACACCTGAGATTACAAATTACATGTCATACAATAACGTTTCCTTCAGTATGCATGTCCATATTACAGATACTTAAATGCTACTGGAAATACCTTGTTACTAACTGTAACTGGTCATACAGCACGGTGTGAAAAGGCACAAATTGCTACTGTACAGAATGTCAAACGGTGAACAAAAAGTACTCTCATTGTTCTTAGCCTACTTGTCTCCTGTTGCAACTGACCAAAACCAAACTGACGAATATTATTATCAGTTGGCAGCACGACATAGTGGCAGATGTTGGCTTCGTACATATGCCCAGGTGCATTAGGCCACCTATTAGTTTTCTGTGGTGCTGCCGCATCCATGTCATTGACCAATTACATTTTTAAAAAAGTACAAATATATCAATTTTACATTACACAAGATGATGATAACTTTTTTGACAGAGTAAAGCAGCATCCAAATGAAACTTACAAAGCCAGGATGTGACAACAAGTATTGCAGACAAAGCGGTTTCTGACCCACTCACCATTGTTGCCAGATGTATCAAAGATGGTGGTGATGACATCATCCAAGATGTCGGCTGTGACGTCATCTGATGACGTTATCTAAGATGGTGGCTTTTGGCGGAAGTTTGAATTTTGGGGGAACGATAGGTCAGTTGGGCTACCTCCACTAACCTTGAGCAAGATAGGAAGCATCAAGGGCAGTGTGAACTCAGGAGTGACGTGGTCCCGTGGTTAGCGTAAGCAGTTACGGAACGAGAGGTCCTTGGTTCAAGTATAGAATATATCAGAAGTGTTTTCCTGTGGAGGAATCGGTTGACCTATTACCCTGCGATCGAATGTGTTTAGTTCCCATTCGAGAGGCACGTCCTTTCGTCTACTAATCGCACGGTTTTGCGGTGCGGTCGCAAAACACAGACACTAAACTTATTACAGTGTACAGAGACGTCAATGAAGGAACAGACAGATCATAACTTTGCGAAAATAAAGAAAGTAAACTTTTCACTCAACGGAAGACTTGAACCAGGGACCTCTCGTTCTGCAACTGCTCAACCTAACAACAGGACCACGGCGCTCCTGAGCTCACACTGCCCTTGATGTATCCTATCTTGCACATGGACTACTCAGTTTGTATATTTTGCTTATTTTTTCATAGTTCCACACAACTTCCTCCTGTTCAACTTATAACTAAATCTGAGGGGGGTGCGATGGGGAGGTTCCCTTCTAAGAAAAATTGTGGGAAAGAAACGCCAGTTGGGGTACCTCCACTAACCCAAGTCATCTGCATGCCACCTCTTCCTAGGAATTGTGGCGAAGTTTGAAGTTTGGCGGTAAAGAAAGGTCACTTGGGCTGTCTCTACTAACCTAAGAAAATGGCAGGAAAGAAAGGGCACATGGACTACCTCCAGTAACCTACGTCACCCGACTGCCACCTCTTCCTAGGAACTGGCAGGAAGCTTGAATTTTGGTGGTAAAGAAACGTCACTTGGGCTATCTCTACTAACCTAAGAAAGTGGCAGGAAAGAAACGGCATTAAGACTACTTCCACCAATCTAAGTCGTCCGACTGCCACCTCTTCCTAGGAAATGATGGGAAGAGGACTCAGCCTGTGCTGGACATAAGTCTTTATTATTTTCCATTCGCTATCTGTTTAAACAATTAGAGGTAGTCCACCGTCAAGTGTAGTTGCCATGGGCTCCGAGGTCCAACTGACCTAGTACACAGTACTGCCACCGGGGTTGCTGTTGTCCATTCCGTGACATAACCCAAGATGGCTGTCTGGAGAGGAAAATGACTCTGCCTGCACTGGGCTGCTGGAGAGAGGAAGGAGTGTACTTTACTTATTTTGGAACAATTTATTTGCGATGGATTTTGAGCAAAGACCTATTTGCAGAGCACAGATGCTCCAAGAGCGCCAGCCACCACCAAACACAACCCAGCATGCGCCGTCACATTCACGCCACTGTCAATGGCATGTGAAAGTTCTTTGAGTGTTATACTGATGTCACATGTCTAGCTAAATAAGTGCCAAGTCATCCACTGGACTGCGGTCCGGCGAACACCTATTTGCAGGGCGACACACCCTCGCAAATGTTATAGAAAACTTTTCCACTGCTCGCATTTCCTAATGGAACATGAGTGACGTGCATACTGACAGCACAGATCATGCAACAGAAAAACGGTTCCACAGCTTGTGACGTGTGTGTGTGTGACGCGAATACTGATGTCACAGATCATGCTCTAAAAAAACTGTTCCACTGCTCATGACGTGTGTGATGTGCACGCTAACTTCACAGATCATGAAATAGAAAAACGGTTAAACTGCTCGTGACATACATGTGTGATGTGCATACTGATGTCACAGATCGTGCTCTAGAAAAACTGTTCCACCTCTCGTGACATGTGTGACAGCCATACTGATGCATCACTGCACATAGCTACAAACCATCACAAACGCATCTAATAGGGTTCGTAATCTTAAACTGATATTACATGGCTATGTAAAATAAGAACTGAGTCGACTTCTTGATGTCTCAGCTTGTATGCATGGGAATTCTTGCAATAACAGTAACTGTTTATGAAAATAGCCCAGAATAATCTCAAATGCATTCTTCCTCACGGTAATAACGTGGTCCCCCATCCATCACATGTTAACCTTCCTGCTTTCAACATGCGTAAACGTTCTCACTGCTATGTAGAGACTCCTATATACCAGCAGAAAGGATGTTGGGTGAATGAAACGAGCATTATGATTGGCCCTTATAGAATTTACCCTCCGAAGTACTGATGCAGCCAGTGTGGTAGCACCATCTACCTTTTCTTTCATTCTGCACTTGAGATTTTCAGTGGCAAAAAATATTTTATGTAGATCGCCATATTGCACTTACAATTAAACCCTGTAAAGTGCCCCTACATTCGGTCAAATATGGAAAGACTCTTACTCAATTACACTGCTCTCCCACTGAGTACAGAAGCTTGAATATTAGAGAGTGAAACCGATCTCCAGCCCAGCAATATATCACTGTGGACCTTGTCGATGTAGTAAACATACATTTGCTATCCTGCGCCATACAAAATCGTCCCTTTTACATCATTCATACATGTACTGTGAAGACAGACAGCACCGTATATAGTCCTCACAGCACTAGAAATTTCCATGCATGGTCAGCAATCATCCACCTCTGACAGATGACCATAGCACCATCAGCGGACCGAAGTCAATCTCAGAACTTTTCTACAAATTCAGGCTCGTTTCCCCTCAGCACAAGTGCGTTACTGTTTCTGGTCCCGACCAGCTTGCTTGCTCGCTTTTCTATATACGGAGCTGTCTGTGTTTGCGGTTTATGTATGAATGATGTAAATGGGATGATTTTGTATGGCGCAGGATAGGAAATGCATGTATAGTATATAGACACAGTACACAGTGATATATTGCTGGGTTGGAGATCAGTTTATGCTCTAATATCGAAGCTCCTGTCCTCAGTGGGAGAGCAGTGTAATGGAGTAAGAGTCTTTGCATATCTGACGATGTGTAGGGGTACTTTGCACAGTTTAATTGTTGGTGCAATATGGCGATCTGTGTAAAATAGTTTTTTTTTTTTTTGCCATTGAAAGTATCGTCTGCAGAAAGAAAGAAAAGGCAGATAGTGCTTCCACACCGGCTGCATCAGTAATTCAATGGTAAAATCGATAAGAGCCAATCATAATGCTCAATTCATTCACATACATCCTTTGTGCTGGGATATAGGAGTCTTTACATAGTGGTTAGAACGTTTGAGTATGTTGAAAGCAAATATGTGATGGACGGGGTGCCACATTAGGAGTGCAAGGAAGGATGCATTCGAGGTTATTCTGAGCTATTTTCTTAAACAGGTTCTTTAGGGCAAGAATTTCCTTGCATACATGCTGAGACATCAAAAAAGGCAGCGTTAACTGTTTCTGGGACACCATACAATTTCCGAGAGTTTGTCTGGGTTCTTATTTTACATAGCCATGTGACATCAATATAAGACTGAGAAACTTGTTAGATGCATTTGTGATGGTTTGTAGCTACATGCAGTAATGCTTCAGTAGGCATGTCACACATGTTGCAGGTGGTGGAACAGCTTTCCTAGAGCACGATTTGTGATGTAGTATGTGCATCACACACACACATGTCATGAGCAGTGGAACCATTTTTCCTTTGCATGATCTGTGATGTCAGTACGCCTGTCACACATGTTCCTTTACATATCGCAAGCAGTGGAACAGTTTTCTTCAACGTTTGTGAGAGTGAGTCGCTCTGCAAATAGGTCTTTGCGGGACCGCAGGTAGGGAAATGGATGACGTTGGCAGTGGTGAACATACATGCACGTGGTCCAGAGCAACTTATTTAGATAGCCATTTGACGTCAGTATAGCGCTCGAAGAAGTATTACATGCTGTCGGTAGTGGCATGAGGGTGATGGCTCACAGTGGCTTGCGTCCAGAGGTGGCTCTTGCCCTTGGAGAATCTGCGCTCTGCAAATATGTCTTTGCTCTTCTCTGATCACATCAGCAATGGAGCCTAGGTAATTTTGAATTTCTCAGGTGTCAAGTATGAAAGGGATGTCGCCACGTCATGCTTGCAGGCACCTGCACATGGTTTGACAGCTGTCAGTGAATTTCGACTTCTGAGAGTGTGTGGTAGCGTCCTGTGTGGTCCAATGGACAGGGGCGGCACATGTTGTTTGCACATGTTATTTGTGTGTCTTTTGCATTATTTTGTGTGCAGATCTGTAGGCTGTGCTATGCATTATTTGACAAAGTACTGAATGTGTCTGCACATCAGTGTACTGCATTATTTAGTATGAGTTTGCAGGTCTGTGTGCTGTGTACTGAAATTATTTCGGTAATTTAGGAGTAGTTTACAGGTCTGTAGGCTGTGTGGCGTGACCCCAAGCATGTCAGAGTGTGTGTTTTGCATCAGTTTAATAAATGTACTACCTCTTAAAATCCATCCCTAAATAAATTGTTCCAAAATAAATAAAGTACACTCCTCCCTCTCTCCAACAGCCCAGCACAGGCTGAATCTTTTTCCCCTCCAGACAGACATCTTGTGTTATGTCATGGAACAGATGACAGCAGTACTGTGTGCTAGGTTTGGACCCTACGCCGACCACACTGTTTTCTGCCATTTGTCCCAGCATCTTGGATTACGTCATGGAACGGACAACAGCATCCTTCGGTGGCAGTACTGTGTACTAGGTGAGTCGGACTATGGACACCATGGCAACTACACTTGATGGTGGTACTGCCTCTAATTGTTTAAATAAATAGTGCATGCAAAATAATAAAGATTTATGTTCAGCACAGGCTGAGTCCTCCTCCCACCATTTCCTAGGAAGAGGTGGTGGTGAGATGACTTAGGTTAGTGGAGGTGGCCCAACTGCCTTTTTTTTTCCAGCTATTTTCTTAGGTTAGTAGAGATAGCGCAATTGACCTATCTTCCCTCCAAAATTCAAACTTCCCACCAGGGGACATGGCAGGGGGCGTGCACTTTCCCACCATCTTGAATAACAGTACATGCATCATCAGTTGCTGCCATCTTGGATGACGTCATGTGCTGTCGCCAAGTCTATGCGCCACTATCCTGGATGACATCACGCTACCAACTTGGATACATCTGGTGAGAATGGAGAGTGGGACAGGAAGCTCTTTGTCCCAATACTACAACATATCGCACCCCCTTATACAGGGCCTACAACCCTTTATTTTTATTGCACAGTACAGTAGCAGCAATTACTTACTACCTTCCACATAGAGAGTCAATGATAAAATCTAAAATATGCTTCTTTTATATTGTGCGTTATCCACATACTGTCGCAAAATAAAATAAGGTGAAAGACATAGACAGTTACTATCTGTACATCGATCGTACATGCATAAAATCATAGATAAAAATATTATGTAAAAACGCCAATAATATATCATTACATAGGGCTACATTACAAAATGGCTTGTTGCAAATAATATGTGCTATCTCAATGCATGCAGATAATTGGTAAAACACGTTTGAAGAAGTGTATCAAGTGATTATGCATGCACACAACTTACAAGCGCAAGTAATATAACAACAAACGCCATTCACTCTGAAAAGGAATGTAAAACTAATACTTTTCTAGTTTTTGAAAATGTTATCAATAAATCACAATCGGTGCGGCAGCACTACAGAAAACTAACAGGCAGCAGCATGCACTTGGACATATGTATGAGGCCAAACCTGCCGACGTGTCCTGCTGACTACAGAAAGAAATATTTATCGGTTTGGTTGTGTCAGTCGGGTGCAACAGTAGACACATGGGCTACTATCAGTGAGAATAGTTGTAGTCTACAGTTTGACTTTCTGTACAGAAGCTATTCGTGCCTTTTGCCACCATGCTTTATGACTAGTTACGGTTCATAACAAGGTGTGTCTAACAGCATGTAAGTGTGTGTAACATAGACTTGCATGGTGTATTATTGTACGACACATGTAATGTAAATTTAGGTGTGTTGTTCAAGTATGGGCTTGTCAGCCCAAAACCGGTAACCACAGCAACCAAAATTCTTTATTAACACAAATGAGATGGAAGAAACAAAAAAAAAATTATCCATGTTCTTCAGTTCTGAACATTTCCAGACGTACCATCTCGACGCAGCACACCTCAGCTCAGCAACAAATCAAAGTGACGTAGACGTGTTAGTATTTTTCAAGAAAGTCAGCAAACTACAGTCTGAGTTTCCTACCAATGGTTTAATTACTCGACGATAGAAATACGGTTCTTGGTCACGAAGATATTCGGGATCGCTGTGTGAACGCTCTCGTTAATAGCAAATCACTTTCCCCCAGATGTTTTTTAGCTAACCGAAAATATGGAAATCAGATACCGCAAGATCTAGACAGTATGCGAGTTACTTCAAACATCCCTGGAAAATACCGAAGCAAGACTTGGGATGTGCACACCGTTTGTAGTGTTGCATTGTTGTGCAGAGCAACGCCTTTGCTTAATTTTCCACGCCACTTATTCTTGATAGTCATAAGCCACGCGCCATTATGTGTGGGTCACAGGTCGCGGAACCCGGCCTGAGCACAACATCCGATGTAGCTAATGATCTCAAACGATGGAAGTGAGGTGTGTATTTGCTGTGCACTGCCCATGACACTCAATCTGCGATTGCTAGGAATCAGTTCCTCGATTGTCTAGACATTGTGGCCCTCCTTCCCAATCAGCATCACCCACATCTGTTCCACCTTAGTCAAGCTACTGGAACCGTTTCACTGTGGCTTCGGTCAATATACCGTCATAATTTCATGTTGAACCTGCGTTCAATGTAGACATTTTTCCGACAAGAATCGTACTTCAAGTTTGCAGTCCTTTGCCAGTTCCCACGCCGTTTCATCCACACAATGTAATGCAAGCAGAATTGTGCCTGCAGAAAACCAGGGACACGTACTCTCTTCTGACAATCCGCCGCTCTCGCAACGTAAGGATGCTAATGTGGGATGACATGCGCAACTTACACGCTGAAGACTCTGCGTATCATAAAGCTAGAGGACACGTGACAACAACGCAGGTGAAAAACGTAGATTTGTTGCGAGGATACCGGGGAAGGTTGGTACCCCTTTTACATAAATAGCCTCCAATAGGGCAGATTTTGATTATTTGGAGCCTTTGTCAAGTAAACCTAACAGCAGACGTCACAGGAGTACAGAACTGATTGATACAGCCGATATTAATGTGTAACATAAATTCTCAGGGAACGTATAGAGGGAACTTTTGCGAAAAACAATTGGAGAACCAGTATTTGACCTAGATACGCCACAGTTTTTCTGTTCCATTGTACATTTCGTAAAGGCACCTTGAGAATAAAATAAGAAAGTTTGGGACATATAAATAAGCATAGATTCATCTCTGCCTCGCTCGTTCTCGATTGGGATAGGAGAGGGACTGATTAATACTGTTACAGGGTATCCTCGGTCAAGCAGTTTAGGCTTACGGATTATACATATACATCACGTAAACAGTGGAGCGACTGAATTACAGGGAAAGAAAGAAAAACAAATGAGGGTTTACAGAAAAACACTAGGAAGAAATGGTTTCACCTCTCGTTACGATGAGCCATAAGCCCGGACTAAGGAAGCACATGGAAGAAAAACCTGCCGCATCCAAGGTATCATTCAGGCATTCGCTTTAAGCGATTTAGGGAAAGTAAGAGGTGCATTCAAGGCCTCCGATTTTTTTTCTAATTAGCTACTCACCCGAAATCGATGAAACTGGCGTTACTTCTCGACGTAATCGCCCTGCTGATGTACACATTTTTCACAACGCTGACGCCATGATTCCATGGCAGCGGCGAGGGCTTCTTCAGGAGTCTGTTTTGACCTCTGGAAAATCGCTGAGCCAATAGCAGCACGGCTGGTGAATGTGCGGCCACGGAAAGTGTCTTTCATTGTTGGCAAAAGCCAAAAGTCACTAGGAGCCAGGTCAGGTGAGTAGGGAGCATGAGGAATCACTTCAAAGTTGTTATCACGAAGAAACTGTTGCGTAACGTTAGCTCCATGTGCGGGTGCGTTGTCTTGGTGAAACAGCACACGCGCAGCCCTTCCCGGACGTTTTTGTTGCAGTGCAGGAAGGAATTTGTTCTTCAAAACATTTTCGTAGGATGCACCTGTTACCGTAGTGCCCTTTGGAACGCAATGGGTAAGGATTACACCCTCGCTGTCCCAGAACATGGACACCATCATTTTTTCAGCACTGGCGGTTACCCGAAATTTTTTTGGTGGCGGTGAATCTGTGTGCTTCCATTGAGCTGACTGGCGCTTTGTTTCTGGATTGAAAAATGGCATCCACGTCTCATCCATTGTCACAACCGACGAAAAGTAGGTCCCATTCGTGCTGTCGTTGAGCGTCAACATTGCTTGGCAACGTGCCACACGGGCAGCCGTGTGGTCATCCGTCAGCATTCGTGGCACCCACCTGGATGACACTTTTGCCATTTTCAGATCGTCATGCAGGATTTTGTGCACAGAACCCACAGAATTGCCAACTCTGGAGGCGATCTGTCCAACAGTCATTCGGCGATCCCGCAAAACAATTGTCTCCAGTTTCTCGATCATGTCATCAGACCGGCTTGTGCGAGCCCGAGGTTGTTTCGGTTTGTTGTCACTTGATGTTCTGCCTTCATTAAACTGTCGCACCCACGAATGCACTTTCGACACATCTATAACTCCATCACCACATGTCTCCTTCAACTGTCGATGAATTTCAATTGGTTTTACACAACGCAAATTCAGAAAGCGAATGATTTCACGCTGTTCAAGTAAGGAAAACATCGCCATTTTAAGTATTTAAAACAGTTCTCATTCTCGCCGCTGGCGGTAAAATTCCATCTGCCGTACGGTGCTGCCATCTCTGGGACGTATTGACAATGAATGCAGCCTCATTTTAAAACAATGCGCATGTTTCTATCTCTTTCCAGTCCGGAGAAAAAAAATCGGAGGCCTTAGAACTTGAATGCACCCCGTATATAAAACCTGAAGCTGGATGGGTCGATGGGGATTTGAACCGTCGTCCTGATGAACACAGTTTCAAGATTAGCTCGTGCACTTCTCACAATTACCATGAGTCAGTGTACTTTAAACAATAGTTTGGGATGCCATTACGGCGCGTCTATTGATAAACACGGAAAAAGCAGACTAGACAATTACTCAGTTTTATACGCTTAAATACGTAGAATAAAGAAAACCGAGAGCATGGCTGAAACGGAATTCACACCGAGAGTATATCCTAAATCCGACTGACTTACTTAGTACGCAAAAAGAAACACTGGCAAACATCGTACGACATGGGAAAAATTTATACCTTTATAGGGTGTAGAAAAATTTCCCCTACCAGTCACAAAAACGTCCATATTCACGAGTGCACATCGTAATCGTGAAATATGCAGCTTAACTATATAAAACTGAAATATAGACGTGAAAATTATAACAAGTGTGTAACTAAGTGGAAAAACTGTCACCACAGCGTAACTATAATAATGGTGCTTCATTTTTGTGTAAGATATATTTTCGACAGATGCTGCCTTGCCACTTCCAGTTGTTCCACTTGTATCTGTTTAGTCACCAGCAATTTTGTTTTGTATTTATACAGTGATCTCCAGCAATATAAACACGTACATGAATGTATAAACACCCGAGGATGGGCAAAAGCCCGAAACCGGTTGTGTGACGGAGAAATAATCTTTTATTGTGACTGGTAGCGGAAATTTTGCTACACCCTGTAAAGGAACAGTCGCGAAGTTCAACAACATCCATTATGGATGAAATTCATTCAGTTTTTACCTTGGTTGTAGCGCATGCACCATCATTTTGTTTCCTATTATACTTAGTTGACTACAGAGTGCTATAACAGTAAAGAAGATTTCATGACTCTCAGGGTACTACTAGAATTTATTAAGTTACAAGTACATTCCAATGATTAATATTTGATACAGAAAAAGTATTTGTTTCGTGCTTGAATGTCTGACTGTCCCCGTCGTCACCGATTGCTACGGTAGTTACGCTCTCAGCCCTGGTTCGGTTCCTCACCCCCAGCAAATCTACAGCGACGTACCAAGGTTGGACAAAAATATGGAAACACAGTGAAAAATGCATGTTTCAACATAAATGGAGATGCTAACCAAGTCTGGAGACTGTACTGTCGTGTCTGAAATCTGAGCAATGTCTTCAATACGTTGCAAGTGTCTGTCATTTAAGAACAGAGCTTTTTGTAGTTCTGAGCGCGTCATCTGGGAGCTAAGTGAATTCGAACGTGGGAAAAACGTCCGTAAATGTTGCTGCTCTTTGTTAACCAAGGCAGCCCAAGTACTTTGTGTTTCCAGTGGAACGGTATGAAAAAATTATTCAACATACAGAGGAAACGGAAGAAAATCATCCACTAAGTCGCAACGCGGATGAAAATGTGCGTTGAATGATCGTGAGAGACAGTGACTGAACAGGATTGTGTGTATATGCGTTTGTGTGTGTGTGTGTGTGTGTGTGTGTGTATGTGTGTGTGTGTGTGTGTGTGTGTGTGTGTGTGTGAATTTGAAAGGGACCAAAATGCTGAGGTGATCGGTCGATAGACTTACAGACTACTTAAACTAACTTGTGCTAAGAACAACACACACACCCACGCCCGAGGGAGGACTCGAACCTCCGGCGGGAGGGGCCGAGTAGTCCATGACATGGCGCCTCTAACCGCGCGGCCACGCCGAGTGGCTGAACAGGATTCTGACGAAAAAAATGCGGACGGCAGCTGCAAAAGTCACTGCAGAAGTAAATGTGGCACTCGTGAACTCTGTAAGCATAGAAACAACGTGAAGGAAGCTACATAAGTTGGGAATTGGAGGGCTCGTTTGAATTTCGAAACCACTCATTAGAGATGCAAATGCCCGTAACAGGAAAACGTGGTAGCAATGCCATAAAACCTGGACTGTGGAGCAGTGGAACAATGTCGTTTGGTCAACTTTGTCTTGTTTTATACAGGGTGAAAAGTATTTAAACCGACAAACTCTGGGAGGTTGTAGGGGACATCAAAACAAATATTTTTCCCTAATGTCATTTTTCCCATGAGGATTATTTAAACCGGTAGAGGCCGTATTACGCTCTTCAGTTGTTAGAGGGCGTATGACGCTCTTCAGTTGTAGGCAACTGCTGTCCACCAGTGTAGTAGTGCATTGTCTCTGTTTACTAATGGATCGATACATCTGGAGTGAGTACACTGATATGGTTGGTGCGTACTACATAGCGCACCACAACGGACGAACTGCACAGGGGGTTTATCAACAACAATATCCTAAACGCCGTATCCCGCATCATACGACCTTTGCTGCTGTGCACCAACGTCTGCGTGAGACCTGGACAGGGACACACAGTAAGAACGCTGCAATTTGAAGCAGCACGTGGAGCGGGATCCTTCAATCAGCACTCGTGCAATTGCACGTAACATGCGGGCGAATCAGACGAATGTAAGAACAGTCCTTCGGGGGCAATTGTTACGTCCATTTCACATACAGCGTGTCCACAACCTGGAACCAGTTGATTATCGACATAGAGCACAATTTTCACAGTCGTACCAGGAACAGTGTGAAATGCATTCTACATTTCCACCCTCTGTGTTGTTTAACGATGAAGCAACTTTCTGCTACCTAGGCCATTAAACGGCTGGCACTATTACAATTTTCTCGCCAGAGCATTGCCAGAATTGCTGGAAAACGTCCCGCTCCCTACAACACAACGCATGTGGTTCCAACATGACGGGGCGCCGGCACATTTCAGTCGTCGTGTGCGTCGACTCCTGGACCGACGGTTCCCAGAAACGTGGACTGGCGCAGGTGGTCCTGTACCATGGCCTTGTCGATCCCCAGACATGTCCCCTCTGGACTTTTTGTGTGGGGAGAGGTGCGCAACCTTGTTTACGCAACTCCCGTTGCATCAGAAGAGGATCTGGATGCCTGGATAGTGGCAGCTGCTGCAGCAGCAGGAACAATTCAGGGTACTTTTGGGGTTTTTTCCCGTGTTAGACAGAACATGATTCGACGGTGCAATCTTTGTTTACGTGTCAATGGAGGCATTTTCGAAAATCTACTGTAATTGAAATTTGGTTGTGTTCATGTGTTGTCACTCGGTCATAAAAAATGGAAAAGTGTTCGTTGGTTTAATTAATTTGCCGCCAAAGTAATCTTCCTCTACCGGTTGAAATACTCCTTATAGGGAAAAATGACATAAGGCAAAAATACTTGTTTTGATGTCCCCTACAACCTCCCAGCGTGTGTCGGTTTAAATACTTTTCGCCCTGTACGATTTCCAACTTCTGGCCGCGTTTACACCCCGTGTGTAGAAAAACGTGGGAGTTGGGTGATGATTTGGGCGGCCTTATCGTGGTATTTCATGGGTCCCATGGTTACTCTATCAGACTGCATTACTTGACGTGTGACCATTTCGACTGATCAGGTCCATCCCATTGAACAATGTTGCTGTGTTTCAAGACGAAAAAGACCCTGTTGATACAGCACGCGTCGTTCTGGAGTGTTTTTATGAGCACCAGGATGAATTGTGGCATCTCCCCTGGCTAACAAAAGTCAACAAACCTCACCATCATAGAGCCTTAGTGGTCCACTTTGGAGAGGAGGGTGTGTGATCGCTAGCCACGGTATCTAAACTTGCCGCTATTTGGTATAATGGTATAAGTTTTTCTTGAAATCCATACAGGATCTGTATTTATACAATACGAGATGACTGGAAGCTTTTTTCAATCCCAGCTGTTTGTGATGTTTCCGTAATTTTGTCTGCGCCCTGTATGGCGTGACCACACCCGCCTTCTAATCGCTGACCACGGGCATTGCCTCCCGATGCATTACAGTAGTGCTCTGTATTACCGCTCGCAATAGCAGCTGACCTAGTTCCCACGTAGCGTTCAAATATAATGTTAAAAACGGCAAAGAAATTGGGCCTGAAATAAGAGGAGCACCACAGTGTCTTAACACTGAGTTGCCTCACTCGATTACAGGAAACTACAGCTCCGTACCGCTTGTGACATGTAAGCTCTGTTGTATGGACAGTGAGAGGATAGGGAAACTTGACGACTATACCACACCAGTCGCCAGACTGTTAAATATAACTGCGAACAAAGGGCCGTATCTCTGACACTGAGACAATCAATGAATAGGAACCACCATTCGGCCATTTGCCATCTTATAGCACTTCCAAATATATTATCAACTGTGGACCTCGGTTTTATCGTCAAGTTCTCAAAACAAAGGTGTTTCCATTTTCGAGTGGACCCATCTCTCCACGAGTCAAGTACCTGGCCGTGGTTCGGAGGTCTCCGTGCCTAAATGATAGAGATAGCCGTACCAGACACACCGAAGGGTATCTGCGGACACCCCAGATTGACTTGTTGTTCCTGAAGAGAGGCCCTTACACTAGTAGCAGGGTCACCAGGCGGAATATTTGACTGATGTGTCCTCGTAACATTGGCCGACATGGCCTTGCAATATTGATACTGCTTTGGGCTGAAAGTAAGGAGAAACAATAACTGCTATATTTACCAAGGGCATGCACCTCTACTGCGTGCTTTACTTATGATGGAATTCTTTGGTGAAATAATCCAGAATCAAAATACAGTCCTGGAAATGGAAAAAAGAACACATTGACACCGGTGTGTCAGACCCACCATACTTGCTCCGGACACTGCGAGAGGGCTGTACAAGCAATGATCACACGCACGGCACAGCGGACACACCAGGAACCGCGGTGTTGGCCGTCGAATGGCGCTAGCTGCGCAGCATTTGTGCGCCGCCGCCGTCAGTGTCAGCCAGTTTGCCGTGGCATACGGAGCTCCATCGCAGTTTTTAACACTGGTAGCATGCCGCGACAGCGTGGACGTGAACCGTATGTGCGGTTGACGGACTTTGAGCGAGGGCGTACAGTGGGCATGCGGGAGGCCGGGTGGACGTACCGCCGAATTGCTCAACACGTGGGGCGTGAGGTCTCCACAGTACATCGATGTTGTCGCCAGTGGTCGGCGGAAGGTGCACGTGCCCGTCGACCTGGGACCGGACCGCAGCGACGCACGGATGCACGCCAAGACCGTAGGATCCTACGCAGTGCCGTAGGGGACCGCACCGCCACTTCCCAGCAAATTAGGGACACTGTTGCTCCTGGGGTATCGGCGAGGACCATTCGCAACCGTCTCCATGAAGCTGGGCTACGGTCCCGCACACCGTTAGGCCGTCTTCCGCTCACGCGCCAACATCGCGCAGCCCGCCTCCAGTGGTGTCGCGACAGGCGTGAATGGAGGGACAAATGGAGACGTGTCGTCTTCAGCGATGAGAGTCGCTTCTGCCTTGGTGCCAATGATGGTCGTATGCGTGTTTGGCGCCGTGCAGGTGAGCGCCACAATCAGGACTGCATACGACCGAGGCACACAGGGCCAACACCCGGCATCATGGTGTGGGGAGCGATCTCCTACACTGGCCGTACACCACTGGTGATCGTCGAGGGGACACTGAATAGTGCACGGTACATCCAAACCGTCATCGAACCCATCGTTCTACCATTCCTAGACCGGCAAGGGAACTTGCTGTTCCAACAGGACAATGCACGTCCGCATGTATCCCGTGCCACCCAACGTGCTCTAGAAGGTGTAAGTCAACTACCCTGGCCAGCAAGATCTCCGGATCTGTCCCCCATTGAGCATGTTTGGGACTGGACGAAGCGTCGTCTCACGCGGTCTGCACGTCCAGCACGAACGCTGGTCCAACTGAGGCGCCAGGTGGAAATGGCATGGCAAGCCGTTCCACAGGACTACATCCAGCATCTCTACGATCGTCTCCATGGGAGAATAGCAGCCTGCATTGCTGCGAAAGGTGGATATACACTGTACTAGTGCCGACATTGTGCATGCTCTGTTGCCTGTGTCTATGTGCCTGTGGTTCTGTCAGTGTGATCATGTGATGTATCTGACCCCAGGAATGTGTCAATAAAGTTTCCCCTTCCTGGGACAATGAATTCACGGTGTTCTTATTTCAATTTCCAGGAGTGTAGTTCTCAGTTCAGATCTCCGGGCAGGGAATACTCTGAGGTTGTTATCATCGGAAAAAAGAAATCTAGAGAATGTCGAATCAAAACACTTTTCAGCCGTCTAAATTTCCAATTGTTATTTTACTGAGCAATCTCTTTCGGCGATATATTAATCCATCTTTAGGCCCCCTGACCGACGTGTAGGAAGATTCCCACCTCTGGTCCAGTCAGGGGGCCCGAAGATGGCGTAATATATCGCCGAAGCTGGTTGCTCTATAAAATAACAATTGCAAATTGAGAGGGCTGAAATGATTTTTGATTCGACATACGGTGTTGAACAACCGAGGTCCCTCAACCATCTGCATAAAGATGGGCATGCAGAAAGAAATCTAGTGTTCTGAGGGGTGGAGCATTGAATACTAGACCCCTTAATCGGATAGGTGAGCTAGGGAATTTAAAAAGTGTGCGACAGCAGGACTTCGTCGGGCGAGCAAAGGGTTATCAACATCGAATCAAATAATCGAAATGCAGCAGTAGCTGCAACCACGGATAAGGAAATCGTATTTGATGCATCAAACCAGTCTTCAGGCAGAAGACCACAACACACAAAGTATCCTAAAGCAACATCACCACTGAGTACTTCGTGTTCTCTGACTGAATGGTGATTGTCTCTCACGCCCAAGCCGGCCGGAGTGGCCGAGCGGTTCTAGGCTCTACAGTCCGCAACTGCGCGACCGCTACGGTAGCAGGTTCGAATCCTGCCTCGGGCATGGATGTGTGTCATGTCCTTAGGTTAGTTAGGTTTAAGTAGTTCTAAGTTCTAGGGGACTGATGACCTGAGGAGTTAAGTCCCATAGTGCTCAGAGCCATTTCAACCATTTGAACACGCCCAAGTATGTCATCTGATCGCTGCCTCTTTGATGTGTTTTGCATAACGATCTCTGAGATCTCACACTGAAGACGAAAATCTTTCGTGTTATTGTGCTGTAACAGTGCTGTGCAATGAAGTGATGAACGCTAATAGTTCTAATGCCAGACTGAAATAAAAGACGAATTTCAACACAATAACTTTACAGCGTAAATAGTAGTGAGAAGTAGCATTATGGGAATTCTAGGACATTCGTTGGGGGGAGTTGTTCAGTGAAGAAGGCAAACCGAATTTGAAGTAAAGCATAGAAATTCTGCCTGACTAATAAATGTCTCACAATAATTCTCCTAATAATTCACGATTTCACCAAATCAAATGGGTTTTACGTAAGTTCCATCTAGTGAGACACGTTAAATTTCTGAGTGAGAATGACAAATAATTCATTAATAAATGTTTATAGCATGTGCAATGGTCTTGTCGGATCGGAGAAGAAATTAAGCCCTTTCGTGAATCTCATTCATCAAATACTACTCAATGGTAACACAAGATCCGGCCTACTGTACGGCGACGTGATTCAGTTTTCATTATATTCTTCACATATGTTATGAAGCTCCGCAAATTCTCATACCTTAACTCTCTCTTGAAAAAAAAAAAAGGGGGGGGGAGGGTGTCGGTATCATCATTAAAAAGTAAATTTCAGAGGCAACATCAAATTTATCACACAGTATCTTACTTTCGGGTACTAATGAGAAGAAAAGTCAGTTTTTGTAACTCATTATATCATCTCACAATGTAATCTAATCCTTCTGGATATCATCTCAGCAGTAGTATCTCTCTCGATAAGGAATACGGTAAAATGAGCAGATACGAAAGGAGCTTGACCATTGCGAAAAGAAACATAATAAGTGCATACACAGAACTGGGAATAATAAGCAAGCTGACTAAATCGATCGGACAACTCGCTACAGGACAAGTAAAAGAACAAATTGGTTTCTCAAGCGCACTTTTATGTAACTTTAGAGGAAATTCTTCACACGATTCTCGGATCCTTAGCGAGAAAAACTGTTACTGCTATCGATAATAGCCACTTTCTATGTGGTTTCAAGATCGAACACAAAGCAACAAGATTTTATCTACGGAAAAGTTACTCGGGTATATTCGTTCAGCACAAGAATTAAGGAACAGGAAGAAAAATCAATAAAGACAAAACTGGTGAAAATAAGGGCGAAATGCGTTACTCAGCGCAGGTAGTCATTGAGTGTATGCAAACTGAGTAATGGACAAAGGACGGGCACGAAGTCCAAAGTTGCTCAAAACTAAGAGAATTTCACACGCAATTAGTAGCAATAAAAGCAAATAATTTGCAGGAGAACAACAAATCGCTCATGCAATAAGTTTACTGAGAAGCGAATTTTTAAATGTTGGTACTGCTACTTGAGAGAATAAGTAAATGAGCTTCCTTGGCTCCTACAAAACCTTCAAACCAGTCACTCGTGCAATCAAACTAAACGATAGAGGTGGGAAAAGGGAATCATTGTGGCTACTGAAGAGAGACGAAAGCATTTACGAAAGGAAATACAAAATAACTTACTGCCATCCTCCCTCAAGTATGTGTGATTTTGATGTAGCAAATTAAGAGCAACAATGTCATGCCATCACAACACATAAAAAAATGAAATAAAATACGAAAGGAGTGGAAAACAAGAGCACATCTTTCGGTGTCAATTGTTCCGAAATCAAAACATGTGAGGTAAGGTAAGGAGACGGCAAAAGTTTGCAAGGAAAGTATAATTTCGGATTGTCCAGCCTGAGAGAAATGGACTATCACATTTCAGAAACAAGGAAATGTTTGTTTTCCCTCAAAGAAGCCATTACAGAACTTATCCTTGAGAGTGGAAGATTCTGAATGAACAATGAGATTGTGAGAAGACACTACGGAGCGAAATAACGAATCCAAAATTACATATTATTAGCACAGTGAACGACCTCAAGAAACTAAGAAGTTAAAGAAACAAACAACCTCCTAATACAAGAAGGTAACTCAAACAAGCGGAAGTAAGGTGAATGGTGGTGGGAATATGGCGAGCACAAATTCTCTCAGTTCAACATCGTGCAGTTAACTGTGAGCGAGACACCACTAGGCCAGCCAGTGTGGCCGAGCGGTTCTAGGCGCTTCAGTCTGGAACCGCGAGACTGCTACAGTCGCAGGTTCGAATCCTGCCTCGGGCATGGATGTGTGTGATGTCCTTAGGTTAGTTAGATTTAAGTAGTTCTAAGTTCTAGGGGACTGATGATCTCAGCTGTTAAGTCCCATGGTGCTCTGAGCCATTTGAACCATTTGAACCAGACACCACTAGCAGGGTAAAGCGAGTCCTGGAGCATTTTGCATTTGTGGGTTGCATACATTCAGGGGCATGCATACAATCAGGATCAAGACTATTGTTCTGTTGAATGGTTTATGACCCCTGTGGGTTGATTTATGACCCCCTAGGGATAATCTGTCCTGCCGAGAAACCCCCACCCTCCCCCTCATGCATCTCCAGCCCTGTGAAAAATGCCCAACCCCCTCTTCCCCTCACCAATACAAGCACAGACTTTATATCAAATTACTTGGCTAATTAATTAAAGTGATCATTAATGCTGTCACTCTGAGAAATTCCCCAGCTTTCCCCTCACCTCCAGAGCTGTCATCTCTCCTTCCTCATCTGGAAATTGGCAGAAAAAGTCTAAGTCTGTGCTAAAGGGAAAAGATCTCTGACACTAAATTCAAATCAGTGTCAGTAATGTGTTGCTGCATACTCTTTGTTTCATAAGTTTGTGTGAAATAAGGCTAATCACTGGTGGGAAATAACTCAGTTGCAGTACATCCAATCTTATGACATCACCTCTTATCCTGTTGGTGAATACTGGTACAATTAAGTCAAAATCCTCACTGCATAGCCGGCCGCGGTGGCCGTGCGGTTCTAGGCGCTCCAGTCCAGAGCCGCGCTGCTGCTACGGTCGCAGGTTCGAATCCTGCCTCAGGCATGGGTGTGTGTGATGTCCTTAGGTTAGTTAGGTTTAATTAGTTGTAAGTTCTATGGGACTGATGACCACAGCAGTTGAGTCCCATAGTGCTCAGAGCCATTTGAGCCTTACTGCATAGACCCAACAACCCTTTTACTCCCCAGAAATATTGAAGCACTTTTGATTTATCGCTTGCAGTTTAGTGGGAAATATCTAATCAAATCGACTGATTGTTTGAAATACTGTAATTTACAGGAAAAATACTTGTCATATGTCCGAGGCCTTGTATGCACCGATGTGTGGTTATGCAAGCACCCTCCTCCATCATCATTCCAGTACCCAGCGAAAAAATCATCGAATCATATCTTTACACGACAACATGTCATTCGTCTCATTCAGTACCTTCTTAGTATGGAATCCAAACACTGCTGCAGTACTACAGAACTGGTAGCGCAAGTTATTTAAGGAATAGGTTTCTGGATATCCGTCACGCATAAACCATACATTTCTTCTTCTTCTTGTTCTTCTTGTTAATCGTCTGTAATATCAACACATCACTCGCAAAGGTATCAAGCTCATATATACTATACACCAATGAGGAGTGCTAACCTCTTCAGCATGCATGCACCTAGAGATATCGTGTATGACGCAGCCCTCTTGACGAAATCTGGCCACCGAAGGGGCTGCTCGTTTCGAAATAGGGGGCAGAGTGATGCTATGGATATGATTCATTTGCGGGGCGGTACTCATGAAAGGTGTTGGTCAGATCTTTCAACCTCCGACTTCATCGTACGAATGCGAGAATACCTTGTGACTCCCATCCACATACGGAGAGATGGCAAATAGTATAAAATCTTACTGAATTTATAAAGTGTTTTGGTTAAGGATCATACTTTTGCACCTCCTGTCTGCTGATGGAAATTTCGCACAGTATTTTCGTCATGTGAGGTATGTAGTGTAACAGGGTTTCCAATATGTTCACATGTACGAGGGCGGTTCAGAAAGTAACCTCCGATTGGTCACAGTGCGGGTTGTGGGGGGAGTAGCGACGCCATCTGTGCGTTCACGCACTCAACAGGTCAGTCGGCATGAAGCCGTGGTCGAGTGAACGTCGTACCTGCGCTAGTTTAGTTTTTGTGGCAGTTTGAAATGTGTGCTGCAATAGAAAACCCCGCCAAATGTGAAGTGTGTGCTGTCATAAGGTTTTTTACAGCCAAAGGATATTCTGCAGCAGCTATTCATCGTGAGCTTTGTGCCGTGTTCGGACCAAGAGTTATGAGTGAAGGAGTTGTCCGTGAATGGGTACGTTTATTTAAAAGTGGACGAGAAAACGTTCATGATGAAGAGAGGAGTGGTAGACCATCATTGGTGACTGACGAACTCGTTCAGACAGTTGATGCAAAAGTTCGTGAAAATCGACGTTTCTCAATGTCGGAGCTGTCTACTGGTTTTCCACAGATTTCTAAGACTCTCTTGTACGAGATAGTGACAGCAAGATTGGGTTACCGTAAGTTCTGTGCACGATGGGTGCCCAAAATTCTTACCGACCACCACAAAACTCAAAGAATGGCCTCTGCATTAGACTTTCTGTCACGTTATGAGGACGAAGGAGAACCATCGTTAAACAGAATCGTGACCGGTGACGAAACCTGGATTAAGTACGTGAACCCTGAGACAAAAGAACAATCAAAGATGTGGGCACATTCAAATTCGCCTACCAAACCAAGAAAAGCCTCGCAAGATTTTTCTGCCAGAAAATTGATGGCAACGGTGTTTTGGGATGCCAAAGGGGTGTTGTTGGTTGAATTCATGGAACGTGGTACGACCATTAATCAAGACGTGTACTGTGAAACAATAAAAAAGTTACGACGGGCTATACAGAACAAACGCCGTGGTATGCTGACTTCCGGTATCGTTTTTTTGCACGTTAACGCCCGTCCTCACTCTGCTCGCAGAACAACGGCCCTTCTTGAGTCCTTCAAGTGGGACGTTATCAACCATCCACCTTACAGCCCAGACCTGGCGCCAAGTGATTATCACCTCTTGATGCATTTGAAGAAATGACTCGAGTCACAGCGGTTTGATGACGACGAAGAGCTCAAAGATGCGGTCACAGGCTGGCTCCAGGCACAAGCGGGTGATTTTTATGCAGAAGGAATTTCAAAGCTTGTGAAGAGATACGATAAGTGCCTCAATCGCTATGGAGACTATGTAGAAAAATAGTGCAAAGATGTAGTTGTAAGATGTATATATTAAAATATTTTTATTTAACTTGGTGTATTTTTTTAAATCAACCGGAGGTTACTTTCTGAACGGCCCTCGTATATAGCATTCCCAAAGTAATGGAAGAGGGTGGCGTAGCAACGCTACATAAGTTGAGAATCATGCTGCAATGTCATTGGTTGAGATGCAAGATTAAATTGGCGTGATGAGATGCTTTTCGACGTGCCAAATCGTCGAGCATGGTGTTTTGGAACTTGGTTAGTTGGGTAAAGTGCGTAGGAAACCTGGTAAAATTATGAAAGTTTATGGAAAATACGTAAAATTAATGAAAATGCAACAAAATATGAAGGACTCAGTGTACCCACGTGCTCGCCTAGGCGTAAGATAATCGTTCTATTCCTCCACCAGCGGCACTGGCTACTGATGGTGAATACTGTGAGACAAGAGTTTCTCCTGGCGTATACAATTTTCAAACAACTTACGGGATTTCAGCCAGGTAATGTTTACAGCGACCACCGATATATCGGCGGGAGCACAACCCGTCAGTTTCAAGGCACAAATTGCAACGGACAGGCGATGTACAAGCAAATTTAAAACCTCGATCCTTGGAATAATTCAGGAAAGATAACACACACACACACACACACACTGAACACCAGTGCCACCACAGATGACCAAAGTCAGAGGTAGGGATAGTGAAAGACTACGAACTAGCAGTTGAGGTAACGTGGACTCTGTCTCTCTGTTTCATGACGAGGGAGAGAGCAGGATTCCAAGTAGAGTTTAAACAAAAACCTTCATCCCTATTTACAAGGTTGCTCGCTAATTTAGTCTCAATAGCTTCCTTAAAAACACTGTCCCAATAGCTGGACGTGCATGCCAATATCTCGGTATTGGTAAGGTGACAGTATACAAACAACATTGGGCAATAGCAGATCTACCTGCCTGCTGTAATCGTGTGTGCCGTTTATGCTCAGTACATCGGTCCTCCACGGTCCTGATAGTCTTGACCAATGTATGCCATGCCACAGCTACAAGGAATACGATATACACCCGCCTTACGCAAACCTAGAGCATCCTTAACAGAACCCAAAAGCATTCTAATTTTAGATGGAGGTCGGGTAACACATTTCATACCGTATTTCGGTGAAATACGACCAATCGTGTTGGAAGTGCTTCCTGCGTAATGCAAAAAAGCACTAGACATAGGTGTCGACTCAGTATTATTATCACTCACCCGATGTACAGTTGGTCGATAGCGCAACGCACGTTCAATCTGTCTCTCACTATAACCATTCCGACGAAATGTAGCTTCAAGATGGGCCAGCTTAGTCTCAGTGTCGGAGATGACATGTTCTTTGTGTACCAAAGTACGAAGTACCCCGTTACTCTGAGCCAGGAGGTGACAACTGTCAGCCTGTAAATACAAGTCAGTGTGAGTACTTTTCTGGTAAACTGCAAGTCCCAATGATCCATCAACTTTCCTCCTAACCAAGAAAGGGAAGGCAACCATTCACTTCCACCTCCATCGTAAAACGAATGTTCGGGGGGATCGAGTTCAGATGTTCTAAAAAGGCATTCAAATTTTCTCTACGATGAGGCCGAACAGCAAAAGTATCATCAACATTTCTGAAGGAACAGGCTGGTTTCGAAGGCGCCGACTCCAATGCACATTCCTCAAAGTCTTCCATAAACAAATTTTCAATAACAGGAGACAACGGGCTACCCATCGCAACTCCATCTGTCTGCTCGACATACTGGTCATTGAAGAAAAAGTAAGTAGATGTCAACACATGTCGAAAGAGATTAGTTAATTCAATTCCAAACCTAATCTCAATTAACCGCAACGAATCAGACAGAGGAACACGAGTGAAGAGAGAGACCACATCAAAACTCATTAAAATATTCAACCGCATTCCCTCCTAACGATGTAAGAAATCAGCTGAGTTCCTGATACGATGTTCACACCGACCAACTTGTGGGCTTAACAGAGAAGCTACATGCTTAGCTACACGATATGTCGGAACGCCGATATTGCTCACTATAGGACGGAAAGGAACCCTTTCCTTGTGTACCTTCGGGAGGCCATATCACCAAGGGGGAACAGCACTAAAAGTGTTAAGACTCTTGATAGTGTCCTGCGACGAACCACTTTTCGTCAGGAGGCTATTGGTCTTTCTCTCAATACTTTTAGTGTGGTCAGCTTCGATCGTGCGATACGTTGCGTCAAATAATAAACAATGCATCTTTTGTACATAATCCTGTTCGTTTAAAACACCGGTGGCATTGCCCTTGTCCGCAGGTGAAATACCAATGTCAGGATCAACTTGGAGAATGCGTAAACAGCCCTCTCTGCCGCTGTTACATTACTCTTCGGTGGACGAGCCTTATGTTTTCTCGGTAAATAAGAGATAACACTCTTCCACAAGTTTTGTGCGTCTGTAAACGGATGGGCTGGCATATTAGTAGGTAGAGCAAGTTTACATCTACATTTATATGCTTACTTCACAAGCCATTGTACGGTGTGTGGCGGAGGGCACCCTGTACTGCTACTAGTCATTTTCTTTCCTATTCCACTCGCAAAAAGAGTGATGGAGAGAAGGACTGTCTGTATGCCTCCACATGAGCGTTCATTCTCCTATCTTATCTCCATGATCCTTACTCGAAATCCTTCTGCAGTCAGTTTCAGCTGTCGATTCTGAATAGTGTTCCTTGTAAAGAACATCGTGTGAGTGGAAACTTATGGGACTTAACTGCTGAGGTCATCAGTCCCTAGGCTTACACACTACTTAACCTAATTCATCCTAAGGACAAACCCACACACCCATGTCCGAGGGAGGTCTCGAACCTCCTCCGGGACCAGCCGCAAAAGAACATCGTTTTCCCTCTAACAATTCCCATTTGAGATTCCTGACTTGTGGGATCCGACTGCAGTAAAAAAAATTACTGTCCATTCAAAGTTACTCTCATGATCAATTTAATTAATTAGTCAATCAATTTGATACCAATGCATACCACCGGGTGGGTGGAAGCGAGGGCGAGAGTACCACTGATATCATTTGGGAGTTGGGGCAGTAATCAGGCGAGATCTTTTAACGAAATTTCAGTCTCCCACCTACACAGGATGAGATAGCTATTGTATTAAAATCAGCTACGTTATCGAATTTATGAAGTGATATGTAGTATTAACATGACAGGACAGCATGATCTTAGCCCTCCGTGATGAGGGGAAAATGAGTTTAATATCCTAGTCCAGTGGGGCAGGACTATACGATGAGCGGTGTGCTCCGAAACACTTGTTCATGTACCAGCGTTGTGCTGTTTCGGCAGAGAAGCCACAGATCACCGTCTGAACACCAAGTACTGTGAAGAGTCGTAGACGTCCAACCATGTAGTACCTAGTGATACTTTCACTGTTCTTCTACATCTTTCCGTAGATGCTCACGATAGTAGCACGTGAACACTGGGCCAGTTTCGCCGTTTTCGAGATACTCGCTCACAGGCTCCGCGTAATAATAATTTTGCCTCAATGGATTTTCCCATTTGCAGCCCATATATTCGCTAGAGAGATCCCCCGTCTGTGTATGCTCGGCTTACATGCTTCTGTTAACGCATCACGTGTCCGTAACGCCACCAGACGGCATCCAACGTCACCGAGGGCAGTGGTCGTAATATTTTCACACTGTAAGTAGGCTGTTTAGGTTTTTATATTGGTAACGCCACCTAGCGCTCTGTATGGAAATCACTGGCTGTGCTGTGTGCAGTCTGTGGCTGGTTGGCATTGTTGAAATATTCTCTATTGTAGTGGGCAGCAAGGTCCGTAAAAAAAATAAGGCTGAGCAGTAAGCGTTCTGTCCTGCCATTGGCTGAGGCTGTGACGTCACGAAGGAACCGCCGCTGCCTCTGGAACAGCGCTACGAGACGCAGCCCGCGCATTTAAGCGATGTATTTGTGAAATGTTTCAGTTTCTACAGAAATAGTAAAAGGTAAATTGTTATTCCGCTATTTCTAGAAAGTTACTGCTATATTCTGTAACTTGTCCAGCTTTTAAACAGACACTACTGAGTGCTGACTTTAATAAAATCAAGCGTCTATAGATCAAACCATACAAAAATAAGTGCAAAGTACAGTCTGTTTTGCAGTTCTCTACGAAGTAAACGTTCGAAATGAGCATTCAATTTTCTAACTTTGGCTCTGGGAAAAGTGTTAACTTGTAGACAAGCTCTATGTAACGCTCATTTATATTCTGTTTACATCATGTCTACAAAAAGACTGTCATTTTCACTCAAGAAATTATGCAATTGCCTTATCTGTAGGAAGCATTTGAATTACCTACCTGAACTGTCACAAACACACACAAACACACACACACACACACACACATTCTTAATTTTCTCACACCTCAAACCTTTGGCTTATATTTTTATCAAGGTGGCTGTATAATGTTTGCCCTAGTTGTTAAAATTCACTTATATAAAAGGGCACTGAATCAAAAAAAGTGCTGCAAAATACGATTTACAGGAAATAGTGGTAAATTAACTTACCGAGTCCGCCGTTCAGCAAAGTTGGTATGTAGTGTGGGAAACAATAAGCCAATCCTTGACACTGTCGGTGTAAAGTCTTGCTAGTTGTGAAACAACCACGGTCAGAGGACCTTCACTTGTATCACTGAGTTTATATATTATTTAACTTTCATAAATATTGTTTATTTACATTCTAAAGCGATGACAAATACCACTTCCTTGCTTTCCGTTGCTGAGCGGCAACTGCTTTCTTCGACTTGTCCTTTGCAGACAGCCAACGCAGTTGGATAAATGTTCTCGTCCTAGCGTAAATCTTAATGATTTCTGGGTGAATAGTGGGGAATCGCTCGGAAAGTATAGCGCACAGGTTCTTGATGACACCAGTTTCCCTGGACAAACTGTCGTGTCCATGGATCTGGGCAAAAATTAATTCAAATCTGCTAATTGTTTCGAGCCACGTTTCTGAAGGCACAAGCAAAGCCCCACGAGAAACTATGCCCAGCCACCCTCTCGATGTCTACTCAGGCAGTGTCAGTAACTCCCCAATGGGTGTGGCCAGTGATCTGTCATACTGTCTGCATTGATAAGCTACATATCCAGCAGGATATTTAAATCCTTCAGTGCTACAATCAGAAGCCAGTGACGTTGGAGGCACATCGGATTCTCCTACTCTAAAATCTAAATCATCTAAATCTTCTATCTCCTTCTCTCCTTCAACCATTGCCAACGCCTCAGACATATTGCCAAAAACAGTTGCAGTCACGAATCTTCCTTCTTCATCTGGCTCAACAGACGATGCATTTGAAAGTGGAATATCATGAGCGTTTGCTCCCAACAACAACAGTCTTATCCGGCTCTTTACCTCGACTGGCGATGGATGATCATAAAAACGTCCAAGGCCTCTTAAAGAGAAAAAAAGTTCTCCAAGCAGTCTTGATTTAATCTTGCTGTAAGAATATATTCAATATTATAAACAGCTAAGTCACTGAACAGACCCAAAAGTGACCGAACAGTTTTCAAAAATCCTTTCTGGAAGGGTAGGAGATGTTTTGAGTTGCCAACACGCATCTTCTCACAACACTTAGAAAATTTACGTAGGCACTGTTCTTGGGCTTGAAAATTGACACCAAATCCACAAGCTAGTGATTTATTACTTTCTTTTGTCCTTGAATTAAGTGCATCGAAAGTCTCATCCACCATCTGTATGAAATCACTGGCGTGTCCTTCTTCAGGCATCAAATACCGAATCGCCTGTGCAGTTGTATTTGATAGCAGCTGAGCTGCTAAGCGTACTCGCTGTCGCTCTCTGCCCTTCACTGTAATGTGTTGCTGAGATAACTTGCGACATATTTTCATCTCGCCACTGTCCAAAACTAACAGTTTCTCGAACACGGTTTTTGTCACAGTCTTGTTTTCCAACATTATTCCTTGATCCAGCAAGTGGTTCCTTAAGAGTTTGAGCAAATGGGGAACGTCAGCAAATACCCACATACGTCTCAGAGAGTCACACGGGTGAGCAAAACAAGTATTTTAATGAGTAATGCCAAGCTCCTTCCAGACGGAACTATTCTTTGCACCCATGTCTGCTACTGCAGCCACAACATTGTAGCAAATGCTGGCCAGGGAAACAATTACTTCGTTCAAGAGTGCTGCTGTCATCTGAACGTCAAAATTGAAATAGGTAGGCTGATTCCACGTTGCAAACAAGCCTCGGGCCATGACAACAAGGACATTACTGTGAGGTCCAAGAATCCTGTCATCTTGCTGACCTTAACAAATTCTACTGTCAATGTTCATTTCATCAAATGACAAAACACAAATACGTTCCCTGTCAGTCAGTGTTGCAGTCTGCATTTTCATCATCACTAAAACATCCTTCAAAATTCCTGGTTGGCAACTGAAACTGCGATTAATCCAAGAACGCAAGGTTGACACTGCAGGTAGAGGATATCCGAGTTTTTCTCTGAGGAAATTGTAACTCTTCTGCGACAGAGCACGTAAAGTAACAGACTTACAAATGTCCTCTTTGCCCCATCGGACCCGTTTTGAACCATGCAACAAACTTCTAATTTGATTGGGTGAAAATATTTTGCCCAGTATTCGATTAGTTTCACGAGACACAAGTTCCTTTCTATTAAATTCTTCTTCGTGCAGACGTCATTTCATTGAGGACAGCTGACCTCTAAGATCTTTATTACGTGCTCGCAATTTCATGCACATGTTCCTTAGATGAGCATTTCTCCTCTGTAGTAACGCTACAGAATTCTGTAAAGTGACTTTATGTGGATCACTACAAAGAACTTCATCTGTAAATGTATACTTGTCAACATTCCTCTTCAATGGTGAGAGCTTCTTTAAAGTCTCTAGGCTTCTTCTACGAATTTCACGTTTGTTAAAACGTTCTTTCCTTTCTTCTATTGCAATCGGTGTGTTATCACTGGCGTTACTACCACAAGGCAAATTGCAAGACGGATACGCATCACTCTTAAGGATTAGTTTCCGCGGTAAATTTAACAGTTCTGAACGTAAGTCCCGGATATAATCCGTTTCCTTGAAATGACGAGAGCATATTCTAGCGTTCCCTACGTTCACAGTATCTTTCCTAAAGCATTTTGAAAGCCAAACCTTTTGCAGACTTTCATCGCGTGGGAAACAATGCAACACTATTTGAGTCCGTTTTGTATTGCGATTGTGAGAGTTACAGCCAACAACAGCACAACCTGGCATTGCTTCCACACACTCAAATACTTCGGACAAACACTCACTGCACAACGACAACACGCACGAAACACAACACGGACGAACCACGACAACACAAAGCTCAGACGTACACTTCGCGCGCGCCAAGAGCTGTTCCTCAGTGACGTCATGCGTAGAACGTCAGAAATGGGTTTACTTCTACGCAGCAGTTACTGCTCCCTCGTGGTGGGCAGTTGGCTGTTAACAGCGCGTAGCGTTGCGCAGTTGGAGGTGAGCTGCCAGCAGTGGTGGATGTGGGGAGAGAAATGGCGGAGTTTTGAGAGCGGATGATCTGGACGTGTGTCCGTCAGAGACAGTAAATTTGTAAGACTGGATGTCATGAACTGATATACATATATTATGACATTTGAACTCTATTAGGGTAAATAAATTGTTTGTTCTGTATCAAAATCTTTCATTCGCTAACTATGCCTATCAGTAGTTAGTGCCTTCAGTAGTTTGAATCTTTTATTTAGCTGGCAGTAGTGGCACTCGCTGTATTGCAGTAGTTCGAGTAACGAAGATTTTTGTGAGGTAAGTGATTCATATTGTTAGTCAGGGTCATTCTTTTGTAGGGATTTTTCAAAGTCATATTGCGTTGCGCTAAAAATATTGTGTGTCAGTTTAGAGTTGATCAGAATAAGTAAAGAGAGTAATGTCTGAGTATGTTCAGTTTTGTTGAGCTGTTTGAAAAGCAAATAATGTAAGAGGTTTATCAGCACAGTCATTCATAAATTTTTCTAAGGGGACGTTTAAACATATATGTGTTTTTTCGTATTACAATTTTTGTATACACTCTAAAACGCATCACGAAGGAATTGTGCGAATGGGACGGAAATCGGTAGATGTAACGTGCTTGTACAGACAAACAGATGGTTAAAGTTTCAGGTAAATAGGCTGACTTAATCAAAAGAAAGAGCTTCACATACTAAGCAAGTCTATAATACGTTGGTGCACCTCTGGCCCTTATGCAAGCAGTTATTCGCCTTGGCACTGACTGATGGAGTTGTTGGATTCTCTCCTGAGGGATATCGTGCCAGCTAGGCTCCAGCT
The DNA here is from genome assembly GCF_023864345.2 of Schistocerca serialis cubense. Classification (NCBI taxonomy): domain Eukaryota; kingdom Metazoa; phylum Arthropoda; class Insecta; order Orthoptera; family Acrididae; genus Schistocerca; species Schistocerca serialis. Next base: position 103,126,694 of record NC_064643.1, on the reverse strand, counting down.
TCATGTACAGAAATGCCGAATCGGTGCGCGGTACAGGGATATCCGCGAGTATATCACTGAATGGGAGGAAACTACCCAGGCGTCCACGAACAGGTACCAAAGAGCTGTGGCGCGGATAAGCAAGCCAGCAGAAAATTAGTTTGTAACATTGTGACTAAGCTAACATTTTTCTATGCGCCGAAATTAGTCCTCTACGCCACCAGTTTCCCGGGCACCTGGGAAACCACTACAATTTTGTAAGGTTGAGAGCAATCTGAAAGCGACGTGGCTTGCCCAGACTGTGGCGCGGCAGTTAAATTTACGATCTGAGGCTGGACTAGAACCTGCTGCAGTACCAGTTAAAATTTTTGCAGTCAAAACGGTAACTGAATTCTTAATAAAAAAAATAATAATAACTACAATAACGACGTTTCTCGAATGCCACCAACAACTGGAACCTATTACGATGTGATAACGACAATTTTTTATAGTTGGTTGGTTGGTTGATTTATTTTTTGGAGGGGACCAAACAGCGTGTTCATCGGTCCCATCGGATTAGGGAGGGATTGAAAACGAAGAGGGCCGTGCCCTTTCAAAGGAAGCATCCCGGCTTTTCCCTGAAGTGATTTAGAGAAATCACGGAAAATGTAAATCAGGATGGCCGGACGCGGTTTCGAACCGTTGTCCTCCCGAATGAGAGTACAGTGTGCAAAGCCCTGCACACCTCGCTCGGTAAACAGTTTGTAAAACACCACAATGGTGTAAGGGAAGTCGCGACGCACAATTTGATCTAAGACGTATGTGGTGTATCAGGCGGGAAACAACCTCAAGTTGGGTTAGAAAAGCCATCTAAGATACATCACATGTGCACCCCGCTTGCTTTATAATATCCTGCCGCCCTCTTATACCAGCAGCGTTTGTTAACCTTCACAGGAATGTGAAGGTAATAAAAGGAACATAATTTCAGCACGTTATGCGGAAACTAATTACGTTTTCAATTCTGTATAAACTTAACCTCAGAAGCACAGCCATATCATGGTAAGAAGGTCAGACTTAACCGTTAATTTTACGCTGTGAAAATGAACAAAACTGTGAGGCAAAATTTACGAAAATTACGTCAGTTTCAAAATTTGTAAGTGTACGACTAAGTCGGTGGCGTGAGAAGGCGAGAGGGTACTGAAAATGTCATACTGCGCGCATGCGCAGTAGCTTTCGTGGCGTTACTATCTTACATCAAATTGTCCGTTTCGACGTCTCCCACGCACTGTATAAGACGTAACGACCTGTGCTAGACGCAGAGATTCCTAAAGAATATGCCTGAAAGAGATACTTCCGTGCGTAAGGAGAAAATCAGACAAAAATGCAGTAAGTAAAATTCACATTGCAGTACCTTTATTAAACGAACTGTTCTTAGATCTAGAACCGAACCGAAATTGTAGTTCTAGGCACTTCAGTCCGGTACTGCTCTGCTGCTACGGTCGCAGGTTCGAATCCTGCCTCGGGCATGGATGTGTGTGATGTCCTTAGGTTAGTTAGGTTTAAGTAGTTCTAAGTCTAGGGGACTGATGTCCTCAGATGTTAAGTCCCATAGTGCTTAGAGCCGTTTGAACCATTTTTGAGCCGAAGTTGTAAACATGATTGATTCCACACCAGATAACGTTTGAAACGATAAAATGAAACGTATATTTTAGAATAAATATTCAATTTTAGTAGCTGCATAAACGAATTTGAAATACCTTAAGTAAAAAAGGTCCTTTTTCAAAGAAATGCTGCTCAGTGCTACTAATAGTGTAGGCTGCACTCGTGCCAATCACCGTGCCATTCTGTTTTCCGTTGGCTGTCGTTCACAATTCAGCAGTTTCGTAGGATATGCTGTGTATTGATAGGACGAGGAGGAAGAATTAGGTAAGGGAGATAGAAAGTAATAATCAGTGACAGTTTCAGGATATAAAAGTAGATAAACGACTGAAAGAACAAAAATATATAATTTATTTAAACTAATATTAAATGAGTACACGATTCTGTAATGTATCAAACTAATTGAAGACATTTTCAGATCATCAGCTGGTGTGCTGGGAGACACGCAGCAGCAGACGTCGCCGTGTGACGTGGTCTGCTGTTGCGTAGTCCCCACCTTCGGCCCGCATTACAGCCCTGTAACACAGACGAAAACAAAGCCATCAGTAGCAAGTCAAGTGTGGCCACTCGCTGTCACGTACTCAGCCACAGTGCTGCCTGTTGTTGTTGAACTACGGATAGAAATCTTGCACAGCACAGCATACTGTAAAATACCATCAACCGCTATAGAAAACGTTTGCGGGAGTACAAAATGGACCTGTTACATTTAGTGACGGAATAGGTGAAAGCTGAAATTTCACTGTGCTTTGACTTCGTCTATTGTTAATTTCATGCATGAAACTTGCTGTGCCGCTGCAACAGTGCTGAAGATTGCGTATCCTAACACATAGACCTCACAGTAAATTTCATTGACATAACTCCAGCATTTTCGTACACTGCAGTTTTGATGAGAAATAATGTGCGATTCCCACCAATGTCCTGTAGTTGAACTAAATGAGGAACGTGTTGTTTTTTAATGCCTACATAACCATATTTTTAGGTGTTGAACCTAATGAATCTTGGCAGTGAATTTCAGCTTGAGGTTATATTTCAGTTTTCTGTGCTTACTTTCTAATAAATATGTTTACGAAAGGATTCTGCACTGAGTGCACACAGCTTTCGTCCATTTTCTCTTATACATATGTGTGAAGATTCACCATCACAAGTGGGTTTCCTTTATTTTTCTAATTAGCACATACCGTTATTCATGGTGCTGTTATCTGAAGTACATATTCCGAAATAATTTATCACGTACAATTTTTGTGGTTACCACGTTGTTATGACGCTATGAAACTGTTCTCGCAAACACACACTGTATTAACATTAGCATATATGTCAATCAGCTTAGCATGTAACTACTACACTTACTGACCGTGAAAAGAAAAGAAAGATTTCACTTTTGCTGAACATACTCTGAATGAATGCCATCTTTATGATATTAAACCTGGTGCCATCCACAGAGGAACTAAAGGCAGAAAACTAATGTTACTTAAAAATTCTGGCTCTCAATAAACACCAATCTTAGAACCTTGACTAAATACTTAATGATCAAATACAGTTCCAGCACTTATCCTTGCTAAAGTAGCAGCATCCAGTTAATGTTTCCTTCGCCATAAAATAATACTCTTATTGTGAATAGTAAAACAGTTCCCCAGCCACGTTCCATTGACTCCTTCTTCCCCGCTGCCGCATCCCTTTTTTGGCATTTTGGCCTGCTCATGTAACACAGTAGTTTATGCCAGGTCTTACTTGTGTACGGTTGTTGGCCTATGTATTCTTATACTTTTAATCTTTGACTGTGGATCAATGTAGTATTTCTCTGTTCACAGCTTTTTGTGAATTTCATTATACTTGTAAATAAATTCAAAAGTCGTGCATGATGCGGACGTTTTTCAGGCATTTCAATGTGTATGAGGTTATAGCTCTTTAATTATTATAGGTAGGTGGCTATTACGTCCCCAGAAATTGTTTCCTGATAATAAGGAAGATGAAAACCAAGTTTGGTTAAACCAGTCCATTGGTTTGGAAGGAGATATGGGACAAATATACACATACATAGACATCCATTTTTATTATATATTCGTAAAAAGGTATCATATCTTTGGAAAAACAATCTTTCCACAACTATAAACTCTTACTGATTTGTGTGGTCAATATGTTTAGTTTTCTAAGGATGGCCTACAAAGTCATAAGCTTCAAAACGAACTTTAAAAATTATATCGTGGAACGTCAATACTGAGTAGTTCAGTTTTTACATCTGCATCTACACAGAATCTCTGCAAATCCCACTTAAGTACCTGGCAGAGGGTTCATCGAACCACTGTCACAATAATTCTCTATTATTCCACTCTCGAACAGTACATGAAAAAAAACGAACACCTATACACCTACACATTTCCGCGCGAACTCTGATTTCCTCTATTTCAATATGGTGATCGTTTTATCCTATGTAGCTCGGCGTCAACAAAATATTTTCGCGTTCGGAAGAGAGGATTGGTGATTGAAATTTCGTGAGAAGATCCCTCCGCAACGAGAAACGCCTTTCTTTTAACAATGTTCACCCCAAATCATGTATCATGTCCGTGACACTGTATCCCCTATTTTTCGATAGTACAAAACGTGTTGCTCTTCTTTGAAATTTCTCGATGTACTCCGTTAATCTTAGCTGGTAAATATCCTACAACAGTACTCCAAAAGAGAACGGACAAGCATAGTGTAGGTAGTCTCTTTACTAGATCTGTTGCATCTTCTAAGTGTTCTGCCAGTAAAACGTAGTGCTTGGTTAGCCTTCCCCACAACATTTTCCGTGTCTTTTTCACAATTTAAGTTGTTCGGAATTGTAATTCCTAGGTATTTAGTTGAATTTACGGGCTTTACATTTGAATGATTTATTGCGTAACCGAAGATTAACGTATTCCTTTTAGCACTCAAGTGGATGACCTCAAACTTTTCATTATTAAGAGTGAATTGCCGATTTTCGCACCATACTGATATATCTTCTAAATCGTTTTGCAGTTTGTTCTGATCTTCTGAAACTTTACTAGACGAGAAACGACAGCATAATCTCAAACAACCTAGAACACTATGTTACAGTTTACGAAAAATGTCCTCCAACATACGACTCAAGGACGCCTCTCATTTCGTTCAGTCGATTTTTGATTATCCTTAGTTGCGAAAAACGAAATTTTAATGAATGTTTTATTTTCACAACTTTGGCACTGACTTCTCATTTAATAAAGAGTACATAGGTAGTAATTCAAGGCTTTTCTTTCTGCTCGTTATGTTTTAAACAGCAAGTCATATATTTTCTACAAGGCAGCTCCGTTACTTCCCAGGAATTTACTTTTAATCGTCGGACTGTCCCACTGCCTCATTAACTACGCCATTTTCGGCAAATGATGTATTAGTTTCAGGTAAGTATTCAATCATCCTTTTAACCTGTTATTCAGTATGCGTTGTTTTACAAGTGTAAGTTATGTTTATTTCTCATCGACACTGCAAGATTTCGATAGGCTACACCTTATATAAACGATTATCAGGAGATATCGACGCAAGACTCTGGTAGACTATGACCAGCTACTGCGTAATCTATGGACCTTTGTACTCGATCTCAAGTCACGCCAGTTTTAACCTTCAAATGGTTGCTGTGCCATATACCAACCACGTCAATTGGATAAAAGTGTAGCTGCGGCTCAGAATTACATAAATAAAATTAAGAATTTTTTTCTTCTTTCCAGTTATACAACAGTTTCCCTTTTTTGTTATAATTACCTTAAGTTTGTCCCATTATTAGAAAATCAGTGTATCCGGTACTTTAACATGGTGTTTTCCGATCTTCGCTCACTTTTTAGATACATCTATTACTATTTTTAGGCTTTTTGTTGCTCAGTGTTTTCATTTTAAAGTTTAACGCTCCCACTTGTAAACCTTGTATTTTAAAAGCTTTATAACCTATGCTACTTAACATCTCGCCTGATCACTGCAAGGACTCGAAAGTTAATGTCACCAATGACGTTGATTACCGAGATCACGGATACGAGAAAATCGTCCAGATCATGATGTCCATATTATTAAGTCTCATACACGAGTCCTCCAGGATATGTCTCAAGGACAGACTCTCATTACGTATAATGGACTTTTGATAGTGACTGATGACAGTAACTTGTGGCGAGTTGCCATTGACAGTTGGATGAAGAAGAGATGTAACAACTTATAGTTAAGTTATCAGTCCCGGAGATTGTGCTGCGATTGAAGTACATGGAAAAAGTAATGAGTACGCGTGTAGAAATCGTTATTTAGAAGGCAAAGGTTATGTTGATGTTTTCTTGAAAAACGAATTTTATTTTAAAAGACGATGAGTCATTTTTTAGTCGAAGACGTTCTGACGGAACGACTTGTAGACTGAATGAGTGTATTAACAAGCAAACCAAAATCGTCAAATTCGTGTTACAGTGAAGTAATTAGAGATATAAAAATCTTTATTTGGAAAAGTAAATAGAAGGCCACTATTTATGCAATATTTTGAGTTCTTGTATTGAAAACATCTCTTTTTAAAACAAATAAATCTTGCTTCTAATTCTCCTACATTCGAAACAGATTTTTCCATGTCCCTGTTCACACAAAAATCGATAAATAGTAACATAATAACATTAATACCGTTGCTCCTATTCGCTCTTCTCTGTGGGGTGCAGAGAAACAACAAGGTTTTATTTTTTGTGTTATAAAAGAGTGAGCTACGTCCCAAATCTGATTATAAGTTTAAAGTTAGAGACGAAACCTATCCCGTTTAGTTTAGATTTTCATCATTCCTTTTAAATTATTAATTCTTTTCCTTTAAAAACGAAAATTGTTCATATTCATCCCATTTTGAGGTACCCATGTAAGAAAAGCACGTATCCTATATGGCGAGACGTGGAAACACGTCGTAATGAACCCAGGAACGTTGTCGAACATAATCGTTTTGGTGGTCTGGATGTCATGGAGTGGGGATGCATAATGTTGGATGGGCGTACTGACCTCCCAGTCTTTGAGCACGGTACGTTCACCGGTCAAACTGTGCCTTTTTTAAAGGTGCATTCGGCCCTGAGCTCATTTTTGTGGATGACAATGCGCGACCGCATCGAACAGAGCAGCTAGAGGAACTCTTGGAACGAGAGGACGTTCGGCGAATGGCCTGGTCTGCTCATTCCCCCAACGTAATTCCCATCCAACACGTAGGGATGCGTTGGGAAGAGATACTGCCGCACCAAAAAAAAAAAGGCCAACTCAAGTAAACCATCTGCAGGAAAAGCTGTGCTCACAGATTTCTGGGGCGCAAAAATGGCAGTTCTGGATAATTACCTTGACAGTGATGTTGAGGCAGTAATGATAACAGTTAAGACAGTACGAATTTCGGTTTTATATCTAAAGTAAGTGCTGCAACATACAAAATCATGTAAAACGAAAAATTTATGACTTTACATGATAAGTAACTTCCTGGCATGCTAGGATATTTTATGTAAAAGTCAGTGAAAAACTTTATTTAAAATAATTTATCATTAAGTAACTAAGTAAATCACAGTTTGGTTATAAAGGTAAAATTGACGTAATTTTTAGGTTTCAGTCACTATTTTTTTCATTTGGTGGATGCCATTTTTTTCATTCGTTGTATTGTGTGAGTGAAAGAGGGCGTGAATGAGGCATGTATGTGAAGCATGGGTAGTTGAATTCCTTAATAATTAAGTGTGAGTGAGCCTGAGAATCAGATTGTACAACCTTGCTGTGAGTCACATGTATGGAGGAATGCGATTGTAAAGTAGCCAGTTTTCGGTGTTTTAGTATCGTAGTGCTTACTTTTGTCTTTCAGGTGAGTAAAGATAGGGTTAAATTTACATAATTTGCTCTCTGGCATTTATTAATTTCGGTTTTTGTGTAAACTGATTTCGGAACTGAGATTGGTCGAAAGAGGAAGATTATTGGGAAGTATGAGTTGAAATAAGACTGGAGACCGCGTTCAGCGAAGGGACAATCCGCGCTCTTTGGTAGGAGGCGATTTCGCGCTTTCGTATCTACGTCGTTGATGTTACGACTTATCTAAATTTATTTTGCGAAGAACCGAGTGAATTCTTAAAAGTTTATGACTAGTCATGGATGACATCTACAAAAATTCCGAGTTCTTGGTGTGAGCTGGGACTTGCTTTCAGTGGGAACAAATCAGGCGTAGCTTGCTGTGCAGCCATAATTGTGAACATTCAGATTCATAGAACGTGGTGAACCGCACAGTATTTGGGGGAGCATTCAAAACCATTAAAAGTTGTGTGTATTTATAATTCCAGAATGAATTTTCACTCTGCAGCAGTGTGTGTTGACATGCGACTTCCTGGCAGATTAAAAATGTGTACCGGATCTGGACTCGAACCCAGGATGTTTCCTTTTCGTGCTTCACCGACATTTTTGTCGCTCTATCTATCTGTTTCTTCGTCATTTTTCGTGATCTGTTCTGTGCTGTTGTGACATGACACCTGTCAAACTCCATTACCGAAGACTTCAATCAGTCTTTCCTTTTTTTTCAGAGGTCTGTCAGCGTAACAAATAAGCGACGACTTGTGGAACTTTTTGATGAGGGGGATATGTCAAATTTATACTGGTGGTGGTGATTGAGGGGGGGGGGCGGAAAGCGAGCATTTGTCTATGTATGGGAGGCCAATGTATAGCCGGCCGGGGTGGCCGAGAGGTTCTAGGCGCTACAGTCTGGAACAGCGCGACCGCTACGGTCGCAGCTTCGAATCCTGCCTCGGGCATGGGTGTGTGTGATGTCCTTAGGTTAGTTAGGTTTAAGTAGTTCTAAGTTGTAGGGGACTGATGACCTCAGAAGTTAAGTCCCATAGTGCTCAGAGCCATTTGAACCATTTTTTTGGGCAGATTTTCAGTAATGTATCAATCGTTGGACCATCAACAAACAAAAGAACTGTGATAAATTTTTATTTGTTCAAGCTCAATACACTTAACAACGTTTCTTGAGTGATGTTTGAAGCTCCTTGAACCAACTTTTCATCCATATTTTTTGCTTGCAACAGAGAAATTACCACAGCAGGAGCGTCTATATCGTCCAACTTTCCGAGCCATAGTATTATTGCAGAATACTACTGAAAATATAACCGACAATAATAGTCTACTTAAATCGTCAATAATGCTGCACAATATTACTGTGCAATACACTGAAGTGACAAGACTCATGGCATATCTTATAATATCCTGTCGGAACTCCTTGTCCCCGCCATATTGCAGCAACACGGCGTGGCATGGACTCAACAAGTTGTCAGAAGCCCCTGTAGAAATATTGACCCATCCTGCCACTACAGTCGTCCATAATTGCGAAAGGGTTGCCGGTTCAGGATTTTGTTCACCAACTGACTTCTCGCTTACGTCCATAGATGTTCGATGGGATTCATATCGGGCGATCGGGGTGGCCAAATCATTCGCTCGAATTATCCAGAATGTTCTTCAAACCTATCGTGAACAACTGTGGCCCGATGGCATGTCTGGGAAGAAGAAGTCCATGAATGACTGGATATGGTCTGCTGGTACCCGAGTACAACCATTTACAGTCAATGATCGATTCAGTTGGGCCTGAGGACCCAGTCCATTCCATGAAAACACAGCCCTCACCATTATGGAGCCACCACCAGCCTGCACAGTGTCTTGTTGATAAGTCGAGACCTTGGCTTCATGTGGTCTGCATCACACTCGAACCCCTCCTTCTCCTCTTACTAATTGAAATCGACACTCATCTGACCAGTCCAGGGTTTTCCTGTCGTCTAAGGTCCAATCGACAAATGCACTCAAATGGCTCTGAGCACTGTGGGACTTAACATCTGAGGTCATCAGTCCCCTAGAACTTAGAACTACTTAAAACTAACTAACCTAAGGGCATCACACACATCCATGCCTGAGGCAGGATTCGAACCTGCGACCGTAGCGGTCACGCAGTTCCAGACTGAAGCGCCTAGAACCGCTCGGCCACACTGGCCGGCGGTCCAATCGACATCGTCAAGAGCCCACGAGAGGTGCTGGAGGCGATGTCGTGCTGTTAGCAAAGGTGACCGCGTCGGTCGCTTGTTGTCATAGCTCATTAACGCCAAATTTCGGTGCCCTGTCCTAACAGACGCGTTCACCGTACGTCCCACGTTGATTTCTGCGGTTATTTCAGGCAGTGTTTCTCGTCTGTTAGCTGTGAAAACTGCATCGGGGCGCCGCCGCTCTCGGTCGTTAAGTGGAGGCCATCGGCCACTGCATTTTCTGTGGTGAAAGGTAATGCCTGAAATGTGGTGTGCTCGCCACACTCTTGACACTGTGGGTCTTGGAATATTCAATTCCCTAATGATTTCCGAAATGGAATGTCCCATGCATCTAGCTCCAACTACCATTCCGCGCCCAAGGTTTGTTATTTTATTTAATTTAATTTATTTATTGTTCCGTGTGACCAAATTAAGGAGAAGTCTCCATGGTCATGAAACGAGTCAATACATGAAATTATAACACGATAGTAGAAACAGATAAAATGAAATACAAGAAACGTATTCAGGCGATAATTCGTAAGTTTAAATAAAGAAAATCAACAATGTAACACTGGAATTTGCTTAATTTTTCAGCTCTTCCAGGAGCTCTTCGACAGAAGAGAAGGAGTGAGGCATGAGGAAACTCTTCAGTTTAGATTTAAAAGCGTTTGGGTTACTGTTAAGATGTTTGAGTTCTTGTGGTAGCTTATTGAAAATGCATGCAGCAGAATACCGCACTCCTTTCTGCACAAAAGTCAAGGAAGCGCATTCCACATGGAGATTTGATTTCTGCCTAGTATTAACTGAGTGAAAGCTGCTAACTATTGCGAATAAGCTAATATTGCTAACAACAGACGACGTTAAAGAAATTATATACTGTGAGGGCAATGTCAGAATTCCCAGACTATTGAATAGGGATCGACAAGAGGTTCTCGAACTTACACTACATATAGCTCGAACACCCCGTTTTTGAGCCGAAAATACCCGTTTTGAATCAGAAGAATTACCCCAAAAAATGATACCATACGACATAAGCGTATGAAAATATGCGAAGTAGACTACTTTTCGTGTTGAAGTGTCACTTTTCAGATACTGTTCTAATGGTAAATAAAGCAGCATTTAGTTTCTGAACAAGATCCTGAACATGGGCTTTCCACAACAGCTTGCTATCTATCCAAACGCCTAGGAACTTAATTAATTCCCGTCGTGCCGCCTTAATCACATCGGAAACGTTTTCACATGAATTGCGTGAGTGCAACTGACAACTTCGTCTACGCATTGCCCTTTTACACATTGTGTACGCGATGCTACCGCCATCTGTATATGTGCATGTCGCTATCCCATGAATTTTGTCACCTGAGTGTATTTTTGACCGCCCGGAAGCCGCCTTACGCACCTGTTCAGATGTCGCCAGCACGCGTCGGCGCCCACTCGTTGGAGTCCGGCAGCCTGTGCCCGGCGTGACCAGTGGAGGCGGCGCCGCTGGAGGCTCTGCTGGAGAAGTGGTCTCGGTGCCCTGCCGGCGCCCACTCGTTGCTGTCGGGCAGCCTGGGGCTGGGCGCCGCCGCCGCCGCCGCCGCTACCCTTCCAGCCGGCGCCGCCTCCGCAGCGTCCTTCCTCCTGGTGAGCTGCTCCAGGCGGCGGCGGAACTCCTCCTTGTGCATCGCTGGAGCCTCCAGCCTGCCGTCCTCCAGAGCTGCCGCCCTGGTCGCCAGGTAGGCGCGCCCGCCCGACACCGCGGCGCCGACACCCTGCCGGACGCTGAACATCTCTCCTGCAGCGTCTGAAGCACTCTGCAGCTCGTGGTATAAGCCGGCAGACGCCGAGAAGTTGCCGCCCTAAGCTTCTACGCAGAGGCAGCTGCTAACGCTGTGGATATCTCCCCATCTCTGCTGCTTCCTTTTATCGGGCCGGATCCGATGCCGGACAGTGCGTCAGGTGTTATCTTAGCTTATCTGCCTTGTGAGCACTTTGTCATCCGATCGGTTTTCTGACTAACAATGATGACGAAACTCGTTGTCACGACGGAAGGTCGTAATGTTCCGCAACAACTCAAGCGCTCTGCTTTAAGAATTCATTTCATTACGTCATCCATTCCTATGGTAAAAGACAGTGAGAGTTATCTACAAGTTGTACGGCAATCAGATTGGAGATACAAGGACCAAAGAGCTTCATAAGGTAGCAGAAGTTGGCTACCACCTCCGCCAACTCAAATATTTCAAATTGTTTGTACCAGAATGAAGATTGTAATCTAGGGATAGGAAAAACCGACTGGTTAAAACTGATATCTGTATTTTAGTTCTGAATAACCGTTATTTTTCGATATTTGTTTGTCTCTGTTTTAGCGTTTATTATTTTGTAATAACCGCATAAAAAGACCGAAATAGCAGCAGTGCTATAAATTTTGGCTTTTAAATAAATATTTTTTAAAAATAGGTGCTATTTATTCGTAAACTTTCCGTTGCTTTGAAATACAGCGTTATTATAGAAAATGAGAAAACCGGTCCGTATTATTACAATAACAATGCCGATAGAAACGAGCAACAGACATTTGACGTAAGAAATAGTGCGCGTGCACGTGCAATGTGCGGGACTTGCTACATCTTTTCGATACGTTAGTTTATCACGCTGCCGTCATTGAACGTTACTTGTATTACAGAACGCCAACGTCCCTAGTCCAGAAGTGTCTCACGAAGTGCGGTGTCACTAACGTACAATGCTCCATTTGCTTTGAAATATTAAGAACGGCGGGAGCCACAACAAACTTTTAACATAATATAAGGACAAAACATAAACTTAACAGTAGATTAGTAGTTTACAATAACGATAGCAACTAGGTGATCTACTGCTTGTGTCTACATAACATGCCTCTATCTGCTTGTTGCCCTTTAAAACGGACAAATTAACAGCAGAAATGGAGTTCTTCAGCCTCAGTTTTCACTCTTTAGCGCTGACTGTTCGTAATGTCCAGATAGTGGTATGATCCACTATAACAAGTTTCTTGACCAGAGTTTAAAAAAAGAATATTACAATCAAAAGAAGAACACAAGTGATTTCTTGCAGTAGTCAACAACTCACTTTTCGAGAAAAGTGACGAACGGTGGAAGAACTAAAGTTTCTTTCATTTGCCTATTCAATTTAATATTTTGACTGTATGTATCTTGAAACTGATGGAGTGAAAATTTTTCAGTCTTTGTCCGATTACTACGTTTTTACAGAAAACAGTAGGAATAAAAATCCGATAATCGGTTGTTTCAGAAACAGATTATTTAGAGCGGTTTTAACTCTCAACTTAAACTGGCTTTGAACAAAAACCGATATAACCGAAAACCGGTTGTTCCAGTGATAACCACTGTTCCTATAGTAGTCCCACATTGGTGTTGGGAGCAGCGCAACAGAGGATGTGGACCGACTGAATTTATAAACTGTGTTCTGGATATTGCGGTTTGCTAATCGCTCTGTGCTGTACGACCAATTTGAAAAACCCGGACTTTTTCTCTGAATACTAAAAAGTGAATGTTGTAAATTAGTAATGAAAACACGCCAATGACAGATCGATGTGACATCGAAGTGTTGTGTCTTTGCTGCTGGAAATTCTGAAAAAGAGAACTCGTAATACAATAAATATTCGTATAGATATGTGATCTGATGGATTAATAAGAGAGAAACGCATAAATCATTCTCAATAACCTCGTTTATTGTGAAAACATGTACAGCTACAGCCCACGATAGCTGAAGGCAGAAAGACAAGTACGAACAGCCAGGCTGCTCCTAGCTGCTCTATAAAAAATTTAAAGGCTGCGCCTTCTTTTCTTTTTATCAAACGTTTACTTATAAACTCGTTGACATTTATATCGATACAAATATTGGTGCAGACATATGGAAAAGGTATATTATAGAGTGGGACAGGATTATAGCCTGTTTCCAGTGCTATTCAATACGTACATTGCGCAACCAGTAAAGGAAACCAAGAAAAAATATGGAAAAATGATTCAAGTTGAGACAGAAGGACTAAAAACTTTGATCTTTGCCGGTCGCATTGCAGTTCTCTCAGAAATGGCGATGGACTTGGAAAAGCCGTTCTACAAAACACATACTCTCTTGAAAAGAAGTTGAAAGATCGACAGAAACAAAATTGAAACAAGAGCAATGGAATGTAGTCGAATCACATTAGTTGATGCTGATAGAATTAAATTACGAAATGAGACAGTAAATGTAGAAGATGAGTTTTGCTATCTGGCTTGTAAGGAAAATGACCGTCACAGCAGTAGAGAGGAGATAAAACGCAGTCTGGCTACTGGAAGAAAAGCGTTTCTGGGAGGGAAGCTATATACTGAAGTGAAGCGCGCCCGATAAGTACTTCAGATGTGGAGCTACGGAAGTAAGCTAAACGTTTGGATGGTGCATAAGTTAGATGTTGGTATTCCGGTTGCTATGGGTGTCATCTTTTACTTGTAGTTCACTGTTGCTGTTTGAGTTTACACATTATCATTTTGTCGAGTGGAGATAGCGAATGGAGTGGTGGACGCTACAACATAGGGTGCCAAGTGGAGAAATCGGAACATTTTCGGCTTATTCTTATGTCTGAGAGCACTAGAAGGTGGCAGCAGCGGAGACATGGGGATGATTCCATTAGAAAGCGTGCAGCAAGAAAATGTTTTTTTCTGCTTTTAAGGGGAATAGTTTTCATATTAATAACTCTCCACGTTCAGCAAGACCTTCGGGGCTTGATGAAAATCGTTTAAACGTGTTAATCAACAATGATCCACATCCGTGTACTCGAGGGCGGCCAAAAGTGATGAACTGTGATCATTCCAACATCGTGCGACATTTGCGTGGTATTTGAAAAGTTAAAAAATCGAGTGCACGTGTACCGCTTGCTCTAAGCCACAATCACAAAAATCAGCGGGTGGTCATGTGTGCATCGTTGCTTGCTCGGCATCAGTTGGCTCGTGAACAACTCCGTCGATTACTGTCCTCTATCGTTACTGGTGACGAGAAATGGTGTCTTTATGCTAACATGAAGAAAAGAAAGAAATGCATGAGCCCAAACAAAGTAGCAACTTTCCGTACAAAGATCTGCGCGCCTCCACAAAAGATAATGTTATCGATCTACTGGAACAGCTTCCCCGAGGTGTAACCATCGCTATTGACATCGCCAACAATGGAGACGACTTGCGGACGCAGTACAAGAACAACGAGCACGAAGACTGCGAGAAATTATGCTACACAACTATAACGGACGTTCGCTTTCTGCTAGACTGACAGAAAGCGCTGTGGGAAGTTATTCCGCAACCACGTTATTTACCTGATCTTGCACCCTCAGATCTTCACCTTTACTGCTCTCTGTCGAACAACGTTCAAGAAGCCTCTTCTCAAGGATGAAAATGCGCTCCGAACATTGGTCGACGATTTCTATAGCTGCAGAATCTAAAAAAAATAAAAAAAGAACATAGCTTGACTAAAAGAAGGGATTGGTTGTTAGGACACATCCTGAGGCATCAAGCGTCGTCAGTCTCGTAATGGAAGGGAAGTGTGATGGGGGGGGGGGGGGGGTGTAGAAGTAGCAGAGAGAGATTTGGCTTGAGTATAGTAATAGTAAGTAAGCTGAAATGGATCTAGGTTGCAGCAGTTAAGCTTGGAGAGCTGCATCAAATCTGATTTCGGACTGAACACCATAACAACAACGTTTTTATTCATAACGCTTTTTTCTGTCTCCAAAGTTGAGATCCTTGTGTAAAGTCTAAATATCGAGACCTTCATTTATTGAGCGTACTGAAGCAAATATTAAGCGATTAAATCCTGTCATTGAGAGATTCACATCGCTTAAAAAGTATTAGACAACAGATGTCCGTGTGGGAAAGGTACCGTTAAGTATAGAAATTATTTTCATCCTCTTATTCCTTCATTGCCACTTGCTGCCCAGGAAGGTAAAACAGCAACTTTCATGTTATCGTTTTTCCTTGGATATTTTACTTTCTCTCCTGATCTCCTATTTTTTCATTTATTTTGTTTTGCAATGAGATGTTCTGGGGTTCGGCAGTGGTCGTAAAAAAAAAAAAAAAAAGAAAAGAAAAAAAGGGGGAGATCTGTGCTCGTTGACAGACTACAAAGATCAAATGTTTCTCAGAAAAGCCCTCAAATTGATTTCAGTGTGGGTTCCTGTATTGCAAGGGATCTCCAGCGCAATGAAAGCACAGATTAAAATAAACAAATGTGTCTGAATGTATTCATAAAATTATTAATAATGAAGGTCGCGTGTTCAGAGTCATAAAGCTGATTAGAATAATTTAAATGGATCACTTTTAATTAATATAGTTTATTTTGATTATGCAGAATACACAACGTAATCTGAGTCAGTGATACTCATAAAAAATATATAATTTTTTGTAAATATGGTATAATAAGAAAACTACCCACGGTATACTAAGTCATGAATTTAGGTGTACAACATCATTAAACTAATTATTATGAAGGCTTTTCGCAAACAAGATCGTTTTATCAAACCAGATAACTGATTATTTGCGACTGGTAATACCCAAATTATTTATGAGTAGCTGAGCTAATAACAAGAAAGACTGCTAGTGGAAGAGCAAGTGGCGTTCCAGGAGGTCTGAGCAGCTCACAAATACAATTAAAGAAGACCGTTGAATACTAAATGCAACTCTGAATTAATATAAATGCAACAGAAGTTGCAATTTAGAGCACGCGCAAGTTGCGAGTTGCTCAGAGGTAAATGACTGCGCTCCTGCGAAATTGCGACGCTTACTCGAACAGTAAGCCCGTCCAAGATTGCAGACCGGCGTCTCGGCGATCGAAAGTGGGACCTCGCCGATCTACGGCGTTCTCCGCTCTCGCTACGACCACACACACTCGCTCCGGAACACCACGTGCTCGAGGGACGTGTCTATCACGATTACCAGCCTCACAACCCAGGATTTCTCTTTCCAGCAGAAATCGCAGCGGAGAAACTGCTACGATTCTGGAATAGCGCCCGACGCATATTCCTTAAGCCGTCGGCACACGGACCGTGCTGTCGAACGTTAACGTTGAGCGTGCCAAGTTCAACGTGCTGCTGAACGCTCAGGAACAATGCGACTTGTGCATACGGTACGTGGGCCCCAACGTGGTATAAGCGATCGCAGCGCACTCCACCGGCAGTTGAGGGATGTTTGTAGTTCGTGAATCACGCTGTTTACTCAACGGGCGCGCGTAAATTTCCCACCTTAGGTCTATTGAAACGCACATTTCCTCCATCGTCCACGAAAGGGAAAGTACCACGTCCAATCAATAAGGACACAGGCTTATAAAAGTTCCTTTACAAATAGTGCGATACAGATTTGGAATACTTCTCCGCATAAGATAGACATTATTTCATCATTCCCACATTTTAGTAAAGCCCCAAGGTCAGTCTTACTTGATCACTGTTCCTACCCAGTATCAGAATCCTTGCAACATGTGAATTACGAAGCGTAAAAGAAAAAGGAGCAAAACATCTGTATACAAGTAGCGCAAGCTGTCCTGTAGATTAAGCTAATTGAACAAAGTCACCCCTCAAAAAAGGGGAACTTGTATTTACATAACAGCAAATATTATAGTCTATACTTATATTAAACTAATAATAAAGTATCAGAACCTAATAAAAACGCGAATGTTAGGAAAAAAAAATTGGTTGTGTCAGGACGCGAACCACTGCCCCAACAAGCAAAGTCATTCGTCGACAGTGCCGCTATTCATTACACTGAACCAACATCACAGATTAGTCTCTTTTAATAGAATCTTACCTTTCGCTAAAAACCTTAATCGTAGTTATGTTACTAATTGAAATTTAATTATAACACATTGTACCAAGAACAATGCGTTTTGGGTGGATCTTCAGTGTGTCGCTGCCTTCAAATAGCCTACTCTCATAATACGCAAGTTACAACTAATACGCCAGTTACGACTATTCTTTTGTTACAAATATGATGTTTCTCATTATTTTATTGCAACGAATCACAAAGTTAACAACGGGTTTTCCAGTGATTCTCAGTTTGGTGGTGCTCAGAAACGGCGTGTATACATATAGGCTTGAAATGAATGGCAATATGGCGCCTCACAACTCTGTACTGAAGGAGACGGCGAGCGTGTGACGTAGGTGGCGTTGTGCCATCTCATTGGCCAACGCTCAGAATATCTGACATGCCAGATATTGCTCTGCACGTTCGGAAAGACTCCCGGACGTGCTATTCCACGCTATGACGTCAGAAACTCGGCACGCTCAACGCTCAACGTTCGGATGCACGGTCCGTGTGCCGACGGCTTTAGTTTTCTGACGTTTGTCACACCTACTGCTATTTCGTCGCTCATTGGGTAAACCAAAAATAGTTGCGGGCGACTGCTGGAGATCCCAGAGTACGTAAAGGTCTCACGCTATGGAAGCACAGAGTAGCACACTTCAGCGCCCTGAAGGGAGAACAGATGCGTCACGCGTGCGTACTCTCCCGGGACTCAACGGAACTTTCTGACTTCAAAGGGCGCACTCTCCTGCCGATTTACAAGAACTGTCATAGAGCTCCAGTGAGTTCTTGCAATTTCGTGACTCTTGAAAAGCTCAGGGAAAGAGCCCCGTGTTTTGAAACGACCAGCCCTCCTAGGTATGATGCTAACTCGCCTGTCGCTCACAAGAGAAAATACTGTAACTGGACTCCAATAGTCACTACATGTGTCCATTCTCCCGGTACAGTTAAGATAACACAGATACTTTCAGACAGAAAAAGACCATGTAGCGACATGTAACAGACCAGCGATGTTACAATGCTTTCACTGCTACTTACTGCCGAGGAAGGTAGTACAGCAACTTACAGTTTATCATTTTTTGCCTTAATGAGACCATATTTGTGGTTTTTTCCTTGAAATCACGTAGCTGTACAGTAACCAGTGGTTGGTGTACGCGAGGTTCGAACATCGCGAGTTGTCTCAAACAGAGGCCTGATGGAAGAAGAGTGATGGAAGAAGGCTGCAGCTTACGCAGCCAATTTCTGCAAGAGTGGAACTTTTTACGAATTGTACTTAGATTTCTTGTGCACCGTTACGGTGCCGCTGATGGTGCGACTTTCATAAATTATGTTTCAAAAATGAGAGTGTATAGAGAAACACTAAACATGTAAACAATTCCCAGATTGGAGGCAGCGACATGAAATGTTCGATAGTAGCCAGTCACAGTTCATGAGTAACGGCCATACGGAGAAAAACACATGACGCTATCTTAAGACAACGATAATACATTCCAGGGCGGCATTATTCGACAATGACACTTGTTTCCAATAGAGAGGCAGGAATGCTCTGAAACAGTTTTTTTTATAGATAGTGTAACAGAAATTCACTAGTGTAAGTCAATTGTTCTCACCTCATGAAAACGTTGAAACCTCCCCTTGGAAAAATTTATGAATGACAGTGCTGGAAAATGTCTACGTTATTTGTTTTTCAAACAGATGAGCAAAACTGAACGTACTCAGACATTTCTCTCTTTAATTATTCTGATCATCACTAAACTGACACACAATATTTTTAGCGCAACGCAATATGACTTTCAATAATCAAATGGTTCAAATGACTCTGAGCACTAAGGGACTTAACTTCTGAGGTCATCAGTTCCATAGAACTTAGAACTACTTAAACCTAACTAACCTAAGGACATCACACGCATCCATGCCCGAGGCAGGATTCGAACATGCGGCCGTAGCGACCGCGCGGTTCCAGACTGTAGCGCCTAGAACCGCTCAGCCACTCTGGCCGGCCTTTGAATAATCCCTACAAAAGAATGGCCGTGACTAAGAATAACCTATACCTTTCATGAATCACTTACCCCACAAAAATCTTCGTTACTCGAACTACTGCAATGCAGCACGCGCCAATACTGCCAGCTAACTAAAGGATTCTAAATACTGAAGGCACTAACTTCTGATAGGCATACTTAGCAAATGAAAGATTTTGATAGAGAAGAAACAATATATTTATCTTGATAGTGTTCAAAAGTCATTTTATATATATATATATATATATATATATATATATATATATATATATATATATATATATAGTACTACAAATTTACTCTTTCTGATGGAAACACGTTCAAATGACCCGCTCTGCCATTTCTCTTCCCACATCCACCACTGCTGGCGGCTCACCTCAAACTGCGAAACGCTACGCGCTGTTCACATCCAACTGCCCAACACTACAATAGCAAATATTCCAACAATGCAAACCAGCCACAGACTGCATACAGCACAGTCAGTGATTTTCACACAGAGCGCTACACGGCGTTACCAACATAAAAACCTAAACAGCCTACTTAGAATGTTCTCGCTTTTTTCCCATTTCATTGTTTCTCTAAGAGCTTTATTTCTGAAAACTGTTTCTGCGTTAGAGCTTATTAATTGTTGTTTCCGTTTTTTACTTGCACAAGGGGACTGTCTAATTGAAGATAAACATGTGTGAGTTACCGCATAATAAGACACTAAAAATTCCACAGGTAACAGCATTTCCACATTCCGCAATATTTGTGGGACACGAAGCCAGCAACGACAGATTTTTCGCGTTTCTGCGTTGTGATAAAGTTTCCGAACGGTGCAACTGGTCAGATACAGTAACCGTCACATGTAAATCATTCTAATACAATAAAAAGCTCACTTGAAAACGAGAATTTTTCCCCACAGTGCATAGCGCGCAACAGTAACAAAAAGAAAGAAACAAAAGTCATGACTACTGGCAAATATTTTTCTGAGGAAACTAAATTTTTGTTTTATAATTGCAGAATTTCACAACCATTTTACAATGGATGAATTAAAAACACACTTGGGGGTTGTGCTTGGGAGTCGGAAACATGTAATTTTAAAAGAAACAAGTATTTTATTCAAACGAATTACGGGAAACAAACTGTGTGTAACAAAAATCTGCGGCACAAATTGCAGGACACGTGCCTCACACGTAGACGAAGAAATTATGCTATATGAACGCAGGTCTGGAAACGCTTTCTTTCCGTGTTACAACATATTTTCTTCAACTCATTAATCATGGGAAACGCCGACAAACAGAACGCATCAGCCTCCCACATGCAACTCTTTCTCACAGGAGGTGTTCAGTATGCCCTCCGCCAGCATCAGTACATCCATCAACCCGCCATCGCAGTAAATCGCGGATGCACTGATGTATCGCTGGAGTATTGCGTATGGTTTCGCAGCCTTCCGTTATATAGGCACGATGACTCTTAGCATCTTGTACTGGGGTTCCGTACACAAGAGCTTTCAGATGCCCCCACAAATAAAAGTGCAGTGGGTTTAGGTCCGGAGAGTATGGAGGCCAGGCAACTGGTCCATTTCTACCTATCCGTCTGCCACCGAATCTGTTATTTACGAGGCCGACGGACATTAACACTAACATGAGCAGGTGCTCCATCGTGCATAAAGTACACGTTTTATCGGAAAGCTAAAGGCACATCTCATCTGCTAACAGATCAGGTAGAACATTCTCTACGAAATTATGATAACTTCGTCTACTGATCCTCGATGGAAGAAAGTGAGGCCCTACCAAACAGTCACCAACAATGTCAGTCCAAACATTGACAGAAAATCTTTGTTCATGACTTTCTTCAACAGTTGCATAAGGATTGACGTCGGCTCATATATGCTGATTGTGAAAATTTACAATGTGATCTCGTTAAAATGACGGCTCATATATGAAGAGCAGTGTTGCACTAAAATTAGGGTTGAAACTTTGTTGAATAAACCATTCGCAGAAGAGTATCCGTGCAGGAAAATCAGCTACTGATATGTGCGTGTTAATGGTTTGGTTACAGCTGATCCTCAGGTAACACTTGCCAGTCATGTGGTCAAAATTCAGTTTTGCTGCTTCATGTCTCGTACTGACACTAGGGTCGTAATGAACTGCATGAAGAAGTACCGCCTCCCTTAGTAGCGTCCTCGTCCATCTAGACCACCCCCGGTCGGAAATATCAAATGCCCCGCGTTCCCTAAGTCAGCGATCAGTGGCTTCAAACGTTTTCCTGTCGGGGCACCTTCGGCTCGGAAATCTCTACCGGTACCAAGGTTGAGCGCTGGCGCCATTGCCGCCTGATAATCCATACATCAAATGGGCATCTGCCATCGCTTCGCTTGTGTACATAGCCACTGCACGAGAAAAGTCTGTGCTTAGCTCTGCGTGGTAACCTGTGTGCCTGCAACGGCCGTACTGATCGCTGAAACCTGTGAACAAGCAATGACAAGCAGGGACATGTAAAAGAAAACACTGGCGGTGCACAACGTAACCAGACATCACCAAGAGTGCATGTTCCCCACGATTCTAACGTTCTGTTATTGTGTGTTTCTGTTGTGTACATAGTTCTGCGTAGTCAGCGCGTACACAACTTTCCCAGTAGAGCGCGGCCCGCTGAGCACAACAGCGCAGGCGCAGCGCTCGTCCGTCTCTGCACTACGAGATGGCGCTGCCGTAGAGACGGACCAAATTCTGCTTCCGCCGACCCGCGTGTTAATATGTAACGCAGCCAATGAGATTGCTGCTAACACAGAACCTTTTCTCCTCGCGAATCACACTCGCGCAGTGATACCTGAACGCGCGAGGTATTATAACGAGTGTACAGACCTCCGATTAGTCAGTCTGCGTTTGTCTGCATCAGTCTGCATTAGTCTGCGTTAGTTTATAGTCAAGTTACAGTCGGCACCTAATAAGATTATCATATTCCTGTACATAGCCATGAAGAGAAATGTATAGACACTTTGTCAAGTATCAGAGATATGTGAGAATAAGAATAACGTACCAAGACCAAAGGAACTTCAGATTGTCAATTGTAAATAGCATCCAGAACCAAGTTAAGTTATTTTTATGCTTGTTATTATTTTAATAAATGTGTGTGAAAATTAATCAAGTTCTGTTTAAAGTTGGTCACCGTCAATCTGCTACTCTAAGCGTGCAAGTGGCATTTCTGTCGTCTGACCTAACGGCAGAAGATAAACACGCCACGATAAGACCACGAGACATATTGCTGACACTCGCCTACTTCGTTAGAGCGACAATTCATATAATCTGATGGTGTGTGTACCGAAGGTCTTACACTGCGCGCACCACAGTTTCCCATGATTAACGAGTTGGAGAAAATGAGTTGTAACATGGAAACAAAACGTTTTCAGTCCCACGTTTATATAACATAATTTCTTCGTCTACAACGTTTTATTGTAGAATTCTGTAAAATGTTTAACTCTCGTTTATTACACTGACGTGACAAAAGTCATGGAACACGTAGTGCAGCAACTCGATATGGCATGCACTCAACAATTCGTTGGAAGTCTCCTACAGAATTGTTAAGTCGTGCTGCCTCTACACCCATCCATAATTGCGGAAGTGTTGCTGGTGCAGGATTTTGTGCACGAACTGGCCTCTCGGTTACGTCCTACAAATTTCCTCTGCGATTCATGTCGGACGATCTGGGTGGCCAAACCATTCCGCGTTCAGAGGATGTTAATTCTCGTCGTGCGGATATTATGGTATGGGAAACCCTTCATATGAATCGCCTGACAGGTCCGCCGATGCACTTCCCTTTTATACCTCGTGTACACGATACTGCCGGCATCTCTATGTGTGCATACCGCTATCCCATAACTCTTCTCACCTCAGTTTCAAATACAGGTACACGCACAGTACAAATTTTGGCAGTTTATCCTCAACACAAGGAAGTTCAGGTATTATGCTTAATGACACGTCGTTGACTTCACGATTGCGCCCTGCTTCCTCAATTTTTGTTGGGCGTACTCCAGTCTCAATATCCCCCTACAGTTTTTGCTGCCTACAGCTCAAGTACATTAGGAGTTATTTCTTGATGTCATTCTGTGCTTCTTTCTTGGGAGTGTCCTCCATGTGAACCTTTCATCATCGATTGTGCAGAGCACCTTCTCAGTTCTCATCTTATCAGTACACTTAAGATTCAGCATCCACTCGCAATATCGTATCTCAAACCTTTCGATTATTTCCAGTTTTTCCATTGACCATGATTCACTTCCACGCAATACTGTTCTAACGACGCAGATTCTCAGAAATGTGTGACAGTGTGCTTCGGCCGCCAAGTGTTATTTGGCTTCCAAGGTAGCAGCCTACTACGTCGTTCCCAGTTTTTGTGCTCCGATCATCGCTAATCACATATTTACTAGTGCCCATTACTGTACTACCGTTATTCTTCGGTTTACTTTCAGTCCATATTCTGTGCTCATTAGACAGTTCATTTCATTCATCAGGTCCTGTAATTCTTCCTCACTTTCATGGAGGGCAAATACGTCATCGGGGAGTCTTGTCATTGAAATCTTTTCGCCGTGGATTCTAATATCCTTTCGTCGTGAGTTTAATTCCTACTCCCGAACCTTTCTACTTCTGTCACTGCTTCTTCGGTATTGTTGTGGATTGGCAAGAGAGCCAACCCACTATGACAGGAAGCCGAAAGGCACGGGTTTTAGCTCACGCAGGCTGGCGTGAGGTCTGGAACAGGTCAAGGAAGTGAGACTAGCAAAAAAGGACGTAGCTGTGGAATACTTAACTTTAATCCATAAATGGTGAACATCGCTCTTGACGGTACATGTTTTACAGCATCAATAGTAACTGGTAGTGGCGCCTTGCTAGGTCGTAGCAAATGACGTAGCTGAAGGCTATGCTAACTATCGTCTCGGCAAATGAGAGCGTATTTTGTCAGTGAACCATCGCTAGCAAAGTCGGCTGTACAACTGGGGCGAGTGCTAGGAAGTCTCTCTAGACCTGCCGTGTGGCGGCGCTCGGTCTGCAATCACTGATAGTGGCGACACGCGGGTCCGACGTATACTAACGGACCGCGGCCGATTTAAAGGCTACCACCTAGCAAGTGTGGTGTCTGGTGGTGACACCACAGGTATAATGATCAAAAGTAACAGGACACACATCAGTGGGCATTCATATGTGTCGACCCTTCTCCTTTGTGACAGTCTCAACTCTGCTAGGGACACCTACAATCGAATCAGTTTCTAAGGGGGAATGACAGCCCATTCTTCCTCAAGAGCCGAAACCAGAGGATGCTGGACGCTGCAGCCTGGGGCTTAGTCCACGTTCTGTTTATCGCAAAGCCCACAGATCTGAAGTCTGGGCAGGCCAGTCCATTTCAGGAATGTTATTACACACTAAACATTGCCTCACAGGTGCTGATATATGACCTGGTGCATTGGCATGTTGATACAAACAGTCACTGTGTCCGAACTGTTCCTGTCCTGAAACTTCCTGGCACATTAAAACTGTGTGCCGGACCGAGACTCGAACTCGGGACCTTTGCCTTTCCCGGGCAAGTGCTCTACCACTGAGCTACCCAAGCACGACTCACGCCCCGTCCTCGCAGCTTTACTTCTGCCAGTACCTCGTCTCCTACCTTCCAAACTTTACATAACCTCTCCTGAGAAACTTGCAGAACTAGCACTCCTGAAAGAAAGGATATTGCGGAGACATGGCTTAGCCACAGCCTGGGGGATGTTTCCGGAATGAGATATTCACTCTGCAGCGGAGTGTGCGCTGATATGAATATCCTTTCTTTCAGGAGTGCTAGTTATGCAAGATTCGCAGGAGAGCTTCTGTAAAGATTGGAAGGTAGGAGACGAGGTACTGGCAGAAGTAAAGCTGCGAGGACGGGGCGTGAGTCGTGCTTGGGTAGCTCAGTGGTAGAGCACTTGCCCGGGAAAGGCAAAGGTCCCAAGTTCGAGTCTCGGTCCGGCACACAGTTTTAATCTGCCTGTAAGTTTCATAACAGCGCACACTCCGCTGCAGGGTGAAAATCTCATTCTGCTCCTGTCCTGTAACCAATACAACATTGTGAAATTAGTTCATATCCTTCCATATTTAGCATTCTCTAAAGCGTAATAAGGGGATCACGCCCTAACCACGAACAATACCGCCATTACGTAACACCACGTCTTCCGTAATTCTTTGTCGGTAATGCACATGATGGCAGGTAAAGCTGTCCAGGCATTCTGCAAAACGCAAACCCAACCATCCGACTGCAACAGGGTACAGCGTAATTCGTCACTCCAAATGCCTCGTTCCCAGTCATCGAATGTCCAATGGTGTCACTTTTTACACCTCCTCAAGGGTCACTTAACACGGTGTACAGAAAAATTTGGCTTGTACAGAATTGCTTGACCATTGTACCTCATTCTTGTTAACTCTTATGTACAGATATCGTGCTAGTCGGACAGCTGGTAGCGCTGTGGAAGTCACGGGTGGTTCCTTCTGCTCATTTCATGCCATTTTTTGCAACCGCCATCCGCAATGCTACACAGTCAAATTCCGTCAGTACATGAGTGTGTCAGCTCTTGGTTTAGCTGTACTTCTACCTTCCGTTTCCACTTCGTAATCACATCATCAATAGTGGACTTGGGCAGCTTTAGAAGTGTTCAAGTGTCACTGATGAATCTGTTACTCACGTGGCTTCCAATGACTACTCCACGCTCGAAGTGACTCGTGATCACCCCACTCTGCTGTTACCGCTTCTCTGTTGACAACACAGTACTCCTCGCCTCGTTTTATACTGGCGAGTCCGTCTCTCGTGACATCTAGTGGTCAGTTCCACGTTTCGTGCCCTCAACCTGGTACTTTCGATTAGCTAGTGTACTAACTCAACTGTAGAGAAGAAGAAATCATTTTAACAGTTTTACAAAGATGTGTAAATGTTTCACTTTCTTCATTAAATTGTATACAGTTTATATATTTTAATAATCACTGCGCGTAGAGGAGAATGTACGAGGCACTGTCAGAAAGTAAGTGTACGGTAACGACAGTGGGCAGGGGTTGGCAACACTGAGTGGCAGAGGGGTCCCCTGATCTCAGCGAGCATCGCAGGAACACGGTAGTACGTAAATTCACGTTGTAGTGCCCAGCTGCGTGAAAGATGTCCGTAAGAAAAACCGCCAAGTACGAGTCACGTACTGTGTTCCGCTGCCTACTCGCGCAAGGAATGACACTCGCCAAAATATTTTCGTGAATCTAAATGATTTTCGACGAAGGCGTAAGGCGAAGGTGAAGGGAGTTTAGAGGAGGCAGAGCAAACCGCACATTTGTACCAGAGGAGTGGAAAAACTTCCATTTTGACTGATGAGTTCGTACAATAAATCGACGAAACTGTTCGTGAAGCCTGGCGACTGACAATGGATGAAAGTTTTGCGATGTTTCCACAACTCTCCAGAACTCTCTTATACAAGACACTCAAAGAAACGCTAGGATATCGAAAACTGAGTCCAAAAATAGCTGACAGAACTGCACAAGAAAAATCGGGTTTGTATTGGTGCTACTTTCTTGAGCGACATGAATTTGAATGTGGGGATTTTCTGAACTCTATTGCGACTGGAGACAGAACGTTGGTGGCTCATTACACGACTGAGACAAAAAGACAGTCGTCACAATGGTGTCCCACCAGTTCTCCATCTGCTACTAATTCTAAACTACAATGTCGGGCAGAAAAACAAGGGGCTCAGTGCTTTGGGACCGAAAAGGCATGATTTGGACAAATTTCTGCCTCGGGGGCGGGACAGCATTAATGTACAACGATATTTTGAAACGCTTAAGAAACTCAAAAGAAGCATTTAAAACAAAAGGAGTGGAGTGCTGTGGAGAGAAATGAGCTTGCTGCAAGACAACGCCCCTGGTCGCACAGCCTTAGCCAACAAGGCTTTCCTGGACTCATTTTGTTGGGACGTCTTGTACCTTACCCCGCATTTCTCTGACTTGGCGCCTTCTGGTTATCATCTATTCAACTCCCTAAAGGCACACATGACAGGAATTAAATTTTCAACGGACGAGTAGGTGCAGAAAGAGGTTCTGAAGTGTGGGAAGGAGCTAACGGGAGAGGAGGGCACAAAGAGGCTTGTGCCGCGGCTCACCACCTGCACTGAACGGGACGGCGGTTTTGTGAAAAATAGTCAACAAGTGTATCAACAATATCCTGCATTTCTTTTCAAATACACTATTTAAAAAACATACAAAAAATCTAGTACACTTACCATCTGCCTCGCATGTACCGCTGATAGCCATGCCTAGCCACCCCTCCATCAGGACCACATCTCGCAAAGCAGATGTAACAAGGAAAAAAAGAATTCGACACTACTCTCGGAAAACATTTAAAAAACCTTCCTGTGTATCTGAATGTAGTTTGTGCTCGGCCAGTCTGTCTCTAACTACGGACAGAAACCCCCCTTTGCCCAAGTTTGAAGGTCACACGTCTGGTATCACAACAGATTATTCGAACATTAAATTATTGTTACGTGCTTCCAGTCTTGTACTTACGAACCATGAGCTCAACATCCGAGTGTACATTTTCTTAAACAGTCATGGCATTTTTATATGCTGTATTTTGAGAACGTTACACATCCATCACGTTACTAAAGATGCCTACCGTCTCTGGTTCGGAACTTCATCACACTCGCGAACGCGGCCAGTGCCCACGCCGCTCTCGACGATGTGCGGCGAGCGAGACCGATCACGTGGCGTACTGCTCCACGGATTTAATCGGAAACGCCTATTGATTCGAGCCGGATTCATTCTCCGCTACACTACAATTCACTCTGCATGAGCGTCGCTGGTATCACTTCGATGTACGAGAGTCGTTTAATATTTAATTAAATGAAACTATATGATAACAAAGACCT
Source organism: Schistocerca serialis cubense (assembly GCF_023864345.2). Taxonomy (NCBI): domain Eukaryota; kingdom Metazoa; phylum Arthropoda; class Insecta; order Orthoptera; family Acrididae; genus Schistocerca; species Schistocerca serialis. Next base: position 103,098,364 of record NC_064643.1, on the reverse strand, counting down.
TTTCAAGTCTCAGACATCAATGATGCATATATACAGTCTGAAGCAACGAATGGAACTTTGTACCAAGGCCAGGATTCGAACCCGGAACTCCTGTTCACTAGGCAGATGCACCATCCACTACGCCTCCCTGGCACAGCAGCTTTGCAGAACTTCACGGAAATACAGATATACACCGATTATCTATAACTTTATAACCACCTACCTAATAGCCAGTATGTCCACCTTTTGCACGCTTAACAGGGGGGACGTGTAGTGACATAGAAACAATGGCGCCCTGCTAGATCGCTGGAGGGAGTTGGCATCACATCTGCTCACACAAGTCACCTAATTCCCGTAAATTTCGGGGAGGAGGGCGACGAACTATGACGCAATATCCGATCATATTCCACATGTGTTCGCTCGGGTTCAGATCTGCCGAGATGGGGCCATCACGACATCTGGAACTCGCCTCTGTGTTCCTCGAACTGGTCTTGTGATGCGGCACATTATCTCGTTGAAAAATGCCACTGCCGCCGGGAACCATGATCGTCATGTAGTGGTGTACGTGGTGTGCAGCCAGTGTACGATACTCCATCCCGCTCGTGGTGTCTTGGACGAGCTCCACTGCACCCATGGATGGCCACGCGAACGTTCCACAGAACCGCCACCAGCTAGTCTCTGTCCCGCAGTGCAGGTGTCAAGCTACCGTTCCCCTGGAAGACGACAGATTCACGCCCTTTCACCGGCTTCATGAAGAAGATATCGGCATTTATCACGCCATGCAACGCTCTTCCACTGCGCCATCGTCCAGTGCCGATGGTCATGTACCCACTTCAGTCACAGTTACCGATGTCGTGCTGTTAATGTTAGTACACGCATGGGTCGTCGGCTGCAGAGGTCCACCATTACGAGTGTCCGGTGCAGTGTGTGTGTCTGCCCACCATTAATGTCTGATGTCAGTTCCGCCACAGTTCGCCGCCTGTCCTGATTTACCAGTCTTCCCGACCTACGACATCCGACATCTGTAATGAGGGTTGGCGATCCCACTCCACGACGTCTGGACGTGATCCCACCTTGGTTTCGCCACTTGTTGAAGACACTCACCAAAACACTCCTCGAACGCCCGACAAGCCATTCAGTTTCCGAGATGCTCGCGCCGAGCCTCCAGGCCATCACAGTCTGATTAGCAGTCAGTTCTCGCCAGGTGACGCTGCTGTCGCCTGGACGGGTTTACATCGATAGTACGTCGGTGATCAAAATGTCCTCGCTCGTCAGTGAACGTCACAGATGTTTGTGCCTTGAAAAGACTACTAGTACCATACAGCTTCAATTGATTAAAACACCTAAGCCTGGGTTTCGGGCTGGATCCTCCATTTCCTTCGAAGTAGAGGTGCTACTCCAGTACAACTGGAGAGTCTGTGCAAAGCTCTTCGAGTCTGGTGGGAATACCGAGTGGGTTAAGGGGTGAATGGAAATTTGGATTGAGGAGGAAGGCGCGCTACGGTAGTCCGAGCAGTAGTGCAGATCCATATATTCCGGCAGTAAATGGACGTTAACATTGGCAATCTGGCAACACTGTAATCACATGTACGGTAACTACCTCTGTCAGTATTTAGGCTCGGTGTTGTGCAGTTCGTGCAGTCGATTACATTTTGGGTTGGAACGCAGAAGGTCGAGTGTTAGATTCTGCGTCGATGTGTATTTGTTTTTATTTGCTACTTGTAGTCTCCGTGACACGGTTTTGGCGTCTTAATTGTCATGCAGCGATTACAGTGGCTCAAAATGGTTCAAATGGCTCTGAGCACTATGCGACTTAACTGCTGAGGTCACCAGTCGCCTAGAACTTAGAACTAATTAAACCTAACTAACCTAAGGACATCACACACATCCATGCCCGAGGCAGGATTCGAACCTGCGACCGTAGCGGTCGCTCGGTTCCAGACTGTAGCGCCTAGAACCTCACGGCCACTCCGGCCGGCGATTACAGTGGGTCTTTTACAAAACATATATATATTATGACTTTTGAACACTATTAAGGTAAATACATTGTTTGTTCTCCATCGAAATCTTTCATTTGCTGACTATGCGTATCAGAAGTTAGTGCCTTCAGTAGTCAGAATCTTTTATTTACCTGGCAGTATTGGTTGGCGCACGCTGTATTGCAGTAGTTCGAGTAACGAAGATTTTTGTGAGGTAAGTGATTCGTGAAAGGTATAGGTTATTGATAGTCAGGGCCATTCTTCTGTAGGGATTATAGAAAGTCAGATTGCGTTGCGCTAAAAATATTGTGTGTCAGTTTATTGTTGATCAGAATAAGTAAAGAGAGTAATGTCTGAGTACGTTCAGTTTTGTTCAGCTGTTTGAAAAGCAAATAATGTAAGAGGTTTATCAGCACAGTCATTCATAAATTAGGGATTTTTGAAAGTCAGATTGCGTTGCGCTAAAAATATTGTGTGTCAGTTTAAGCACAGTCATGTACAATTTTTCTAAGAGGACGTTTCATATGTCGATCCTTAGCCGAGAATACCTCACTGGAATCTTCTGATTTTTTTCTTGTAGTTTGTGTAATTAGTGTGGCTTTTGTTTATTGCTAGCGCGTAATTATAGAGAGAACCTTCTTTGTAGTTGTAGTTTTTCATTATTGTACAGTAAAACAGTTGTGGCATGCATGTAGATTTGCACCAAATATTTCGCAGCTGTGCTTGCAATTAAGTAGATATTATTTTCAGTGCTACTTACTGTGTTTACTTATTTTACTCTTCAAATTGTGCTTTTCTGTGTTATCGTGTGAATTATTGTGACAATTATGGCGTGTGAAAAACGTAATACTAGACTCCAAAGTAAACTGAGAAAGGACAGTGAAGACGAGAGTAGTGTGTTAGCGCCACCATGTAATGAATTAATTAATGTTCAACATAGTAATTTGGTAATTGTGCATAGGGAAATGGACCAGGCGGCAAATAATGGTGTAGACAGTGAAACAATTAGTGAACTGGGAAGCATTGTCGATCGATCGGTCGGCAACAGCTCGCGTCGTGATTCCGAAATGACAGGACAAAACTTTGCAAATACTGTAGATCAGGTTTTGCGTCCTCATCTTTTTCTCAATTCGGTCAAGACACATCTTCTGCTTTTCAAAATGCGAATGTTGCCGGTGCAAATGCACTGCCGAAAAGCATAGTGGAACAGATTCCAGACACTAATACATTATTATTGCAATTAATGCAACAAATGAAGCAAAATCAGAGACAATCACAGCAACAGCTTCAAAAGTTAGTCACAATGGAACAGCACCAGAGACAAACACAGCAACAGTTACACACAATGGAACAAAATCAGAGACAATCACAGGAACAGCTTCAAAAGTTAGGCGCAATGGAACAAAATCAAAACAGTCACAGCAACAAATGGAACAAAATCAGAAACAAATTAAAGAAACACTTGAACAAACACGTGAAGATTTAACTACTGAGTTACGTAACATCGAATCGAAATGTCAAAGAGTCTGTACTGGTGTAAAAACACAAATTCGTGAGCATTTTCAACCTATTTTTTCGCGGCATGAAAATGCATTACAGAATCACGAAGCAGCCATAAACGAACTGCAAACTATTGTTCGTGAAAATCACGAGACATTGCGGGCTAAAATTGACTCAGTTGCATCTACCGATCCAGTTACGCAACTTGCAAAAACTCAGGAAAACTTAAACGACACAGTAGATACTCTGAAAATTGGTTCAGAAAGACACGTGGAGGAAATTAATTCATTATCAGAGAAAGTAGTCGTACTTTCGGGTCAGCTAAATAATTTATCTACGAAGGTAGATGATAATCTGAATGACACAGAACAGTATGAACAATTTAGGAAATTCAAACAAAATCAGAATTAAATTAATACGCAACACAAAAGAGAAATTCTGGAAGTACAAGATCAGTTGGCACAAGTAATACAAGAATTACATATTTCAGAGGAGACTCGCGCTTCAACATGGGAAGAGGGACTTAGAAATACGGAAAAGCCACAAAATAATAACACAGGGCATTTCGGAAATTATGAAAGAAATTGGCAAGGTGCACCGAATTTTGAAATGGAACCACCGAAACGACGTAACAATGACCGATATGCGACTCGCTGACACGATGACTTTGACTATAAGCTGTTCATTACTACACGTAAAATCAAAACAATTAAGAATTCTGACAATGACACTGATCCACAAACGTAGCATCATCAGTTCTCTCATTGTTTTCCTCCCAACTGGTCATTAGTGCACAGATTAGAGTTTATGTGTGGCTATTTAGAGAATGAACCAGCTGTAAGAATGCGATCGGTCATTCACGATTGTCACAGTGAAGGAGATGTTATCATGCCTTCCTCTCAGCATATTGGTCTCAAGCTACTCAAGACCGAGTAAAACTTTTTATTGCGACGACGATGTGTAATATGCTGTTGAGATATGTTAATGATCAATAAGATGATGCTATATGAGGAATGTGATTACGTGTTTATACGTATATGAATGATGAGTAGTGGTTAGGGACTCTAATTTGTGAAAAAGATGTTGGAAACCATGAATCGTATTGTCAGACATACATGAATGTGAGCATCACAACACTGCTATTCATGGTATTTCGTTTCTACACATTTGTAACGTAAATTCTCAACCTGTGAAATTTTATATATGTATATGAGACTGTCACTGTGGCGGAGACTGCTGGCGTAAATATTTCGGTAAGGAAGGTAAGTGACAGCGTAATACGCTGTAGGCGCCCAGCTGTGCGACACATTCGCCCGGGAAAAAAGCCATCAGGTGGAGAGAAAAAGAGGCCATTAACCTCGATATTGACATTCCTTTGTAGAAAGCATCGCAAATACGACATGCTCATACTTGAAAACATATGATTACACTCTGGAGCTCGTAGTTGCTGATATTTACTGAAATGCCATATGGCTAGCGAATGACATTTCATGCTTTGGTTTATGTATATATTTGCTCATTTTGTTTAATGTCTAGTTTCTAGTTGCACCACAGCATTGGTTAAATTAAAATTTAATAGATGTATTAATAGAAACGTTTCCTGTCTACAGATCCAGTAAATAACAATTTTATGATCTACTTTCTTAAAAAAGGGAGCACAAATAGACATTTCCCTAAGTTAAGGTGATGCATCACTCTAGTGTTAAGATCTGACATAGGTATTAGACATTTCCTATCTTTACTGTAATATTCTTTCTGTTTGAGCTTTATCATGTTTAGGTATAAGTTATTGCATTTGTCACTTTGTATTACTCTGCTAAGCCAGTTTTACTACAGATTTATTTTTCTTGTTGCTGCTCATTGGCTCATATTAGTTATAATGTTGCATTTGCTTTGCTAATTTAGATATACTGCTGCTTGCTTTGCCAATTTACATTTTTTGTCATTGCTCTTTGTGTTAATTGTTTTGTGCTGCTGTAATGCCTTGTCCCTTAGTATATATATATATATATATATATATATATATATATATATATATATATATATATATATAAGCTCAGTAGGTTTAAGTTAGCTTAAGAGGGGGTAGACTATATAAGGGAATGGGTTGCGATGAATTGTAAGAAATGCATTGAGAAGCTATAATAAAAAAGGTTTGGCAAAGAAAATTTAGTGCACAGTGAAGAATAATTATTTTGAAAGAGGATGTGAATAGAATACAGAAAGCAGGTATAAATAGGGCTTTTTGGGAATCATAATGAACTGAGGGAGATCTCCAAGAAGTAAAGAAAGTTTTGTTTGCAAATCAAATACGATAAATGCTGCAGTAAAACAAACCCTGTCCTTTCCTTTTGTGTTATCCCGCTATCTGTTTGTGTACCTTTGTGTATTTGTGTTCTTCCTGTCTTTACATGTTTATCTGATAAGAGTTATGTTTTAGAATTTTTCTAACACTACGTTATTTACTTCGTAAAGATGTTTAGACAGTATTTATTCTATTCTGTTTTAATGCTCAAGTGTGAAGTTAATCTTTCCAAAGCTCTTCTCATTGTTTTATTTATTTACTTGTGTCATAATTCCTGTAACACTGATGTATATGTTATTTGTATTCTTTTGTAAAGCCTGTATTACTGCAAATGTTATCACTATTATTATGTGCTTTAATGATGTATTCTGTATCTTTATAATTGCATTAATATGCCATAAAATTGTAGTTGACACCAGTTCATCAAATTAAGTAACTTGTAGGCATTCCTACCTACCAATAGTGCACACATTTCTGTTGGTCATAGTATATGCACAATATGTGACAAGTTAAAAAAAAGGGGGAGGGGGACTGTTAGTGTTTGCACGTGTGTTAATAATTCAGCAAGGGTCTGGTCAACAGCATTGCTGGTTCTAAGGACAATTCCAAAACGTTTGTGAGTGCACAAGTGGTGGTTTATGGACTTGCCATATTGTCCGCAAGACTCTTCGATTGTGCACCCACACATTTGCAACAGATGGCTGCTGGTCGTTTCTACAAGGACTGTAGTGGGTCTGCACCTTTGATGGCTCACCAATGCCATAATCTCTACCACGACTACAGTGGGTGTGTTCTGTGATGACCTACCTACCAATATTCTTCAAAATTTTGACTGACTCTGCTGTGGGTTTGCTCTGTTGTGGCCCATTACCTGTCTGCATGTCAAGAGTTTGCACTGTCTTTCCGTTGGGAGGACAACACTACTTCTTCAAGACGATGTGGCAGCCGTATCGCACACGCAAATGACATGTCCATACGTGACTGAGAACTGGGCTGCTCTTGCCGCTGGTGGTTGTGCTGACAGATGTCCTGGTCGGCGTCTTCTACATAAAAGTGTGTTTTTTCGTCTGGAGACACCTTCTCTCCTTCCACCATCGCGTGACAGATGTCGTCCACGGACTCGCCGTACTCCAGCTACTGAGGAAGCTATTCTGGCCGTCATACATCAAGAACCACAGTGAAGTAGAAGTAGCCTAGTAAAGCACGTGCATGTCTCGTAACGCACGGTAGTTGACATGCTGCAAGAGCGTGGGCTGTACCCCGATCGTTATTCTTTAAGGCGACATCTGCATCCTGCAGACCGTCGTCTGTGGATGCATTTCTGTGAATGATTCGAACAACAACAGGAATCCAACGATGACACTGCAATACGGTCGGATGAAGTAGCGTTCAATATGCAGAATGCCCACCAAGTATGTGACACTAACCTGCACATCACCCGCTACCGCGGATGTGAAGTTCGGTTTGGCATCAGCGTCTGGTCTGGAATATTAGTAGACAGCCGTTTGGATCCCTACTTGTCGCCTGAGTGGTTGATTGCACAAAGGTATAATGCATTCCTCTCAAGCTATTTTCTTTGCGCACTGGAAGATGTTCCATTCATGTTCGGCAGAGGTTATGGTTCCAACATGATGGTACACCTCCACACTTTGTAATTAATGTGCGACGGTATTTAGACAGAACATTTTCATGGAAATGGCTCGGACTGTGAGGTCCAGTTGATGGCCTCCGCATTTACCTGACGTAAACCCCCTGGATTTCTTCCTGTGGGGACAGGCGAAGGAGCACGTGTGTTCTACTCCACCGACATACGTGCAAGAACTGACAGCGCGTCTTCATGTTGTTCTTGTATCTGTGGATGGAGCCATGTAGAAATGACTCCAGAGCTGTATGTTCCAGCAGCGGGCCGCGCAATGTTTGGACGTCGTGCTTAGTGGAGCGGGATGGTGGGGGGCGGGGGAGGGGTGGGGGAGAAGGGACCCTTTGAGCATCTGCTTGGTGGACAACGTATTCTTCTGTAAGTATCATGCGACAATTAAAATGGAAATTATTATTGTCACTGGTTGCTAATGTGCTACATCTGAGCAAACTTACCCCGTGTAGTATAAATGACAGCAGATGTTGAGTTATTTAACTGACCAATTATCTATAGCATCTCAAAATTGATAGTGGTTTTGCAGTTATTCTGTCCTAATACAGATCATTTGTTTCAACTGTCCAAAATGGTTCAAATGGCTCTAAGCACTATGGGATTTAACATCTGAGGTCATCTTAGACTTAGAACTACTTAAACCCAACTAACCTAAAGACATCACACACATGCACGCCCGAGGCAGGATTCGAACCTGCGACCGTAGCAGCAGCGCGGTTCCGGACTGAAGCACCTAGAACCGCTCGGCCACAGCGGCCGGCTCAACTGTCATTTCTGACTAGTATGACTACGTTTTTGTTACGTTCACTGTCACAAAACACTGTGCTATATAAATGTCGGGTATCTGTGTGGCTAAAGAAACGGCGTATGCTACAGTATTATATAGCAGAATGAAACTGGTAAATAGAAACAAATAAGTCTCGATCCAGAATCGTACACTCGACCTCCTGTCTGTTAACCCAGAACGCTGCCCACTGCAGCAAACTACACAACACTACTGCCATTTGCACCTTTGATTACAATGTAGCCAGAATGCTAGTTTTTAACGTCCATTCACTGCGCAGGACGAAATTATCTGCCAGAAATTTTTGTATGCAAATATGTGAGAAATCGTGCTGCGAAGACGGAGCGCACGAATTTTTCTTCACCCTGTGTACACACATAGCCAACGGCCTAGCCGCAGTGTTAACACCGATTGCCGTCAGATCACCGAAGTTAAGCGCTGTAGGACTTAGCTGACACTTGGATGGGTGACCACACGGTCTGCCGATCGCTGTTGGCAAGCGGGGTGCACTTATTTTAATAAATCAAACGCAGAAATAATCCTTAGGTTATGATCTTTAATTACCAATAATCACTTTTCCACATAATCACCAGCCAATTGGATACATTTCTGTCAGCGATGAACAAGTTTTCTGAAGCCGTCACGGAAGACGTCGACACTGTTTCCGCAACAACGGTCTCACAGTTCTCTCAACATCTTCATCAGAAGCATAATGATGTCCCCGCAGATCGTCTTTCATTATCTGGACTGTATGGAGGGTGCCGCACGGTGGTGAGATTCAGTCTCTGAAGTTCTGCTGTGGTGGCACGTGAAGTGTGTGGTTTGGCATTATCATGCTGCAGGAAAACATTTCCCTTTTCCTTTCGGACCCTTGTTAGCCGTCGTTTCAGTTCGCAGCGTTGTGATGTAACGCTCTGAATTTATTGTTGTTCCACGATCAAGGAACTCAACATGGATAGCAGCATCTGCGTCCCAGAACACTGTGGCCATGATTTTTCCAGCTGAGGGCTGCGTCTTGTATTTCTTCCGTCTCCTGTCACTACTGCATGTAAAAAGGCGTCACCTTCATTCTCGTAACGCGAGAGGAGTTCATGGCAAATTTCCAGTCTGTGAACTTTCATTTCAGGAGTCAGTACCCGGGATACCCTACGTGCACAGATCTTACGACAGCCAAGCAAAACAATAATGTGACCCACACGTTCTTGTGAAGTGGTTATTGTGCTTGCAAATTCTCTCTTAGTGATACGACGAGCGTCCTGAATCAGTCTGTCAACAGTTTAATTGTGAAACTCGGTGGTTGCTGTCACAGGACGTCCAGCTCCTTGTTTGTCACGCAGGTCAGATGTTCCCGCCTCAGCATCTTTAAACGTACTCGCCCATCGAAGCACAGTACTCACATCAGCACAGTCACCATAAACTGCTTTCATTCTCTGATGAATCTCCTTTGGGGTGACGCATTCTGCTGCCAAGAATTCAATGACTGCATGTTGCTTAAATCGCATTGACCGACCGTCTGCGCAGGACTCCATACTTCACACTATAACAACCCAACCGTTTAATGTTAAGGCTTCCCGCCAACTGGAGCTGTAGAGGCTACGGAACAAGCCAGTACCTACCGCTTACCAATGCTACCAACTGTTGAAGAGTTACGAAGGTGGAGGCATTACTTTTCGGTCAACCCTCGTACAAAGGGTGTTCATTTTAACTAAAGACATCGAAATATCTCGAAAACTACACGTCGGATCAGAAAAAGTTATAAGTCCAATTTGTTTGTGTCGAAGGTGGACATCCAATGATACTACACTTGACCTCCCGTCCCACCCCGTGCTTGGGTGGCGGGGGCGACTTTGAAATCTTCAATACGAACACCCGTTTTTCATTGCAGATTACTGTTCCACAGAAAAATATACATACATTTTGTCTGAAGCATTTTCTTCGTTTCGCAACAGAAGGCGCTGTAATCGGAGGAATAGAAATGGGTATACAGTCGTAATTTAAGACATGCTACTCATTGGCCCTTGAATATCCAATGGTATGTGGGACCCCACCTCCATGCTGGGTGGGTAGGAGAGGCCAGTATTTCATAACTTCTAATTGGGATCCCCATTCGCAACGTTGTATTCCTTCGACATATCGAAAAGGAGACTACTCGACTCGCCACTATGGCCATGGCTCGAAGCGAACGCTACTCTGCTTTTCCGATTAGAGTAAGTGTTCAATCGTAGTATCTCCACCGTCAGTACATTCTGTGGTCTGCTTTTCAAAAGAACGTACACAGGATAGAAGCATACCTTCAGGAATGTGAGCACAGGCAATTCTGATGTGGTCGACCATTTCTTCTACATCTATCTACATCTACATCCATACTCCGCAAGCCACCTGACGGTGTGTGGCGGAGGGTACCTTGAGTACCTCTATCGGTTCTCCCTTCTATTCCAGTCTCGTATTGTTCGTGGAAAGAAGGATTGCCGATATGCCTCTGTGTGGGCTCTAATCTCTCTGATTTTATCCTCATGGTCTCTTCGCGAGATATACGTAGGAGGGAGCAATATATTGCTTGACTCTTCGGTGAAGGTATGTTCTCGAAACTTTGACAAAAGCCCGTACCGAGCTACTGAGCGTCTCTCCTGCAGAGTCTTCCACTGGAGTTTATCTATCATCTCCATAACGCTTTCGCGATTACTAAATGATCCTGTAACGAAGCGCGCTGCTCTCCGTTGGATCTTCTCTATATCTTCTATCAACCCCATCTGGTACGGATCCCACACTGCTGAGCAGTATTCAAGCAGTGGGCGAACAACCGTACTGTAACCTACTTCCTTTGTTTTCGGATTGCATTTCCTTAGGATTCTTCCAATGAATCTCAGTCTGGCATCTGCTTTACCGACGATCAACATTATATGATCATTCCATTTTAAATCACTCCTAATGCGTACTCCCAGATAATTTATGGTATTAACTGCTTACAGTTGCTGACCTGCTATTTTGTAGCTAAATGATAAAGGATCTATCTTTCTGTGTATTCGCAGCACATTACACTTGTCTACATTGAGATTCAATTGCCATTCCCTGCACCATGCGTCAATTCGCTGCAGATCCTCCTGCATTCCAGTACAATTTTCCATTGTTACAACCTCTCGATACACCACAGCATCATCCGCAAAAAGCCTCAGTGAACTTCCAATTTCATCCACCAGGTCATTTATGTATATTGTGAATAGCAACGGTCCTATGACACTCCCCTGCGGCACACCTGAAATCACTCTTACTTCGGAAGACTTCTCTCCATTGAGAATGACATGCTGCGTCCTGTTATCTAGGAACTCCTCAATCCAATCACACAATTGGTCTGATAGTCCATATGCTCTTACTTTGTTCATTAAACGACTGTGGGGAACTGTATCGAACGCCTTGCGGAAGTCAAGAAACACGGCATCTACCTGTGAAACCGTGTCTATGGCCCTCTGAGTCTCGTGGACGAATAGCGCGAGCTGGGTTTCACATGACCGTCTTTTTCGAAACCCATGCTGATTCCTACAGAGCAGATTTCTTGTCTCCAGAAAAGTCATTATACTCGAACATATTACGTGTTCCAAAATTCTACAACTGATCGACGTTAGAGATATAGGTCTATAGTTCTGCACATCTGCTCGACGTCCCTTCTTGAAAACGGGGATTACCTGTGCCCTTTTCCAATCCTTTGGAACGCTACGCTCTTCTAGAGACCTGCGGTACACCGCTGCAAGAAGGGGGGCAAGTTCCTTCGCGTACTCTGTGTAAAATTGAACTGGTATCCCATCAGGTCCAGAGGCCTTTCCTCTTTTGACCGATTTTAATTGTTTCTCTATCCCTCTGTCGTCTATTTCGATATCTACCATTTTGTCATCTGTGCGACAATCTAGAGAAGGAACTACAGTGCAATCTTCCTCTGTGAAACAGCTTTGGAAAAAGACATTTAGTATTTCGGCCTTTAGTCTGTCATCCTCTGTTTCAGTACCATTTTGGTCACAGAGTGTCTGGACATTTTGTTTTGACCCACCTACCGCTTTGACATAAAACCAAAATTTCTTAGGACTTTCTGCCAAGTCAGTACATAGAACTTTACTTTCGAATTCATTGAACACCTCTCGCATAGCCCTCCTCACACTACGGTCTGTTGGCACTTGCAAGTACACCTTATTTTTTAAATATCCCGATAGATAGAAATCCGACGACGTAAAATCCGGCGACCTAGAAGGTTAATTAATAGGGCCAACTCTGCCGATCCATCGACCAGCTTCAATAGCGTAATACGCTGGGTAATCGTCATGCCGAAACAATATGCGTTGTGGACCGTCTAGGGCAACATCCTGCAGTAGCACCGGTAGTTCCTGTTCCAAAAGTTCGAATCCTGCTTCGAGCACGGATGTTTGTGATGTCCTTAGGTTAGTAAGGTTTAAGTAGTTCTAAGTTCTAGGGGACTGATGACCACAGATGTTAAGTCCCATAGTGCTCAGAGTCATTTGGACCCAGAAATCGGCAACACTCGTCGAGAAAAACAGCAAGATGCCAAAGCAAAATACCACTCTCGCCCTCAAGAACACACTTCGGATTCTCTCAGTCTTCTGCATTGCACTAAGTAATTTCGTGGATCCCGAAGGACAACCTATTCCGCCCTGAAGAGCACACGACTTCTGCACCCACGAGGCCTCTAGCCGACTTGTCAATTTCGTGAGCTCCACGGAATTGTTCAACATTGAGACCTCTCAGAATCGGGAGCAGAATACAAGTACACTTACGTTCAGAACAACAGTACATGTACATTAGAATGCTCTTCAGAAATGATTACCATTTGAACCATGTCGACCGGCGGGTTCGAGGTCAACATCGGTATCGCTGCGAAATATCATCTGTGGCTCTCGTTGTATCAGTGTGACTTGAGCATAGGTGTAGGACGCCTCGCAGGCGTATACTCGAAGCGTACCGTCGAATCAATGGGTTTTAAAGAGGGTGCATTTTTGACATGAGAGTGATACGGTGTAAAGTCAAGCCCCAGCACGCCAGTCGGAACCGAGCGAGCAGAGAGGGATAGCTGGGATTCAACACAGAGAATCTGACATATCCATCCAGGAAATTGCTGCGCATGCGGGACGAAGGGTTTCAGCAGTGCAACAGGTGTGTGCAAAATGGTCCACAGTAGACCCACCACCCAGACCACCCCAAGCCCCTCTCCAGTGAAACCTTCCCGTCTCCTCTATTCCTCTTTTGTCAATGATAACCTTCCATTTTACAATAACCTATGTAACCTTCCCTTAGGATCTCTATCTCTTGCTTAATAATAACAAATGAAATCTTCCCTTTGAAATTTATTCTCTTTCTCAACCTTCGCATACAAATTTAATTGCTGCTTATTAAAAGTGATTTTCTGATTATTTCGACGAAACATGGAATGTGTCGTCGTCGTGGCCCTCAGTCGTTATCTGCAATATCCCAAAACTGTTCCTCACCTTTTTTACTGTTACTGGATCGCCATCTAACTGCTAAATCGAACTGCATCATGAATATACTTACTCTGTTTTACTATACTCTATTAGCTGCTGGTGGGCTTTCATAATAAGTGGCTGTATTTATTACCAAAGCTGACGTTATCCTTTAATAGCAAAGCTGACGTTATTCTTTAATTAATTTGACTGAAGTTACGTAATTCATAGTTACACTTTTTCCTGACAACAATAAAATTTTTGCAAAGTTTTATGTTGATAGTTTTTGGGATGGATTATAATCAGTAATGCAACATTGCTGGCAAAAATTAATTATATTCTGAAAACGCTCCTAATATTTACTGTTGGCAATGAAATGATTTTACAAATGTTCAAATGGGACTTACTTTTGACAATAATCTTACAACTAGCATTGCGCAAACATACCTTCAGTAGTCTTGGGTTTCTCAAAGAAAATAATTCAATAATATTAGTTCCTCTTATGATAATAGTTAGTTGATGTCTCTGTACATCCGTTTATAATCTCTTGTAAATCATAGCTGGTGGCTGGCAGGCACACCGCTCCTCTCAACCTCTCGCTTCAGACCTGCTACCAACTCGCTTCACATCTCGCTTACTACTGACTTCCTACGAACACTAAAGTGCGGTCCCTCGTGCCAACAATGCTTTCTGGTGCAGACAATCCCTGATACCATTACAAAATGTATCAATGTGCGGTCTTTCCCACTCTTTTCTTACAATGTATCCATACGCGGTCTCTCCCGCCCTTTTTAAAATTATATCAATTTGCGGTCTCTCTTGCCAACCATACTTTGGTGCAGACATTCCTTGCTACCACAATTATTTCCAGCATGACTAATATTAATTATTCCTACTTAATCCTATTAATAAAATATAAACATCTTTCATAGATTCTGATTTGACAATAGACAATAGAAATATACACGTCTTACACTAGAAAAGACTGACTCCTCTTCCGAATGGCATTGCAGGACAGATCTCCGTCCTCCTCAGCTCTGGCGCAACAGTGGAACAGTGGAACACATCGTACACTATCAGGGGTGACAGTCCGTCGTCGCTTTTATCGTTACGTGCGCGTCGTCCACTTCTCCGCCTACTTTTGGAGAATGTACAGAAACACGTTAGACGGCAATGGTGTATGGAACGACGTCACTGGAGGCTGGAATGGCATCAGAGAGTGTTTCCGGACGGATACAGGTTCTCTTTGTTTGAAACTGATGGCCACATTTTGGTTCGCCACAGGCAGGGGGAGCAGCATCACAGTGACTGCATTTGCACAACAGGACACACAGCGCAAACTCAAGGCCTTATGGGGTACAACCACAAATTACAGTTGGTGCGCGTCCAGGGCATTGCGACGAGTGCGACCTACGTGAATGACATCCTGCGGCCCATAGCCATACTCTTTCAGCACAGCACTCCAGACGCCATTTCTCAGCAGGACAATGCACGACCACATCTAGCTACAGGAACACGTGCCTTCTTGGTGTCACATGATGTCAATCTTCGTCCTGGCCTGCCAGATCACCAGGCATGTCGCCAATCGAAAATGTGCGAGTGTACTGAAACGATGGGTGCACTGCTGTGACTCAACGCGAACCACCTCAGTTGAACTGCGGAACCAGGTGAATGCAGCGTGGATGGCTATACAACAGGATACCATTCGCGCCTTATGCTCGTCGGTGCCGTCTCGTATGGAACGAGATATCAGGACCCATGGTGGACCCTGTGCCTGCTAGGCAACAGCAGACATGCTGAACCTAGGTGACCGAAACGCCAATCGTTTGTGCAGAACATACTAAAGTACATGTCCTGTGAATGTGAACGACCTATCTCTAGTCGTTCAAGGCGTTCTGCTTTTTCTGAACATGAGAGTATTTTCTCCTTCTCGCTTATAGCGCCTCGGTAAGATATTGCTTCCTGGTACCACTTTTTGAAGTTCGGCGGGGGGCAGGGGGGGGGGGGGGAAACACTGGCCATCGTGGGCAAATGCCTCTAATTTAATAATTTAAAATCAGTGTAGCTGATTCTAACCACAACCACTTAGGACGATTAGGGAATGACCGGCCCCCCATCTCCGTGCAACCAGAAACTGCTCGAGGTGACTACACTCGCGAACACAGCTAGCAAACGTGGGCGGTAAGAAAGGAATTTGCTACAGCACGTATCATGCGGAACAGTGCGTGAGCCGTCTGTATCTCCTAACAGTCATTATCTCACGCAACATACGACAGAGTGGTGTAACGACACACATGCGACAGTGAGTGCATTGTCCTAATAATCCGACGAATATTGATTACAAAACTCTGATAACGAATCCATCATCCGTTGATAACAAAGTCTTGATCTCTTATGTCATAATGAAAATACATTAGTGGACCCATGTCACCTTTACCTTGACGATTATGTAATCTGTGTATCGTAGTCCAAATGAGACGTTTCGAGAAAGGTGTCAGGTGTCAAACTTGACACGAGAAGAGGGAACTGAGCATCTAATTATCTCGCTCGGGGATCTAATGTAAGAGCAAAGTGCTTGCGACATGCTCGATTTTTACTTCTCCAGAATTTGGAACAGACTCCCGTCACCCATATACGAGGTGCGACATTAAAGTAAAGAGACTGATTTTCTTTGCAAGATGTGGCAACCCTGCAGGCTTGCGTAGGCACAATATCTTTGACCTTGGTCTATAAGCTGCTTCTAGTCCAAGCGGCACATCGATGCAACTGCTCAGTCATGAGTTGTGCTGTAATAAGTTAACACGCGTTTCTGCCTCTCGTTACGGAAATGGAACCACATAATATTGCGCAACGGTATGCCATTTCTTTTTGCGTTAACTTGGGTGAAAACGCGACGACAACTTACTGTAAGCTTCAGAAGGCTTTTGGAGAGGAGGTTATTTCAAGAGCTCAAGTTTTTCATTGGTATAAGATGTTAAGTGAAGGCAGAACGAATGTTGAAGATGAAGACCGCAGAGGACGATCATCAACCTTTCGGACGGATGTCAGCTTGGCCAGGGTGTGTGAACTCGTACGATCTGATCGAAGAACTGAACATCCAACGGTTCGTCTAATAATAACTGAAGATCTTGGTATGAGAAAGATTTGTGCAAAAATGGTTCCCAGAAATCGCACAACACGTCA
The DNA here is from genome assembly GCF_023864345.2 of Schistocerca serialis cubense. Lineage (NCBI taxonomy): Eukaryota > Metazoa > Arthropoda > Insecta > Orthoptera > Acrididae > Schistocerca > Schistocerca serialis. Next base: position 103,081,524 of record NC_064643.1, on the reverse strand, counting down.
GCGAGAAACACGGAAAAATGTGACAGCCGATTTGTTGGAGCAAACGGAAATCAATCCAGAATTTTTGAGCAGTGTTATCAGTGCTGATGAAAGCTGGTTTTTTTCAGTACGCTCCAGAGACAAAACACCAAAGTTCGCAATGGTTCTCAAAGGGATCACCAGACCAAAAGAAGCTCGCATGTCAAAGTCAAAAGGGAAATGCGTGCTTGTTTGCTTCTTTGATTCCAAGTGAATAAAGAGTGGGTGCCTCCTCGACAAACAGTTAACCAATATTACTGCAAAGAAATTTTAGAAAGACTCCGTAAAATAGTTCTTCGTGGCCATGCCATGCTGATAATTGGATTCTGCATCACGATAATGGGCCATCCCATACTGCTCTGTCAGTACAGAAATTTTTAACCTGAAAACAAATTTCAGTACTGCCACAGCCACCTTATTCACCAGATATCGCTCTGTGCGACTTTTTTCTATTTCCAAGAGTCAAAACGGCGGTCAAGGGACACCATTTCAAACAACACAAGATGTCCAAAAAGCTGTGACGAGTGTCTTGGAGGATATTACAGAAGATGAGTTCCAGAAATGTTACCATCAAAGGCAGAAGCGCTGGAAAAAGGAGACCAGACTAAACTTGACTAAAACGGTAAGCAACATTTTTTTCACATCAGTGTCAATACTTTATTGTCGCACATTGTATATTCACAGACAATAGAGAAAGTTTTGCTGTGAAAATATTATTTCAAGAGGTCGGGCAACCGCAGCCAAAATTGTGTCATGGTGAATAAAATCTTTCGGACTGGCTGTTAAAATGCTTTTATTAAAAAGACACGACCGGTTTGTCATCAGTGGAAATGCATCTTCTGGTGATAGGTTTCTTTATATTTTTAAACAATTGCACGACAGAGCGAACGCTAAGAATCAGGTCCCATCGATCATCGTTTAGATTAAACTCTTGACTTAATCTTGACGATGAACGATGGGACTTAGCTCTTAGCTTTTATTTTGCCGCACCATGACAGTCTTAAAAAAACAATGAAACTCTTCAACTGAAAATGCATCTCCACTGATGAGAAACCGGTCGTGAATTTTTAATAAAAGTACGTTAACGGCTAGTGCGGAAGACTTTACTCACCGTTTTGCTGTGAGTTCTTTCTTTTTTCTGTGGAACGAGTGACAAGGAAGATTTACTGTTTGTCAGGTTATTCGCACGTCTATGGGGTAACAATACAAAGTCCAATTAATGTCAAAGTAAGATTAAGATATGAGTACGGAGAAAGATTTGACTTGAATCTCGAAATATTGTGACAAGTTCAGCCGAAAAAAGTATTTTGCCCATACATTATATTGGAACGGTTAACCAACTCTAGGCTATGGGAATTCATGTATACCCAGCGAGGTGGGCCAGTGGTCAGCATACTGGACTCGCACTCAGGGGAACGACGGTTCAGACCCGCGTCCGGCCATCCTGATTTAGGTTTTCCGTGATTTCCATAAATCGCTTCAGGCAAATGCAGGGATGGTTCCTTTGAAAGGGCACGGCCAACTTTCTTCCCCATTCTTCCTTAATCCGATGGGAACGATGACCTCGCTGTTTGGCCCCCTCCTTCCAATTCTTGGCTGAATCTAATAATAGAAATCTCGTTGAAGAGATGTGGTCATCGTTGAAGTGGACTATCGTCTGGGGAAACGTCAAGAATCCAAATATACTATTGTCCGTCAGATCGTAGAGGTAGATCACTGTAAATTCCGACGTACGAGAAACTGAGCCGACATCAGGACGCGAAATTTGTGAACGAGTGGATACCATCATGCACAGGTTTGTTAGTGTCCAAAATTCACAACAATATCTTCGGCGTGGACTGTCAATTAAAGATCGAACAGATCCATATTACGTCGAAGTGACAGAAATTATTCATCCTGGGAAACTCCGATATCTATGCACCAACAAGAATGAGGCTGATAGTACGGAACCGCTACACCAACTACGACCATTATTACACGTACACTGAACACGAGAATCATAAAATCTGAGGAAAAATGTCACGCAAGGCCAGTTGTAGAACAATGTTCCACACAAGCGACACATCATTCGGTACGCTCTCTCCTCCCCTTCCCCTCCTTCAGGTTTTAGTTGGTGTTCTTGGACTTTTACCCACTTTAATCATGTCACCAATATATTAAGTCTCTTTCGAAGCTCAGTGGTAACATACACGATTCTCATTCAGTGGACCTGGATACGATTAATGATGACAACACAAGTTTAAACCGACATGGCCACCAGTAAAATGACGTCACATCAAAATATTTATACCGAGCTCTCAGACCCACGAGATTTACTATCGACATGAATGCGCAGAGTCTGTTCTTTCGGACATCTCCGAAAGAACAGACACCAAGCGCAATCCGCGGCAGTGATACGTATCACGTAAACTGTAGATGGAGGAGGGAGAAAGAAGAGGGAAGGAACTAACCATATCAGCTGCATCGGAACGAGTGACGAATGAAAATGTGTGACGGACCGGGACGCGAACCTGGGATCCCTTGCTTACTATGCCGTTGAGTTAACCAGTGCACCACGCAGACACTGTGTTCATCACAGCGATGGGCATGAAATCACAACCTTCAGTGTGGATGCACATTTACGTTAGACGTCCAGCAGGAATCTAAAATTAGCTACGAGTAAAATGGAGAACCTGGACAGGGACTGCAGATAGGTGGCAATGTGGGTCGGACCGAGAGCGTGTCGAGACAGTCCACACATTTGCGATGAATACTGTGTTCCGGTGGCGAAGCGGTTAACGTAACTGCCTAGTAAGCAGGACATCCCAGGTTCGAGTCCCGGCCTGGCACACGTCTTCAGTCGTTGCCGCTGATGTCGCATGAAGTCCTGATGCAGCTAATATTAGTTCCTTTCCTTTCCTTTCTCCCCCTCCACCTACAATTTACATAATTTATTGTTTCCTTATTTATAAAATAACAGTTTGTTAATAAATATTCATGTACTGGTCCAACTTTTTGAGGAGATTTGGAGAACTGCGATGATACCAACTGAATGGCAGTCAGCGTTAATCCATCCTCTACACGAAAAAGGCGATCAAAAGATTGTCAGTAACTATAGGGGCATCTCATTAGTATCTGTTCCATGTAAGATTCTCTCCAAAGCGATAGAGAACAGAATAGAAGGTCATCTTCACCAACTGATTGGGGAATATCAAGCTGGTTTCCGAAAGGGCCGTTCTTGCCCAGAACAGATCTTTAACTTGAAGAACATCATCAGGTGACAAAAAAAACTGGAGGAAATAAATAAGTGGTCGTGTTTCTTGATTTTCAGAAGGCATATGACTCCATGGATCGACAGGAATTAATGAATATTTTGGAAGGCTTTGGGGTAGATGGCACATCAAGAAAGCTGATCAAACAAACTCTCACTAACACAGTGTCAAAAATAAAATTTATGGGTGAGATATCAGAACCCGTTACAATCAGAACGGGCGGAGGACAAGGACATGGGCTATCTCCACTCCTTTTCAACTGCGTCTTGGAAAAGGTTATTCGAGAGAGGAGAAAGTTGTTAGCCCAAGAAGAAACGAATGAAGAGCAGTTCAGACTTGGTCCTAAGAACAAAGGGGCGTACATTGACTGCCTTTGCGGATGACCTGGCCATTTTTGCTAACAACATAGAGCCAGCAGTGAACAATATCAATAGGCTGTTAGAAATTGATGAACAAGTTGGACTCCAGATCTCTATTCAAAAACCAAAATATATGACCAACATCTGTGATGGACCTGAATGGATGATTACCAAAATTGGACGAGGTAAGAATTTCAGGTATCTCGGTGAAGTCATCCAGGAGAATGGATTAGAATAAGAAGCAATTAATGCCAGGATAAGGAAGTTGGACCAAGCATACCAACTGACAAAGAATACCTATAACAAAAACTCTATGACTATTGGGGCCAAGTTCCGACACTATAATACAGTTGTGAAACCTAAGGGCTTATATGCGCCCGAAACTTTGACCATGAATAGACAAGGTCAAGCTGAGCGGCTGGAGAAGCGAGAGCGTAGGATATTAAGGAAAATCCTAGGTAATAGATGGGTTGATTGACAATGGTTAATGAGAGCACATGAGGACTTGTACAGCAAGACAGAACCTATCGCAGCATCCATTAAGAAGAGACGATTGCTATTTTACTGTCATCTCATGAGGATGGACGGTGACCGACTGACTGAAAGAATATGGAGTTTCATCCAATCTAAGAAAACAAGGGCAAGATGGTTCGAAGAATGTGAAAATGATCTTAGGCAGATTGGTATCTCAGAAAGAGAAATTCTGACAGGAACAAATTTAGAAGATTGGTGAACAACTACCAAGGTTTTAGAATGGCAACGTCCAAAAGACGGAGAGGACCATTATCCGAAGAGCATAAACAGTCAATTCTTGGTGGGCTCAGAAGATACTTGCAGGAAGTCGAAGCTGCAACGAGAACAAGACCTAGAAACTAAAATGAAATTGGTTGTTACCACGCAGTCCATAGACGCTCAAATCGATAATTTAAAAAAAAAATCATAGTGGATGACCATTGACAGTGAAAACTGACGGGTGTGAAAGTATACGATAATAGTATAAACATTCCAGTAAAGCTGTGTCCTCGAGCAAGAAGTTTCCGAGGTAATGGCGGATGTCCCGCAAAAGCCTCGGTTGTGGTGTCACTGCTATTGGATTGCTTTCAGCTGTGTCTTTTCCACTTCTAATTATGGTACACCCTGTATACAAATTTTGCACTTCGTCGCCTCTGGGACTCCACTCAGCTTAATGGCTCAAGCAGCCGCTTGTGTCGCTGGGGCCTTAAATCAGCCATGGTAGCATGCCACAAATTATGATTAACATGCAAGGCTGCAACTATATTACATAAAAAACAAAAATAAAATAAAATAGTGAAATCCTCAACAAGGTGGAAAGGCTTTTTGTTAGAACTGCTGAGAATTCTTCCATGGCCGTGGTCCATGGAACTCTTCTATCCATGACGTTTCGTCCAAAGTTACGTTGGACATCTTCGGAGGTGCTCCTTGTTAGGTTGGTGCACAAGTTCATAGCATTTTTGTTTTGCATGTTGATACTACTAGTTCACTGCTACCATTTCAGTTTACATATTCTCATTCTGTCATATGGAGATAGTGATTGGAGCTCTGGACGCCAGAAGATGGAGTGCCAAGTGGAGAAATAGGAACCTTTCCGACATATTCATTTGTTTGAGTTCAGTAGGGGGTTGACAGCAGCGGATGCAGCTAGAAACATTTGCGCCATATTTGGGGATAATATCGTTGGACAGAGCACGGCAAGAAAATGTTTTTCTGGTTTGAAGGACTATCGTTTTGACATTAGTGAGTCTCCAAGTCCACGAAGACCTTCGGTGTTTGATGAAAACCGCTTAAACGCATTAATCCACGATGATTGGCGCCAGTGTATTTGAGGACAGGCAGATGTGATGAACGGTGGTCATTCCACCATCGTGCTACATTTGTATGCAATGTGGATTGTTAAAAAATCGGGTGTATGGATTCAGAATGCTTAAAGCCAAAATGCCAAAAATCAGTTGGTGGTCATACGTACACCTCTGCTTGCTCTCTGCACAGCACCGACCATACCTATCCTGTATGGCTACTGGTGGCGAGCAATGTGTCTCCATGTTAACATAAGGAAAGGAGAGGAATGGTTGAGCCCAAACAAAACAGCAATACTCATCTCAAAGACCTGTGCGCATCAACAAAAGATTACGTTATCACCTGGTGCAACAGCGTTGGGGTGGTGTACTATGAATTGCTTCCCCGAGGTGTTGAATCCTGGTTCAAATGGCTCTGAGCACTATGGGCCTTAACAGCTGTGGTCATCAGTCCCCTAGAACTTAGAACTACTTAAACCCAAATAACCTAAGGACATAACACACATCCATGCCCGAGGCAGGATTCGAACCTGCGACCGTAGCAGTCGTGCGGTTCCGGACTGAGCGCCTGAACCGCTAGACCACCGCGGCCGGCTGTTGAATCCTCCCCTTAGAAAAATTTATAAAGGACAGTGCTGGAAAATCTCTTACGTTATTTGATTTTCAAACAGCTGAGCAAAATTGAACGTACTCAGACGTTTCTCTCTTTACTTATTCTGATCAACACTAAACTGACACACAATATTTTTAGCGCAACGCAATCTGACTTTCAATAAAAGAATGGCCGTGACTAACAATAAACTATACCTTTCATGAATCACTTACCTCGCACAAATCTTCGTTACTCGAACTACCGCAAAACAGCGAGCGCCACTACTGCCAGCTAAATAAAAGATTCCAACTACGGAAGGCACTAACTACTGATAGGCATTGTTAGCAAACGAAAGATTTTGATAGAGATAGAGAACAAACAATGTATTTACCTTAATAATGTTCAAAAGTCATCATATATATATATATATATATATATATATATATATATATATATATATATATATATACAGGGCTATTACAAATGATTGAAGCGATTTCATAAATTCACTGTAGCTCCATTCATTGACATATGGTCACGACACACTACAGATACGCAGAAAAACTCATAAAGTTTTGTTCGGCTGAAGCCGCACTTCAGTTTTCTGCCGCCAGAGCTCTCGAGAGCGCAGTGAGACAAAATGGCGACAGGAGCCGAGAAAGCGTATGTCGTGCTTGAAATGCACTCACATCAGTCAGTCATAACAGAGCAACGACACTTCAGGACGAAGTTCAACAAAGATCCACCAACTGCTAACTCCATTCGGCGATGGTATGCGCAGTTTAAAGCTTCTGGATGCCTCTGTAAGGGGAAATCAACGGGTCGGCCTGCAGTGAGCAAAGAAACGGTTGAACACGTGCGGGCACGTTTCACGCATAGTGATGTGAAAGATTCAGTGTTTAAACCTCCTCTACCAAGAAACGTGCCAGAACTGCGAGCTCGCATCAACAATGCTTTCGAACTCATTGATAGGGACATGCTGCGCCGAGTGTGGGAGGAACTTGATTATCGGCTTGATGTCTGCCGAATCACTAAAGGGGCACATATCGAACATTTGTGAATGCCCAAAAAAACTTTTTGAGTTTTTGTATGTGTGTGCAAAGTATTGTGAAAATATCTCAAATAATAATATTGTAGAGCTGTGAAATCGCTTCAATCATTTGTAATAACCATATATATATATATATATATATATATATATATATACTCCTTGAAATGGAAAAAAGAACACATTGACACCGGTGTGTCAGACCCACCATACTTGCTCCGGACACTGCGAGAGGGCTGTACAAGCAATGATCACACGCACGGCACAGCGGACACACCAGGAACCGCGGTGTTGGCCGTCGAATGGCGCTAGCTGAGCAGCATTTGTGCACCGCCGCCGTCAGTGTCAGCCAGTTTGCCGTGGCATAGGAGCTCCATCGCAGTCTTTAACACTGGTAGCATGCCGCGACAGCGTGGACGTGAACCGTATGTGCAGTTGACGGACTTTGAGCGAGCGCGTATAGTGGGCATGCGGGAGGCCGGGTGGACGTACCGCCGAATTGCTCAACACGTGGGGCGTGAGGTCTCCACAGTACATCGATGTTGTCGCCAGTGGTCGGCGGAAGGTGCACGTGCCCGTCGACCTGGGACTGGACCGCAGCGACGCACGGATGCACGCCAAGACCGTAGGATCCTACGCAGTGCCGTAGGGGACCGCACCGCCACTTCCCAGCAAATTAGGGACACTGTTGCTCCTGGGGTATCGGCGAGGACCATTCGCAACCGTCTCCATGAAGCTGGGCTACGGTCCCGCACACCGTTAGGCCGTCTTCCGCTCACGCCCCAACATCGTGCAGCCCGCCTCCAGTGGTGTCGCGACAGGCGTGAATGGAGGGACGAATGGAGACGTGTCGTCTTCAGCGATGAGAGTCGCTTCTGCCTTGGTGCCAATGATGGTCGTATGCGTGTTTGGCGCCGTGCAGGTGAGCGCCACAATCAGGACTGCATACGACCGAGGCACACAGGGCCAACACCCGGCATCATGGTGTGGGGAGCGATCTCCTACACTGGCCGTACACCACTGGTGATCGTCGAGGGGACACTGAATAGTGCACGGTACATCCAAACCGTCATCGAACCCATCGTTCTACCATTCCTAGACCGGCAAGGGAACGTGCTGTTCCAACAGGACAATGCACGTCCGCATGTATCCCGTGCCACCCAACGTGCTCTAGAAGGTGTAAGTCAACTACCCTGGCCAGCAAGATCTCCGGATCTGTCCCCCATTGAGCATGTTTGGGACTGGATGAAGCGTCGTCTCACGCGGTCTGCACGTCCAGCACGAACGCTGGTCCAACTGAGGCGCCAGGTGGAAATGGCTTGGCAAGCCGTTCCACAGGACTACATCCAGCATCTCTGCGATCGTCTCCATGGGAGAATAGCAGCCTGAATTGCTGCGAAAGGTGGATATACACTGTACTAGTGCCGACATTGCGCATGCTCTGTTGCCTGTGTCTATGTGCCTTTGGTTCTGTCAGTGTGATCATGTGATGTATCTGACCCCAGGAATGTGTCAATAAAGTTTCCCCTTCCTGGGACAATGAATTCACGGTGTTCTTATTTCAATTTCCAGGAGTGTATATATATCAGTTAATTATATCCAGTATTACATATTTACTCTTTCTGATGGACACACGTCCAGATCGTGTGCTCTCGAAATTCTGCCATCTCTCTCCCCACGTCCATTACTGCGCAACGCTACGCATTGTTCACATCCAACTGCCCAACACTATGATAGCGAATATTCCAACAATGCAAACCAACCACAGACTGCACAAAGCACAGTCAGTGATTTTCATACAGAGTGGCGTTACCAACATAAAAACCTAAACAGCCTACTTACAGTGTAACCACCACTGCTGACATTTATTGTCAACAACTGAGACGTCTTGCAGACGCAGTGCAAGAACAGTTACCAGGAAGACTGCGTGAAGTGATGCTGCTCCACCATAACACCCGCCCACATTCAGTTCAACTGACTGGAAACACTGTAAAGGTGCTGGGTTCGGAAGTCGTTCAAGACCCATGTTATTCACTTGGTCTTGCGTCCTCAGATGTTCATCTTTTCCGCTCTGCATCGAACAACCTTCAAGTAACTTCCTTTCTGGATGAACAAACATTGCGTGGAGCCGAATTTTTGAACACAGTCAGTAGATCTGGAGACGACACTCGTAACTATAAGGTCCTTTTGCAGCAAAATGGCGTAGTTTAATGGTTAGCATACAAAGTGCTGTACAAAAAGTCGAAGGATCGAAACTCGTGAAATACAGTGACTTTTTTATTTTTCTAGATCTAATCAAAAGAGTTCGATTATCGTTTTTATTCAATTAATTGATTCAAATGCAGTTTCGTTTACTTCTGATACTTTTCCACGTCATTATGGTCATTGCATTGACTTAATTTGTTGTTGTTTGTCTTCCTGTCTTTCTTTTTCCGTTTGGAATCTGCTTTTGTTGCCTATAAACTCCAGCCTAGTGTCAAAGATAACTGTTCATCGATTGCTGACACGGCATCCTGTGTAGCTAGTGTGAGGACAATTTCAGGTAACTAGTAACAGAAAGAAATTAAACTTCGCTTTTACCGCAAAAATTGAAATTTTGCTGTGGAAGATGGCTACGCAACTAAACATATTATGAACTTTTTCTGTCTTTAGTTTTCTAGTGGAGTCAGCCTTAAATGCTGCGAACAAAGTGATCGCGGTTTTAGTTCTGCTGCACATTGTTGATCGCCGTTTTGCCTGATACGTAGACATCACGAGGTTGAGGTTAGGCTAGGACATGAGTTAAAATTCAGGGCTACAAAACCCGTCGTCTGCCCCAGTTCAGTCAGTGGTCACTTAAAATCACGTGTCTTCCATTTCCGTCATACGTCGCGGCGGCAGCTTCCAACACTGCTCCGCGTTGCACATTAACAGCATTTGTGAAGTTACCCGCCGTGTGTGTGTGTCGGACATAATCGAGCGGTAGCCGGCAGTGGGTGCGGCAACATTGCAGCGGCAAGTGACAGATGTCAACTATCAAGTAATTTTAGTCGTAGTTTACGTGGGGCTTCCAAAGCCGGATTTCGTAAACCAATTTCCCAATACCACTTCTGGGTGGTCATGTAAACACTTCAAAATCGATTCTGGAAATCCGCTTCTAGTTGACGGTTTTCCAATTCCGCAATCAATTTTCGCTTCCACGTAAACGCAACCGGTTTTGAAACGTGTTTAGATTGTCACGTTACATCTTGTTTTCAGAATACTCGCTTAATATGGACTTAGTGAAGGAGAAGTAGAAATCTTAGACTGAACATGAAGCTATGTACCGCTCAGGGTGTGTGTCATTCAGCACACCTCGCACACCCGAACTCCAATGTGGGGGTTCACCGTCATGTTGGGAGATGATGCCGTTCTATCTGTGGTCGTAGGAACTGTCTGAGCATATCCTGGTCTTACTGTTATGGTGGATTTCTCTGCGAGGAAAAACGGACCTATGAGCCTATCGTTCATTAGGCAACACCAAGCATTAAGCTACGGGATATGATGGATGTGCTGTGGTGTGTTGTGTTGGTTTTTCGGGACCAGTTTCTAATGTGGCGATTCACACGTCCAGGAAACTTGGAACATTGCTTCATCTGAAAACAGGTACCTTTTGAGGTAGTCATTGTCAACATCTGTGGATGCCAGCATGGAACACAAAAAAGCAAACCACAAATGGCGATTATTTGATTACAGTGCTTGTGCCATTTGTACTTTGTACGTAAAAAGGCGTAATCTCTTATGTAATACTTTATGGACAGTTGATATAGCTTCGCCGGCCAGAGTGGCTGAGCGGTTCTAGGCGCTACAGTCTGGAGCCGCGCGACCACTGCGGTCGCAGGTTCGAATCCCGCCTCGGGCATGGATGTGTGTGATGTCCTGAGGTTAGTTAGGTTTAAGTGGTTCTAAGTTCTAGGGGACTGACGACCTCAGCAGTTAAGTCCCATAGTGATCAGAGCTATTTTTGATATTGCTTCCTGCAATTTACTTGATGCACGATGTACTAACTTCCGGGAGCTGGGCTGAAATGCAGCACGCATTGTGTCAACACGTTCTTGAGGGACGTCCCCTTGAGGTGGGTCTTTGACACTGCCTGTCTCTTTAAAGTTTTTGAACATGCTCTTTGTGCTTGTTTCTGTCAGCGGTGCTCTCTCATACTGGAGTCAATAACCCCACAGTACCATTGTCACAGTTTTGGATTCTGCATACCAGATGACACATTACGACTTCGCGTGGCCTGCCGCCATTTTGATGCACTCCCAGTGAAATCTGCAACAAAGAACAAGGGGGGAAAAAACTTTGAAAGCAGCTAAATGTCTTACAATAAACCACGATTCACTGTCTCTAACAGTTTCGAATATACGTTTTTGTTTTAATGAAAGCGGTATATAGCAGACACCCTGCATATCGTCATTACGTCCAGAATGAGTAATAACAGTGTATTGAACAATAATAATCATTATTCTCGATCACTTATAATTCAAGAATAAGGAAAAATCGTAATTTTGACACTTTTAACGAGAAAGTAAAACTGCGGAAATCCGGAGACAGCGCAGGCATACAGGCTGTTCGGAAATACAAATTTCTAGGGCTTCCAGAGGGGAGTGACTAGATGATATTTTGAATTGGAACCCATGTCCGGAAAGGCGCCGTTTCCTTGATATAGCCGTTTGAAAAGTTGTTTGCTGGGCAGACGTGCAATAAGATAGTCACGTGAGGGGGAGGGGGTGGTTGCGTCATTTGACCTCCACCCTGCCTCTTTGGCCAGGTTCGTGCCTCACTGACGTGTCTGTAAGTGTTTGAGCACTTCGGTTGAGTACACATTTGTAGAAAACACCGACACGATTCTTCTGAATGGCGGAGTTCACGGTAATGGAAGAGCTGCTCGTCGCCTTTATCAAGATACCTCTCCACAACGTCCGACTCCGTCGCATACTCTTTTCGTCATTATTACACAACGGCTTCGAGAAACAATAGCTTCACTGTCAGCAGGCGTGAGTGTGGTGCTCCAAGGAGACGGCGCACATCCAAACTGGAACAGGCCGTACAGCATCATGTCGAAGAGGACCCGTCAGCGAGTACACGAGCAATTTTTCTGGCTATTAAGGAGTGCAGTCTAGCAAGTGCACCGAATCTTGCCTAACCAATTACTTTAAAACGGTCGCTGTGAAATCTTATGAGACTTAACTGCTAAGGTTATCAGTCCCTAAGCTTACACACTACTTCACCTAAATAATCCTAAGGACAAACACACACACCCATGCCCGAGGGAGGACTCGAACGTCCGCCGGGACCAGCCACACAGTCCATTACTGTAGCACCTCAGACCGCTCGACTAATCCCGCGCGGCAACGGTACGTTTCCGGACATGGGTTCCAATTCAAAATATTATCTCCTCACTCCCCTCTGCAAGCCCTAGAAGTTTCTAACGAGAATTTCCGAACACGCTGTAAGTCCGTAAACTGAAGTGGGGTTTAGGTCCGGCGAACGCGAAGGGTAGGCAGATGGGAAAACACTGCGCCTCTTCAGAACCATCTGTCGTGGAATCTGTTCTTGGGAAGACGACGGACATTTTGCGTCTTTTCTCTCAATTCTGCTAGCTCTGACTACAAGTTTTCCTTATTGCTTTGTTTGTTGCTATAGACAACGTCGTCATAAAGCATGCTACACATCAGTGCGTCGAACTATATGGGCTGAAGATGTGTGTGTGTGTGTGTGTGTGTGTGTGTGTGTGTGTGTGTGTGTGTGTGTGTGTGTGTGGATGCGTATGATAAAGTTTGAGTTGTAAGAAATATACGGAATGTACTCTAATACCGTGTTCATGTATCTAGAGCACCATCAATACAGTATATGTACTATGCAAACCTTTTATGTATGTGAGAGCAGCTTTCAGGAAAGGAAAAAAAAAAAAACAAGTGCAAGAAAACTAAGCTCATAAGCGTGCCGTGGGAAAACAGTACGGTGAGGTGCTGCACAGCAAAGGTGGACGATGTGTCATCGCCTGCATCGTTCCTCTCTCTGTGATTCCCTACTGTTCAGAAGACTATAATCAGGAGCGGTCGCGGCTGCAGACCCGGGTCCAGATCTAAGAGAATGAAGTAAATGACACAGGAATGACCTGGCGGAAAATGGAGGAGCGCCGCCGTGCTTTTTCCCCCCTTGTTACTGGAGCACAATTACCCGCGGTGAGACAGCACATCGCCAGGGGTTTGGCGGCCGCGGGCCGTGCCGGACCCGGTGTACAGCACACCGTGTTCCGTACACAGCTCCTGTCACACGGCGGAAGACGGGCGCCACCGCATCTCCTACCCGCACCTGCAAACGCTGCTCAAAGTGTTCACCTGTCCCGATTATAATATAAATTACTGAGCAAATCAACATCACTAAGTTAGTGAATGTAGCACACACATATCAAGTATTAAGTCTTTTACGCGTTCTGGTTAAATGTTCTGGGGCCGCCGTTCATACTTCCGTTTACATAAGAAAGGAAAAGATTCACCATGCAGCAACTACATGTACGAGGACATGTGTGGTGGAGTCGAGTGAGGGAGAGAAATACGGGCAGCGAGAAGAGACAGTGGGACATGGCGGCGTATATCTTGAGTCGCAGGCTGTGGCACCTTCAATTGCAGCTGCGATTGCCCGCGGGTGTTTTGTCTCACTATCGCATAAGTTCTTATGGTGATTTACGCCTCACGAACGGTAAACGTCACGATCTCTGTTAGAAGCATGAGTGCTCGCTTACAGCTCTGTGCACAAGAAGGCGGCTGCACGACGCCGTTTCGCCCAGAGGGAGATGGAGTGCGTAACGTGCTGTGCTGTGCTGTGCTGTCTGGCTGTCCCGCGTCACACGCTCCAGCCGTCCTCCCAAGTGCGCTTTCACAGGTGGCTGGCGTTTATTGTTACTCTGCTGCTAATGCATGTAGCTGGACTAGGGGATTAGAGCGTTGTGTAGTTGTTCTTTCCCGAAGCAGTCATTATTTCCTTCGTCAATAGCCACGTGAATGTGACGTGGACCTACACTACTACTACCACTTCTTCTCTCACGCTAGTCGTCTCTGCGACCGCACCTGGAACTCTGCGTTATGGATTCAGCAACTAGTTAGTTCTTGGTCTGCCGCTCATGCAACTGGCCCTGACTTTGAGGATACTGTTTGAAAATCGTTCGTGGACAGGTCGAAAGTGCTGTTGCATCAGACAGTGGCAACGAAATTGAAAGTGAACATAATTCAGAATCGGGACAGTGGGAAAGTGAAGACGAGTCTGTTTTGCCACATGTGAAATCCTTGAAGTGATCAAGACAGAGTTGTAGAGATTGAATCTTTAGCTAAAGGTTCTGCTGGAAATACGTTAAATTGAAACAAATTTCGCTCGTCGTCGAAGCGTCTTTCGGCGATGACCAATGGCGTTATTTATCCGCAAAAGGTTTCAGCAAGTACAAAGAAGATCTCTGAGAAAGAAACTAAAAATCTGAAAAGTATTATTGTAATTTTAATTCTTTTAATATTTTACGGCAGTTTTTTATGTTTTTATTACTGCAGGTATAATGAACAATAAAAATATAGCAAAAAGTGGAGTGCATCGTATATGAATTTTTATATCATTAACACTGTCATGTAATATTCTGTTCATTTTGTGCAGTTTTTTTCGTAAAAATAAACTTTAAAAATTATTTGAATATATTTCTGTGTGGTATTAATGCAACCTTTTACATAAGAAATTGAACTGTTTCACTGAAATTGCTGAACGCAGTTTAATAGCTATTTAAATATAGCGCTCCTGGAACAGAGTGTGACAAAATGACGACGTGACAGACTCAGGGTTAAGGTGCCATTCAAGTGGAGCGGCTGTGGCAACGTGAACGCCGCGGCTATAGCGATGTACAGTCATGCTCAAAAGTATCCGAACGACTTGAATTGCATTTCGCCTGATTCACATGCAACCCACATAACGCAGCTGTCTAGCAGGTCCTCTAATCGCTCATTAGTACAGTCGTTTGACTATTGAAAATTGTTCTAACAAGTCACCACTAGAAAACACTGCTCTGTATCGCAATAATTCAAGATGCAAAGTAATACCACGATACTAGTAATATCAGGGAACACCTTATTACCGATAAGGCTGTCCTTAAGCATTGTAAGCTCACATTTATTGCAACAAATGACATACCTGAAATGTTACCACTCTCATTATTACGTCAGATTGGTAATGCACGTACTACGTTCATCGTATTCATGATTTCCTCATCAAAGTAACATACCATGCTTGTTATTTAACACAAAATGACATTAAAAATTTAAGTTATTCACGAGCAGCTATTTGAGAATATGTATGAACTTCAAATGACACGACGAACCGTCTCGTTCTGCAAATGGATTCAAACTCAGGTCATGCAGACTAAGATTTCGTGACTGACGGAAACTAACAGTCATTCCTGACTAGGCATACAGACAGTGATATACCTCGGTTTTGAAAGTATCAGTTGGCAAATATCAACTTTAAATTTCATAACGTAAACATTTTTAAAGGACGCGAATTCCTACCCAGCATCTATTGTCCCTATTAACAACCTACGAGAGATGTTAAATATTGCTTCCTCACAAGTAACTTACTTGAAATGCCGTGAGGTAAAGCTTTGTGTTGGACAGGGATTCGAACCCAGAACCTAATCGGATTGTTATCGAGGCACAATCAACTGCGACATATCCGTTTTTCTCGGCGGTAACTAGATGAAATGACGAGACGAAACATTACTTTTTTCGTTGTCTGGACTCTAACGTGGCACCTATATTTGTTATATTCTAGAGAAAACGAACGTTAAATATGGGTTTGTTACACCAGCAGCGACATGTGAGCATGTTTGTACTAGAAATAATATGACGAAGAGTTCAGTGCTGACTGGGAATCGAACCCCACACATATCGTTGTTGACTACACACAAAGAGATGTCAGCTACCGAATTTTTCTTCACCATTAGTGTTAACAACGAATGAAAATGCATTAAAAATCAAAATTATTATCCACCAACAGATAGGTGTTCTCATGCTAGAGCTTGATAACACATAATGAAAACCTTGATGCCGGGGCAGGATTCGAACCCATTCACGCGCAATATGTAGAGATGTTGAGGATTGTCCAGTTTTGAACAAACAACAAGGTGTATTGTCACGAAGGGATCAAATTCCGCATTAAGGGCGGTCTGAGTTGCATTCCCAGTTCGGAACCAATTTTATCGACATACAGAAGCTCAAATAAAAAATGGAATAAGTGGCCTGTGACCCTACTTAGCGTTTGTTTCGTCACTAGAAATAAATATCTAGTATAAGATAGGTTACTGGTGATAGAGTTCCCACATTTCGCCACTCCTGACTTTATTGTGGTTCAACCTAACGTCTACTTGGTAGAGAAGCAATATCATGTTGAATGTAAATTTCAGACCACAATGCCATTATACCTTATTCACTTGGCGTAGCCAGAAGAGAACAGAATCTGTCTCTACCTAGTAAAAATAATTAGCAGAAGTTGGACTCGAACCCAGACCACCATCATACGAATCTAGCATCAATCCAACTTTTTTTTTTTGCCTTTTTTCCTTTATTAAAACAACCATATATGAACATAAGCACAAAAACAAAATATTGAAGTGCTGGAATTGATTCAACACGAATTGTACCCTACAATACAATGAAGAACACATTTCAATATAGTGCCATTTGTAAGCTTACAAAATAGAACATAAATAGTAAACTGACAATAGCCTCTTCAGTCCAGACAGAGACATAGATCCGAAACGCAAACATATATATGATTGCTTGTCTTAACTGGAATGACAGTTCTGTCATTTGATTCATAACCGTCCAGACCCAAAGTCATTTGGAGCGCACAAACGGATAACAAGAGATGCACAGGAACATAAATTAATGAAAACGTCATAATGAAGTTAATAACACCATTGAGAAGTCGCGAGTAGTCCTAGGAACTGGTATAACCCCTTATTCGTTTTGTATTTTGTTCGCTACATAGTCTTGCATGTTATTTGTGTCCTTACCGGCATCGAGAATTACCCTACGCCTTGTTTTTCAAAAATTATGTCTAACATGTTAGCAAACATCTTCCTGAAATTTGGGTAACGTTTCATCTTCCAGCGTGCCGTTCCCGTATAAGCCTCGAAACTAATGAGATTATCTTCACTATTGTGCATGATGGTATATGTCACAAACTGTCCTAACATCCACATCACGGTGTTGTTCTTGGTAGCGGGAAAATGTTTCGCGTCCGGCCAGAGCAGTATGTCGGTGCAGTGGCTGGGCTGCTGCGAGTAATCAGGCCCAGCCTCTGCTGCACCCATTTCCAGTTAATGAGATGACCACCACAAGTGAAGCGATGACGTAAGGTGTCGACCAGTCCACAGCGGACGCATTTATCACTGTCACTTAAACCGATTCTATGCAACCTTTCATTAGTGGGTATAACATCGTTTACCACTTTATGCCATGTGGACGCCACTTCAGCAGTGTGGACGGTTAAACTTATGTTGTCCCAAACTGCCTTCCAATGAACACTCGGGTATTTAAGTTCAATGGGATTCCGAACTATTGGAGACGTCCATCTTTTTAATAACAGGTGCGTCGTCGGTAAATCCTGCGTGAAATAATGTCCATCAATATAGCTTACTTCAAGAAAAAACTGCTTGACATGTCGTAGTTTGTAATGTATTTTACCTTCATCAATGGGTGGATGCGTATCCGGGAGTTGTAAGGTTCGGAAGAGCCAACTGGTTATGCTGAGAGGTTCCTTGTCCAACAAATGGGTGATTCGTTTAATATATAACGCAGTACACTTTCGGGTAATGTCAGGCATGTTTAGTCCGCCGGCCTGTCTGGAAGACGTCAGCGTGGTGTATTTCACTTTGAACAGATGCCCTTGCCAGATAAATCTATTAGAGAGTTTCACCACGTGTTTGGCCTGCATCTTGGGGACTGGAAATAGTTGGGCCATATAGTACGCTTTACTGAATATATAACTGCTGAGGAGTAGTATGCGTTGGAGAATGTTAACGGACCGCCACTTGATTTCATAGATGGCACCTTGCATTTTATTGGTGACCTGCTTCCAATTTTTTGCATTCATTTTTAGCGGGCATTTGTCGATAATCATCCCCAGAGTGGTGTGGGTTTCGACACGCTTCGCCCAAGGTATAATAACTGCGTCGAATCCTCGAATGTTGACAAAGGTGCATTTACCGGCGTTGATTTTAGCACCAGAAGCACGACAGTACTCGTCTACCACGGTCTTAAGGGTTGATACGTCTCCGTCGTTGCGCAATAATACTCCGACGTCGTCGGCGTACGCACGAACCACGAAGGACGTCCCGGCGATCGAAAAGCCTGCAAGTTTGTCATGAACAGAGCGTAAGAGCGGCTCGAGCGATAAAACAAATAACATCATGGAGAGAGGGCTCCCCCTGCGGCACTCCTCTTTGGACCTCGATGGGTTGAGTAAGCTGTCCATTTACGCTGATTCTGGTTGTAATGCCCGTGACGAAATGTTGCACGACATTTATAACCCGTTGCTCAAAACCACAACGCTGCAGTAGCTGTAGGAGGTACTCGTGGCGGACGCCATCAAAAGCCTTGCAAAAGTCGATAAACAGCAATGCGAGATTCACGTTAGTGACTGACGCTATGGCTATTACATCTCTATATTCCGAAAGGGGCGTCATAATAGTGCGACCAGGGATGCATGATTGATGGTTGTGAATCACTTGCTTCATCAACGGAGACAATCTGCTGTTGAGTGCTCTGGCGAGGTTTTGTAATCAAAATTGAGTAAAGTAATAGGTCGGAAGTTATCTAAGGTTTTTCGGTGTTTGCTTTTTGGTATCAATACAATTCGGCCTTCCTTCAAGTCGGCCGGCACGTCACTCCCTCGCATCGCTTCATTGAGAACGTCTGTAAATGCGTGTCCGATTATGGGCCAGAAGCGCACATAAAATTCCCGTGGAAAACCATCAGGGCCAGGGGATTTATTTGATGGCGAGCCAGAAATCAGTTCAAGGACTTCGTCTGGAGCAAAATCGTGTACGACCGCCGAGTTGTCCGCAGGCGTGACTACGGTGGGCAGAGCACTCACGATATCGCCGCCGTCATCACCATATGTATCGCATTGCGAGTACAGATCCGTGAATTACCGGTAAACTGCAGTAAGAATATCACTATGTCGGGTCGAACGGAGTCCATCATCTGTGTCCAGCTCCCCGATAAAAGCTCGCTTGCGATGGGCACGATGTTTTATGAGGTGATACAGCGATTCAAGTTCGTCCTCTTGAAGCCATTTTGCTTTAGATCTGATCTTCAGCCCTTCAAGCTGCGTTCGCTTTATGCCTATAAGCTTCGCCTTTATTTGTTTGATGTCGTCAGCTGTGTGTTGGTTGGTGTCGTAGTCGCAAATGTTCTCAGAGATGTACAACTCTCGCAGAACTGTTTGGTAAAAATCAATCGTGCGTTTGACATCTTGCGCCCGTTGCCAACTGTAGTTTCTTAAAGATAATCGCATTTTCCGTTTGACCACAGCATTCCACCAGGCTATCTTGCTCGGATATCTGCAGCATTGCTTGAGACAATCCGCCCATGTCGTGGAGACTTGGGAGAGCTACCCAAAGCGAAATTCTTCCATCTGGTGTGCATGATGTATGAGACACGCGAAATACCTTCAAACTTAAAGAAGAAAGTAACAATTCCGCTTCCAAAGAAAGGAGATGCTGACAGATGTGAAACTTACCGAACTATCAGTTTATTAGGTCATAATTTAAACACTAACATGAATTACTTACAGAAGAATGAAAAAACTGGTAGAAGCCGACCTTACAGAAGATCAGTGTAGATTCTGGAGAAATGCAGGAATACGGGAAGCGATGCTGTCCATATGACTTACTTTAGACGATAGGAAAAGTAATGCCAATCTACGTTTATAGCATTTGTGGACTTGGAGAAAGCTTTTGAGAATGTTGACTGGAATACTCTCTTTGAAACCAGACGGCAGTTACAAGAGTCGAGGGGCATGAAAGGGAAGCAGTGGTTGCGAAGGGCGTGAGACAAGGTTGTAGCTTATCCTCCATGTTATTCAGTCTGTATATTGAGCAAGCAGTAAAGTAAATCAAAGATTATTTTGGAGTAGGAACTAAAGTTCAGGGAGAATGACAAAAAATGGCTCTAAGCACTATCGGACTTAACATCGGAGGTCATCAGTCCCCTAGAGTTAGAGCTACTTAAACCTAACTAACCGAAGGACATCACACACATCCACGCCCGGGGCAGGATTCGAACCTGCGACCGTAACAGCAACGCGGTTCCGGACGGAAGCGCCTAGAACCGCTCGACCACAGTGGCCGGCTGGAGAATGACATTGTAATTCTGTCATAGACGGCAAAAGAATTGGGAGAGCAGCTAAATGGAATGGCAGTGTCTTGAAAGGACGATATAAGAAGAACATCAACAAAAGCACGAAAAGAGTAATGGAATGCAGTCGAATTAAATAAGCTGATGCTGATCGAATTAGAGCGAGTAATGAGGCACTTAAAGTAGTAAATGAATTTTTTTTGGGATGCAAAATGACTGCTGATGGCCGAAGTAGAGAGGATATGAAATGTGGATTGGAAATGGCAAGAAAAGCTCTTCTGAAGAAATTTGTTAAGCTCGAATATAGATTTAAGTGTTAGGAATCGTTTCCTGAAGGTATTTGTCTGGAGTGTATCCATGTATGGAAGTGCAACGTGGATGATAAACAGGTTAGACAAGAAGAGAATAGAATAAAGTGTTACAGAAGAATGCTGAAGATTAGATGGGTAGATGACATAACTAATGAGGAGCAGTTTGCGCCGCAACCTGACTAGCAGAAGGGATCGGTTGATAGGACACATTCTGAGACATCAATGGATCACCAGTGTAGTACTGAAGGGAAGAGTTGGGGCTAAGAATCGTAGAGGGAGATCAAAGGCCAATACGATAAGCAGATTCAGAAGGATGTAGGTCGCAGTAGTTATTTGGAGATGGAGGGGCTTACAGAGAATAGAGTAACATGGAGAGCTGCATCAAACCAGACCTTCATATTGAAGACCACAACAATAACGACACTGCTAATATTATTCAACCTTATCACAGTACCGACTTCGTCAACAGTTCTCGAATGCCATAAATGTACTTTATTCCTGGTTTTTCTTTCTTTCTTCTATTTTTTAAAAAAAGAACGAAAATTAGCATCAGTATCTCGATAGGAAAAAAGTGATAAGAAGTACATAAAAATACTTTCTATTTTGATAAAAATCTCTTTCGAATATCGTGAACCAAGTGCAGCATTGATTACTTATTCTTCACAATTACAGCCTATTATCTGAAAAGCTAAAATAGGCCATACAAATCACATTTTCCTGGATAATAAGAGGTACATATTAACTATTTCTTTTGTATTTATTTTTTAATAACTCTAACTACTCCTCTTACTACTACAAAACTATAGAAAAACTAGAACCAGTTACCCAACTACTAATACTGGTATTAGTACTACAGAATCTGTTCTGTGTTTCTTCATTTATTTTGGTGCATTTAATGGTTATTTCTGCTACTGCATCCACAGCCATGCTACCTCAGACAATAGACATTGTCTGCTGGATTCCTTGGACATCAGGCAGCGTGTCAGCGGCGTTCGCACTATAAGAAGCAATTCCACCAGTCACTGTTACATCTTAAAGTCCACACTTCCTTGATCACTTGCACCAGAGCAATACAAATTCTTGAGAAACTATTTCATTCAGTGATTACTGGCCTCAGTTGTGTTCTCTCGATCCGCAGAGTACGTGTCTAGTCGGAATGGTTGCTTGCTGACGAAAGGTTGAATACCTCGATAAGTCTTCTTTGACTCTCGTGGACACTGCAGCTGCAATATAGTCAA
The DNA here is from genome assembly GCF_023864345.2 of Schistocerca serialis cubense. Taxonomy (NCBI): domain Eukaryota; kingdom Metazoa; phylum Arthropoda; class Insecta; order Orthoptera; family Acrididae; genus Schistocerca; species Schistocerca serialis. Next base: position 103,059,478 of record NC_064643.1, on the reverse strand, counting down.
AGATGTTCCAGATCGAATCGCTTGTTAGTGTTACTTCAGGATCCAACATCATTAATGCCTGACGGACATTACTCACTGCATCTTCATAGAGCAGGAAATTCGGTTTTGAGCCCTGGTCCGGTACAAATTTTCATCGTTGTTCTTCCATTATCCAGATGATGGTTGTCTATATACATATGTATGTATCCGATGACACTGAGCAAGTGACTTTCAATTAAAATGTCTCGCATGTATGGGAATATCCATAATGAATGTGCAAGTGCAGGTTGCGAACACGTGTTTGATGACATATGGTAGTTTTGGTCAGGCTGTAAAGCGTGATTGGCTAGCCTAAAGGTAAGGCGATCGCTTTTGATTAGCAGGAAATCTGGGTTCGAGTCCCAGTTTGGCAATATTTTTCATTGTTGTTATTCCATTATACATCTGATGATTATCCATATTTGTAACTGTATATACCTGTCGTGGAGATATGGAAATGATAGATGGAGACGTCAGGTGGCTTTCTCAGATAGGGGCAATGATGATAAATGCAGGAAAGAGCATGGTTGGTCACAACCACTTCAATAGATGTAACAGTGATGTTGTCTGGTAGTACAGTGGATCACCTGATCCAGAGCATAATCACATGTAGGGAGTCTGATGCCAAATTCAATGCTTTCCGAGAGGGAAGGGGGGTTGGGTTGTTTGGGGGAAGAGACCAAACAGCGAGGTTATCGGTCTCATCGGACTAGGGAAGGAAGTCGGCCGTGCCCTTTCAAAGAAACCATCGCGGTATTTGCCTGGAGCGATTTAGGGAAAACACGGAAATCCTAAATCAGGATGGCCGGACGCGGGATTGAACCGTCGTCCTCCCGAATGCGAGTCCAGTGTGCTAACCACTGCGCCACCACGCTCGGTCTGCTGCCAAAGGAATGGTAAGTGTTGTCAGCAGCTGGAATAGGATCTGCACAAAGAATAAGTGGGAGTACTGAAGCGTTAAATATGTTAAATTTTAATGATGTGAATGAAGTCTTAGTACTAAATCAGTAATGGATCCACTGCTTGCAATTTGTATGAATGGAGTTGTCTTGTCATTTGTGTTGGACACAGGGGCTGGTATTGAGCATGTCTGTATTTCGGAGCTGTGAAGGAGGGGTTCTTGGTCTATAAGGCCTTTAGAATAGACGAAAGTGATAGAGACAATCATTGGAAAAAGCGAAGCGTTGAGGTGGAAAGACAAGTCGTCTTTGAATTTCAGTATCTGGGATATGGGTTTTATGAGAATTTTGTTATTCTGCCTAGGTTCGCAACTGAAGCGATTTTAGGAGTGGATTTTTTATCAAAGCACCAAGCAGTGATGAACTTGGATTCCAGTGAAGTAAATTTGAAGAATAACGGATCTATGATGGAGCTATTGTTTGATGTATGTACAGTTAGAGAAAAGAATTGCAACTATTGTCTAAAGATTCTCAGCAGAGTCGTCTCTCAATCTCAAGTTTGTTGAACTGGGAGTATCACCCATTGAATGTATTACAACATCTTTCATTAGCGTTTTCAGAGCATCCAGCTATTATTAGAAGTTTCTATCATCAGTTTTCAGTCAGTAAGCATAGGAAATTATTTTTCAAACATTATTCTACACCGTTAATTTACAAAGAGAGAGTAGAGACAGAGGTTAAAAGATGTTACAACAGGGTGCCATAGAACTTGCTGTAAGTTTATATGTCTAATCCATTGTCATGTTGGATTCTGAATAAACAATTAGTCTCATTCTACCTGAAACCGGCAGTCTCCGAACATCGGATTAACTTTTACTAAATTTCATAGTCATGTATTTTAGTACAGTTAACCTATAGATGGTTGTTCCTGCTACTGCATCCACCCTCACAGCCACAGCCATTGTCTGCTGGGCTCCGTAGACGTTGGAAGATTTGAGTGCAAGTTAAAGGCAGTTCGAACTGCGTTCTGCATGTGAGAAATATATGCAGTTTTTGTATTATAGCTCTTGTTATCAATTCCATAAGCTAACTTCTAGATTTAATGTGAGTTTGACTCTCTTTATAAGTGCTTTCACAAAATTTTCCCTGTTGGTTTAAAAAAGATATTAAAGATGTGTGTAGACCATGCCTTGATTGTAGAGAACAGTTAGCAAAGTCATAACAAAGTGATGGTTGGAGAAAGTATTTAAGGATTTTGGAGTGACTGTTAATTGTAGAGATCAGAGATTAGTGGGAAGCAAGTTAAATTCCTTTCACATATTGTTACTGTGGCAATAATTCAGCCTGACCCAGTCAAGGTTGAAACCATTCATGATTTTCTTGCTACTTTACTAGAAAGCATATTCATTCATTTCTTGATTTGTCAAATTTTTATAAACATTTCATGTATTTGAATATGTTGCCTTCATATCATCTTTGTGCGCCAATGGGTAAGAAGTTTCATTGGGACTGGGATGCCCGAGCACAGACTAAATTGCAAGGTGTGAAATAGCCTCTTCTTAATATTCCTATACTGCCTCATCCTGATTTGCGTAAGGAATTTTGTCTTGGTCATTTCAATAAGCGGAGCAGAACTCTTTCAATAATTTGAGATATATGGTGATGTGTGCCATATGGCTATTGATTTTGTGACAACGGTGTTCTTGAAGTGTGAATGTATTTGTTGTGACATTTAGTTGGAAGCTTTGGCTCTCATGTCAGTATTCACTAAATTTCCTTGTTATTTATTTACAGGAGACTATGGGCTTGGGACAAAGAATGAGAGAGGAGAAAGACTAATTGGGACGTGTAACAAGTTTCAGCTAGTAATAGCGAATACTCTGTTCGAGAATCATTAGAGGAGGCGGTATACTTGGAAAAGACCGAGTGAAATTACATCATGGTCAGACAGATTCCGAAATCAGATACTGCATTTTAAGGAGTACCCAGGAGCAGTTATATAGACTCAGATGACAATATACACTCCTGGAAATGGAAAAAAGAACACATTGACACCGGTGTGTCAGACCCACCATACTTGCTCCGGACACTGCGAGAGGGCTGTACAAGCAATGATCACACGCACGGCACAGCGGACACACCAGGAACCGCGGTGTTGGCCGTCGAATGGCGCTAGCTGCGCAGCATTTGTGCACCGCCGCCGTCAGTGTCAGCCAGTTTGCCGTGGCATACGGAGCTCCATCGCAGTCTTTAACACTGGTAGCATGCCGCGACAGCGTGGACGTGAACCGTATGTGCAGTTGACGGACTTTGAGCGAGGGCGTATAGTGGGCATGCGGGAGGCCGGGTGGACGTACCGCCGAATTGCTCAACACGTGGGGCGTGAGGTCTCCACAGTACATCGATGTTGTCGCCAGTGGTCGGCGGAAGGTGCACGTGCCCGTCGACCTGGGACCGGACCGCAGCGACGCACGGATGCACGCCAAGACCGTAGGATCCTACGCAGTGCCGTAGGGGACCGCACCGCCACTTCCCAGCAAATTAGGGACACTGTTGCTCCTGGGGTATCGGCGAGGACCATTCGCAACCGTCTCCATGAAGCTGGGCTACGGTCCCGCACACCGTTAGGCCGTCTTCCGCTCACGCCCCAACATCGTGCAGCCCGCCTCCAGTGGTGTCGCGACAGGCGTGAATGGAGGGACGAATGGAGACGTGTCGTCTTCAGCGATGAGAGTCGCTTCTGCCTTGGTGCCAATGATGGTCGTATGCGTGTTTGGCGCCGTGCAGGTGAGCGCCACAATCAGGACTGCATATGACCGAGGCACACAGGGCCAACACCCGGCATCATGGTGTGGGGAGCGATCTCCTACACTGGCCGTACACCACTGGTGATCGTCGAGGGGACACTGAATAGTGCACGGTACATCCAAACCGTCATCGAACCCATCGTTCTACCATTCCTAGACCGGCAAGGGAACTTGCTGTTCCAACAGGACAATGCACGTCCGCATGTATCCCGTGCCACCCAACGTGCTCTAGAAGGTGTAAGTCAACTACCCTGGCCAGCAAGATCTCCGGATCTGTCCCCCATTGAGCATGTTTGGGACTGGATGAAGCGTCGTCTCACGCGGTCTGCACGTCCAGCACCAACGCTGGTCCAACTGAGGCGCCAGGTGGAAATGGCATGGCAAGCCGTTCCGCAGGACTACATCCAGCATCTCTACGATCGTCTCCATGGGAGAATAGCAGCCTGCATTGCTGCGAAAGGTGGATATACACTGTACTAGTGCCGACATTGTGCATGCTCTGTTGCCTTTGTCTATGTGCCTGTGGTTCTGTCAGTGTGATCATGTGATGTATCTGACCCCAGGAATGTGTCAATAAAGTTTCCCCTTCCTGGGACAATGAATTCACGGTGTTCTTATTTCAATTTCCAGGAGTGTAGTAGTGATGAAGAGTAGGCTGATGTTCAAGACATTAGTCAGGAAGAATCAATACACAAAGAAGTGGGATATGGAAGTACTAAGGAATGAAGAGATGCGGTTGAAGTTCTCTAAGGCTATAATACAGCAAGGAGGAATAGTTCAGTAGGCAGTACAGTTGAAGAGGAATGTACATCTCTAAAAATGGCCATCACAGAAGTTGGGAAGGAAAACATAGGTACAAAGAAGGTAACCGCGAAGAAACCATGGGTAACAGAAGAAATACTTCAACTGATCGATGAAAGGAGTAAATACAAAAATGTTCCAGGAAACTCAGGAATACAGAAATACAAGTCGCTGAGAAATGAAATAAATAGGAAGTGCAGGGAAGCTAAGACGAAATGGCTGCAGGAAAAGTGTGAAGACTTCGAAAAAGAAATGATTGTCGGTGACATTTAAAGCAAGGGTGGTAATATTAAGAGTGTAACGGGAATTTCAATGTTAAATGCAAAGGAGAGAGTGGATAGGTGGAAAGAATACACTGAAAGCCTCTATGAGGGGAAAGATTTGTCTGATGTGATAGAAGAAGAAACAGGAGCCGATGTAGAAAAGATAGTGGATACAATACTAGAATCAGAATTTCAAAGAGCTTTGGAAGACTTAAGATCAAATAAGGCAGCAGGCATAGATAGAATTCCACCAGAATTTCTAAAATCATTGAGCTAAGTGGCAACAAAACGACTATTCACGTTGGCAATATACCATCTGAGTTTCGGGAAAGCATCATCCACACAATTCCGGAGATGGCAAGAACTGACAAGTGAGAGAATTATCGCACAATTAGCTTAACTGCTCATGCATCCAAATTGCTTACAAGAATAATATACAGAAGAATGAAAAAGAAAATTGAGGATGCGCTAGATGACTATCAGTTTGGCTTTAGGAAAGGTAAAGGCACGAGAGAGGCAATTCTGACGTTGCGGTTAATAATGGAAGCAAGACTATAGAAAAATCAAGACACATTCATAGGATTTGTCGACCTGGAAAAAGCGTTCGACAATGTAAAATGGTGCAAGATGTTCGAAATTCTGAAAAAAGTAGGGGTAAGCTATAGGGAGAGATGGGTCACATACAATATATACAACAGCCAAGAGAGAATAATAAGAGTGGACGAGCAAGAACGAAGTGCTCGTATTAAAAAGGGTGTAAGACAACGATGTTGACTTCCGCCCCTCCTGTTCTATCTGTACATCGAGGAAGCAATGACGAAAATGAAAGAAGAACATAGAATGATCTACGATTATGACATGAGAAGGATTATTGAATGTGTACTTCGTAATGTTGTACCGATTTCTTTGGTCGCGCAAAATTTCGTTTATTATCTATTGTTTATTTTGAGGGACCACTTAGATTATTACGGATGTTCTGCTGTACCACTACCAGATCCTTTTTTGTATCTTTCTTGAATTATCATTTATTCATAATAATTATGGAAAATTGTTCAACTTCGTACTTAGTTTGTTGTATATATTTTCATGTCATGGAGTTGAGAGACAGACAATCACTGGGAGATGTTATGAAGGAACACGTGAGGAGAGACCACACTCTATTCCCAGACAAAACGATGGACGCTCTATAAAGGATCATTCAACTTGACATGAGATATGTAAAGCAATTACTGAAAAATACTCGACATTATGGAGGGCTATTTCGATTGTCAGAAGTCCTGCAATATAGTACTCACCTCGGACTGACCCTGGAAATACCTGCCGTGCAGGGTGGGTAGTAGTTGCTCAGACGGAAACTGGATTGCCATTGAAATGTGACCTGTAGAAGTGTGTCAGCCCCAGGGACGTGTAGAGGTCATGGATCAAGAAAATACCCTGCTATTACTCACAGCCATGGATCTTGCCATTGGTCTCCACAATCGACGATTTGCTCCTCATCTGCAGCGAGGTTCCATTCAGCTCACTAAACTGTCAGATGGAAAACGTCTCGCAACGTGAGTCGAAGACGTCTCTCACTGCAGAACGCTTCCTGAAGTGTATGAGTGGCTATGAATTCCATCAAACGCTTGACGAACCAGTTTAGTACTTCCACCATCCCTAAAGTAGACCTGAAGAAAGACTCATTTACTAGAGTATTTTGTTATTAGGGCTTGCATTCATGAGAACAACTACCTCAAATCTTCTTCCTGTACCATCTCTATTTTATTTGTATGCTTTTTATTCATTTCCAGGACAAACTTTTTTTTTACTTGACTTGTCTTAGCACTGGACTAAGAGAAAGGTGTGTCTCTTTCCCTAACTGTGCTCGTATTCAATTTTATTTTTGTTGCATAAATCGTTAGAACGTTAAAGAATATGACTCAGTCATTAGCATGTTTAGGGAGACTGCTGTCATTCTGGTTGCATATTAATGACTGCTTAATCAGCAATGTTGCCTCACAGTTTTCTTTTAAGTTTGAAATATTGTTCAATGACAAAATGTTATTTCTTTAGGTAACTACTTAATACCATACCTACTTATGCCGTCTAAAAAAATATCGTTATAAAAATTGTTATAAAGTTTGTAACTCGTAGATAAATATACACATTGCACGGATGTTTGGGAATTTGGAATCCTTTTTGCACTAGCTTCTCATATTTAATTTACTGAAAACACTCCAAATAATGATCTGAAATAAGTGAGAGAGTGATGGAAGTCGATCATTAGAAAACACCTTCAATATCATTTGTCTATACGCGAATTATAAGTCGCTAGAGTGGTATGGATACTCTACCCACTGGTTTTGTCTCCTAGGAATGCCTCAGTATTTGGCTGCGTAGTGGAAGCATAACTACACTAAATATATTGATGACGGTAACTGATTGACCAATCCTTTGGCACGGGGATTCAGATTTGAGCTAGCACGTCCAGGTGGACTGGGAGACAGAGACACTTGTATTTCCGTGATCATAGCGGTTACAAGCATCGCGTGGGTACCGCCTGCGATTTCACGATTCTGTCAGTTGAAATTCGACAACTTTGTTTAATGTTTCATTTAGGATGACGATTTCTGCGTAGAAACGTACAAGAATTTGTGGTAAGACCATTGCTTACTTGTGCTCTTTGTCGTAATATTCCACCTATTTTTCAACTTTACAGATGCGCTTTCTTTGTGACCACGGCTAAATCTGTTGTTCAGAGCGAGAGATTTTTTTCGGGGTTTCTAGTGTCTACATTGGTCCTTCATTAACTCAGCCGTGAATATAGGTCTTGGTTCACATTACTATACTGCTTATTTAGTCATTTACTACGAGGATTAGTCTATCTGTAGTTTCTTTTGTTCTGATTTTGATGATTTGTGGTCATTGTATCCCATGTACACTCCTGGAAATTGAAATAAGAACACTGTGAATTCATTGTCCCAGGAACGGGAAACTCTATTGACACATTCCTGGGGTCAGATACATCACATGATCACACTGACAGAACCACAGGCACATAGACACAGGCAACAGAGCATGCACAATGTCGGCACTAGTACAGTGTATATCCACCTTTCGCAGCAATGCAGGCTGCTATTCTCCCATGGAGACGATCGTAGAGATGCTGGATGTAGTCCTGTGGAACGGCTTGCCATGCCATTTCCACCTGGCGCCTCAGTTGGACCAGCGTTCGTGCTGGACGTGCAGACCGCGTGAGACGACGCTTCATCCAGTCCCAAACATGCTCAATGGGGGACAGATCCGGAGATCTTGCTGGCCAGGGTAGTTGACTTACACCTTCTAGAGCACGTTGGGTGGCACGGGATACATGCGGACGTGCATTGTCCTGTTGGAACAGCAAGTTCCCTTGCCGGTCTAGGAATGGTAGAACGATGGGTTCGATGACGGTTTGGATGTACCGTGCACTATTCAGTGTCCCCTCGACGATCACCAGTGGTGTACGGCCAGTGTAGGAGATCGCTCCCCACACCATGATGCCGGGTGTTGGCCCTGTGTGCCTCGGTCGTATGCAGTCCTGATTGTGGCGCTCACCTGCACGGCGCCAAACACGCATACGACCATCATTGGCACCAAGGCAGAAGCGACTCTCATCGCTGAAGACGACACGTCTCCATTCGTCCCTCCATTCACGCCTGTCGCGACACCACTGGAGGCGGGCTGCACGATGTTGGGGCGTGAGCGGAAGACGGCCTAACGGTGTGCGGGACCGTAGCCCAGCTTCATGGAGACGGTTGCGAATGGTCCTCGCCGATACCCCAGGAGCAACAGTGTCCCTAATTTGCTGGGAAGTGGCGGTGCGGTCCCCTACGGCACTGCGTAGGATCCTACGGTCTTGGCGTGCATCCGTGCGTCGCTGCGGTCCGGTCCCAGGTCGACGGGCACGTGCACCTTCCGCCGACCACTGGCGACAACATCGATGTACTGTGGAGACCTCACGCCCCACGTGTTGAGCAATTCGGCGGTACGTCCACCCGGCCTCCCGCATGCCCACTATACGCCTTCGCTCAAAGTCCGTCAACTGCACATACGGTTCACGTCCACGCTGTCGCGGCATGCTACCAGTGTTAAAGACTGCGATGGAGCTCCGTATGCCACGGCAAACTGGCTGACACTGACGGCGGCGGTGCACAAATGCTGCGCAGCTAGCGCCATTCGACGGCCAACACCGCGGTTCCTGGTGTGTCCGCTGTGCCGTGCGTGTGATCATTGCTTGTACAGCCCTCTCGCAGTGTCCGGAGCAAGTATGGTGGGTCTGACACACCGGTGTCAATGTGTTCTTTTTTCCATTTCCAGGAGTGTAGTTCGTAGTTCCATGGAAGACTTATTCTATTGCTTATATATTGTGTTTGTCATGAGTAATAACTAAAAGTTATTCTCTTACATGTCCGCTCTCTTAGCTGAGCGGTCAGCGCATCTGAGTGTCATACAATGGGTCAGGGTTCGATTCCGGATCGGGCATTCTCCCCCCTTGGGGACTGGATGTAGTGTTGTCCTCATCATCATAGAGATGCAAGTCGTCCAATGCGTGGTCAGCTGAAAAGACTTGTAACTCGGCAGCCGAACTTCCCCAGGGGGGGCTCCTGGCCATCAATGCCATATGATCATTTTATTTCATTCAATTAAATTATTTCACATCCCGAAATAATTCATAATTTGTCATGCTCTCTTGTCCAGATCCGATGTGCTCATTTACTCTTTGTCTCAAATCGTAACCGACGTGACCGCATTTAACTAAATACGTTCTTCTTTCAGTGGAATCGTTGGCTGTACTACTTGACATCGGCAGACTACACGAATTTCTTTACACTCTAATTACAACATAAATAAGGTAGGTCTGAGATGCAGAGAACTTCGAGATACATGCTGACCCTGTGCGTGCTGAAAATGACTAATGTGATTGTTTCTTGTGTGTAGGTGTTAGTTAACACAGCGCGGAATCTTTATCTCAATAACGTGAATGCTCCCTATAAGGACTTGGGCTTTACACTTTTATATCGTGTTAGTAATTTTTGAATACACTGAAAGATTTTGAACATGACTGTGTTTCAGTAACTGTGCATGCAAGAGCTTTAATGGATTGGGAATAACAGCCAACCAGTTGCAGAATACAGGTTTATTAAACCTTGACCATGGTTTCGACAGTTTTAAAATTGTCTTTCCTCGAAGGTATTGTACCTATTAAAAATTATTACGACACTGTGTGTGGAACAGATGTGGTATCGTTACAATAAACAAAATTACAGGAAATATTTACAAATAATTTTAATGAATCATACCCATGTAGGATCACATTACCTATATGAAATATGGTAGTAGTTGCCCTTGTCTAGTAGACGGCTGTGTGCCATTCAGTTAATCTCTGTTTCTAAAATATTTGATATAGAAGTAGTAGCTGTCTACTGTAGAGCTTTGTCTTAACAGTTTTAAAATATCACGCATTTGATATTGGATCCAACAACAGGTAGTGTGCCATTTGACAGGTATACGGCATTAAATAAAAAACGTGGCATTTGATCCTACAGAGGATAAGTGTGCCACATAAGAACTAGTGACACGCGCCGACTGGCTGAAGACTGGGTATGTGGCGCTGATGTGCGTCGTGTTCGTGTGTGCAACCAGCTGCAATGAGCAGCGTGTGCGATATGACAAGGACACATTCACTACTAGAATTAACTTATTAACTAAAACGTTTAAAAGGGGAGAGTGGATGGGGTAAAAAAATTATGCCATTAAATTCATTTGGTTAATAAAGAGCTCAGGTCAACATAGCAAACCATTTATAATATCATAAAAACGCACGAGAAGCACTTTTGCGTGAATACGAAACTGTAGCAACAACGAGCGTCAAACCAAACACCCTTCAAGGAATTATTATCAGTTTATAAGAGCTCCAATACTGACATATTAAATTGCTACCTGACATGAAGGAATACTGTAAAAGAACACACTGCGACGCAGAAACCGCAAACATTAAAAGACGAATGCGGACTGGTGAAAGAGAAGATGGAAGGGGGGGGGGGGAGCAGGTGTGGTACATCATTACTTGTGAAGCATCACGCTAATGGAAATGGTCGTACTTGGTCGTACTGAGAAAGCATGCTATATGAGCAAATATACTGGAAGGGTGAGGGGGGAGGGAATGTTATAAAACACCCAGTAAAACAATGAATAAAAGAAGGCCTCTAAGCACTGTACATACATGATGTTACAGTCTGAAAAAAAACTAACTAAAAATTTTAAAAAAATTAAAAAAGGGGGCGATGGTTCTAAGGTAGGTCATTACAGCCTATTCAAAACATTCATTTCCTTATACATCGGCATCGCCGTTCACCATCTGCCGCCGCTACCCAATACCTACTTTTCACTTCACTTTCTAATTACTGAAATAAAATCACATAACGGCCCTCTGCATGAGCTGGCAACATGGTAGAATACGGAAATTTCTGCAGGAAGTGATGCTTTCCATTTAAACTGCTGTGGTGTCTTATATACTTATGGTTTGTGATAAATTTGGCTCAGTGGAAATGCAAGGGCAAGATATCGAAAACACTGTTCTATTAATTTTCTTAAATTAATTTCGGTGGTCTGTTACAGCAAATATTTTTTACTGTCAAATGACCGTACCGCAGAGATATTGAGGACCTGCAAGAAAGTTACGTTACGTGGGTAGCATACGAATAAGGCGGAATGTAGTTCACGTCTCTGCCATACTACTGAGCATGATCTACATCTACATCTACATTGATACTCCGCAAGCCACCCAACGGTGTGTGGCGGAGGGCACTTTACATGCCACTGTCATTACCTCCCTTTCCTGTTCCAGTCGCGTATGGTTCGCGGGAAGAACGACTGTCTGAAAGCCTCCGTGCGCGCTCTAATCTCTCTAATTTTACATTCGTGATCTCCTCGGGAGGTATAAGTAGGGGGAAGCAATATATTCGATACCTCATCCAGAAACGCACCCTCTCGAAACCTGGCGAGCAAGCTACACCGCGATGCAGAGCGCCTCTCTTGCAGAGTCTGCCACTTGAGTTTATTAAACATCTCCGTAACGCTATCACGGTTACCAAATAACCCTGTGACGAAACGCGCCGCTCTTCTTTGGATCTTCTCTATCTCCTCCGTCAGACCGATCTGGTACGGATCCCACACTGATGAGCAATACTCAAGTATAGGTCGAACGAGTGTTTTGTAAGCCACCTCCTTTGTTGATGGACTACATTTTCTAAGCACTCTCCCAATGAATCTCAACCTGGTACCCGCCTTACCAACAATTAATTTTATATGATCATTCCACTTCAAATCGTTCCGCACGCGTACTCCCAGATATTTTACAGAAGTAACTGCTACCAGTGTTTGTTCCGCTATCATATAATCATACAATAAAGGATCCTTCTTTCTATGTATTCGCAATACATTACATTTGTCTATGTTAAGGGTCAGTTGCCACTCCCTGTACCAAGTGCCTATCCGCTGCAGATCTTCCTGCATTTCGCTACAATTTTCTAATGCTGCAACTTCTCTGTATACTACAGCATCATCCGCGAAAAGCCGCATGGAACTTCCGACACTATCTCCTAGGCCATTTATATATATTGTGAAAAGCAATGGTCCCATAACACTCCCCTGTGGCACGCCAGAGGTTACTTTAACGTCTGTAGACGTCTCTCCATTGATAACAACATGATGTGTTCTGTTTGCTAAAAACTCTTCAATCCAGCCACACAGCTGGTCTGATATTCCGTAGGCTCTTACTTTGTTTATCAGGCGACAGTGCGGAACTGTATCGAACGCCTTCCGGAAGTCAAGAAAAATAGCATCTACCTGGGAGCCTGTATCTAATATTTTGTGGGTCTCATGAACAAATAAAGCGAGTTGGGTCTCACACGATCGCTGTTTCCGGAATCCATGTTGATTCCTACATAGTAGATTATGGGTTTCCAGAAATGACATGATACGCGAGCAAAAAACATGTTCTAAAATTCTACAAGAGATCGACGTCAGAGATATAGGTCTATAGTTTTGCGCATCTGCTCGACGAAATCTGCCTTCTATTACTCTTGCTAAACAGATGATAGTACGTTCAATTGTTTTTACAGCTTCAGAGTCGGATAAATGTGTTTACCCCTGTATAGGACGGCGCGACGACACGGAGCTAATAAAAGTCGCGACATTGGAAGTCGAGCAGACGACCTCGAACGCGCGGTTGTGATGGTAAGCCTGGAAATTTGCAGCTGCCGCATTGGAATCGAGTCTTTACTTGGATTAAGAGGTATATTGTGCCACCGACCTTGCTTCTTCTGATTCTCCCTGTAAAAATAAGCTACATGGTTGCTGCTGTTGCTGCTTCATGTAATATTTATCGTTCTAATGTCGTCCATCTTACGGACTGGAGGTAGCGGTTGTTAAGGAAATCGTTATAAATATTTCAGTATACAACTAATGTTAGGGACATAATCCTCAGCAACGCGTTGCGGGAGTGAAGCTTCCATCATCTGGCTGTATGTTAATCCTACATAAAATGCATTTCAAAAGCACTCATGATCAAAATATAAAAACGGATAAAATTATTCGGACACGAATTCCTCGTCCCAGTTAAAAAACATTCCGAAGATGTTACAAAGGGTATGCAGAGACATCATGCTAATGGTTATCAGCGCCAAATCGTTCACATTCGTTGTACTAATCCTAAACTTAAAAAAATTTATAAAAAAAACGTTGTAGAATGTGTTACCACTCTCGCCAGTGAGTATATTACGTAAATTATCAAACATAATCCGCTTGTTTTCTAGTTCAAGTTCTTTTCTTATCCACAAGTATCAACTCTAAGTCTTCTTCTATGCCTTTCAGATGGTGACATGTATATGTTTGGCAACTACTGATCTGCCCAAGTGGTTTTGTATTTAGACCATGAGTGCTTTTCGAGGGTATTATATGTAGGGTTAACCTAGACAGCCAGACATTGCGAGCTTAATTTCTAATATTAGTACTTACATGCTAAAATATTTATAGCGAATACTTGTCGTCCTTTGCTTTATTGCAGCTGTAATTAACAGTACTGTAGCGAAGTACCTTCACCGTACCTAAGTAACATGAAACTCAACTCTGAATGTTCTTACTGCACTCTAAAGCACACGCTGCAGACAGACGCTGTAGAATGATTCACAGCTCTTTGCAAACTGCTATACGCACTTTCTAATTTTAATATTTGAATAATTGTCTTAAACCTTTAACGTAAGATTTTGACTTAAGGGGATTTTCCGACCTCGTAGCCTTAGTATCTGCAAAAAATTATTTTTTCTGACAAATGTTTATTAACAAACAAAAGTTCGTATCTTTAATGCTATGTAAATTATTTTTGCCCGGTAAACTGATGAGCCTGTACAGCACAAAATGGTTGCCAAAATATCTCTTCGCTGACTGAATAACTAAGCTGTTCGCACGATTAAGGTGAAGTCCAGGTCTGCAATCAAAATTAAACGTATATACATTATTAGAAGTAAAATCTCTTTGCCGTCAACCTTGAAAACCAAATTTCCTGTAGTACATTTCAAAATGGTGGCAACTTGGGAACGTAAAATCGACCTATTTTGTTGCCTTTAAAAGTAAATAAACAAAAAAATTATCAAAAATATATTGTTCAATAAGATGGAACTGTTCCGGGATAATATACGACAGTCATCGTGTTACTACTGTGGCCTGAAAGCAGAGACAGTCACTACCCGCACCGCTGGAAAAGTTATATTGCTTCTGCAGCGAGTGAGTATCTTATGATGGTACGCCCTGTGTATGCAACACGATATTATGGCCATCCAGTACACTTTTCTAGTCAAATAACGTTCTAAGTCCTATACGTGACAATGTTCTTAGATAAGGTATTAAATTTATGGTACGCAGGGAGCGATAAAATGTAAGCAAAGTTTGGTTTTCGCTTGACTTACTTCTAATTGAGGGATACTCCCTTAAATGTACTAAAGCATCTAGCTACGGAAACCAGAAAGTATCACATTAATATTTCTCTTTACGCTTCGACAATATGAGCTATAGACCTCACGCTATCCTGTAACCTCGATTAATCCAAATTGGTTACGTAAACAAAACCTTAATATTCGTCGCTAAATCAACTTTCTTGAGAAATTAAATCATAAGTTTGCTTTACTACCACATTCCCAAGTCAAAAGAAACTATACATACATCGCTGGCTAGGTGAAACGATTCTGCCAATTGCCAGAAATTATCTATGGATTTCCGTTCCTAAACCGCACACAAGCCGCTAATCGGTAAATAGCAACCTACTGATTATGTATTTAGTTTTACTCACCTTATACGTAAGCAAAAGTTCACCAGTTCCTTAGTTGCCGATCACGTCAATACTCACAGATGTACTTTATTGTTAAGCCAGCGGCATAGACGTATCCTCTGACTTTACTTCTGATCTTTGTTTGTTATTAGTTGGCTGGCTCTGAGCACTATCGGACTCAACTGCTGAGGTCATTAGTCCCCTAGAACTTAGAACTAGTTAAACCTAACCAACCTAAGGACACCACAAACATCCATGCCCGAGGCAGGATTCGAACCTGCGACCATAGCGGTCTTGCGG
The DNA here is from genome assembly GCF_023864345.2 of Schistocerca serialis cubense. Lineage (NCBI taxonomy): Eukaryota > Metazoa > Arthropoda > Insecta > Orthoptera > Acrididae > Schistocerca > Schistocerca serialis. Next base: position 103,044,048 of record NC_064643.1, on the reverse strand, counting down.
TTCCAGACTGCAGCGCCTTTAACCGCACGGCCACTTCGGCCGGCTGTTATTAGTTAACGTAAATTCCTATTCACTCTCCTTTATAAGATAAAACTGTTATGCAAAGTACTATTATCTGTCGCTTTACTTATGATGATAATATAATAATATCATTTTATTAATAATATGATTTTCAAGCAAGGTACATTTATATTATTTTCGAAAAACAAACGAACATTCGATAACCAGTAGGATCTTTTCTTTAGTAAAATATTATTTCTTCAGGTTCTGTCATTTTTCAGTTACTGTTATTCTTTTTTTTCTTTATTTCTCTTTCTTTCAAATTATAAGGTACTTCTTTTCCTCTCTTGGACTCAAAATTTATTTTTGATCGCCTAGGCTTTATTTAGCTCGTTGTGTCAGCACCACAATGACGATATGAGTGAACGACAGCCAGAAAAAGTTAATCCCAGGTGAAACGACAGAAATCAAAAAAGGGAAGTAAAAAGAACCTACATGCCACCACCACTTTCGCCTTAACTTACATAATGTAAACAAAATTCAACTCGTACTTCGCTGCAGAGTGAAAATTTCATTCTGGAAAACTCAGCCTCTTCAGGTGTTGACTATTCGCAGACCCAGTATTATGCCCTATTTTAAGTGGCAACTAGTCAGTTAAAGTTAGCAGTAATAGTAGCCTCGACAAACATTTTCTCGAATGGTTCTAGTTTGGTACGGTTTGCCTATTAGTGGGAATTAAAGGACAGCCTCCGCTGTACGACCACAGTTCTAGAATTCCGCTACCACAAATATTAGTCCCAGTTTGTAAATTAATTCAATGAATTTGAGTACTCTGCTCAAGAAGAATCCTGGATGCACCTACCCACACGTTATTACCTCAGTGTGTGCCATTACAGCCAATAAAACTGCAGTCGCTAACCTTCGCAGTGCGCTAATCACCGAGTTACACATATGTACGTACATCACGAACACGCAAATTCCTTGAAGTGCACACACAGGATCACTAATTAATATGCGCAGAACAAATAGGTACGACGATTGAATGCAGCGCAACATAAGTACAAATTATCAACGTCTGGTCCAGGTGCAGCATTTACTTAAACATCGTAGTAAACTATCAGTCAATTTTTACGGCCAGAAAAACCTATAATCGCTAACATAGATTTTTCATTGATCGTGACTTAATAACAACTATAGGAACTCAGTGCACCGGATAACAACCACTGTTAATAGTAACCTCTGACATACCTAACTCCTCCAAATAAACCTTACAGTTATTCAGGAAACTATTCCTCTGAATAGACCCAGTTGAGCAGTTAACTGTGACTATAGATACGACAGCTCACCAGTAAGTCTTCTCTGCCGTAACTCCACTGCCCTGTAAGAGACCAGATAACCAGCTGCATTGCTCAGGTACTAAAATCCACTGAGTACTAATCCCATATTAAAACTACCTAGGGACCATTGCAAAGAAACGTACAAAGCCACCATTACTTTTGGCAATTAGTTCATAATTTCTGCAGCAATCAGCTCTTGCTTCTGTGGCTAGCTCCTGTTAGATATAGTCTTCGCCACAGACTGCTTCTATTGGCGACAAACATGACTCGCACCATCTTTGGCAACTTGCTCTGTTATTAATAGCGGCAAATCTCACAGTACCCATACTAAAACATTTTTAACAAATAAACATATAGAAGAAAACCTTATACTTACATACACTACTGGAAATTAAAATTGCTGCACCAAGAAGAAATGCAGATGATAAACGGGTGTTCATTGGACAAATATATTATACTATAACTGACTTGTGATTACATTTTCACGCAATTTGGGTGCATAGATCCTGAGAAATCAGTACCCAGAACAACCACCTCAGGCCGTAAAAACGGCCTTGATACGCCTGGGCATTGAGTCAAACAGAGCTTGGATGGCGTGTACAGGTACAGCTGTCCATGCAGCTTCAACACGATACCACAGTTCATCAAGAGTAGTGACTGGCGTATTGTGACGAGCCAGTTGCTCAGCCACTGTTGACCAGACGTTTTCAATTGGTGAGAGATCTGGAGAATGCGCTGGCCAGGGCAGCAGTTGAACATTTTCTGTATCCAGAAAGGCCCGTACAGGACCTCCAACATGCGGTCGTGCATTATCCTGCTGAAATGTAGGGTTTCGCAGGGACCTAATGAAGGGTAGAGCCACGGGTTGTAACACATCTGAAATGTAACGTCCACTGTTCAAAGTGCCGTCAATGCGAACAAGAGGTGACCGAGACATGTAACCAATGGCACCCCATACCATCACGCCGGGTGATCCGCCTGTAAGGCGATGACGAATACACGCTTCCAATGTGCGTTCACCGCGATGGTGCCAAACACGGATGCGACCATCATGATGCTGTAAACAGAACCTGGATTCGTCCGAAAAAATTACGTTTTGCCATTCGTGCACCCAGGTTCGTCGTTGAGTACACCATCGCAGGCGCTCCTGTCTGTGATGCAGCGTCAAGGGTAACCGCAGCCATGGTCTCCGAACTGATAGTCCATGCTGCTGCAAACGTCGTCGAACTGCTCGTGCAGATGGTTGTTGTCTTGCAAACGTTCCCATCTGTTGACTCGGGGATCGAGACGTGGCTGCACGATCCGTTACAGCCATGCGGGTAAGATGCCTGTCATCTCGACTGCTAGTGATACGAGGCCGTTGGGATCCAGCTCGGCGTTCCGTATTATCCTCCTGAACCCACCGATTCCATATTCTGCTAACAGTCATTGGATCTCGACCAACGCGTGTTGCAATATCGCGATACGATAAACCGCAATCGCCGTAGTCTACAATCCGATCTTTATCAAAGTCAGAAACATGATGGTACGCATTTCTCCGACTTACAGGAGGCATCACAACGACGTTTCACCAGGCAACGCCGGTCAACCGCTGTTTGTGTATGAGAAATCGGTTGGAAACTTTCCTCATGTCAGCACGTTGTAGGTGTCGCCACCGGCGCCAACCTTGTGTGACTGCTCTGAAATGCTAATCATTTGCATATCACAACATCTTCTTCCTGTCGGTTAAATTTCGCGTCTATAGCACGTCATCTTCGTGGTGTAACAATTTTAATGGCCAGTGTGCATTTCAGTTCTCCAACTTCTCTGTATTAACTAACCCAACAGCTGATACAACAAGTTAAGACGACTAAACTCCGGTGACGAACATCAAATTTTTACCATTACATTTTGACGGTTCACAAAGTTCACGCTAAAATTACAAGTGTCTGTTTTACTAAATACAAAACGGCATTCAGTTTTAATGAGTACTTTGTTTTGAATTATGTGAACCAGTTTACGAAAGATTGTCTCTAGAAATACGCATTCGAAGTTTTGATTTTTCAACTTATCTTTAATCTGCTGTTCGTGGGCCATATAGAAAACCTTCCTCGTCTTTGAAAGTCTCATTTTCTTAAGCGCAGTCTCTGTAGCTGCAGTTCTCGCGTCGACGCTGATCTGGGACGATCTACGATATGAACGCTTGAGGATTTTCTCGGTGGTTTTCGTGGCGAATCAGCAAGTTGTCACGCAGATGACAACTCCCATGACTTTCACATTATGCAGGACACCCGTAAATCCGTCTTTAAAAATGACGCACGGCCAATTATTAGCTATCTGGACAACTTTTACATTCGAAAACATGTGTTATGGAGCACAGGTCCGACTTAAACAATTAATTGATTCATTGTTGTTTTGGATGTGGGCTTCTAGACATCTCTCCAGCAAACTGGCGTCAGCCAGATGTTTGCACACGTCATCAATAGCTGCAGTAACGTCACTCTTCAGTGGCGGCTTATGATCCAAAATAACTAATGTCCCCTTCATCTCAGCTTGCTATCATTTACACCATCTTTCATAACAGCTACCGTGCTGTCAATTGTCATTCGTTGCATTGCTCTGAAAAAGTGTCGCCATAACCGCTTTTGTCATCCACTTTTATCGAAAGCGTCTGATGGGCAAGGACAACAACTGCATCGATATTTTCCTCAACCTACAATGTTACACTAAAATTACAGATAAATAAAACTATAAGAAGTCAAATTATGAAAAAAAGATGCTTCCAGACAGGAAAACCGCCTTAGTGAATTTCAAGAAAGTAAATACTGACACCGCCGCGCGGGATTAGCTGAGCGGTCTACGGCGCTGCAGACATGGACTGTGAGGCTGCTCCCGGCGGAGGTTCAAGTCCTCCCTCGGGCATGGGTGTGTGCGTTTGTCCTTAGGATAATTTAGGTTAAGTAGTGTGTAAGCTTAGGGACTGATGACCTTAGCAGTTAAGTCGCATAAGATTTTAAAAAAATACCGAGACCCTTAATTTTATGAATGAGGTTATTTGACTACTAGTTTCGGTTCCTCATTGGTACCACCTCCAGGCCGCTCTATGCACGTAGCTAGAAATGTAATCTAAACTTCTGTACTACTATAGGGATCACTAATTTCAACTGGCTACAGTAGACTTCTGAAACTTCTCTGTAGACGGGGACTCTCCATACCTCTAACCGTAAGTTGTCGTTTGACGTGTGGAGAGTCCACGTCTACAGAGAACTTTAAGAAATCTGCAGCAACCATTTGAAATTCCGGATCCCTAAAGTTGCACAGAAGGAACTATAGGCTCTTTTCTCGCACAAAGCGTTGAGTGCTACTGACAAGAGATTTCAAATTGATTCCGTATTTCTGGATTTCCGGAAGGCTTTTGACACTGTACCACGCAAGCGGCTTGTAGAGAAACTGCGTGCTTATGCAATATCTTCTCAGTCATGTGACTGGATCCGCGATTTCCTGTCAGAGAGGTAGTAACTGACTGGAAGTCATCGAGTAAAACAGAAGTGATTTCTGGCGTTCCCCAAGGCAGTGTTATAGGCCCTTTGCTGTTCCTTATGTATATCTCAGCGGCCGTCTTAGGTTATCTGCGGATGACGCTGTTGTTTGGCGACTAGTAAAGTCATCAAAAGATCAAAAAAAAGAATTGCAAAACGGGTTAGAAAAGATATCTGAATGGTGAGAAAATTGGCAGCTGATCCTAAATAACGAAAAGTGTGAGGTGATCCACATGAGTGCTAAAAGGAATCCGTTGAACTTCGGTTACACGATGAATGAGTCAAATTTAAAGGCCGTAAATTCAATTAAATATCTAGGAATTACAATTACGAACAACTTAAATTAGAAAGATCACATGGAAAATGTTGTGGGGTAGGCTAACCAGAGACTGCGCTTTATTGGCAGGATACTTAGAAATCTATACTACGCTTGTTCGTCCTCTTGTAGAATACTGCTGCGAAGTATGGGTTCCTCACCAGATAGCACTGACGGAGTACATCGAAAAAGTTCAACAAAGGGTAGTGCGTCTTGTGTTATCGCGAAATAGGGGAGAGAGTGTCAATGAAATTATACAGCATTTGGGACGGACATATTTAAAAGTTTGGAAGGTAGGAGACGAGGTACTGGCGAAATTAGAGCTGTGAGGACGGGGCGTGAGTCGTGTTTGGGAAGCTCAGGCGGTAGAGCACTTGCCCGCGAAAAGCAAAGGTCCCGAGTTCGAGTCTCGGTTCGGCACACAGTTTTAATCTGCCAGTATGTTTCATATCAGCGCACACTCCGCTGTAGAGTGAAAATTTCATTCTAAAAAGGCGTTTTTCGTTGCGGAGGAATCTTCCCACGAAATTCCAATCATCCTCCTAATGCGAAATATTTTGTTGGCGTCGACCTACATAAGAAGAAACTATCACCACGATAAAAAATAAGGGAAATCAGAACTCGTACGGAAAGATACTGGGTGTTCGTTATTTTCGCGCTCTATAGTAGATTGGAATAATAGAGAATTGTGAAGGTGGTTCGATGAACCTTCTGCCACGCCGTTAAATGTGATTTACAGATTACCCATTTAGATGTAGATGTAATGAATAGATTATGACAGCATTTTAAACTTTTAAATTTGGCCAATTTTTATATGCAATACTTCAATTCATTAGTTAGTCAGACTGGGACCGTGCATCGTTTTAGACGTTCAGTACTACAGGTAGTCGAGACGCCGAGTCCCTGTCCGTCAAGGACAGCATTGGCAGCATGTTCAGAAGTCCTTGTGGCCTTCCCCTGCAGCTCGAGGACACGTTGACGTCTTGTCAGAAGTCCATCCAACGTCACGCTCCTCGCCACTTGAATTCCACGCACGTATACAGGTGAAAAGTTGGCAGGCAGTCGGTGCCGGCAGGCAGCTAGCTGTTATCTGCTTCGCAGGCGCGTTAAACCCGATGTACGGCACTGCTGGTCATTTCAGAACTAGGAAAGTAACACATAACGAAATTTTACTAATCGTGTTTATCCATTTGTGCAGGGTGGATGTAATCAGACTTGATAGGGCCCCCATGAAAAACGAGTGATCGTAGGACAATGAAACTTTGTGCAAAGATTTCTAAGGACACGCGGGAGAGAAATATCGAATAACCCACTGAAAGAAACACATATTAATTTCCACATGAGAGATTAACGACTATTAACTGCGCCTCTTGTTTACATTCCAGGTTACAAATGTTGCTCAGTATGATGACCATACGCATTCACGACAGCCTGGAACCGCACTAGAGGTATTATTTCACAATTGTTCGGACCACTTTCCGAACGGTGGACTATTGAATGTTCAGCTGTTGTGACACCTCTCGTGCATTTCTTGAAGAGCGCACACTGCGTCCAGCATTCTCAGCGATGACAAAAGTAACTTCTTCAACAAGTTGTGGCACACATGAACGTCTCTCCCAGGAGCAATTCCCTAATCCGTAGTTAACTGAACTTCCGGATCATGTTCTGGAAGGAGCACCTCTCCGTATTCGCTTTTTGCGTCGATACTCAGCAGCACCGCTGATGCTGACGTATTGATAAAACAGCTTTACGAGTAAAGCCCTGCTCACCTTGTCCAAACCAACACTACCTGTACTCACGCTCTTAAATTAAGGGTAATTGCAGAATGTGGTGCCACACAACGTTGCACTACACAAAACTGGCGCTAATAGCATAGGCACATAGGGGACACACACGACACAGATCTGTAAGTCCACGGTATTGGTGGTAAGTTGAGAAAACCGTCCCGAAACAAATTTGCTACAAAACGGCACTGTTTCCTGCGCATGTACCACGACATCAACATGGGATATGATCACTATGCGCACATACATAGCCGCACAACTGGTTGGCATACTCTGGAACAGGAGGTCGAGCAGCTGCTGGGGTGTAGCCTCCCATTCTTGCACCAGTGCGTCTCGGAGCTCCTGAAGTGTCGTAGCGGTTTGAAGACGTGCAGCGATACGTCGACCGAGAGCATCCCAGACGTGCTCGATGGGGTTTAGGTCTGGAGAACAGGTAGGCCACTCCATTCGCCTGATATCTTCTGTTTCAAGGTACTCCTCCAGGGAGGCAGCTCGGTGGGGCCGTGCGTTATCATCCATCAGGAGGAAGGTGGGACCCAATGCATCCCTGAAGAGACGGACATACTGGTGCAAAATGACGTCCCGATACACCTGACCTGATACAGTTCCTCTGTCAAAGACATGCAGGGGTGTGCGTGCGCCAATCATAATCCCACCCCACACCATCAAACCACGACCTCCATAGAGATCCCTTTCAAGGACATTAAGGATTTGGTTTCTGGTTCCTGGTTCATGCCAGACGAAAACACGGCGAGAATCACTGTTCAGACTATACCTGGACTCGTCCGTGAACACCTGGGACCACCGTTCCAATGACCATGTACTGTGTTCTTGACACCAGGCTTTACGGGCTCTCCTGTGACCAGGGGTCAGTGCAATGCAGTGTAATGCAGGTCTCCAGGCGAATAAACCACGTCTGTTCAGTCGTCTGTAGACTGTGTGTCTGGAGACAACTGTTCCAGGGGCTGCGGTAAGGTCCCGAGCATGGCTACCTGCAGTAGTCCGTGGCCGTCTGCAGGCACTGATGTTGATATATCAGTCTTCGTGGTGTTGTACACTGTGAATGTCCCGTACTGTAGCGCCTGGACACGTTTTCTGTCTGCTAGAATCGTTGCCATAATCGTGAAATCACACTTTGTGGCACACGGAGGGCCCGTGCTACGACCTGCTGTGTTTGACCAGGCTCCAGTCGCCCTAGTATTCTACCCCTCATAACGTCATCAATATGTGTTCTTTGAGCCATTTTCAACACACAGTCACCATTAGCACGTCTGATAACGCCTTCACACTTATTCGCTGCACCGTAGTCTGACATGCAGCAACACACCTCTGCGTATGTGGACTGCTGCCAGCGCCACCGTGCGACGACCGCAGGTCAAGTGCACAGCATGGTCACACCCCGAGGTGATTTAACCCCGCAAACCGCCCACCAGAGCGTCGTTTCACCATGTATCAGCATTATCCTTAATTTATGAGCGTGAATGTAGATGGAAAGGCTGAGCAAGTGCGAGAATTCCAAGTTGTGACGTCAGCGAGAAGCTGCGGAAGTCAACAGCTCTCTTGCGTTGTATGAACAAGGTATTGGGTACAAAAACTCGTTGTTCTATGTGAATGTTAGGTGATGGTTAGTCAACCACAAAAAAATCATATCTTGTGTTACTAAGTTGTGTTTGTGCGAGGTTAACGCAACATGATATGCGTCTATCCAGTTTAATCTTTATTACAATTACCAAGTGTTGCGCGCCAAACGGTAATCGAAATTACACAGCAGGAAACAAAGCTTATTTGTTCAAGTTTTCTAAAGACCACCTAATGAGACGGAAATGGCTCCACTTTATCCCAGGGAAGAATTTCGCAGTTACTACTTATTCAGTCGTAAGTTTTGTTTTGAATGTGATTTAGTAACATACGTTTTAGGTAGAGCTATATTATTGTACCCCGGGTCATTTATCTTGAATACATTACGATTAATGTAATCAACTGTTCATTTTCTAGGTGTGCAACAAGTATTTCAGAGTTAGCTGCATTATTTGGGAAGTATCAGCCACAGGCGGAAAGAGATCATAACTTCTCCACCTTCAAAACCACAGCTTGATTCAAATACAGTGTTCAGACATTTTCCCTATTTGTCCTGCCTATCTGCCTTCAGCTCAGGAGTATTCAGAGAGGGACCAGAAGAAGAAGGCAGCAGTATTGCAGGGAAGCATCAAGGTTAGCGCAGCCAGCTACGACGAATATTTAAAAAGAATTTCATATAACAGCTTTCAGAGATTGAAAGATAAACTTAATGTAATATCTTTACAGAAGAAATGGATGAAAATAGAGGAGGAAGAAGAGTGCATTGTTTTTATGTGTATATTGTAATTGATAATCACATGAATGTCGAGGTCTTTCCCAATGGAGTATCATGAACCAAAATTTGAGTCGCTCAATTTGTTCTTGATCTTGTACTGGTAACACAAAATGTGTGAGTACAACAGAGTATGATAATATGAAAACCTTATTTAGAAATGTGTGAATGTTTTGCTAAACAACTGCTATAGGTTACATTTAAAAATGCTCCAGACGTTCCTAACAGTTCCTACGCGATAGGCGTCAGTAATGTAACGGCTGCTGTCCACAATCAAGCATGTTGCTGGGACCATATGATAAAGCCGATTCAGTCTGACTACATTCGTCCTCCCCATTGCATCCACACAGGGGTACATCCATAATGATATCGTATACAGACCTGTGTGCAGTGTTGTCGCTGAGCGCACCACTGAATTGAAATCGTCGTGCGGCATTTACGGCCGGGAGTCCGGCCGCCGAATTGCAAGTCTTTAAGTCTTTTCAATCGACACCACATCGGGCGATCTGCGTCTCGATGACGATGAAATAATGATGAAGACAACACAACACGCACTCCCGGAGCGGAGGAAAATCTCCGACCCGGCCGGCAATCGAACCCGGGCCCTCTATATGGTAGTCGGGCTCGCCGACCAGTCAGCTAAGTGGACATACCTGCAGACGTGTATACATCATACACGAACAATCACCCTCTCTTCTTGCAAGCAGTCTACACTCAAATGTGAATTCTAAATGAGAAATCCACTGCGTAATATTCCTTTATATACAGAAAATAGATGGCAGTACCTGAAGGACCGACAAAGTTTTGTATACGTACCTTGTTCACATGCTGTGGTTTTCCTGGCCTTTTGTGTTTTTTTTTTTGCTCTTTTTTCTTTCACAATTTGTAATTTTTGCTGTTTACTCATTATATTCATTGTGAAGACCTGTAGTATGCAACTTTCTCTGTCACTGTTTACAAACTACGAAGACAAGATGGCGGACAGTCGAAAAGTTGAATGTGTTCTAGGCGGGAATTTTGAATCTTTAAGAGACACATCCGCTTGTGTGTGTGAGTGTGTGAATAAGTGTGTGTGTGTGTGTGTGTGTGTGTGTGTGTGTGTCTGTTTAGATTGGGGGGGGGGGGGTGTTTGTGGGTTGGTGTTGTCTGATACATCTTTGATGGCGGAGAACGATCTCCATTCCAGAGAACTGTGTATTCCTTTGTTATTTATTTTTCTTCAATTATGGCTTTTTGTATTTGGTAGTTATCTTCAATTATTGGTTTCTGTGATGTTTATTTGCAGTCCTGCCGTCTCAGTTGGCAAATACTAAATGTGTTGCATTGGTCTGTGCTCGTATTGGTTTCCCTTAATTTTCTCCGAACTGATTTGTCCGTTCTGTGGGCTATTTTTATCCCTTTTTGGAGTATGTTGCCTATTCTGTCGGCTATGTTACTGTCGTAATTGAGAGCGTGCTATTTGACTGCCGTTGTAGATGTTTCTTGTTCATTTGTTCTTGTGTTTGTGTTGGTGTTCTGTGTATCTGCGTTTGAAAGTTGGTGATCGGCTGTTTTATTTGTGTGCTAGGTATGCCCTTTATTTTTGTTTTAATATTGTGATTCGCTTTCTCTATAATGTTTCTATTATATCCATTCACTAGGGCTATTTGTTTAATTACCCGTAATTCATTTTTGTAGTTGCTTTCACTCAGAGGAGTCGGTTCAATCTGTGCAGCGTATGTTGAAAAACAGCTAGTTTTTGAAGGTCCGAATGCTGGGAGTAGTTGTGTATGGCTGTGCTGCTGGTAATGACTTTCCGGAATATGGAGAATTGGTGTTGGTTGTTGTGTCTGTGTATTGTGAAGTCAGTGCAACTTAATATTTCGTCATTTTCTGTTTCTGTGGTGTCACAGGGGAGTTGTTCGCTGCAACTGGGTGTTCTATCTAGAAGCCTTAGGATGTCATCTACATAACAATATCAATGTGCTATCCTGTAGTGGTTGGATCTTACTACTGCTTCAAATATTTGGTTCTGATTGTGTTTGAGGAAGATGTTGGCTAGGAGTCCACTGACTTGTGATCCCATAGCAAGCCCATCTTGTGGTAAGTCGAACTGGTTGTCAGATGAGAAACAGTTTTGCTCTGTGATTAGTTTTAGAATACCGGCTATTTCCTTTATGTGGGATTTGGGAATGTCTTTCTGTTGCTCTAGTCGTTGTTTGATGGTATTGATGGTTTTAGCGGAGGGGATAATTATGTACATGGATGTGATGTCAAATGATGTGAATATGGGTCTTGTGGGTGTGTTTACGTCTTTGATTTTTGTATCAGCTCTTTGGTGTTATAAGAGTCTGTTATTTGTGCATGCATAATGTTTCCGTTAGTACATGTGTATTTCTCTGGCTAGAAGATATGTAAGTGCAGTTCTCAAATTTACAACTGCACGTATTGGAACATCCGTCTTTTGGACAGTTAGTAGGCTGTTCTTTTATTTTAGCTATCTCACTTTCTATTTCGTGAATATCTCGATATATTTTTTAGAAGTGTCTTTTCATTGTTTTGGTATCTTTGAGTTGGGTCACCACTTAGCTTTGTATGTTGTTATCTTCCAGAAATTTTAGGCTTTTATCTTTGTATTGCTGTTGTTTTATTATAATCATGGTGTTACCCATGTCTGATCTCATGATGGGAACACCGTTTTTTTAAGTTTGTTCATTATTTTTCTGGAAGTTTTTTTCTTCAGTTTGCTCAGGGATGACCCCTCCAAAAACAAAATCTGTTTATAGGCAAACATGGGCAGGGGAGCTTCAACCTCAATATGATTATCAATTTAATAAGTCATTGTTGAAAAATACTCGTACGATTTATGTACAGAAGCATAGAAAAACTGGTAGAAGCTGGCCTTGGGGAAGATCAGTTTGGGTTCTAGAGAAATGTAGAAAAATGCGAGGGAATACCGAGTCTGTGACTTATCTTAGAAGATGGGTTGGAGAAAAACGAAGTTACATTTACTGTATTTGCGGATTGAGAGAAAGATTTTGATATTTTTTGCTGGCATATTATCTTAAAATTCCGAAGGTATCAGGGATAAAACACAGGGAGCGAAAGGTTATCTGCAAATTGTACAGAAACACGATTCCAGTAACACATGAAGAGGAAGCGGTACTAGAGAAGAAAGTGAGACAGAGTTGTACCCTATAGCCGACGTTATTGAAGGTGTGTGCTGAAAACCACATAAAGGAAGCCAAAGATAATTTTAAAAAGGGACTAAAAATTCGGGTAGAAGGAGTACAGACTTCAAGATTTGGCGATTATAGAGAATTTTATCAGAGGCGGCAAAGGACTTGGAAGAGCAGGTGAATGTATTCCATAGTATTTTTAAAAGGTGTTATAAGATGAAAATCGACAAAATCGTTGATTATGGCAAAAGTAGGGAGGATATCAAATGCAGGTTCGTAATACCAAGAACAGATTTTCTGAAAAAGACCAGTTTCTTAATACAGAATACATATTTAAGTGTTAGGCAGTCTTTATTGTAGGTGCTTGCCTGAATTGTCACTTTGTATGAAGTGAAACATGGACGATAAAAACTTTCAAATAAGAAAAGAATATCAGCCTCTGAAATGTGCTGCTGCAGAAGAATGTGGCAGATTTGATGGGTGGATCGAATAACTAACGAAAAGGAAATGAATCAAACACGGTAAAAAAGAAATTTGTGGCACAATTTGACTAAAAGAAGTGATCGGTTGATATAACACATCCTAAAGCATCAAGGAGCCGTCAGTTTGATACTGGACAGAAGTATGGGAGAAAAAATTATAGAGGGAGATAAACACTTGACCACAGTAAGCAAGTTCAAATGTTTGTGGGTTGCCATGGTTATTTGGAGGTGAACAGATCTGCACAGGATAGACTAGCACTGATAGCTACGTAGGAAGGCTATTCTGAAAGTGAGGTCCGATGGCGAGCGAAATGGATACCACAGTGAAAATCCGATGAAGCTTTGCACAGATCTGTTGGGCAGTGTCTCTAGTATGCACGTCGATCGCTTCACGTCGTTCTTTTCAGTTCTGAGGGCGCAGTGAGCACGTAAAGATGCCTAAACCAATAGTGTCTCCCGCCAAGTGTAGGATTTCGCCTGAAGTCATGCAGCCAACGTAACATAACTGTCATGCGCTTTCTTCTGCATGACAATTAGTAGCCGCAATCTGACGGGGCAATGAAGGTCGTCCTGCAGCGTTTTCGATGGGAAGTGTTTGATCACCCACAATAGAGTCCGTAATTGACTCTCCCTGAGTTTCATCTCTGCTCACATGAACCGCTGGCTATGAAGAAAACGTTCTGGCATAGACAATGAGCTGTAGACCAGCGCAGAGACTTGGCAGGTAGCACAGGGGGCTTCCTTCTAAGACGAGGGTATTGGAAAGTTGGTACAACACTACAACAAATGTCTAAATCGGATCGGCGACTATGTAGAGAAGTAGCTGGATGGTGTAGATAACTGCTGCAAATAAAATGTTTTTGACTGTCACAGTGGTTTCCATTTTGCAACCGATCGGACCTTGCTTTCCGAATAGGCCTCACAAAACTATTCTTCAGGGTAAAAATCACAACAATAACAACAACAATATAACGACTGGATGGATAGTAAAAAGTACAAACAAACATTTAAAAATTATCTGATAGCTTTTCGTAAGCTAAGAAGAGTATTAAATATGAAGATTCTCATTCATATGATTCAGAAATACGTAAAGTCAATCTGCACTACAAGTTTTTGTTTAAAGACAGTATCGGGTGAACTTCCAGTATATCATTCAAAAACTATGAACAAGACGTGTTGCACCTCTCTTTTTGCTGTACTTTTTACTTAACCCTTATTATTTCACGGGAGCATAACATATCATTGTGAGATGATGAACCATGTAATCAGTAAACGGGGGACAATGTCTGACACGGACCAAGACCGACAGCAACTTTATTCGGAGACGAATGACAGATTCATTCGCACATCTCCTGAAGAAACGAATGCTGCATATGTTAAAATGATCGGTCACTAGTCTGGGGGTCGCTGATTGCTATGAGCAAAGACAAATTCATGACTGAACGCAACAAGCGGTCGGTCATTATGTCACTTGACAATGATACGCCGATTTCGCTGGAGTCTGTCTGCAACAAATTATACGATAGCAAAAGATCATGTAACCATCCACACAGGGAGTAGGTAGATTTAAAAGAATTGCAAAAGTTGTAACATCTACCTCGTTTAGTTACTTTAAGCTAACATACATTATAATTTAAACTCAACGTACATGGCATACCGGCTCGCCAAGACAGATTAACAGAGAGAGACGAAGAAGAGTGAATAAGTTCGCGCCCTTACACAAAAAACAATAGAAATTTTTCCCTACTCCGTTCTGTTTCAGTAACAGGCCACTTCAATATCGCTGCTAATCGATGAATTTTCACTAAGGTGGCACAGAATACAATAGTTATTATTATTACATTTCATTGAACGACTAGACATTGCTTCCAACGTTCTCGGGTGTACTGCCGGATTCAATCTTCGAAAGTCAGCATATTTCGGCGAACAACCGTTCCACCATCATCAGGTGGTACTGATGGATCAGTACCACCTGACGGTCGTTCGCCGAAATATCGTGGACCTTCGACGATTGAATCCGGCAGTACACCCGAGAACTTTGGAAGCATCATGAACACAGGGAAAGCCTCTTAACGCAAACTAGATATTGCGTGGAATTTTTCTTTTTTCTGTATAAGACTTTCTATTAAAGAAAGAAACATATGCGCAGGAGACTGGCTCTGTACAAACAATAACGAAAATATATACTGTGGTGTCACCGCCAGACACCACACTTGCTAGGTGGTAGCCTTTAAATCGGCCGCGGTCCGTTAGTATGCGTCGGACCCGCGTGTCGCCACTATCAGTGATTGCAGACCGAGCGCCGCCACACGGCAGGTCTAGAGAGTCTTCCTAGCACTCGCCCCAGTTGTACAGCCGCCTTTGCTAGCGATGGTTCACTGACAAAATACGCTCTCATTTGCCGAGACGATAGTTAGCATAGCCTTCAGCTACGTCATTTGCTACGACCTAGCAAGGCGCCATTACCAGTTACTATTGATGCTGTAAAACATGTACCGTCAAGAGCGATGTTCACCAATTATGGATTAAAGTTAAGTATTCCAGCAGCTACGTACGTTTCTTGTTAGTCTCATTTCCTTGACCTGTTCCAGACGTCACGCCAGCCTGCGTGAGCTAAAACGCGTGCCTTTCGGCTTTCTCTCATAGTGGTTTGGCTGTCTTGCCAATTCACAACATATACTCCCTTCAAAAGGGAACACTGCAAACTCTGGAAAAAATGTATTATAATTTCACTTCACTGACTCCTATTCCATAACCCGTGGTCTAGGGGGCTCAGTCCGCCTTTAGCCGCGGAGCAGCTCGGACTTGTTTACGTACCGGCTGCGAACGTTCGCGGAAGAAGCGGTGTTTACACCGTCGTCACTCGCGTGTGTTACTGTTTGAATCGAACGCAATGGCACACAATTTCCGAAAAACCACGATACAGTTCACGTTCTGTAACGAGTATGCAAGACCGAAGGCACTTGAAATCGAACGTTTCTTGAGGGACGAAGTGCAACTTAATTACACTGAGGTTATTGGAATTCATTTATCGATCGTGAGCAGCACTCTTTACGTAAAGATGATTGACGACGCAGCATGCGATAAGATCGTTGAAGCTGCCAAACGAGGATTCCAGTTCCGACACTCCGATGGTCATATTGGAGAAGTGTTAGTCGCCCATTCGGGCCTGGGCGTGCGTACGATTCGAGTCTTTGAGCTGCCATTCGAGTTACCAGAATCCTTGGTCACTGAATCGCTCCAGCCATATGGCAGAGTTATCAGTCATACGGCCGAACGTTGGGCAAGTTTTAGCACGTATCCAGTGCTCAATGGTGTCCGACAGGTGCGAATTGCACTTACGAAACATGTGCCATCGTACATCAACATCGGCGGCTGTCGAGCTATTGTCATCTATGATGGACAGCCCCGGACATGCTCCGGGTGTGGTGGTGAAGGACATCTTCGATCTGCGTGTATGCAGAGGAGACTCGTGCAACTCCCCAGCGGAGACCTCCAGAATCAGACTACACCAACGTCACTGCCGATGACTTACGTGGCGGCGCTTCGCGGGGAGGTGACGCCGAGGTCGGAGCGCACTATTGAACCGACGCCGCAGTTGATTGAGGCGCCTTCGGACCCCACTGAAGAAGGGACGGCTCCCACCAACCCTCAGTGCCAGACATTACAGATGGTGCGGAAAGAGGATGAGAGCATCACAACAGGCATGGAAGCTGAAGTGGAACGGCCCCAGGGCGTTGTAGCGGCGGCGAGAGCGCAGGTGATGCAAGATTTGCCAACACCAGAGGCCGAGGTTAGGGCCCGCAAACAACGCTCGCCAAAGCGCCGCAAGAAGCGCCGACTAAACTCTGCGGAGACGCTCCCTTCTCTTCTTGGGAGCCCGGATGAGTCTAACACTATGGAACTGTCTGACTTGGAACCACAAGCTTCGGATGTCGCAGACCATATGAATTCGGACAGTGAAAAGATGTCATGTCGCTCGGAAGACGCATCCGCTCCGGGGCCTGCTACCCCTTCTGCGGTGGAGTCTAATGCTGCGAAAGAACAACAGATGTCACACATCAATGCCGCACAGGAAAATTTGGAGCACCCCAATAGTATCAGCTGGTATGAACAGGACGACGAAATCACCGATGCGGACCATTCTACTGGTGGGGACTCGCATCCGTCCGCATCTCAAGACACCTAATGCCGCAGGGACACGTCCGTCGGGCGACCCTCTGCGGATGTGCAAAGGGACTATCGATACGGTGAAACTTTGTCATTTTAACATCATGTGGAGATGACAGCTACTCGACCCCAGGCATACAGAATAGGGACAGTGAATGTAAATACCATTAGATCGCCCGTGAAACAGCAGTTGTTTAGGGACATGATATACGCGTCGGATGTGGATGTACTTATGGTGCAGGAAATTTACATTCCTGAGTTCCAGGAAGTCCATGGATACATCTCCTACACCTCGCCGCACTCGAACAACGACAGTGGAACGGCGATATTGGCCCGGGACGGGATTCCGGTCCGAGACCTGGCTTATCTACCTTCGGCACGAGGACTGGCGATAACTGTTAATGGAATTCGCATTCTCAATGTTTATGCCCCTTCCGGCACAGACAACAGACGGGCGCGTGCTAGATATTATTCGGAAGAGATTGTGCCCTTATTTACCGGCAGATTCGATCATTTCATTATAGGTGGTGACTTCAATTGTGTTTTAGCGCAAAAAGACCAGACTCCACATTACAATACCTGTCGTGAATTGCATGTGCTATGCCGGGATCTGGAGTTAAGCGACACCTGGGACATGATTCATAGGAACCGTGAGGGATATACTTTTTATACCAGTCACTCGGCGAGCAGACTCGATCGAATATATGTTTCGGTTGGCCTACAGGATAAGGTGGTCGACGCGGAACGATGGCCTGCGGCATTTCCTGATCATCTGGCTTACATTTGTACCATATCACTCCCTAGGCAAAGTGTGTGGAGAAGCCGCGGGACATGGAAGCTCAATTCGTCACTTTTGGCGGACCCCGAATGTCGTCGGAGAGTCGAGGAGGTATGGGTCACATGTCAACGCCGTCTACCAACATATACCTCCGTGCTTCAATGGTGGCTCCAGTGTACTAAGCCGGCATTAAGAAGAGCTCTCATACAGTATGGTCGGGATAAGACGAGATGGCAACGAGACACTCTTGATTATTATTACACCATGCTTCGTGAGCTGTCCTTCCAGGTGCCGTCTGCAGAACATCATGCGGAAGTTCATCGTGTCAAGGCACAAATCCTATCGATCACGCGACGACGACTGGGTGGCATCCCAATACGGGCAAGATGTCTCGATACCATCGCTGGGGAACGTACCTCGATGCACCATGTGTCGCGGGAACATAAACGTTACCGCCGGGCATTGGTAACAGTGCTCCACGGTTTAGATGGCCGTCAACTGACAACACAACAGGACATTGCAAATGAATTTTTGGAGCATTTCCGCCACCTCTATGCCGGTACACCGACGGACCGTCTGGTGGGGGAAGAGATACTGCAACATCTGCAAACGACACTGACAGAGACGGATAAGGCAGCGCTTATGGAGCCACTCACAGAAGACGATATAAAGGTGGCACTCACAAAAGGAGCGGCCCATAAATCACCAGGACCAGATGGGATTACGCTAGAGTTTTATCGAGAATTCGTGGACATGATGATGCCACAGTTGGTGTCGATGTACAATGAGGCGATGCGTCCGGACATGCGCCTACCGTCGGATTTTATGACGGGCTTTCTTCTTCCTATCCCGAAGATGGCGGGGAGTCGTAGTGTTAATCAATATCGGCCTCTCACTATGCTAAACACCGACTACAAAATCTTTGCACGACTACTAGCGTCTCGTCTCAAGCTGGCGATTTCCAGGACAATATCCCCTGATCAGGCTTGCCTAGGGGTGCGCAGCAACATCTCCTCGGCGTTAAGTGAATACCGTGACGTTATCGCCCTTGCGGAAACGTGTAAAATGCGAGCAGCGATGATATCTGTGGACTTCGATCGTGCGTTCGACAGGATAAACCATGACTTCTTGGTGTCAGTCATGAGTCGAATGGCGATTCCTCCGGTTTTCATCTCCATCGTTATGAGGCTAATACGAGGGGCTACATCGAAGGTGATTGTAAACGGTCGGGAAGCGGGCTCGATACCTATTAACAGCTCAGTCCGACAAGGGTGCCCACTCTCCATGATGCTGTTTGCGATAGCGCTTGAGCCGCTGATGTGTGTTATGAGGCGCTCACTTACTGGGATAGCGCTTAATGAGAACTCTTTCATTTGTCGCGCATATGCGGACGACCTGATCCTTCTTGTCAGATCAGGACATGAAGTTCGTCAGGCTGTTGAACATCTAGACTCTTACGGGACGGCGGCAGGCAGTGTCGTTAACATGACGAAATCCAAAATTATGCACATTGGACGGGGTCTGGTAGACGTACCGGGACCGTTCCAGACGGTGGAATCGCTGAGATGTCTGGGGATTACATTTACCCGTTCACTACGGCGGTCAGCGGCGGCGAGTTCTCGGCGGCTTCTGCAGACTGTTCGTCTGACGATACGCAACAACTCACTGAGAGCCTTTGACATGATCCAACGTGTGGCATACACCAACGTTCACATAGCGTCACGAATGCCCCATTTAGCGCAGATCCTACCAATACCGAAGGGTATCGCCGACCGCCTCATGGCTGCCTTTGGTTACTATGTCAGTACTGGGATGTTATTTAAGATCACATATGATACGTTAACGCTACAGTTCCGGAACGGTGGCCTCAACCTCACAAACGTGCGAAACAAAGCTCTAGCGCTTTACATGCGAGCAATGATACGAAATTGGCAACAAAGAAAGCATACCATAACGTCAGCTCTGATAGAAGCACTTGTTCCGCCTTCGTACGAACCCCCTATTGCGGTGGGCAATATTTCGCCTTCTCTTGCACACTTTGCCTCATTTCTTGTTGATTACAGTTATGTTCGTCTGAAAGTCCCTTCAACGAGAATACCCACGACTCGGGAGATCTATAGATGCTTGATGGATCACCATGGCCGCAACATAATGGAATTCAAATACCCGTCGAGAACGTGGAACCACATTTGGTGTGCAGTGCATACTCCATTACTGTCAACAGCAGCGAGATCGATGTGGTATATTCTTATAAACCGTAAACTTGTGACCAGGAGTCGATTACATACAATTCATATGGTCGATTCTCCTCTTTGCACCAACTGTGGACTGTTAGCCACGGAAGAACATGGTTTAGTGTGTGGCGCAGCGAGGGACGTCTGGATGCTGACGCGTCGAATATTGGCCTTCCTTCGGCGCACTAACTACACAGAAATCACATCGGATGTACTTTTTCTACCGGACAAGACCTTTTTTCCGAATCAAAAGACGTATGCGGTCAATTGGATCGCTGGACATGCGGCGAAATATTTGTATTCGTACGATATTAAGTCCGTGATGGATTATTGGTTGTATTTACAAGAACAACACGAGCTCATACGGAGTCATACGAAATACAGGACTTACTTTTCCAATTTTTTTTAGGAAGTGTTTTTCACAATCCGCCCGACAGATGGGGTGTCCCAGAACTGGGAAGACTCCTGCAGCAGAACGACTAGAGACACTGGCAGAAATGGTCAAGATTATATGGCTTTCTGCCAGGTTTATGATGCGACACCGCGTGCTGCAGGGATTGTGATGCCGATGATAACTTCTTTTTCACTCCCGCCCGTGACTAGGATTGTCATTTACTTTATTCCTGTTACAAAAAAAAAAAAAAAAAAAAAAAAAAAAAAAAAAAAAAAAAAAAAAAAAAGAAGAAGAGAGAGAGAGAGATTATGAGTTCAAACCTTGTGCGGTGTGTACAATTTTCTTTATTTAAAAACAATATTGAAAAAAAAATAAAAAAAAGGTACAGAAAAAAAAAAAGAAGAAGAAGAGAGATTATGAGTTCAAACCTTGTGCGGTGTGTACAATTTTCTTTATTTAAAAACAATATTGAAAAAAAAAAAATAAAAAAAAATAAAAAAAAGGTACAGAAAAAAAAGATGGCTAGAGCGTCTGCCATGTAAAAAAAAAAAAAAAAAAAAAAAAAAGGGTAGTGTCTTTGATTCATAATCAAAACGTCTTCGGTCCCGGGTTCGATCCCCGCCTGACTCCTATTAGAACCAGACTAAACCTTCACATTTCCCTTTTCAGAATTTTTAACTTTCGGACTATATTCAGAATTGTAACATTGCATGCTCCGACTCGTTGAGTGTTACGCTTTCGTTGCTTGTTCCATCTTCTTGTCATGGTCACTTCGCCCTTGGCAGCACACTTCTGGAGACCCGGATGGTGGACTAATCCGTAATCTTTTGTACATGGGGAGATAATCATGACACTTTTTTCAATGGAAAAAAAATGGAAATGAGCGTTTGGCGTCATTGGCCGGGAGGCCCCTTACGGCGCAGGTCCGGCCGCCTTGGTGCAGGTCTTATTACATTCGACGCCACATTGGGCGACCTGCGCGCCGTATGGGGATGAAATGATGATGAAGACAGCACAACGCCCAGACACTGAGCGGAGATAATCCCCGACCCAGCCGGGAAATCGAACCCGGGCCCGTAGGACAGCAATCCGTCACGCTGACACTCGGCTATCTGGGCGGACACTTTTTTCAATTAAAGGGCACATTTCCTTCGGATACACATTGAGTGTTTTCAGTGTAGTGGCTTCCACTGCTTTCTTCATTCCGCCATTGATTATTTCTGATCCTTCTGCCTTTACGCCAATTTCCTACTCTCCAAGGGCAAGAGGGTGCACTGATCCTCCATCCGCTTCTCTACCACCTTTGACAAGGCCGTTGACAGAATGAGGGTGCCGTGTTATTGTGTAAGTCTTCGGTCGCCATGGCTGATGATTTTTGTTCAGAATCTGTGTACTGGTTGGGTTAGAATCTGGGACCAAGGGCAGTTTGGTTACTAGTCAAAGACGCAACCACTGGACCGCAATAATAGCAATAGCTGAAACTAACCGTCCAGTGCCGGGTCCGTCTGTAACTAACGGCGCAATATTTTGAGTTTCTTGCTGCTTCAACGTGCCCATCGTTTCGATCTGCAACGTCACGAACGGATCAAAAACGTGTCAGAAAGTATTATGAGTCCAGCTGCAGTCAATAATGTACTAGTATAATCGACGTTTACTGTAGGCTATCATCATGTGGGACTGGAACCGATAAGAAAATGAGGTATGTTATCTCACAGTCAGGATGTTTTACTGCTAGGAATACCATATTCGAAAATTTTCTTCAAATGACATTATTACTATGTTTTCCACAATTTTATGTTAATATACAATATACTCAATATAAAATGTGTGAATAAATACCTGAATTGGCAAAACGAGGAGCGCACTACCTCGATGAGCTGTTTCTTGCAAAATGATTAGATGTACCTTCTTAAATATAGATTTCTACATCGAATTTCCTTTTGCAAAAAGGGAAAGTCAGTATAGTATCCTGGTAGTTTGAATGCTGCAGTCCTTTGTTAAATGTTAGCCTTTACTCTGGTCCGTGACGCAAATTCACCCAACTCATTACGCCACGACCTACAGCATGGCGTGGAGTGCATAGAACAGAATACTTAAAAGTTTCTTCGACTATAGACGACAGTCACATTTATGCGGACAACAGAATAAAGTCTGTTTTCCTAGCGATAATACTGGTGATTAACACATCGTCATTGTGGTTTGTTGTAGCGGAAGATGCTGGTCTTTGCTGCAGCTGACGTTTCTGTCACATGAAATTATTACATGAATATGTACTGCTCCTGATCTGAAGTTGAAGCCGGACACAGACTGACGGTTTCCGGCTATTTGCAGGAGGTGGAGGGGGTGTGACGTCATAGGGGGTGGGGAAAACCCAGCCACCAGTTTGAATATATTATTTGTACCCCTATCGGCCTTGTTAGAGGCTGCTTACGAACTACTCCTGTCAATAAGCTGTACCAAATTACAGGTATAGCACCGCCACCCGTTCGAAGGCAAGCTGCAACAGAAGTGGAGAAGAAAAAACAAGAAATCGATCCTAGACATCCTTTGTTCGAACACGACCCTTAACAGCCAAGACTGAGGTCAAGAAAAAGCTTCCTACAGAAAACTATGGCAATTCGTTCATCTCCCAGAACTTGCAGAGAGGAGCTTTGGCGAGACTCTATAGCTGAAGACAATCACATAACGGTCGAGGAGAAAATAACCGAAGGTTCACACCTGCCATACAAGACCTGGAAGACTTTGAAGACACTGCGAGTTGGGGTGTCACGGTGCAAAGCCGGCCTCAGCAACACCGACTCAAAGGAAGGCCTCGGCGCTTGTTCGTGACGTCACGTCAGCTAGGCAAGGCGAACGCCAGGTCTGTTGCAGGCATACTCATAATGGTGGTGTCTCCCTCCCTGACACGGGAAAATGTGGAACTATTGGCGGTAGTTGACCAACACATTGTTCTGAGAGATTTCTGCAATCAATTAATTGTGCAATTAATTACACTTCTTAACAAATAGTGTACTCTTGAACTTAAATTTCCACCTGTTTTAAGGATTGTCGTACAAAAACAACTTCATGGTCCAGCAGCAACAGAATTCGTGCTTCTCTACCTTATTTTCAAATCTGAGGAAGCTACGTTTGTACTGGGTTGCTTTTACAAGAAACTGTCAACATATTGGTGCTCTTCTTTAGTTATCTTGGTTGACTATGGGGTGAGGAGCACTGAATGTTAATGAAATATCTTGCGATTGTACACGTTGGGGGAGGGGGTGGGGGACAGAAGAAGAGGCAAAAGAGAGATACTTGTTTTATCAAATAAAATTTTTTATCTTATAAAGTTTCTCCTTTCAGTTGCAAGGGGCAATATTTATCTTTTCTAACGTGCAAGTTTAAAAAAGTTTAAGCTCAGCAGTATTTTCGATGTCTGAAGCTATTTTGTTTCCTGTTTAGAATTCCTTTCGTTGAAAATGACTGTAATCTAATGACTGGCAACAGTTGGACATTTACACATGTAAATTAGTTCACATTTCCAGTGACGATGTCAAACGAAAATAAATAAAAGACGCGAGTTAATTGTGAGGGGTTTGGGGAAAGTTTCGACAGGAAAATGGATCAAGTAAATATAGTTACTTCAATGTAAAATTTCCGAAGCTTGCAATGGGGCAAAGCATCTTCTCATATTCATCTACGTTTGTTTCGACAGGATTCAGTAATACAGAACTATGATATTCATTTGTAGCTTTACGATAGTAAGAAAATCTTTCATCTAAATAAAACTGCAGAATCCAAAACAATACCAAACATTTTGTCCAAAAATAAGAGATTTATAGTGATAAGCACGCCCAGGCGTTTCTGCCAGCAACAGACCTGGCGTTCGCCGTTCCTAGCTGACGTGACGTCACCAACAAGCGCCGAAGCCTTCCTTTGAGTCTGTGCTGGCCTCAGGAAGTGGGGCTTCAGTAATGAGGAGGAAACTTGTCAGTATGGTGACGTACAGGACGAACAACATCTGTTAGTCTGCAGGAACCTACCGGCTGCATGCACTCTCTGTGATCTTGCTGCAGCCAGCGAAACTGCTGTGATAAACGCCGAATACTGGGCCTGTCAAAAAATATAATCATGTTGCTGCCTGTTTATCTGCTGCTTGTTTGTGTATATTATTGAATCTGTGTCATAAATACTACTGTACATATTTAATTTTGCAAATTTGTTTTGTGAATCAATACTTATTAGGTTTTGTAATTATTTTATGTCCTGGACTCGAAAAATAAAAATAAAATCGGCCTTGTTCCATGGTCGACATCAGAGCCAACGTCTTGCTGCATGAATAACCTTCACATCGTCCAAGTACTGATTCCTGCGGAGTGCATCCTTCCTTGGGCCAAACAGTTGGAAATCGGAAGGTGCGCGATCTGTGCTGCAGAGTGGATGAGGAAGAACAGTCCAATGAAGTTTTATGAGCTCCTCTCGGATGTGCGGATTTGTGTCGGACCTTCTGCTTTCATGGAGAAGGAGAAGTTCCTTTGCATTTTTGTGGTGACGAACACACTGAAGTGGTTTGTCCATTTTCCTTAGTGTAGCACAATACACTTCAGAGTAGATCGCTGCACAGTGAGGGAGGATTCCAAACAGTAAAACCCGTTCAGAGTCCCAGAAGACCGTCCCCACGACTTTACCGTCCGAGGGCGAGGCTTTGTACTTTTTTCTTTTGAGGAGAAATGGTATGACGCCACTCCATGGATTGCCGTTTAGGTTTCCAGTTCCAAGTGACGAACCCATGTTTCTTCGCCTGTGACGATGTTCGATAAGAAGTTGTCGCGATCAGCCTCCTAACGTTACGCACTTCCGCACATATGCTCCTTCGCTGCTCTTTATGGTCTTCTGTTCAGGCGGCGAGGAAACCAGCGAGCACCCTCCTCTGAGTATCCCGACTGCTGGCCTACTACGTCAGAACTACTGGCAGACACATCCAGTTCTACAGCGAGGTGTTTGATTGTGATTCATCGATCAGTTTGAATGAGAGTGTCCGTAGGTTCCAGCATTGGAGGAGTCACAGCTATGTGCTCCTAGTTGGCACGCAAGAGATTGGACATTAGTACGATGATGGCAGACGCCTCGCCAATCACCCACCGTTGTTTTGTCCACTGCCAAGTTTCCTCGACATTCTGCAAGGTTCTATGAGTATGTGCAGTGCTCTGATTTTCCGCCGAAAGAAATTCAATAACAGCTCTCTGTTTGGAATGCCCCTCTGTTAAAGACGGCATTTAGAAGGCTGCATATAGCGCTCCAGCTATTGGAACTTCATGAAACTATAGGGGATCAAGCGGGAATATTCCACGACGTCCCACAACAAATTAAACTTTTTTGCAACCGAACTTTTTGTGGCGGCCAAGAAATGATATGTTACGAACTTCTACTCCCCACACTTCCATCCATAACGAAGTTAATCTCTTTGCTGCCCGCTTCGATTCAGTATACCTCTTCATTATCTTATGTAAGCCTCTAATCGTTGATAAGAACATGAGACACTGTTCGAAGCACCGTGCAGAACTCCGACTAAGCCCCGTCTAAAGCTGTCCTGTCACGAGACGCGAAAACGCACGTGGACGAGGAGGTGGCAACGTCACTGCATGGAACTAAACGTTCTGCTACATGGCAGATAGTGATATAGAGAATCTGGCGTGTTAGATTTTTGACTTTTATAGCGGAACGTGGCCACGGAGATGTAACATCATTTCCCATCACAAGCAGAAGATAGAAAGCTGACATACTATATGGCGTTAAACTTCGTATTTAGTGGGTTTTCTTTCTCATTCAGTACATGGTAACGAATATAAGCTGTTTCACAGCATCAGAAAATTTAGAATCTCTCGAAAATGTGTCGTTTTAGCTGCGGTTTATTATAATAAAATGACAAGAAACTACATATCGGTAGGTAAAAGCTTCCTGCAGCTGATGTTTATAGTGCCGTAATTTGTGTGCTACGGACGTATACGATTTCAGTGCTAACCCAAAATGATGATCTAGTAAAAGTGCGTCCTTTTTAGTGCCATTGGCACACTAAATGTCAAATAGTGGCATTTGTAGATACGATTTTTAAACAGTGTACGCTGTATACCGAAGACAGGTCCCCATGTCAAATCTGTAGTGTCGTTGGCTCGTGTGTTGTGACAAAGGAGGTAGCATGTTCGCGTCCACCTAATTTAAAAAAAAAATTAACGTTCAGTTTTCTATAAGATTCTGGACATTTCTTATTCATTTAATAGGAGTATTACCTCAAACGTCTATGTCATTCATTATAAATAATGTATTTGCTGTAATTCTTGTTCATCTACACTATGAGGATACTCTCCAAATAACATTTAACTACCTGGCAGAGGTTTCATCGAACCACCGTCACAACAATTGTCTATAATTCCGATCTCGTGTAGCGCGGAAAAAAACGTAAAACCTGTATCTTTCCGTGCTAGCTCTGATTTCCCTTATTTTATTATGGTGATCGTTTCTCCCTACGTAGGTCGACACCAACAAAATATTTTCGCATTCCGATCGGAGTGGCCGAGCGGCTCTAGGCGCTACCGTCTGGAACCGCGCGACCGCTACGGTCCCAGGTTCGAATCCTGCCTGGGGCATGCATGTGTCTGATGTCTTTATGTTAGTTAGGTTTAAGTAGTTCTAAGTTCTAGGGGACTAATGACCTCAACAGTTAAGTCCCATATTGCTCAGAGCCATTATCGCATTCGGTGGAGAAAGTTGGTGATCGAAATTTCGTGAGAAGATCGCGCCGCAATGAAAAACGCCTTTGTTTTAATGATGTCCTCCCCAAACGCTGTATCATTTTAGTGACATTCTCTCCCGTATTTCACGATAATACAAAACGTGCTGCCCTTCTTTGAACTTTCTCGATGTACTCCCTCAATTCTGTTTGTTAAGGGTCCCTCACCGCGCAGCAGTATTCTAAAAGAAGGCTGACAAGCGTAGTGTAGGCGGTCTCTTCAGTAGATCTGTTACATTTTTCAAATGTCCTGCCAAAGAAATGCAGTCTTTGGTTAGCCTTCCCCACAACATTTTCTACGTGTTCCTTCCAATTTAAGTTGTTCGTAATTGTAATTCCTAGGTATTTAGTTGAATTTACGGCCCTTATATTTGACTGATTGCTCGTGTAACCAAAGTTTAACGGATTTCTTTTAGCACTCTTGTGGATGGCCTTACAATTTTCGTTATTTAGGGTCAATTTCCAATTTTTGCAGTTCGTTTTGATCTTTTGATGACTTTACTAGCCGATAAACGACAGCGTCATCCGCAGATCTGCAGACAAAATAAGACGGCTGCTCAGATCGTCTTCTGAATCGTTTATATAGATAAGGAACAGCAAAGAGCCTGCAACACTACCTTTGGGCACACCAGGAATCACTTCTGTTTTACTCGATGACTTTTCGTCAGTTACTTCGAATTGTTGCCTCTCTGACAGGAAATCACGAATCCAGTCACATAACTGAGACGATATTCAATAAGCATGCAATTTCACTACAAGCCACTTGCGTGGTATAGTGTAGTTTCAAGAACCTTCTGAAAATCTAGAAATACGGAGTCAATTTGAAATCCCTTGTCAATAGCACTCAACATTTCGTGTGAGTAAATAGCTAGTTGTGTTTCACAAAAGCGATGTTTTCTAAATCCGTGTTGACTGTGTGCCAATAGACCGTTCTCTATGAGGTAATTCATAATGTGCGAACACAATGTACGTCCAGAATCCCGCTGCTTACTGACGTTAAAGATATGGGCCTGTAATTTAGTGAATTACTTACTTTGCAGTCTCTGGGCACGGATCTTTCATCGAACGAACTGTTGTATACAATTGTTAAGTATGGACCTACTGTATCAGTATACTCTGAAAGGAACCTAACTGGTATACAGTCTGGACTTGCTTTTGTTAAGTGATTTTAGTTGCTTCACTACTCCGAGGATATCTACTTCTACGTTACTCATGTTGACAGATATTCTTGATTCCAGTTCTGGAATATTTACTTTGTCTTCTTTGGTGAACGAATTTCGGAAGGCTGTGTTTAGTAACTCTGCTTTGGCAGCACTGTCGTCGATAGTATTTCCATTGATATCTCGCAGAGAAGGCATTGATTGTGTCTTACCGCTAGCATACTTCACATACGACGAGAATCATTTTAGATTTTCTGTTAGGTTTTGTTGTGGAAACTATTGCAAGCATCTTTCATTGAAGTCCACGCTAAATATCGAGCTTCTGTAAAAGATCGCCAATCTTGGAGATTTTGGGTCCGTTTGAATTTGGTATGTTTTTTTTTCGTTGTTTTTGCAACAGTGTTCTGACTCGTTTTGTGTACCAGGGAGTACTAGCTCCGTTGTTTGTTAATTTAGCTGGTATAAATCTCTCAATTGCTACCGATACTATTTCATTAAATTCAAGCCACATCTGGTCTACACTAACATTGTTAATTTGAAAGGAGTGGAGATTGTCTCTCAGGAAGGCTCAAGAGAATTTTTATCTGTTTTTTCAATAGGTATATTCTTCGTTTATTTTTGGAGGATTTGGGAGTTACAATATTCAGTCTCACTAATCCCTGAATCGGTTTTGATGCTCGTTATTAACTCAGGATTATTTGTTGCTAAGACGCTAAGTGTGTTTTCACAAGCGCTTCCTATTCACATGGGCTCATGAACTAACTGCTCGAAATAACTTTCAGAGAATGCGTTTAGCACAATTTCGGATGATGTTTTATGCGTACCTCCGGAATTAAACATGTATTTTAGCCAACATATCGAGGATAAATTAATGTCACCAACAACTATAATTGTATGAGTGGGGCACGTGTTCGAAATCAAACTCAAGTTTTGTTTGAACCTTTCAGCAGCTGTATCGTCCGAATTAGGAGGTCGGTAAAAGGATCCAATTATTATTTTATTCCATTTGCCGAAAACGACATCTGCCCATATTAATTCACATGAACTCTTTACTTCAATTTTGCGACAAGTTAAACTACTTGTAACAGCAACAAACACGCCACCGCCAACTGTGTTTACCCCATGCTTCCGGAACACAGTATGGTTCTTCGCAAAAATTTCGGCTGAACTTATCTCCAGTAAGTCAGCTTTCAGTGCTTATAACGATTCGAGCATCAGTGCTTTCCATTAGCGCTTGCAGCTCTGGTAGTTTCCCAACACAGCCACGACAATTTACAACTGTTATACCGGTGGTTCCTGTATCTACATTCTTCCTGTGTTCGGCCTACACCCCTCGTGACTGAAGCCCTTTTTGTGTTTTCCCGAGATCTTCTAACCTAAAAAATCGCCCAGTCCACGCCACACAGCCCCTGCTACCCGTGTGACAGCCTCCTGCATGTAGTGGACTCCTGACGTATTCAGCGAAACCCGAAACCCAACCGCCGTTTGGCGCAAGTCGAGGAATCTGCAGCCTACACGGTCGCAGAACCGTGTGAGCCTCTGATTCAGACCCTCCACTAACCTCTGTACCAGAGGTTTGCAATGGGTCCTGGCGAGTATGCTGGAAATAGTGAGGTCTGCTTTCATCTCGTAAACAACACTGGCGGCCTCTACCACTTCTGTTAGCCACTCGAAGCCGGAGAGAATCTCTTCCCATCCAAAGCGACACACAACATTGGTACCGATGTGAACCCCCACGTTGAGTTGGTTGCACCTTGTTGCAATGTCCAACGACTGGAATATTTTCCCAGTGGTCAGACACGTTAACGTGACTGACAGTTTGTGTCTCAAAGTATTATGAAATTTTCTGTTAATCTGGGTTTACGAAAAAATGGTTCAAATGGCTCTGAGCACTATGGGACTTAACATCTATGGTCATCAGTCCCCTAGAACTTAGAACTACTTAAACCTAACTAACCTAAGGACATCACACAACACCCAGCCATCACGAGGCAGAGAAAATCCCTGACCCCGCCGGGAATCGAACCCGGGAACCCGGGCGTGGGAAGCGAGAACGCTACCGCACGACCACGAGATGCGGGCTGGGTTTACGGACTCGCTCATGTTTGTATGTTGCCAATAAATATCTTGTGGGCAGCTTTGAAAAATTCTTCTTTTCCATTCGAATGAAACTACAGAGGAACCTCAGTCTTGAAATCTATGTGATGAAGTACGTTGTTTCAGAGTGCTGATAGTCAATGCGTCATCGAGAATGTGGATACCGTGCATGTGAAAACTGACATCAGAGACTATATCTTAGTTATATTTAGTTTAAAATCGAAACTGGTATGATAATTCAATTGAACTAACGAATGACTTCTACCAGTATGGATCTCATATCGTTGTACAGCACTATGCAGTGTTAAGGGAGCAACTTTGCTCGTGTCCAATTTCGTGAAGGAACTGTGTGGTTTGCAAGGCAAATAAAGTCGACAACGGGCGCTGGAGAGGGCTGGGAGAGTAAATAGTTCGTCCCGTGTGTGGACGTACGCTGCCTCTCGTGAGGTCGGATGTTTCGTCCGCACCCGCCTCAGCGTTTTTTGCCTCGTCCCGTGTGAGGACATCTTAAGGCTGGTCAGTGCACGAATTCCTTTCGATTGCGCCTCACCTTGTCTAGAAAGCCCGTATTTTTCAACTTCCACTCAACCTTACCGATTACGATGTATACCATAAATAGACGGGTTTCACATTGAGTTGTGATAGACTGGTCCGTGGGAGACGGACAGCTGGCAGCAGCAGCGGGTCGCGGCCTGGTTGTGAGCAGAGTGGATCGACACGAGCGTCGACCTGACCTGGGCGGCCTGCGTGGGCGCCGCGGACTGTTCGGCCGGCCGGGACCTCCGAGGCAGGCCCGAAGGTCGCCGTCATGACCCGGAGGGCTCTGGCAGCGCCGCGCGGGAACGTCGCTGCCGCGCTGGGGCGGCCAGCCTCTGCCAGCTCCTGGCTGGCGACTCACGGCAGCGAACGACACGCTTTCCTAAATAAATAAAAATGTCATGTCCGTTTGTTCACAACCGATATCTTCGAAAGTTCTTTACCGATTGAATTCAAATTTTGACACAATGTTGCATTCGAAAACGGACCGTAGAGGTCGCCTGCTGAAATTTCGGGAGCATACTTTCTGGGAAGAGCCGGAAACAAATTACATCCTCCCAAATAAATGTCGCGAAATGACCATGACGAGAAAATTCCAGGTATTATGGTAGTACAGAGGCTTACTGACAATCATTCTTTCCACGCGCCATTCACGAGCGGAACAGGGAAGGGGCGATCAGTTAATGGTAAGAGATGAACCATCCGTCACGTGGCTTTCGGAGCACTGGTGTAGATACGTCTGAGAACACCGTGACCACATTTAATATATGAAGAAATATAGACAGCCATCCGAAGGAGTGGGGCGGGGGGGGGGGGGGGGGGGGTGGCAGGGGAGGGAATCTAGATATACACTATGTACTGTGGATACTTGTTAGATATCAAATGCATGAATTATTACCTAATTTGATAAAGCATAAGTCTTCTGACATGTGTAAACAAAAATTAAGTGAACTATTAAATTGAGAAGTTCACTAAAGTGAAGGGATAAATTTTACTAATATTAATTACAAAAGGATAAAAATTTTGGGCACGGAAGGGGGTGGGGAGACCATACCACGATTAAACACTGTTTTAAATGAAAGTTATTGTGTGAAATATTAACGTAGTTTAACGAAAGGTTAGTACAACAATTTTTCTCGTACAAATCTAAAACAATAAAATGTAAACCACAACGTAAGTGAAGCACATGACAATGAACAAAAATCTAATTGACAAAGGTTTGTTACTTATTAAAAAGGAGTACTAAGTGTTGTGACTTGGCAAGACAGCCAAGCCACTATGAGATAGCCGAAAGGCACGCGTTTAAGCTCACGCAGGCTGGCGTGAGGTCTGCAACAGTTAAAGGAGTTGAGTCTAGTAAAAAAAGTACGTAGCTTCTGGAATACTTAACTTTAATCCATAATTGGTAAACATCGGTCTGACGGTACATGCATCACAAGATAAATAGCAAATGATAATGGCGCCTTGCTAGGTCGTAGCAAATGACGTAGCTGAAGGCTATGCTAACTATCGTCTCGGCAAATGAGAGCGTAATTTGTCAGTGAACCATCGCTAGCAAAGTCGGCTGTACAACTGGGGCGAGTGCTAGGACGTCTCTCTAGACCTGCCGTGTGGCGGCGCTCGGTCTGCAATCACTGATAGTGGCGACACGCGGGTCCGACGTATACTACCGGACCGCGGCCGATTTAAAGGCTACCACCTAGCAAGTGTGGTGTCTGGCGGTGACACCACACTAAGTATTTACCCTGGTTTAGTATTTGACAGACGATTACTCTGACGGGAAAATTAATTACGAATCGGAAAACAACGGTGAATACTTTACAAACCCACGTGGCGTTTTCTCATCCCAAACGTTCCTTAAGGCTTACTTGGAGCAGAACAGCAATGTCCACCATTCCTGCTAGAGTGCCGACCAAAGATGACATTTTATA
Organism: Schistocerca serialis cubense; assembly: GCF_023864345.2. NCBI lineage: Eukaryota > Metazoa > Arthropoda > Insecta > Orthoptera > Acrididae > Schistocerca > Schistocerca serialis. The sequence continues at coordinate 103,011,036 of NC_064643.1, read as the reverse complement.
GGGGCTACACCAGACACCCCGCGCAGAGATAGAGACACAGACATGACACTTCAACGGGTGGAAGGATAGTCTTTGGAAAGGTATGTCGAAATAGACAGTTAAAGGCCTAGTGATTCCCACGCGCCAGCAGAGAGTAAAACAGTGATACTCACGACACGTTTACTTGAGAAGCCAGAGCGCATTCAGAAATTGATACGTAATAGCTAATATATAGCTGATTCTCTTCGAAACCACGCAACTACATGTTCACTATGCATTAAAAATTTGGACGTAAGACTTTAAGAAATTGTCTTTGAACGCAGAGGCATTCCGAAGCTGAGGGTAATTCAGCGAACAACGATGTGGATTACTAGGAAAGATAGGAGACAAGCTTATGCGTGATGTAGCAGAAATGTGCTAGAGGACGTAATAAAAGTGTAATGGAGGTGGGTGGAACATGTTAGCACTTTCGGGAATCGTTTCCTATAGTTTGTCACTATTTTTCAAAGTCACCCTATATTTGGTATGCCTCCATACCTCAGTGGTCCATGAGGTTGACTGCTATGCGGGGGATCCAGGTTCGACGCCCGGTACAGCGAGGTTTTTTTGGGGAGGGGGAGGAGAGGGGGTGTAACGAGGTGCACTCAGCCTCATGAGACCAACTGAGGAGCTACCTCAGTAGAAGTAGTGGCGCCAAAGTCAAGAACGCCGGCAAAGGCCTGGAGGGCGCTGTGCTTACCCCACAGTGCCCCATACCGTGTCCAGTGAACTCCACTGGTAGAAGATGACACGGCGGTAGCTCGGTACGTGGCCCATTAGGGCCAGAACACGGAGCTTTGCTTGCTTTGCAGCTTGTGTATTACTCTCAGACAAGACATTATCCCCAAGAGTGATATGCTACACGTTCCACTTACTGCTACCCAACAAGACGTACTAAATGGTCCAAATGGCTCTGAGCACCATGGAACTTCTGAGGTCATCAGTCCCCTAGAACTTAGAACCACTTAAACCTAACTAACCTAAGGACACCACACACATCCATGGCCGAAGCAGGATTCGAACCTGCGGGCGTAGCGGTCGCGCGGTTGCAGACTGTAACGCGTAGAACCGCTCGGCCATAGAAGTACTAATTTATTAGCAGAAGAGGAAAAGTAACGTTGGGGAATTATTGACAGTATTTGAAAACAGAGCACAATAAGTTAAAGGGAAACCCGAAGTACAAAATCAACAACGCTCGTTTTCTAACAGTGACAATCTCCCATTAATACAATGGCGTCCAAAATTAAAGCAACAACATGCTATCTCTCCGTCTTGTGTCTAATTCACGGTATAATCATACAAAATGTCAACAGATGTCCGTACGATCGTGATCTGCAAGCAAGGTGACATTCCGGTCAACAGAAAACCACGCCAGCCATGACGTCAGGGCACCTACCAAGTGGGGTAGCGTTTTCCGGGTAGTCCCACATCCACAGTCGTGTACACAGTCACGGACGGTGCAGTATGGCACGGAGAAGATCCCTACCAGACTCTCTGCGGTGGGGGAGCCATAGAAATAATGGAAGCAGGACAATCGCAAACTTTTGTGGACCAGTGGCTTAATGTAAATCGTTCTGTTGTTTCTCGGATGTTGCGACAGTTCACAGAGACCAAAACTGTAGCCCCAAGGCCAGGTAAGGGCCGATTATGTGTGACATCAGAGAGGACCATTATTTGGTTGTAAGGGCACGACAATACGGCCTTAGTACTGCACGGCAACTGGCATCTGACCTCACGGTATCCACTGGACATGTTTTATCGACGCACAATGTGTACGGAATGCTTCGGCAGTGGGTCCTTCATTGTCAGAGAGCTACTGTATGTGTACGTCTGACGGGTCATCGCACAAGGGAACGCCTAAAGTGGAGTCATCAACATGCCACCTGTACAGTCGAACAGTGGACCGATGTCCGTTTCACAGATAAGTCCCGGTTTGGTCTGGAGAGTGATTCTCCACGGATTTCCATCTGGAGGTAACGTGGAAAAAGCTTTTGGGACCCAAACATTCGTGGAAAGAGACCGAAATCGAGGATGATCCCTAATGGTCAGGGATAACGTTGACCACTCGAGCACATCTTCATGAAATTATACGGCGAATCAGCAAGGTTTAACTGTCGTCAGGTATGGTGATGAGATCTTGGGACTTAATGTGCGGTGGTTGCGAGGTGCTGTGGGCCCAGACTTCGTAACGATGGACGATAATGCTCGACGTCTTAGAGTACGGATGGTTGACGTTTTCTAGGAAACGGAAGATACTGCAAGCGTGGCGTGGCCTCCTCGCTCTCTCGATTTGAATCCCATAGAGCACGTATCGGATGCCCTAGGGAGACGGGTTGTATCACGTCAGCATCCACCAACCACTCTCAAAGACTTGTGAGCAGTCTGCAGGAAGAATCGGCGTTATTCCCTCAACACGAGATTAATGACATCGTACACAGCATGTCCCATCACTGTCAGGCCTGTATTGCTGTCAGAGGCGGTCACACCCCATACTGACCACATTAACCAATTGTCGAAATGTATGTGCAAATCCTTTAAGTTGGAAAAAACGAAGAACATTTTCGTCTACCGTTATGCATGTTGTAGTTGTTTACGTTACGTATTCTTGGTATTGTTTCCATTTTGCTATCTACTGCTTATACCGTTTTGTAGCAAAATAAACGCAATCTAACAAAATTTCCGTTTATTTCTTTAATTTTGACCCAAGTGTAGAACAGATAGAACTCATCCCGAACACCAGGATTTATAATTATATATTATACCTGTGCCTCAGCTCTTACCAGAAACCACTAATGATAAATGTTAAAGTGTGAAACATGGCGAAAACGAATTTCGTAAACTATGCAGTGGAGAAACAAACAAAAAAGGTAAAAAATACGATAATCAAACTGCCGAAAAAAAGGTACAACGTTCTCTTATTAACAGACAGCCACGGCAGAAATTTGGCGAGTATTTTACAGGACAGTTACAAAGATATCCAAGCAATAGGAATAGTGAAACCAGGTGCAAGTACGAAGTCTGTTACTGATGTCGACCTGCAGGGAAACAAGAAAGAAGAGAGTGAATATGTAGTGTGTATAGCTGGTGCCAATGACATCGCAAGAAATGAAGAACGAAATTGCCTAACAAGCCTGGAAAACTTCCTAGAAGCAAATAAATCACGAAACACCACTATTACAACGCTGCCTCACAGGTATAATCTCATGTACAATTCGTGTGTAAATAAGTTGATTCGAAAAACAAACATTAAAATGAAACAAATGTGTGCTCGTTTTGGCAAATGTAAAATATTAGATATAGGCAAACTGAAAAGAAGCCTACATACCAGACTTGGTATATATCTAAATTCTGAGGGCAAAAAATTCTTGTGTGACAAAATATGGGAAATTATCAAAGAAAAAGACGATTTAAACAGATTTCTCAGTTACAATGGTGTTTTTTTAGAGGAAAGCATAATAAATTAACCCTTGCATATCAGAATGTCCAGTATGTAACTAATAAAACAGAGCAGCTGAGTGTTTACCTAAATGAAACTAAGCCACACCTCTTCCTAGCGAGTGAATTGGGATGCAAGGTAGAGGAAGCATATGGTTATAGGCTAAAAAAATTACAAACTTATAAACTCGTACTGCAGAGAGACACAAAAAAGTGGTGGGGTAGGCATTTACAGTAGAAATGATGTAAAATGTGAAAAAGTTAAATGGATAGATGATCTGAGTACTGAAATGGTATTTGAGGTTGCAGCAGTAAACCTGAAGTATGGAAACAACAACCTTATTACAGCAGCACTGTATAGGTCGCCTGGAAGTAACACAGAAGAAGAGTTTCTAAATTGGCTAGAGGACTTGCTGGAGGGGACAGCAATGTGTAAAAAACACTTGTTGCTTGTTGGAGACATCAACATAGACTTATTAAATAATAGTGTTAACTATTTGCGCTATATGGATGTATTAAAATGTTATAACCTTAAACAAATGAACTCCGAACCTACAAGAATGACTGCAAATACGAAGACATGTATTGACCATGTTCTCACAAATGTAGGAATAGAGAGAGTAAATGTAAACACATTAGAAAACTACATTTGCGATCACAGAGCCCTTACTATGGAAATTGATGTAGGGGACATAGATGTAACTGAAAGTGATACAGTTATATATAAAAGAAAATTTAATTATTCTAAACTTAAGATGGCACTAGGGAATGAAAAATGGGAGCCAGTGTACAATGCAACTGAAGTGAATGAAAAATGGGAATATTTCTATAAGTTATTCAGTAACACTTTAAATGAAACCTGTCCTTCAGTTAAAAAAGTAAGTAAAGCTGTAAACCATAAAGCCGAGAATCTCCCTTCTGAAATTATTGAGCTGAGGGAGAAAATGAAAGATTGCCATATACTTTTTAGAGATACTAAACTACAATATTTCTCAACAAAATATAAACTGCTCAGAAAAACATACAGAGAGTCCTTGACTAACCTAAAAGCACAGAAATATACCTCTGAAATAAGGAACTCTAGCTGTATAAGTAAAACTGCCTGGAAAATAATGCATAAAGAAAGTGGGAAACAGAATTCCTATGAACACAGCAACATAACATTAAAAGAAAATGGTGAAGAAATAAATGACCCAAAAGAAGTGTGTGAGAAATTTATACAAAAGTTCAGTACCATTGGTACAAATGGAGTTCATGTCAAGCCGCAAAATTTTAGTCTTGGAAAATCTAGCCAGTCCTTTTATATCCACGGCATTACTGAGAGGGATGTCCTAGCAATCATATCAGCACTTCAACCACAAATGTCTTGTGGCTGGGATGACATTTCACCTAAACTGTTAAAGGAATACAGGGATGAATTAGTGAAACCCCTGACTCACTTGATAAATACCTCCCTCAGAAATGGAGTATTCCCTGACCTTTTGAAAATTACTGAAATTATACCAGTACATAAAAAGGGATTAAAAACCGACACTAAAAACTACAGGCCAATATCATTAACCTCAGAACTAGGCAAATTGTTAGAGAGAGTAATACTAAATCAAGTTGAATCATATTTCACCAAACACAATCTGTTAAACAACCTACAACATGGATTTAGAAAAGGGAGATCTACTACAACAGCAGTAGCATCTTTTGTTCATGAAATATTAAATAAGCTGGACAAAAGTGACAAGGTAATAGGCACTTTCCTAGATATGAGTAAAGCCTTTGATACTGTGAGTCATACCATTCATCTGTGTAGCCTAGAAGACTATGGGTTGAGAGGACTAGCCTTGAAACTACTTACCTCCTACTTGAAAGACAGGAAACAGTGTTTAAGGCTAACTTATCAAAATAATGAGCAGCTCCTAACAACCAAATCAAACTTCAGGACACTTCAATGTGGCGTGCCTCAAGGAAGCATACTAGTGCCTTTTCTGTTCCTTGTATATATGTAAATAACTTATTTGAAACCCAAAATTGCATGGCTGTAAGCTATGCCGATGACATATCCTTCATCAACTGTGGCAGTGATATGCAGTCTGCAGCTAACAGTACCGAGATCACTTTCAATACTCTGTCCGCATACCTTACAGCAAACAAGCTTCTTGTAAATAAAGACAAAACGATAATAATGAAGTTCATCCACAGTTATAATGCTGCCATAACTGATACTCTATTTACATCTCCATTGGGTCTTGCATATGCAAATACACATAAATTTTTGGGCATCATTGTTGGTGAACACTTATCACGGAAAGACCATTAGATAATATTTGCAAGAAAATCAGTAGAAATGTGTATCTACTGAAACGGGTCCCAGCCTTCTTGGACCATGATACTTTAAGGGGCTCCGGAACGCTCTATACTTGTGAAACGTCCCCTTTGAACAATTATACACAACTGTACTTAAACTGACACACAATATTTTGTTAGCGCAACGCAATCTGACTTTCAAAATTCCCTACAAAAGAATGGCCCTGACTAACATTAAACTATACCTTTCACAAATCACTTACCTCACAAAAATCTTCGCTGCTCAAGCTACTGCAATACAGCGAGCGCCACTACTGCCAGCTAAATAAAAGATTCAAACTATGGAAGGCACTAACTACTGATAGGGATAGTTAGCAAATGAAAGATATTAATAGAGAACAAACAATGTATTTACCTTGATATCATCATATATAAATATAGCAGTTCATGACAAATTTCAAACCTCCGCCATCTCTCTCCCCACATCCACCACTGCTGGCGGCTCACCTCCAACTGCGCAATGCTACGCGCTGTTCACAGCCAGCTGCCTAACACTACAATGGCGAGTATTACAACAATGCAAAGCAGCCACAGACTGCACACAGCACAACCAGTGATTTTCATACATAGGTGGCGTTACCAATAAAAAAACCTAAACAGCCTACTTACATAGCCCCCATGCTCCCCACAAAAAATTTTACAAATTGTATTGGGCAGTGGCCAATACAGATTTGAAAAAAAAATTTCATAATTACAATAACAAAGAAATCAAATGCACACACTTATTGATACAATGTTGGTCAAAAGCTAAAATTTTCTCACAGTCCATAAAGACAGTCCTGATCATTCATTACGGTAAAATATAGTGTTTTTCTCAAAGTCTGAGCAGTAGAAGAAAATGCACACGGAAGTAGTGGATTTCCATGCAGTCTTGAAGAAGTAGTGTTGTCCTTCCAACGGAAAGACAGTGCTGACTCTCGACATGCAGACAAGTATTGGGTCACAACAGAGCAAATCCACTGCAGAGTCAGTCGAAGTTTTGATGAATATTGGTAGGTCATCACAGAGCAGACCCACTGTAGTCCTGGTAGAGATTACGATACTGGTGGGCCACCAGAGGTGCAGACCCACTGCAGTCCTTGTAGCAATTGGTGGGCCATCAAAGATGCAGACCCACTGTAGTCCTGGTAGAGATTACGGTATTGTTGGGCCACCAGAGGTGCAGACCCACTGTAGTCCTTGTAGAAATAATGGTAACGATGGTCCATCAAAGATGCAGACCCACTGCAATTCTTGTAGAGACGGACAGCAGCCATCTGTTGCAACTGTGCAGGTACACAATCACCATTGAAGAGTCTTGCGGATAATGTAGCAAGTCCATAACCACCACTTGTGCATTCACAAAGTTTTTGGAATTGTCCTTAGAACCAGCAATGCTGTTATCCAGTCCCTTGCTGAATTATTAACACACGTGCAAACACTAACAGTCCCTACTTCTCACATATTGTCCATATACTATGACCAACAGAAACGTGTGCAGTGAAATGTAACTAACAAGTTAATAATATCATGAACTGGTGACAATTACAATTTAATAACATAAGAATACAATTACAAAGGTACAAATACATCATTAAAGAACATAATAATACAGATAACATTTGTAGTAATAGGGGCTTTACAAAAGAATCGAACTAACATATACATCAGTGGAATTATGACATGAGTACATACATAAAAGATCACAATAACTTTTGAAACATCAACTTCACACATGAGCATTAAACAGAACAGAACTAATAATGTCTAACATCTTTACAAAGTAAATAACATATTATTAATGCCAATTATATTCGAGGATAACAGTATTCATCATCATAGTGAATGTAGCTTAATATTAAAAGAAGAAAAAAATTCTATGAAATTACACAGAGACAGGAAGAAAACAAATACACAAGGGTACACAAACATATAGTGGGATAACACAAAAGGGAAAGGACAGGGTTTGTTTTACTGCAGTATTTTGCATGGAGATCTCCCTTTGTTCATCATTATTCCCAAAAAGTCCTATCTAAGCCTGCTTTCTGTATTCTGTTCATATTTCTTTCAAAATAATTATTTCTGATTGTACAATACTCATTTGGGCCCAAAACGTTTTCATATAACTTTCAAAACATTCTTTCCCTATTCTCCATAGTTAGGTTCTTATATAGTCTACCCCCTCTTAAGCTAACTTAAATCTACTGAGCTCAGATGCTAAACTAAGGGACGAGGCAATGCAGCAGCACATAAAACAGTTAATATAAACAGCAATAAAAAAACGCAGATTTGCGAAGCAAGCAGCATTAAGAAATTAGCAAAAGTCAAATTCAATAACACTACGCCTGGCAAACAGCAGCAGCAGAAGTATTAACTTATATCTATACATGACATAGCTCAAGCAGGAAAAATATTACAATAAAAACAACAATGCAGACAAGAGAAATGTCTATTCTCATCTTAATGTCTATGTAATTAAAGTGGTGCACCACAACAACTTATTGTAAAAAGAAATATTACCATGTACTTGAAAAGAAAATTATTTGTTACTGTTACTAGTTCCTTCTTATTGTTCTTTCCTTTCCACGTGCTCCTTTTTTAAAGAATGTGGATCATAAAATAATTATTTAATAGATCTGTTGACAGAAAGTGTTCACATTAGCAAATGCATTTTATTTTATAAAAGCAATGCTGCAACACAGCTGGAAACCAGATATCAAATGAAATAAGCAATTACGCAAACCAAAGCATAAAAATATCATTCAATAGTCATGTGGCATTTCGTAAGTCAGTAGCTCTCAACTCTCGTAGAAAGACACTTGTCATAATCAGGTGTGCAGATGTACGAATATTTCCCATCAATTCATAAGCATTTCAGTAATTAGCACAAAGTACGAGTAATCATATGTTTTCAAGTAATGAGCGTGTAATATTTGCGATGCTTTCTACAAAGGAATGTCAATAGCGAGGTTAATGGAAGTAATGAGGGTGTCGCATTTGCAATATTTGCTCTAAAGGAATGTCAATGGCGAGGAAAAGGCCTGCCTTTTTTCTTTTTTTTTTTTTTTTACCTGTGCCTCTGGAAAGGCCCTCACTCTAATGGCTTGTTCTCCAGGTGTCTGACACAGCTGTGTGCCGACGACGCACGTGCAGGTGGTCACTTAACTTTCTTACGGAAATATTTACGACAGCAGTTTCCGTTACAGTGACAGTCTCATATAGAAATATTTCACAGGTCAAGAATTAGCGTTGCAAATCTGTAGAAAGAAAATCCTATAAATATAAGTGTCCAAATAAAATATTCGTCAGCATTGTGATACAGTCACGAATTTACGCACATTTCATAACTCTTAAAGTACGATTCTTGGTTTCCAACATACTTCTTATTCCTCATATACGGTGGCATCATCTTATTGATCATAAACATATCTCAACAGCATAGTACACATCGTCGTCGTAATAATAACATCATAACACCTCAGTCAAATCTCAAAAACGTCGTAGCTTTCTGCAATAATTTCAAAACCTAAAAAAAATTCTCTGCTCATTTCAATAGTGTCATCTACCTCAAACATACTTTAAAATCATGCTCCCTTACCAAATACATCATTCAAAGCTCTCATAGTATCACAATGATTCCGAAAAAATATGAACAGTTTACAAAGTACAGACAAAATACAGTTTCATAAGTGTGAAGTTATCCAACTGTGTAATTGCGTAAACATGTGTCACTGATGTAGTAAAAAAATGTTTATCTCTCAGTTAAATGATCAGATAGCTGTGTAATTTGTGTGTTAGAGAAATATGGTACCGATGAGTAAAGTTGTATAAGCAAATACCATATTAGCTAGGGTTCCTTGTGGTTGGCACACACATGGTACACAAAGTAAGTGTGTAACCCCCCTGAGGATTAATGTAATTATACCCTCAGGTGTTACAGATTACAGCAATGGAATGAAATGTATCACGGAAAACTTTCTTTGTAATTCAAAAATCTTTAAAAATAAATGTTTTAAGTACAAAATTAATCACTCAAATACGTGTACTGTAGCGCTAAATGTGCGACTTGTTGCAACATAATCTGTGTGGAAGTGTAGTAGTTATCGTCCTCCGAAAGCTAAGTTCTGCAGAAGACAATGTACTTACCTCATGATAAACGAAAGTGAAATGCTTTGCGTATAGATATCTTAGTTATTACGCTTATTGTTGTGGTGAAGAACGTACTGTGCTGTAACGTATTGTTGTACTATGGAAAACCCTGTCTCATTGTAGCTATACTACAAAAGTTACTACTAAAACATGTTTTACTTTCCAGAGTAAAACAGAAAAACTGTGCAGATATAAAACAGAAACACCGCAAAAGCAACATTGTATATTGTCACTCATTAGTAGCGTCGTGATAAAATCGTGTAGCTGTCACATACACTAATCACTGTGTCATCTGGTATCTCACAGAAAGTACTTTAAATCCAGAATATATTTTCAAGTAAACCAAAATGTTGCATTAAAATCTCATTAGCAGTACTGGTAAATGTTCTAAGTATGTAAGCCTTATAGTCGTTCCATAATCGTGCAACTAACAAGCAAGAATGTACACACACAATAACACTGTGACGTCTGTTCACTACAGCAATGCATTCGTCATTTCTGTTTAAGTAAGCTCTCTTGGTTCTTGATTGAATATTTAACTTCAAACATTGTTGTATGTTAACAGATTCTAAGTCTGACAATGCATATTAGAAATGTGAAGTGAAAAATTTTATGGCAAAGACTAAGTTAAAAAGCAGATTATCTTTCAATAAATGGTTTTACATGTGAAATGTGGTGTAAACCTTTACTCTTCCTAGTACGCAGAGTTTCAACTTCAACGCAATTATCATGTGGTATACGTCGGATTCTGTAAGGTCCATTGTAAACTAGAAAGAATTTGTGACTCAAGTGTTTCTTCTTATGTGACAATGAATGAGCTTTAATGAGAACTTTCTGACCAATATACAATTTCTTTGCATTTGCTTTACCGTGTAGTTTTCTCCTTTTGTCTGCTGCAGATTTTATATTTTTAAGAGCCAAATCAATTATGTCTTTGTGTCGAAGTTTACGTGTATTTGGGAAAGGTACAAGCTCTCTGATTCTGTTCGGTGGTTCTTCATTCTTTAGTACAAGAGTAGGTGGTAAAGCAGTGGAATCAAGAGGCATTTCATTCAGCACATTTTGAAATAAGTGTAAATATCTGTCCCAATGCTGATGCTTTCTGTGACAATAAAGTCTGCAAAGCTTATTGATTTCTTTCATAATCCGTTCAGACGGGTTACAATGTGGTGAGTACAATGAAATAAAAACAGGTTTGATTTTATGGTTGCGAAGCATGCGTGACCAAACAGCAGATCTGAATTGCGGTCCGTTATCTGAAATGACTTTGCTAACGTGTCCAACTTCACGTAAGAAATTTTTAACAAAGGCGTTGGATACAGATCGTCCAGTGGCTTTACGTAACGGAGTGAAAGAAACAAATTTTGAAGTAAGTTCAACAGCGACTAGAACGTACGAAAATCCATTGGATGTTCTGACAAGCGGTCTCAAGAGATCAACAGCAGCAAATTCTTTTAATTTAGAAGGAATAATAGGAAACAACGAAGCACGATGTGAGACAGTAGATGGTTTCGCCTTTTGACAAAGTTTACAAATAGATAAGACTCTTCGAATTCTTTTTTCCATATTGTTAAAATAACAAGTCGTTCGAAGAATATGATAACATTTTCGTGGACCAAAATGTGCGTAGCTGAAATGAATGTACCAAATGAGCTTATTAACAAAATCGTCAGGAATGCAAAGTACCCATAGCTTGTCATCAACAGTGCAGCATTTGAACAGTATGTTGTTTCTAACCAGATAATAATGCCGAATCTATGTGTGTGTCTTTTCATGCCATTTGCTCTTGATGTCTTTCCAAATCGGATCTTTATCTTGTTCATGAGCAATGTCCTTTAAAGATGTGGTGATGAAGTTTTCAAAGGCGACTTTCTGAATGTAAAGAATACTGAAATTTTTCTCGAGGTTGCCTTCTGTGGTACTTTTCTCAAGCCCAGCCGGTGCGCGTGACAGTGCGTCCGCAACAATGTTCTCCTTGCCGGGAATGTAGACTATTGTGAAGCGGAATTCTTGCAGAAACAATGCCCAACGTTTTAACCTGTCATGATTTAATTTTGAAGACATAAGAAATTGTAATGCACGATGATCACTGTATACTTTTACGTGCTTACCAGAAAGAAAGAAACGGAATTTGTTAAATGCCCAAACGATTGCTAAAGCTTCTAATTCAGTAACGGAATAATTTTTTTCAGATTTTGTTAGCACTCGGCTAGCAAAAGCAATGGTTTTCTGAACAGTAATGTCATTTTCTATGGCTTCTTGAAATAAATGAGCACCAAGACCGACTTTAGAAGAATCCGTGCTAAGGCAGAAATCTTGTGACAGATCAGGATGAGCTAGTATTGGCGCGTGAAGTAACGCTTCTTTCAAAGAATTGAATTCCAACTGTGCTTGTTCGTCCCAGTTCCAAATAATATTTTTTCCAGTGAGAGAACAAAGTTTTGGTGTAACTAGAATTTGCATATTCAGAAAACGACGGTAAAAATTTACGAGACCTAGAAAACTGCGGACTTGTCTTTTTGCGGATGGAACTGGAATGGCTCTGATTGCTTCTAACTTTTCAGGATCCGGCTGAATGCCTTCAGAAGAAATAATATGTCCCAAAAACTTCACCTTTGACCTACTGAATTCAGACTTTTCCAAGTTAACTGTAATTCCAGATTCTGCAAAAATACGTAACAAACTGTTGAGGATGCGATTATGTAGTTCCCATGAAGCTTCTGCTATTAGAATATCGTCCACATATAAGGTGATGTGACGTTTTAAGAACTCAGGTAATATGGAATTTAGCCCGCGAATGAATGCTGCTGAAGAAATGTTCAAACCAAAGGGAAGTTTCCGAAACTGATAACAAACGCCGAAACAAAGGAAAGCTGTGTATTTTCTACATTCTGGATGAAGTTCGATCTGATAAAAGCTGGATCTGAGATCAATGGAAGACAACACTTTTACACCATTAAAATTTTGAAGAAGTTCTTCCAACGTTTGCGGCCTGTCTGTTTCAGGAATAATGATCGTATTGATTTGTCTCGAATCTAAGACAAGCCTGATCGATCCATTTTTCTTCTCAACAACATGTAATGGATTGTTGTATGAGCTTACTGCAGGCTCAATAATGCCCTCATCAAGCATAGATTGTACTTCTGTTCTAACACGGTCCCTATAATGCGCCGGAATTACGTATGGTCTGACACAAAATTTAGTATGCTCACGAACACGAAATTGGTATTGAAATCCCTTGATTGTTCCTGTTTTGTGAGTAAAAACTGTGGAATGTGCCTGTAAAATCTCAAAAAGGTCCTGCCTATCAATGTCATTACAGTTCTCAATTGTTTGAATTTTATTTTGAATTAAATCATTAGTATCAGATATGTCGTCGATACCATCCCTGTCAGTACTTGCAGAGTGATTGTTAGTGTCAAGTTCCGTTGAAAATTCCGAACTGTTGTCTAAAGCCGATTAATTTCCTCGTCATGGTTTGAGAGCCAATCTTCAAATTTCAAAGCTATTGACTTACCTTCTTTTTCTAAACTTATTTCAGCATCGTGAAAGCTTAAGATTGCTTTGTATTCATTCAAAAAGTCTACTCCCAGTATAATTTCCGTCGACAATAATGGAACAATAAGAAAGCTCATAGAGAAGCTGTGGCTTTGACAAAAGAATTCTAAGTTGGTTTGTTGGCGTACATCTACACTTTTTCCAAAGATTGCACCTTGTAATTTAATCTTACGTAACGGAAGTGTGGGACAATCGTTCGATTTGTTGCATTTGCTAAAGGCTGTTTCACTAATTACTGAAATGGGACTGCCAGAGTCAAGTACTGCCGTAAATTTTACATCATTTACTGTAATGTGAATCACAGGATATGCAATGTTGTTATGTTTTATGTCGTGTTCCTGGAGTAAGATGTCCCTAATGTCTTCCATTTTTACGTAATTACTAGCTACGGCAGCTGCGTCGTCAGTTTCATAAGTATGTTTTGTGGCTGCCAGCGGTGTGAGTCATTGCCTATTGTCTCTTTGTTGGCGCGCGTCGTTATTGGGGTTTGGAGACCTAACTTCTACAAATTCACCGTGACGAGAGGGCCCTGCTCTGTTTGAATCCCGCCAGTTCTGATGCGATTCAGGTCTGTCGTTACGATCACATCGTCTGTCGTCATGTCAGTAGTTCCTGTAGTTTCTTTCTTGTCGGTTAAGTGGTGGAGAATTTCTCCCTGAATCGTAACTGCGCGCTGGACCGTTGCGTCTCAAGTTATTCTGTCTCCCGTAATAATAATTGTTTTGGTTCCCATATTGTCTGTTTCTCTGATTGTCTCTGTGATAGTCATTACCGCGGAGAGGTGATCTTTCCCTGTAATTATTACTACTCTGCCAACGGTTGTCATACGGGTGGTGTCTGTTTTGGTCACGATTTGTGTTGTGAGAATAGCCTTGTCGCGTCCAGTTATTATCGAGGAATTGTGACGGATGTGACCTGTAATTGTTGTGTTCCTGTTTCCGCATTCCGCGATTGTCAGTGTCAATTTCCAATTCTTGTAACAGTCCCTGAAAAGCTTCAACGTCGTCTTTGCAACGTCCTGCCAAAATAATGTGTCGTAAATGTTCAGGCAATTTGATTAAGCAAATGCGGATAAGTTCTGAGGGGCTGTTTGGGTTTGACAGGTACTGATTCTTGTGCAACATGTCTTCAAAATATTTCATAAGACTGGAAAATTCAGATTGTTCGAAACGTTTCATCATTATGATGCTTTGTTTTACTCGGTCTTGTGTGGCCTGAGACCAATATGCTGAGAGGAAGGCATGGTAAAACTCTCCTTCACTGTGGCAATCGTGAATTACCGATCGCATTCTTACAGCTGGTTCATTCTCCAAGTAGCCACACATAAATTCTAATCTGTGTTCTAATGACCAGTTGGGAGGAAAACAATGAGAGAATTGATGGAGCCATGCTTGTGGATGAATGTCGTTGCCAGAATTTTTAAATGTTTTGAATTTACGTGTAGTCATGAACAGCTTATAGTCAAAATCATCGTGTCGGCGAGTAGCATCTCGGTCATAGTTACGTCGTGTCGGCGGTTCCATCTCAAAATTCGGTGTACCTTGCCAATTTCTTTCATAACTTCCGAAATGCCCTGTGTTATTATTTTGTGGCTGTTCCGTATTTCTATGTCCCTCTTCCCGTGTTGGAGCGCGAGTGTCTTCTGAAATACGTAATTCTTGTATTACCTGTGTCAGCTGATCTTGTACTTCCCGGATTTCTCTTTGGTGTTGCGTATCAATTTGATTCAGATTTTGTTTCAGTTTCCTAATTTGTTCGCTCTGTTCTGTGTCATTAAAGACTACCGGTTTTGCGTCATTCAGATTATCATCTACCTTCGTAGATAAATTATTTAGCTGATCCGAAAGTTCAACTACTTTCTCTGATAATGAACACATTTCCTCAGTGTGTTTTTCTGAACCAAGCTTCAGAGTGTCCATTTGTGTTGAAATCGAATCTACTGTGTCCTTTAAGTTTTCCTGAGTTTTTGCAAGTTGCGTAACCGAATCGGTAGATGCAACTGAGTCAATTTTAGCCCACAAGGTCTCATGATTTTCATGAACAATGGTTTGCAGTTCTTTTATGGCTGCTTCGTGATTCTGTAATGTATTTTCATGCCGCGAAAAAATAGGTTGAAGATGCTCACAAATTTGTGTTTTTACGTCATTACACACTTTCTGACATTTCGATTCAATGTTATGTAACTCAGCAGTTAAATCCTCACGTGTTTGTTCGAGAGTTTGTTCCAATGAGTCTAACTTTTGAAGCTTTTGCTGTGTTTGTCTCTGATTTTGTTCCATTGTGTGTAACTGTTGCTGTGTTTGTTTCTGATTTTGTTCAAGCGTTGTGTCTGACTTTTGTAGCCTTTGTCCCATTTGTTGCATTAACTGTAATAACAATGCACTGGTGTCTGAAACATGTTCCTCAGTGCTTTTCGGCAGTGAATTTGCACCGGCAACATTCACATTTTGACAAGCGGAAAACGTGTCTTGACTCATTTGAGAAAACGGTGAGGACGCAAAACCTGAATCTACAGTGTTTGCAAAATTGTGTCCTATCATTT
Organism: Schistocerca serialis cubense; assembly: GCF_023864345.2. Classification (NCBI taxonomy): domain Eukaryota; kingdom Metazoa; phylum Arthropoda; class Insecta; order Orthoptera; family Acrididae; genus Schistocerca; species Schistocerca serialis. The sequence continues at coordinate 102,994,997 of NC_064643.1, read as the reverse complement.
CGGATTCCTGAGGCGATCTGTTGCCGACCGATCGATCGATAATGCTTCCCTGTTCACTACCTGTTTCACTGTCTACACCATTGTTTGCAGCCCGCTCCATTTCCCTATGCACAATTACCAAATTACTACTTTGAACATTAGTTAATTCATTACATGGTGGGGCCAACACACTGCTTTCGTCTTCACTGTCATTTCTCAGTTTACTTTGGAGCCGAGTGTTACGTTTTTCACACGCCATTATTGTCACAATATTTCACACGATAACACATAAAAGCACAATTTGAAGAGCAAAGATAGGGGAATACATTAACATAGCACCGAAAATAATATCTAGTTAATTACCAGCGCAGCTGCGAAATACTTGGTGCAAATCTACATGCATGCCACAACTGTTTTACAGTACAACAATGAAAGACTGCAACTACAAAGGAGATTCTCTCTACAATTACGCGCTAGCAATAAACAAAAGCTACACTAAATACACAAACTACAAGAAAAAATCAGAAGATTCCAGTGAGGTATCCTAGGCTAAGGGTCGACATATGAAACGTCCCCTTTGAACAATTATACACGACTGTACTTAAACTGACACACAATATTTTGTTAGCGCAACGCAATCTGACTTTCAAAATTCCCTACAAAAGAATGGCCCTGACTAACATTAAACTATACCTTTCACAAATCACTTACCTCACAAAAATCTTCGCTGCTCAAGCTATTGCAATACAGCGAGCGCCACTACTGCCAGCTAAATAAAAGATTCAAACTATGGAAGGCACTAACTACTGATAGGGATAGTTAGCAAATGAAAGATATTAATAGAGAACAAACAATGTATTTACCTTGATATCATCATATATAAATATAGCAGTTCATGACAAATTTCAAACCTCCGCCATCTCTCTCCCGACATCCACCACTGCTGGCGGCTCACCTCCAACTGCGCAACGCTACGCGCTGTTCACAGCCAGCTGCCTAACACTACAATGGCGAGTATTACAACAATGCAAAGCAGCCACAGACTGCACACAGCACAACCAGTGATTTTCATACATAGGTGGCGTTACCAATAAAAAAACCTAAACAGCCTACTTACACTTGCAATGTTATAATAACGCTTATAAATTACATCTTTCCTCACAAAGTATTTGAGGTAGGAAGTTGAACTTTTTACAGATTATTTATTGGAATATGGGCTACAACTTAACACAGGGATTTTACAAAATTTTAGTTCGGTTATTAAAGATGATTTTTTTTTCAATTGCAATGAAAATTCACAACATTTTTTTGCAATTTTTTATTTATATATTCAAAAATATACAGTTTTTTGGAAAAAGGCTGTGTTAAATTATGCAGAAGGTACTGTGTAACATTTACTGAAAGTTTGAAAGAAATATGTTTGGAAGATCCGTAGAAAACATGTAATTAGTATGAGAAAATAAAAGTTTTGGGAATCGAGCGACAAAGATTGGATTAACTTTTTAGTGCATTCCAGGTCCATAGGATGGATTATCTTCATCCTCTGCAAACTCCTCCAGCTTCCTCTTGTTCCTCCTCCTTTTTACTCTTGCTTGTATTTCTAGACTCTTTACAGCCCTGTCTGCAGCCCAAAGGCGTTCCTTGTCTAAAGCAAGCATCGCTCGTACCATGTTAGAAGCTATCTTCATTCCCATATTTCTAAATACCTTGCACCTTACAATGTTGCCATCATTGAAAGTCGCAACAGCATCATACACACCAAAGTGAAGTGTTTCTATTCCAACAAATACAGTCTTGGGGATTCTCGACCATATAACACTATTTACACTTTCATTGAGGTTTTGAGTTTTTCCGTGAATACACTTTTTCAACAGTTCAGGTGCTGCTAAGTCTCTGAAAATAGGTTTTATCACCTCCATTATTGCATGAGGCAGACTAAAATGTACCTGATGAACACGGACGTTAATAATAACACCATTTGACAGCAGCTTAACAGCGCCACAGTGGGTCACGCCCATGTAGAACACATTTAAAAAAAAAATTAAAAATAGTTGTAGTCTTCGGAATTGAATAAGTTATATATCTATTAAAAGGTAATAGTCTGCAGATTCAGAAAACGCAAAAAAGTAAAAATTGAACTTTTCATGATTTTGAGCCTTTCCGGAGTCCCTTAAGGCAAATATATTTTGGGTTTATTCATCCGCACCTTCAGTATGGTATTGAGATATGGGGTGGGGCATGAGCAGTTCATATAGATAGACTTTTTAGATTACAAAAAAAGGCAGTAAGAATGGTGGCCAAGGTAAAGAGGAGAGAGCCTTGTAGAGACATCATTAGAAAATATAAAATTCTTACGGCGTACTCCATGTATATGCTGCAGACAGTGAGTCATGTTCGTGAAACAAAATCCTGAATTTAATATGAGAAACGGTAATGTACACAACTATGATACACGGGGAAGGGAAAATTTTCATAGAATTTTGACCAATAAAAAGGCAACGGACCACAGCCCACACAGAATGGGAGCAATTTTCTACAATGCACTACCCTGTGAACTCAAGAAAGTAAATCTAAATATACTAAAGAGTAGACTGAAGCAGTTATTAATAGAGAAGTGCTGTTACTCTATAGAGGACTTTAAGTTGTAGTGCCATCTTGGAAAACAGTGTATATAGACAATGTCTCCGCTCTATCAGTGGTATGAAAGAATGTAATTATACACTGTACTATGTGCACTGTACTATTATAAATATAAGTTAAATTGTGTTTCACTATAGAGGAATCTACTTGTAGTGCCCTTTTGAAAAATAATGTTTACGGACATGTGTCTGATCCATATGTTGTTATGAAAGAATGTAAATATTTTACTGTATATGTGTAATGTAATCTAAATTTTCCTGGCAACGTCCGAAAACTTTTTGTTATATGGACAGAAAATAAATAAACAAACACTGCACAGTGATATAAGTACCAGATACAAGAAGCAAAGAAGAGGAACATACACGTACAAATACGCTAAACCACAAGATCTGACCCGCGATTTCTGCAATGCGGCCCGCGTGAGAACTTCGTGAGGGTTAGAGAGCCATGCGCTAGCATTGCCGACCAGGACGCATTTTCTCATATTTATTCCGACGCTCTGCTCGCCTCGGGTTTGCATCTCATGACGGAGACAACTGAAAGTTTAGCTCACTGCGCACACGCGCAATGCCATTTCGCCGCCGCTGGATTTGAAAAACAGTCGAATGACCGGCCTGTGACCAAAGATCGCAAAGTTACTCCTAACTGCTTGTCTACTGAGATTGCCTGGGATTGTCAACCTCGTTGCCGCATTTTGTTTTTCTATTCTTTCTCGTGTAACACTGCTAAATAATTCTTGTCCCTTGCGGACGTACTATGACATTACAACTCTTACAAAAGAATTAAATGCTACCATCTGCTTTTATAACGTCTGTTTTGGTATGATAAGATTTCAAGAAGCCTGGCGTCCCACTTCAGTTGTTTACGTTCTAGAATTTTGCAACGGACGTTTTTAGAACACCTATTTCAAAGCACCGTAAGTAAAGAAACGATGTTCAGATGGTTCAAATGGCTCTGCGTACTATGGGAATTAACATCTGGGGTCATCAGTCCCCTAGAACTTAGAGCTACTTAAAACTAACTAACCTAAGGACATCACACACATCCATGCCCGAGGCAGGATTCGAACCTGCGACCGTGGCAGTCGCGCGGTTCCGGACTGAAGCGCCTAGAACCGCTCGGCCACCGTGGCCGGCAAGTACGTTCAGTTCTGTTATTTTGTGCATGTCTTACTTTTCTTTTCCGTATTCACGACCCAATAAGTAAATTAATAACTAAAAATAACTCTTTCTTATTTCCAAGTAAGCTCTGCTTCCGTTGACCTCGTTTTTTTTTAATAACAAAATGGCGTAGAAATCCGCCAAAGAAGGCACACTCAGAAAATGTGAGGTTGCGCTAGAAGGGGAGGCCGGAAGAGGTGTTCAGTCCAGAGATGGTCCAAGAATTTTTCTGCCATTTGTCCCTTAATTTCATCTCTTTGTGGTTGTGAGAATTGGCGAGTTGGTCACTGTCTCAAGTCTACGTTAAACTGTACATTTTAATGTAATTGGCTGCCTAAGTCATCTCGAAGGTGGTAGGATGGCGAGGGTATACCATCTCCACAAGGAGCGTGCCTAGAATCACAATAAAGTGTTCAAACAAACCTTCGAGTTGGAAACCGCTTTTTTTTACGCTGGTATATGCCCTGTAATACTGTACGCATGAAAGATGTGGGACACAGGTAATAATAACGTGAGAGGCAGACAAGATTTGAACAAATTCTTCGGATCGAGAAAAGCTTAATTTCTTGCCTAGATGTTAGGTTATAGATAATAATCAGGAAATCATTTCCGTAATTCCTGGGACGTATTCTTATCCAGTACGAATGAGTCAGCGAAAGCTATAATTTTCTTTCTTCTGCTCACTGTCAGTGACGCAACTAGAATAAGTCGCACTCAGGGCAAACTTCGGATTTGCGCTCCCCTGTCCCCCCACCCCCCCCCCCCCCAAATCCTACCCTTTTCTCCCACCCACGCGTACGCAGTCGTATCCCAATTCTTCTTTTGTATAAAAAAAGTTAGAAACATGGAACAGCACCCATTCCAAAATTGCACTGCTTGCAAGATTTCTTTCCCTTTTATTACGTTCATGTGGTGCTCCCAAACCTGATGTTTGTAAATCGACTTTCCAGTCCCGCTTTTGGTTGAACATGTAAACACTCCAATGTCGTTTTCCAAAACGTAGTTCGAGCGCCGGATTTCACCGTTGACAATCGAGTTTCGCTGCCATGTCGACTCTCAACTTTTTTTTTTTTTTACATTTGTTACTCCTGATCAGATGACTTTCGTGTAGCAGCGGAAAAGTACAAATATCAGACTAATCAAGTAGTCACCTACCTCCTATATATAATCGAAAGGAAGCGAATATCATCAGAGCACAGGACAGCTGATTCCCAAGAGCAACTTACGTAACACAACCGACGATCAGCAACCCGATATGTAACAGTCTTAACAAAACCGATCAATGTGTAACATGTAAATATAATAGCGATAAAAGTTTCTGAAATTTGGTTTACAAATTCCGTATTGTCCCTCAACGAAAAGCCGTAACAGGCAAAACAACAAAGGCAAGATGTAGTCTTTAAGTTTTAACTGTGTTCACTCACTTGACATGGTGAACGGAGTTCCTACAGGTAGTCGGAAACAAGAGACATGCACTTTAGTACTGTTGCTCAAAGCAACCCAATCGAAATCTCTTCTTGATTCGCTTTTTACAATCGGCCCCCACCCGCATTACCATTTTAGTTTCTCGAATTCATAACCTTCTTTATTTGATTCATCTTCTGATCTCTTTTCCTACCTTTTTCTCTGCCTTCGCTTTTTCTTTGGCCCTTTCTCAACTTTCGTAACCACTTCTGCCTCATCCCCCCCCCACCGCCCCCCCTCATCTCCGATCCCCCTCACGGAAACGTGGTCCAGTTTTAAGTGCATGATCCTCTCTATTACTTTTCGGGGACAATTTTATTGGCACGTCCGTAGATGATAAAGTATTTGTTTTTGTAAATAGGCATTCCACAGTTTCTAATCTATCTACCTTTGATGCGTTGGTACCAGCTCTGCGTCGTAGTCCCATTTTCGAGCAGTCACTCCTCCCGCCAATTCTGGCATCCAGCATCGCCATTGGTTCCTGCTATGACGGCTTGCCTGATGGCAGAAGTAACTGCTTGATAATGGAGCTACAACGCGGAAACTAGTACCAGTGAACAAAAGATAAGTAAACACACTATACCACACTGGTAAGAACATAATGTGAAAACACGCATGAATGATAATCGATACACTGTTAGTCGGACGTAACAGAGATATTTGAAAGACGGATTATCAGAAAAATAACGGGTCCAATACAAACTACAGATGGTTCGAATGTGAGAAGTAATGAGGAAATTTGCGAAAATATAAATATCAGAAGTAATGGCGAGGCGAAGGTTAATCTTCTTTTAATATCTCTACAGGAATGAATGAGAACAGGATAAGGAAGCAAATATTCCTGTGTTTCTAGAAAAAGAAGTTAATAGCACGGATTACAGAAAGAAAAGAACTAGAAATAAACAACACGAAATAATCGGCAATAGTAGGAACCATTCTAAAGTATAAAATACCATATTTAGAAGGTTTTAGAGGCAAATGATGATGATGATGATATGGTCTATTAGTTAGGTCCACTAGTGTAAATTCAGAATTAAAAGGTTTTCCCGGTTTTTTGCAATCATTTCGCGTACCACATTGGTGCATTTATCCTAATGTCGTCAATCAGTTGATGTCTTCTTTTTCTGGTCTCCGCCGCTGTCTGGTCCCACACCCGGAATGGGAAAGGAGGGGGGTTGGCTGGTCTGTTAATCAGCCGTAAAACTGCCAGCGCCGCGCACTGGGCGGCGTTAAATAACCCAATTACATAGGGACACCGACGGTACGACCGGACGAGGTCATTAGAGCTTCAGTGAAGAAGCTCACACTGGAAAACATGCGGTGGCGTCTGTTCTCCATGTTAGGGGCGACCACCAATGCCTTCTGTTTCCGATGTAAGGGTGGCCTCTAATGACGTGTAGAAAGCGACAGTCAGACACCACATTTACCAGGTCCCCAGGAAAACCGGTAAGTGTAAGGGCCGGTCAAATGAAAACGAGACACATGAAAGAAAAGTTAGTAAAATGTTAATTATTCCAAAAGAAATAGCCGTAGCTGTTAATAAATTTATCTCGCAGTGAGACAAGACGGTATGTGTCTTCATGGAAAAATGTTTGCGGGTGCCTACTGTAAACTGCACTCAACGTTGTGCCCTCATCTGAAGTGAGATATGTACGATGAAGTTCCAATGATGCAAGGTGGCTCGGTAGCTTCGTGTACAAAAGCGAAGTTAGTACTTAGCTTTTGCAGAGTCGTCTCCTTCAGATGGCGTTGTGTTTCTCTTCCCCCAGGTTCATTAACTCCGCGAATTTCCTTATGATAATTGTCTCTGTTGTTCCCAGAATGAGATTTTCACTCTGCAGCGGAGTGTGCGCTGATATGAAACTTCCTGGCAGATTAAAACTGTGTGCCCGACCGAGACTCGAACTCGGGAACTTTGCCTTTCGCGGGCAAGTGCTCTACCATCTGAGCTACCGAAGCACGACTCACGCCCGGTACTCACAGCTTTACTTCTGCCAGTATCTCGTCTCCTACCTTCCAAACTTTACAGAAGCTCTCCTGTGAACCTTGCAGGAGAGCTTCTGTGAGTAGCGGGCGTGAGTCGTGCTTCGGTAGCTCAGATGGTAGAGCACTTTCCCGCGAAAGGCAAATTTCCCGAATTCGAGTCTCGGTCAGGCACAGAGTTTTAATCTGCCAGGAAGTTTCATATCAGCGCACACTCCGCTGCAGAGTGAAAATCTCATTCTGGAAACACGCCCCAGGCTGCGGCTAAGCCATGTCTCCGCTATATCCTTTCTTTCAGGAGTGCTAGTTCTGCAAGGTTCGCAGGAGAGCTTCTGTAAAGTTTGGAAGGTAGGAGACGAGATACTGGCAGAAGTAAACGACGAAATATAATTCGCTCTTATGTCTAATAACCGACAGTCTAGGAAGTTTCAATGAAAGTGAAGGTTTTACCGCATTCTCCCTCGCTAGAGCTTTCTAATGAGATACAAACTTCAGAAATGGTAATTCGTTCTTTAATTATAAATTTCCAGAATTTTTGTGTTACTTGAAATTAAATGTCGCTTCCATGTTTTGGTGGCTTTGAATGTTGTTTACAAATCATAGTATATCAGAGACTAGATTATCATTATGGTTTGCTGCCAAATGGTATTGTTTTATTACGTACTTTCAGTCATGGTAGGGGTTTTGGCTTGATATCAGATGTCACTATATGAAAAATATAACTTCGTCATTTACGGCAGTAAGCAGATGTCATCGTTTCAGATACTACTCGGATCGTTATTAACAAGTTACAAATGTTAATCTTTACTTTACAGTGCAAACTTGTCAACCGGACTTACTGATACCACATTCGACCAGATTTGTTGCTTTGTTACCAGGCTGAATCTAAAATGCAGAGATCGATACCATACGAAAAGTGTTACGCTACGGAACCGTGTTTGTTTTCAGGCGTGCACCTCTTCGTTCCAAGTAAAGCGACAGCCACGAATGACTTTCATCAGCGCTCCAAAAATACGGATATCGCATTGGGACAGATAGCGACTGTATGAAGGATGTAAGGGCTTCCAGCGAAACTTGTGGAGCGTAGTGGAAACAACCTGTCAACAAAATGCCCTCCCATTCGTTGCCAAAGTTGTTTCGACTACGCTACAGAAGCGTCGCTTGAAAGTCGTTACACACCCGCCATATACTCCATATTTCTCACCATGAGATTTCCACATTTTTGGAGCCCTGAAAAAAGACAATCGTGGCTGTCAATTTACTCCGAACGAAGAGGTGCAGAGGTGCACGCCTGAAAATAATCATGGCCCCGCAGACAGCCACAAACATTTTTCCGTGATATGATCGTCTTGTCTCGCAGTAGGATATACGTATTAATAGTTATGGAGATAACTTTTGAAATAGTGAACAGTTTACTTGCTGTTTTCCACCTCTCCTCTTTTCAGTTGACTGCCGCTTATAGTACTATGAGTCCTTCAAGGAAGACTAAATAAGAAGACCGGAACAACATAGTGGAACGTTCCTCCTATCGGACAAGGCGTAGAGATTCAACGAAAAGTTCTGTTCGTAGGTGGCACTTTCCTCGACAGCAAAATTGGGAGTTTCGCTAATCATAGAAGCTTTGGACCAGAAAACGCTACTTTCACAATTATTACTCGTCTTAATGGACTCGAGGATGACGTTCATGCCGGCCGGGATGGCCGAGCGGTTCTATGCGCTACAGTCTGGAACCGCGCGACCGCTACGGTCGCGGGTTCGAATCCTGCCTCGGGCATGGATGTCTGTGATGTCCTTAGGTTAGTTAGGTTTAAGTAGTTCTAAGTTCTCGGGGACTGATGACCTCAGAAGTTAAGTCCCATACTGCTCAGAGCCATTTCAATCATTTTGATTATGTTCATAGTTGTTCATGTTTGTTCGCTGCGGATGTTCTGATTTCATTGTCTTTTTCGACGCTACAGCATTGTTAAACAGTTCTTATGGGATGACTTTTAAAAATAAAATATGCGATACTACTATACTAATAAATTTTCTTCATTCGTTCGTTCCAACTATTTCACTCTTGTACTGCCTTTAACAACCAGCATGAACCAGCTGATAACTAAACAGTGTTGCCGTCTGTCTCTGTGGTTACAGGTACTGTCACTTATACAAGGTGTAAATAAATGTATTCTATATTGCGACAGGTGCTTGTGCGAACCAAAGCAAGACAAAAACGGCCAGTAAACATGAGTACCTTATGAGGCCTGAGCACTTGTTCATCTCTGCTACTACGCAACCTCTCTTCTACTGTTACCTTTCTGCTGCAGAATACTTAAACAAATGAGTACAGATTCCTCTGTTATTGACCAAATGGGTACGGTAGGGAGTGAACATCTGTTAGTTTCTTTATTGAAAACCGTATTCACAATTCTGACTAATTACCGAGCACATGTTAGTATTAATGGGACCAGTTTGTGTTGTGATAATTTGTGAAATGCTTTTACATCGTAGTTTTCTCTTTAACTACTATTTCACATGAGAATTGGCGTACATGATCTGTTATGATCAGGCAAATGGAAGCAACTGACCAGCCCATGTCCTGCATGCTGGAAAATATCCAAAAGGCAGGGTACCTTCTGCACAGTTATTCAGCCGTCTTATCACGCGAGTAGCAGACCTCGCACCATTCATACTACTGTTGTAGAGGAGCGAATATTGGCGCGTACTGCAACGAGTGGAAGAGGATACCGGAACTAGCGTACGACTAAGTAAAAGTTCAGCATCTATTGGTGTTAGTTGTCGTCTAGTCTGGGCGATCCCGTATGAACAGTTGCTGAACCATGCCAGCGGCCTTGCTTCGTTGGACACATCGGTTCCCGTCAGATTACTGAAGTTAAGAAACGCTGGGTGTGGCTAATATATGGATGAGTAACTGGCTGGGTACGCCATCTCCTGTCAGCTGCTTTGCCTTTGTCTTTATGACAAAGGGGAAAACGAATGGAGGCGTAAAACCCCTGATCACGAGTCTTTGCATCAATGTCCTTGATTAAATTCCAAAACTCTCCACAGTGCCGCAGAGGATTCGTCGATGAGGTCCAGTACGTCGCCATTTCGTTCCCCAGATCTCAATCCCTTGGATTTGTTGTTGTTGGGAAGCTCGAAAAGCACGAACTTTTTGGTGTATGCAGACCCGATTAACGGCGTTCAAGCGCTACAGCAAAGCATCATCAGTGCCTACCAGTGTATCGTTCACCAACCAGAAATTTTTCAGAGAGTGCGTGATTCCTTAAGATGTCGGACAGAAACATGCCTTATTGTGAACGGACACATATGTTACACATCCTTTAGCTATGGCTCACAAGTAAAGGTCGTTTGTAATAGCAAGCAGATGAGATTAGATGTTCTGCTGTTTCGCCCGTAATAGCAAAGAGCGTACAGTAGAAGAGGCCTGTACACAATGTTGAACAAGTGGTCACAGCTGTTAAGGTAGGACTATGCATTTTAAAATCCACGTTTACAGGACATTTTTTCCTCGTTTCGGCGCATGTTAGCAACTCTCAGAACATGCAATACTTTTTAACACCATGTAGAATCTCTCGATAATGCATTATACTTACAGTATTGTTCTCAACAATATTGCGTATTATTTACAGTGAAGAAAACCGCTATACAATTACAAAGTACGCTCAGCAGAAAACATAAACACATTGTACATAAACAGTTTCATGAAATAGTCTTTCAATATTAAGTTTTATATAACTAATGCCGGCCGGAGTGGAAGAGCAGTTCTATGCACTTCAGTCTGGAACCGCGCGACCGCTACGGTCGCAGGTTCGAATCGTGCCTCTGGCATGGATGTGTGTGCTGTCCTTAGGTTAGTTAGGTTTAAGTAGTTCTAAGTTCTAGGGGACTGACGACCTCAGATGTTAAGTCCCATAATGCTCAGAGCTATTTCTATATAACGAATATTTTTAAAAATTAACATTACAATATGCAACTTTCCGTCAAAAGTAAATTAATATTCCGCTTGCCTGCAGCACTGGCAATTCCAATCCTAAATCCTCGACATTTTATAAAATATAATAAAATATACATGGTTTCATTTCGTATTTGGAGACTAGCAATTAACATGTGTTTACATTACAAAAGAAACTATATTTTAATATAAGTAGTTAGTATTAAGTCCAACTTCTTTGATTACTACTTACGGCAATAAGTGGTGTCTTGTCGATCTCTGTTCACGAGTCTGGGTATTTTGACATTGGCCTCTCTCTCTCTCTCTCTCTCTCTCTCTCTCTCTCTCTATATATATATATATATATATATATATATATATATATATATATATTTGCCATTTCTTCTTAACAATATTAACTTATTCCCAAGAATAGGCAGCTTTTACTCAGTTAAAACTCGGCAGAAATCAATCCTGCATTTGGTGCATTTGGATCGGACATCCGTAACTCTCGTGCAGAAGAAAGGTGTGCAGTATACTGCTGCATCCATTTTCAGTAAGCTACCACTAGAATTCAAAAATCTTAGCAGTAGTCCACGCGCTTTCAGATCGAAAGTGAAGTTTCCTCATGGGTCACTCCTCCTATTCCGTCGAGGAGTTCCTTGAAAACTTAAGCTGATTCTTGTTGTATTGTTGATTGCCTTTGCTTAAACTTACAGCTTCACTTTGTTTGGGTTCATATCATTTTTATCTGTTATTACTTTTATGTTGTAATTTCGTGTACTGACATGTTTCATGACCTTGGAGATTTGCTCCTCAGTTGGGTCCTATGGAACTTGACGTGTAAATAAAAAAATAAAAAAACTTCAAGTAACTCGGGTGACAACCACCGATATCTCGACATTAGCACACCTTGCCGCTTTCAAGGCAAAACTGCAACAAGTAAGCGCTGTGGAAGGGAATTTAAAACCTCGGTTTCCAGAGAAATTCCGGAAAGATAACATCCACACACTCCATAAACACTAGCAGCATCACAAACCAAAGACGACCGGCGTCAGAAGTTATAGACAGTGAAATTAATACTCAATGGGTTTTCGAGAAGTGAGAGAGCATTATTCTACACAGAATTTTAGCAAAAACCAGCGTCCCTACTTATAAGGTTACAAAAACTTCCTCAATAACACTATCGCAATAGCCGGAAGTGCATGCCCGAATCTCCTTGTTATATTCCATAAGATGACCAAGACAATGTTGTGCAATGGCGGATTTGCTCGGTGTTGTGAGCGTGTGTGCTGCTTATGCTCAGTACGCCGGTCCTCTACAATCCTGATAGTCTGATCAACATATGACGTGCCACAACTGCAAGGAATACGATAGACACCCGCATTACACAGCTCAAGACCATCCTTTACGTAGCCTAAAGGGACCCTGTGAAACCTTCCCGTCTCCTCTATATCTCTTTTTTTTTTACGCAACCTTCCCTTCTACAATAACCTATGAAACCTTTCCTTAGGATTTCTATCTCTTGCTTAATAATAACAAATGAAATCTTCCCTTTGAAATTTATTCTCTTTCTCAATCTTCGCATACAAATTTAAATGCTGCTTATTAAAAGTGATTTTCTGGTTATTTCGACGAAACATAGAATGTGTCGTCGTCGTGGCCCTCAGTCATTATCTGCAATAACCCAAAACTGTTCCTTACCTTTTTTACTGATACTGGATCGCCATCTGACTCCTATATTAACTGCTGGTGGGCTGTCATAATAAGTGGCTGTATTTATTACCAAAGCTGACGTCATTCTTTTATAGAAAAGCTGACGTTATTCTTTAATTAATTTGACTGAAGTTACGTACTTCATAGTTACACTTTTTCTTGACAACAATAAAATTTTTGGAAAGTTTTACGTTCATGGTTTTTGGGATGGATTATAATCAGTAATGCAACATTGCTGGCAAAAATTAATTACATTCTGAATGAAATGATTTTACAAACGTTCAAATGGGACTTACTTTTTACAATAATCTTACAACTAGCATTGCGCAAACATACCTTCAGTAGTCTTGAGTTTCTCAAAAAATAATTCAATAATATTAGTTCCTCTAACGATAACAGTTATCTGATGTCTCTGTACATCCGTTTATAATCTCTTGTAAATCATAGGTAGTGGCTGGCAGGCACACCGCTCCTCTCACCCTCTCGCTTCAGACCTGCTACCGACTCGCTTCACTACTCGCTTACTACTGACTTCCTACGAACACTAAAGTGCGGTCCCTCGTGCCAACAATGCTTTCTGGTGCAGACAATCCCTGGTACCATTACAAAATGTATCAATGCGCAGTCTTACCCGCTCTTTTCTTAAAATGTATCCATACGCGCTCTCTCCCACCCTTTTTAAAATTATATCAATTTGCGGTCTCCCTTGCCAACAAACTTTGATGCAAACATTCCCCGCTACCACAATTATTTCCAACATGACAATTATTCCTACTTAATCCTATTAATAAAATATAAAAATCTTTCATAAATTGTAGTTTGACAATAGACAATAGAAATATTCACGCCTTACACCTGGTCTAAGATGGTGGACGAAAACAGCACTTCACATCATATTTCCGCAAAATAAGCCAAATCTTTTTCGGAATGCTCCCTGCGTAAGGCGAAAAGGACTTAAACTTTGGTGCCACCTCGGTACTATCATCAATCACCCAGTGCACAGTAGGTCGATAGCGCAACGCATGTCTGATCTGCGTTTCAGTACAACCATTCTGACGATCGGCTAATTCTGCTGACAAGCTCTCAGGGTCCGCGATGACATGGGTCCTGTAAACCAAGATACGAAGTACTGAAACTTCCTGGCAGATTAAAACTGTGTGCCCGACCGAGACTCTGCAACGAGACTCGGTCGGGCACATAGTTTTAATCTGCCAGGAAGTTTCATATCAGCGCACACTCCGCTGCAGAGTGAAAATCTCATTCTGGATACGAAGTACTCCTTCGTGTTGAACAGAATGGTGACAACTATCAGCCTACAGAATGCAAATCACTGCTAGTAGACGTCCTATAAACTGCATGTCCCAACGTACCATCCACCTTCCTCCTGACCAACACATCAAGGAGGCGAAGACAGCCATCCTTTTCCACCTCCATAGTAAAAGAAATATTCGGGTGATGTAGAAAGTCGTTCAAATTTTCGCTGTCATGAGGCGAAACAACAAATCGTCTATATATATGAAAAACCACGCGGGTATCATAACTTCAGACTCCAAGGCACGTTCCTTGAAATCTTCCATAAACAAATTGGCCGTAATAGGCGACAACGGGCTTCCCATCGCAACTCCATCTGTTTGGACGTGATTATTCAATGAAAAGTAAGTCGAAATCAACACACATCGAAATAATTTCGTTAATTCAGCGACAAACACAACCTCCTGTCGAAATATCGGTGGTTGTCGACGAAGTTATCCAGCTGCAGTCCCTTAAGTTTTTTGAACATCGTATACGCTGGAAGAAACTCAGGTTTCACAGAGATTGTAAGTCTTCGCCACACTATAAAATGAGTACTGTAACCTAGAATATGGCCATACATTTATTTTTATTTGCAAAGAAAACTCCCCGTCGCGCCCTCCTCAGAGTTATTAGTGGTAAAATAGTCCAGCGGATAGCCCACCAGAAACTGAACACAGATCAAGCACGAAAACAGGAGAAGTGTACTGAGCTGTGAACAAAAGACGCGAAACAGCAACACTGAACGGTCCAAGTTCAAGATATGCAACATGGAGCGAAGTACGAGAACAACGGCGTCATCGTTGAGTGTCACGATGTTCGACTGCAAAGCGGGTGATCGCTGTTCAAACCTCCCTCGCGCCCCAATTTTTTTTCCTTTTTTTTAAACAATATTATGAACGCAGCATGTCATTCTCAATGGAGAGAAGTCTTCCGAAGTAAGAGTGAGTTCAGGTGTGCCGCAGGGTAGTGTCGTAGGACCGTTGCGATTCACAATATACATAAATGACCTTGTGGATAACATCGGAAGTTCACCGAGGCTCTTTGTGGATGATGCTGTGGTACATCGAGAGGTTTTTACAGTGGAAAATTGTACTGAAATGCAGGAGGATCTGCAACGAATTGACGCATGGTGCAGAGAATGGCAACTGGATCTCAGTGTAGACAAGTGTAATGTGCTGCGAATACATAGAAAGAAGGGTCCTTTATCATTTAGCTACAATATAGCAGGTCAGCAACTGGGAGAAGTTAATTCCATAAATTATCTAAGAGTAGGCACTAGGAGTGATTTAAAATGGAATGACCATATAAAATTAACCGTCGGTAAAGCAGATGTCAGACTGAGATTCATTGGAAGAATCCTAAGGAAATGCAATCCTAAAACAAAGGAAGTAGGTTACAGTACACTTGTTCGCGCACTGCTTGAGTACTGCTCACCGGTGTGGGATCCGTACCAGATAGGGTTGATAGAAGAGATAGAGAAGATCCAACGGAGAGCAGCGCGCTTCGTTACAGGATCATTTAGTAGTCGCGAAAGCGTTACGGAGATGTTAGATAAACTCCAGTGGAAGACTCTGCTGGAGAGACGCTCAGTAGCTCGGTACGGGCTTTTGTTGAAATGCCGGCCGGAGTGGCCGAGCGGTTACAGTCTGGAACCGCACGACCGCTACGGTCGCAGGTTCGAATCCTGCCTCGGGGATGGATGTGTGTGATGTCCTTAGGTTAGTTAGGTTTAAGTAGTTCTAAGTTCTAGGGGACTCATGACCTCAGAAGTTAAGTCCATAGTGCTCAGAGCCATTTAAACCATTTTTTATTTTTGTTGAAGTTTCGAGAACATGCCTTCACCGAGGAGTCAAGCAGTAGATTGCTCCCTCCTACGTATATCTCGCGAAGAAACCATGAGGATAAAATCCGAGAGATTAGAGCCCACACAGACGCATACCGACGATCCTTCTTTCCACGAACAATACAAGACTGGAATAGAAGGGAGAAGCGATAGAGGTACTCAAGGTACCCTCCGCCACACACCGTCAGGTGGCTTGCGGCATATGGATGTAGATGTAGATGTAGACCGAGACTGGAACTCCTTTGTCTTTCGAGGGTACTGGCAGAAGTAAAGCTACGAAGACGGGACGTGAGTGATGCTTGGCTAGCTCAGATGGTAGAGCACTTGCCCGCGAAAGGCAAAGGTCCCGAGTTCGACTCTCGGTCCGCGAGGAAGTTTCATTTCAGCGCACACTCCGCTGCAGAGTGAAAATCTCATTCTGGAAACCTTCTTCCTGTTTTCATGCTTAATGGCTCTGAGCACTATGGGACTCAACATCTGAGGTCATCACTCTGCTAGAACAAAGAACTACTTAAACCTAAGTAACCTAAGGACATCATACACATCCATGGCCGCGGCAGAATTCGAACCTGCGACGGTAGCGGTCGCGCGGTGCCAGACTGAAGGGCCGGCTATAAATCATGGTTAATGCGTGTTCAGTTTTTTATGGGCTTTCCACTGGGCCATTTTACCACTAAATCTGAGGGGGATACGATGGGGAGTTTTCCTTGTTAGCGAAAATGTATTGACAGTTATACTGAAAGATGTATTGTATACTACAATTGGGTAATCTGAGACTGAAACTTCCTGGCAGATTAAAACTGTGTGACCGACCGAGACTCGAACTCGGGACCTTTTTTTTTTTTTTTTTTTTTTTTAATTCTTTTATAAGAACAACACAACACCCAGTCCCTGAGCGGATAAAATGTCTGACCCAGCCGAGAATCGTACCCAGGCCCTTAGGATCGACATTCTTGGACCTTTGGCTTTCGCGGGCAAGTGCTCTACCAACTGAGCTACCGAAGCACGACTCACGGCCGGTACTCACAGCTTTACTTCTGCAAAGGTGCCGAGTTCGAGTCTCGGTCGGGCACACAGTTTTAATCTGCCAGGAAGTTTCATGTCAGCGCACACTCCGCTGCAGAGTGAAAATCTCATTCTGGAATCTGAGACTGTTTCATTACGATGCGCAGAAGAGATGGAAAGACAAATTGGGAGAAACCGGATGAAATAGTATTGGAAAATTAGGGAAGAAGAAAGCAAGCAGAGGAATTGAAGCTGTTACTTGACACTAGTAGGTCACTACGAAGATGAAATCTGTTTTCGATACAAAAGGACCGTGATCGTCTTGCGTATCTCAGGTATGAGGACTAGCTCTACGCGGTCACCGCCTCAGGCCACCTGGGCGGCCCGGCGGCGATCTGGAGCGCCGGGAAGCGAACCCGGCGCCCACTGCGTGGGGCACAGCTGACAGCAGGCGGCCGGCAGCTGCTCGGCGGAGTGGGGCAGCGTGCCGCGGCCTGGCAGGGCCGCGCACTTCCGCAGAGCAGAGCAGAGTAGCTCTGGCCAGGGGAGGAGGGCAGGGCAGGGCAGAGCGGAGCGGAGCGCAGCCGCCAGCGCGGCCGGCCCGGCCTCGCTGGGTGGTCCCGACGTGTGTGGCTCGGGCCGCCGCCGCCGCCGCCGCCTCCTCCTAGAGGCCCCGCGCTCTGCCGCTCTCTCCGGCTCGGCGCAGCCCGGCTCTCGTAATTGCCGGCCCAGACGCCGCCGCCCGGACAGCCAGCCAGCCAGCCGCGCTCCGCAGCTGCGCATGGCCAGCCCGCGGCCTCCGCGAATCCCGCCGCGGCTTCCGGGTGTGGTCGGGCCTCTGCGGCGCGGCCAGGCGTGACGCTCCCCCCCCCCCCTCCCCCCCAGCTGTACCCAGCCCACTACTGGATATAACGTCCCAGTGCCGAGGAGCGCACGATAAGGTGTGTCTGAACTAGTAACTTCTGCAAGTACTTTCCGATATTTTTACATCGGAACATAAACTTGCGCAAGTTTATTCTGCAAGTCCCTTAGGCAACTTAATTTCAGTATCAAGCTGCAAGTACACTACTGGCCATTAAAATTGCTACACCAAGAAGAAATGCAGATCATAAACGGACAAATATACTGGAACTGACATGTGATTACATTTTCACGCAATTTGGGTGCTTAGATCCTGAGGAATCAGTACCCAGAACAACCACCTCTGGCCGTAATAACGGCCTTGATACGCCTGGGCATCAAGTCAAACAGAGCTTGGATAGCGTGTACAGGTACAGCTGCCCATGCAGCTTCAACACGATACCACAGTTCATCAAGAGTAGTGACTGGCGTGTTGTGACGAGCCAGTTGCTCGGCCACCATTGACCAGACATTTTCAATTGGTGAGAGACCTGGAGAATCTGCTGGCAAGGGCAGTAGCGGAACATTTTCTGTATCCAGAAAGGCCCGTACAGGACCTGCAACATGGGGTCGTGCATTATCTTGCTGAGATGTAGGGTTTCGCAGGGATCGAATGAAGGGTACAGTCGCGGGTCGTAACACATCTGAAATGCAACGTCCACTGTTCAAAGTGCCGTCGATGCGAACAAGAGGTGACCGAGACCTCTAACCAATGGCACCACATACCATCACGCCGGGTGATACCCCAGCATGCCGATGACGAATACACGCTTCCAATGTGAGTTCGCCGCGATGTCGCCAAACACGGATGCGACCATCATGATGCTGTAAACAGAACGTGGATTCATCCGAAAAAATAACGTTTTGCCATTCGTGCACCCAGGTTCGTCGTTGAGTACACCATCGCCGGCGCTCCTGTCTGTGACACAGCGTCAAGGGTAACCGCAGCCACGGTCTTCGAGCTGATAGTTCATGCTGCTGCAAACGTCGACGAACTGTTCGTGCAGATGGTAGTTGTCTTGCAAACGTCCCCATCTGTTGACTCAGGGATCGAGACGTGGCTGCACGATCCGTTACAGCCATGCGGATAAGATGCCTGTCATTTCGACTGCTAGTGATACGAGGCCGTTGGGATCCAGCACGGCGTTCCGTATTACCCTCCTGAACCCACCGATTCCACATTCTGCTAACAGTCATTGGATCTCGACCAACGCGAGCAGCAATGTCGCGATACGATAAACCGCAATCGCGATAGGCTACAATCCGACCTTTATCAAAGTCGGAAACGTGATGGTACGCATTCTCCTCCTTACACGAGGCGTCATAACAAGGTTTCAGCAGGCAACGCCGGTCAACTGCTGTTTCTGTATGAGAAATTGGTCGGAAACTTTCCTCATGTCCGCACGTTGTAGGTGTCGCCACCGGCGCCAACCTTGTGTGAATGCTCTGAAAAGCTAATCATTTGCATATCACAGCATCTTCTTCCTGTCAGTTAAATTTCGCGCTTGTAGCACGTCATCTTCGTGGTGTAGCAATTTTAATGGCCAGTAGTGTACTTGCAGAAGTATAGTGTAGGACAAATAAAAGTGGCCCAGACAACAGAGTTCTAGGGTACAAAGACACACAGCAGAAGAAAGGAAATAGTGCACTAGCCTGACTACAGCAGAAACTGAAAATGAACACCATTCATCTATTGGCACTTTTGGGCCCTAGTCAGTAAGTAGCTGAAGACGGATCGAAGCTGGACTGCTGCAATCTCATCCGAAATGTTCTGCTGTAGTTCATGAAGACTATCAGCGTTGTTGCGATACACATTACACTCGAGGGCTCTCCACACAAAGTAATCGCTCACTGACAGGCCAGGTGACGTGAGCCGTCAGCTAGGGCCGCAACCAGATTGGCCTCTGCTAACTACACTGTCAGGCGGGGAGATGGTGTAAATGATCTCCAAGGTACTGCCAGCTCTATTGGCAGCTGCTCCATCCTGTTGGAAATAACTTTTTCTCCTCCGTTAATGCTGCCAAAAATGTGCCCAGGGAACCAGGCCGCTTTTATTTGCCCTACCCTGTATGTCCGGAAGAACAGACTTGACATATGATCATAAACTGGGGAAAAGAAATTAGTACATGTGGAAAGACGAAATCGATTTTTATCCTGCAATTCCTGTAAGGGAATTAGATTAGGAAATGAGACGCTTAAAGTAGTAAAGGAGTTTTGCTATTTGGGGAGCAAAATAGCTGATGATGGTCTATGCAGAGACGATATAAAATGTAGACTGGCAATGGCAAGGAAAGCGTTTCTCAAGAAGAGAAATTTGTTAACATCGAGTATAGATTTAAGTGTCAGGAAGTCGTTTGAGGTGTAGCCGTGTATGGAAGTGAAACATGGACCATACATAGTTTGGTCAAGAAGAGAATAGAAGCTTTCGAAATGCGGTGCTACAGAAGAATGCTGAAGATTAGATGGGTACATCACATAACTAGTGAGGAGGTTTTGAATAGAGTTGGGGAGGAGAAGAGAATAGAAGCCTTTGAAATGTGGTGCTACAGAAGAATGCTGAAGATTAGATGGGTAAATCACATAACTAGTGAGGAGGTATTGAATAGAATTGGGGAGAAGAAGAGAATAGAAGCCTTCGAAATGTGGTGCTACAGAAGAATGCTGAAGATCAGATGGGTAGATCACATAACTAATGAGGAGGTATTGAATAGAATTGGGGAGAAGAGCAGAGTCTGGCACAACTTGACTAGAAGGAGGAATCGGTTGGTAGGACATGTTTTGAGACATTAAGGGATCACCAATTTAGTATTGGAAGGGAGCGTGGAGGATAAAAATCGTAGAGGGAGACCAAGAGATGAATACTCTAAGCAGATTCAGAAGGATGTAGGCTGCAGTAGGTACTGGAAGATGAAGAAGCTTGCACAGGATAGAGTAGCATGGAGAACTGCATCAAACCAGTCTCAGGACTGAAGACCACAACAACAACAACATGCCATATGCCACATGAGGGATAGTATATGTACTGATAATGGTTTCACCGTCGTCGGCCAACAGATCCCATAGTGGCGCAGCTACCAGAGCGCCGTCTGTGTCTACACTATGATAGTGTTCGCAGTCAGAGGGATCAGTGTGGTGCAAACGTGCGAAGCAAGCAGTCAGTCATTCCACAGAGATGCACTCGTGCTTCTTACAGCCAGTTGAAACATTCGACAGGGGTCATATTGTGGCCTTCCCAGTGTCGAGATGGTCCTTTTGGAGAATTGCCAAGCAAGTTGGACGTGCTGCGTCAGTCGTGCAACGATGCTGGTACCAGTGCTCACGTGAACGTCCTCCACGCCCGTAGACGAGGTTCTGGACGTCTACGCAGCACAGACGCCCGCTGGAGCGTCGCACTGCAAGTACAGCAGTGGCATATCCGATAGCTGCCAAAGCACAGATGAGAGGGCTTGTTAGCCCAGACGTGTCAACAAAAACTGTTGCGACCTGCCAATCCGCAATGGGACTACGGGCACGCACGCCTCTAGCCCATCTTCCTCTCACGCCACAACATCGACGTGCACGGCTGGACTGGTACCGTCAGAGCATCACTTGGAAGATGGAATGCCACGCTACGGTCTTCAGCAATGAAAGCTGGTTCTGCCTGTACGCAAGTGATGGTCGTTTGCACGTACAATTTAGACCTCGTGAGCATTGTCTCGTAGAGTGCATTTGTTCAAGACACACGCTGCCTGTTCCAGACCTTATGGTCTGGGGTGCAATAAGCTACAACTCTCGTGCATCTTTGTTGTTTCCCGAGGAGGCGCTAACCTGCGCTCGGTACATGCCGCATATTGTTAGACCCGTTCCTTTGCCGTTCTTGCAATAGGAATGTGAAGTGTTGTTCCAACAGGATAACGCTCGTCCACACACTGCCCGTGAAACTCGATGTGCTCTGCAAAGCGTGCAGAAACTTTCCTGGTCATCCTGATCTCCGGCTTTGTCTGCAGCCGAGTACGTGCGGCATGTGGCAGGACGAGAGGTGACCCGTGTGACTCATCAGCTAAGAGCTCTCACAAGACTACGTGAACAGGTCGGGCAGGCGTGTCACAGCGTATCCCAGGACGGGACTCGCCATCTGTACAACCGACTAGACACGCCTGCATTGCGCGTCATACAGGCCACACTACGTACTAGTATGGGTGCTTCAGCATGGGTCAATAAATGGTACCTCGAAACCGTTCGTGCTATAGACCAATAAATGTGATCATGTATTCCACATGCACTGATGCAACGATAAACCTTGAGTGAATTGGAAACCTATAAATGGATGTACTATTTTTTTCTGGCAGTGTGTAAATCAATAAGGTGACCACGACCAACGCAAATGCGCAGCATGGCCATCTCTTATCGAAATCAGGGATCCGCCAGAGAGGTGTTCATGATTAGGTGACGCCAAGTCAGTAGTGTGTATCATTTTGCAAATTTGAGTCGAAAGCGAAGTGACTTTGGTTGGTCTACATCTACATCTACATTTATACTCCGCAAGCCACCCAACGGTGTGTGGCGGAGGGCACTTTACGTGCCACTGTCATTACCTCCCTTTCCTGTTCCAGTCGCGTATGGTTTGCGGGAAGAACGACTGTCTGAAAGCCTCCGTGCGCGCTCTAATCTCTCTAATTTTACATTCGTGATCTCCTCGGGAGGTATAAGTAGGGGGAAGCAATATATTCGATACCTCATCCAGAAACGCACCCTCTCGAAACCTGGACAGCAAGCTACACCGCGATGCAGAGCGCCTCTCTTGCAGAGTCTGCCACTTGAGTTTGTTAAACATCTCCGTAACGCTATCACGCTTACCAAATAACCCTGTGACGAAACGCGCCGCTCTTCTTTGGATCTTCTCTATCTCCTCCGTCAAACCGATCTGGTACGGATCCCACACTGATGAGCAATACTCAAGTATAGGTCGAACGAGTGTTTTGTAAGCCACCTCCTTTGTTGATGGACTACATTTTCTAAGCACTCTCCCAATGAATCTCAACCTGGTACCCGCCTTACCAACAATTAATTTTATATGATCATTCCACTTCAAATCGTTCCGCACGCATACTCCCAGATATTTTACAGAAGTAACTGCTACCAGTGTTTGTTCCGCTATCATATAATCATACAATAAAGGATCCTTCGTGGCGATGAAGGCGACTCCTCGTGTAAAGTGGAAAATCTGAGTTCCAGTTCCAGTCTGGCTTTAATTTTCAACCATTGCCATTGCCTAAATGCGCCTTACGTCAGTGAAACCTTTGAACAACTTCCAGAAATGCTTCCACTAGAGTCGCGTTGAGACATAAGCAAGTCGGTATTTACAACGTCGTATAAAAAAAAAAAAAAAAAAAAGAGCAGCAGCCATTTTTGCTATGTTATTATTATTACTGAACAAAAATCGTGTCGAAAAACTAAAAGTTAAGAAGAAAAGAAACGTTTGGGCGAAGAAATAAATACAAAAGTGTACATATTTAAGA
The DNA here is from genome assembly GCF_023864345.2 of Schistocerca serialis cubense. Taxonomy (NCBI): domain Eukaryota; kingdom Metazoa; phylum Arthropoda; class Insecta; order Orthoptera; family Acrididae; genus Schistocerca; species Schistocerca serialis. Next base: position 102,971,582 of record NC_064643.1, on the reverse strand, counting down.
CTAGTGACCGAACCTAGTTTCACAAAATTAGCACTAACTGCAAGGATATAATGTCACACGACTTATTTGTAATATGGAGTGAGGAGCGAGATAATGCATGACGCTCTCGATGAGAACTACGTGACGCCTTGCTTTCAGAAGGACCCAATAAATTCACGTTTTCTAGACAAGAAGTCAAATATAAATAAAACCTATTGATAGGTGTAAAGCAATTTCGCTAAGTTTTTTAATCACAAAGGGAAATCAGTAAATCTGTATACCCCAGCCAAGTAAACTCAATATAGTTTGTACTCGTAAATTTAGATTGCGGTGCTTAGTTCTGTAACTGTCGTAAACTTTCGACAGTGCCTTTGTCATTGAGATAAAAAAACAAATGAACAGCACAATGACCTGTTTCTTTGGTTATTACCAAACTAATAACGCCATCTATCGGTTCATTGGTCTGCTATGTCGTGTTCTGAGGTATCTAGTAAGCTAAGAAGAGTCCTAAAACTTTAAACTAAGGTATCTTTTTTCTTTTATCAAATTTTGGTGAAATAAAGCCTATATGTGGCCTCAAGATACCTATGAAAACCCCATTAAAATTCGTCCAGTAGTTTTGGAGATTAGCGTGTTCAAACAGACAGAAAAAGTCTTTTAAAAATAGTCATAGTATTGAATACAATGTTACACTCCCTACATAGCCCACAGTCCGTTTTTGCATATATTTGGAGTTGTACAAGCACAACTGTTTTACAGATAGGTATCGAGAAACGCTATCGAATGAACTAAAATCAGACGCCTTCGTTCAGATTAAAAACTTTTTGAGAATGTCATCTGCAAGTGTCGGGTATCTATTATCTATTGTACAATCAAATATTTCAAATCAGGATACAAAAATGCGACAACCTGTACCAACAAGACATTGCCTTTTAATTACTCTTAAATTTTTTCAAATCATGTTTATTATTCTCATTAAAAATGAAATTATTTATGTTTGTGCTACAATAAGAAAAGACAGCTAAAATTTAATGACCTCATGAAACAAAGTAATCGATAAATTCATTTCGCAATTCCTTGGCTGATGTTGGCAATTTACATTTGCTTCGGCCTATTTTCTTTCGTGCCATTCTCCTTTTCGACAATGACATTTTCGCATCGGTATTCAGAGCACCAAACTTCGCAAATTTTAGAAAAACTTCCACCAACTGCAAGTTCCTCAAGTAAATGTGGCAGAATGCAGGAAAGTGTTTCCACCAACTTGCAGAACCCAGTCTTGGAAGTTAGTGAAACTTAAGGAAGCGGATTGTTCTGCGGGTGTTTCCACGTCAAAGAGCTTGCAGAAGTAGCTTCTACAAGGGCTCTGCGAAACTTTTCTGGGTAGTGGACACACGCCGTTATAAATTACTCAAAAAAACTTTGCGAATCTTTGAACGTTCGTGGGCCTAAAGCGTGCATCCACCAACAAGTGAACTTCCACAAGTTCCATTTAAAAGCTACTTCAGCAGTCCTTTGACGTGGAATCGTCACCAGCAAGTAGACTTTCGTCATCCTACAGTAGTAGCTTCGGCAAGTTAACATATAATAAATTTCCGTGAGACGGAAAAGCTGCTGTCCACACATCAGTATGGTTTAGAAAGCTCCGTTCGTGTGAAACTCAGCTTGCCCTTTCCTCGCACGATATTCTACGAACCGTGGATGAAAGGCAACAGGCAGATTCTACATTCCTAGATTTTCGGAAGGCGTTTGACAGAACATTTCAGTGCAGACAGTTAACGAATATTCATGCATACGGAATAGTTTCTCAGATATGTGAGTGGCTGTAAGATTTTAAAATAATTGAAACTAGTACATTGTCCTTGATGACTAGTGTCTAAGTTAATGCACACGAGTAGCAACGTTCAAATACAATATTAGTGACATCCTGCTTGATTCAGTCACGTCCATTAAATATCTAGACGTAACACTCCAAAGCGACAGAAATGGAACGAGCACATAAGGTCGGTCGTAGGGTAGGCGAACGGCAGACAGGTGTATTAGGGGAATTGTAGTAAAGGATAGCTCATTTGTATAGGAGACTGCGTACGGAAACTTGTCCGACCCATTCTTTAGTACTGATAGAGTGTTTGGGATCCCCACCAGGTCGGATTAAAGGAGGACGTGGAGGCAATTAAGAGGCGAGTTGCTATATTTGTTACCGGTAGGCTCGACCAACATGCGTTGTTACGGAAATGCTCCACGAACTCAAATGGGAATCCCAGAAGGGAAGGTGACTTTCTTTCCGCGAAACACTATTGAGAATTTTTAGAGAACCGCCATTTGCGTCTTACAGCTTATAAGGACCCTGTCGGTATTCCTTCAGACTCGGTGTATTAGATCGCAGTCTCTCTTTACTCTTCCAACAAACTTAGAGTAGTTTTGTATGTTCAGTACTGGTACGAAAACGTTAATTTCGGAAAGAAGAATTGGGCAGTGATGATGGGAAACAAAAAATGTACTACAGGTACCCATAAACAAACATAACTGGTAACTATCAGACAAAAGAGAGTGAAATGAATTTGACTATTTTTTTTCTCACCAGGAGCGGAGTGGAATGGCAATACAGAGGTCTTTATATTTCTTTTAATGTCAGTTTAAACATAAATGCATCACATTTGTGTTAAAGATAATAAATAATGATGTACAAGTCGACGGGTAATTAAATGCCACATCTCTTAGCATGCCGTATTTTTGCACCCTGTCTTCGAATACTTGCACAGTGCACAACAGATGTTGAAAACTTGTCCACAACAATCACAGGAGGTTTTTAACCTGTTCAAAATTTTCTGATTTTACTTCATTCAACAGTGTTTCATGACAAAAAAAGCATGCCTCTGTAGCCTTTACTTAGTCCAAACACTTCTTTTTTTCTGAATGAAAACATGGTCCAGGCACGCTACATTTCTTGTCTAACGCTTTGTTTTTAGTCACATTCCTTCTTTAATTATAACGCAACAACGGTGAGAGCAGCTTTGACCTGTAAGCGTGACAATGTAGACTTCCGCTTGCTTATTTCACTAGGCGGCTCTAGTGAAAACACATCTGCAAGCTCTTGCGGCAAGTTCCCGAAATTAATTTCATGGAATTAATTTGCTCATGCGACTTATAGAAGCAAACTTGCGCAAGTTTTTATTCTAATGCAGCAAGTACTTGCAGAAGTACTTGAAGAAGGCTGAGTTACTTGTTAGTGGACACACGTCTTTATATGCAAAGTGAAGCAAGAGATACGAGAATAAGCCTTACGAAACAAACAAAAATATCACTTTACTGTGAAACAGAAACAAACCACTAATCAAAATAAACGTAACGCAAAGTGTGTATCATACAAGATAGGAAACGAATTCCAAACTAGGATGGGTTCGTTAGTCAGAAAATTTTTCCTGGTTCATTCCAGTAAGTTTTCCAGCTTTTCCTGTCGTCACAGACTAGGATTCTTCATCCTCCTGTTTCGAGGTCACTGCCCACGTTTCGTAACACACGCGGTCACAAAAGTAAAACTGAAAGATGAGGTACCACGACCTATCAAAATAAACACAGGTGCCCAAGAAAGCACTTGCATCTTGGAAAAAAAAACTTAAGAGAACTTAGAATAAAAAATTTAAAGAATACAAAATATTATCTCTCATGCTGGGAAGAAAGAATAATAGAGTTGGAATAAACTGCCTAAGATTTGTAGTTGACTTTACTGTGTTTCCTGAAAGTGTAGCAAGTGCAACAATGGAAGTTAATTTTTTCTGGAAAAGATATTTTACATGGCAGGCTTAAGAATCTCTCCTGTCAAAATATTTCCTACGAATTGCTCTAAAACTTTTGAGAACTGGGTATTGTCGTATACGAAACGTGCAGTAATTTGGTGGAAGCAATCGAAGACAAAGTATTAGAGAAATCTGGTAAAGAGGAAAGGATACAGAAGACGCAAAGAGTTTACCCTATGATATTGTTAATACCAGAAGCCATTTTTCCCCAGCTGCTACTTCAGTTACGTATTATGAAATAATATAAATAGCTGTACACTCTTTGAATAAAAAGCGATACACCATGAAAGAGCTATCTTAATGTTACGGAAATTGGCACATGTTATGTACATGAACAGACAAACGATTACAATTTTACGAGAACTGGATGATTTATTCGAGAGGAATAACTTCACAAATTGAGCAAGTAATCAACGCGTTGATCCACCTCCGGCCCTTACGCGAGCATTTATTCGGCTTGGCATTGATTGATAGTGTTGTTGGATGTCCTGCTGAGGGATATGGCACCAAATTCTGTCCAGCTGGTGCGTTAGATCGTAAAAATCCAGAGATGTTTGGAGAACCCTGCCTATAATGCTTCAAACTTTCTCAATTGAGGAGAGGGCCGGCGAACTTAACTGTCCAAGGTAGTGTTTGGCAAGCGCAAAGACAAGCAGCAAAAACTCTCGCCGCACTTAGGCGGGCGTTGTCTTGCTGAAATGTAAGCCCAGGATTGATTGCCATGAAAGGTAATGAAACTGGCCGTCGAGTATCGTAGGATGCCGCGGGTAACAACCAAAGGGGTCCTGCTATGAAAAGAAATCGTACACGAGACATCACTGCTGGTTTTAGAGCTGTATGGCGGGCGACAGCCAGTTTGGTATCCCACCGCTGTCTGGAGCGACTCTAGACACGTCTTCGGCCTGGAATTTCACTAACTAGAGTAGAATTGTCTGCAGTGATGAGTCCCGCTTCGAACTGAGCCTCGATGACCAGTGAAGATGTGTCTGGAGATGTCCCGAACAACGGTGGAATACCACCCTGACCGTCACCCGTCATACAACCAGAAGTGGTAGTTGGGATACCACTTCTTTTCATAGCGAGACCCCTTTGGCTGTCATCCGTGTCACTCTTACAGCACAGCGGTACGTCGATGAGACTCTATGCCTCGTTGTTTTGCCCTTCATGGTAAGCCATCCTGGGCTTACTTTTCAGCAAGATAATGCCTGCCCCTAAACGGCACGAGTGTTTACTGCTTGTCTTCGTGCCTGCCAAACCCCACCTTGGCCCGTGAGGTCGCCAGAGCTCTGCCCAACCGGAGCATTATGGACGGAGCCCTCTAAGTAACTCAGAATCTTGACTATCTGACGCGCCACCTGGTCAGAATTTGGCACGATACCCCTCAAGAGGACGTCCAACAACTCTATCAATCAAAGACAAGCAGAATAACTGCTCGCTTAAGGGCCAGAGACTGACCAACTCATCATTGACTTGGTCTTGAATAGATCATTCATTTTTTATGAAAGCCTATTCATTTGTTTGACTGTGCATGTACGCCACATGCATGTCTTTCTGTCCTATTCGGATAATCCTTTCGTGGTTGGTCGTGTTTTTCGTTTTTTTTCCAATATTGTGTATTACTGTCTACCAGACACGTTTCTTCTATTCACGTAGGGCATCAACAGTAGTCTACAATATAAGGAAAATGATTTAATAATACATATTTTGATGTGTGATCTGTAAAGATTCTTGGCAGCTTTTTAAATACAAACTATTTACAAATACATGGTGTTTTTTTACCACCTACATTAATTTTTGAGTTATTTTGTTTTATCTATTTGTTTTTCTGTATGTACTAGATGCACATGGTACAGGTTTGCAATTGGTAAGTCTTACACTATGATTGAGAATACCTATAACAAAATGTGCTTATCTAATTACCTTAACATAAAGCACTGCAATGCAGAAATTCTAGTATGCTAAAAGAAAAAAAATTAATTAAATTGAATGTATTTAAATTTTTTTCAATTTTATTCTGATAATTATGTATATATTGTGTTTCATACTAGAATGTCGTGTTCCCAGGTTGGCACAGCTTTGCCACAGGAAACACGAAAGCGATCGAAGACGTCCGTCTTCTGGTCGTCTCCTGATCGTTGTCAGAAGGAGGCTGGTTTCTGATTACGCAAAGGCTTCTATTACTTGGAAAACAACAACCCGGATTCCTTTACGTAATCAGTACGAATTTTATAATTACCTAAGGGACTTTTAAGTATGAACAATAAAATATTGCATTTGCAAATGAAATCATTAATAAATGGGGCAGCTATGAGGTGTATAGAAGACAAGCAGCGGCCTTCTGTCTACGGCCAGGATGCAGCAGTATTCTCTGCTGTAGTAAAGGCTCTTTGACATTTATAAAAATACCATGACATGGAGGTAAAAAAAAGGAAAATAATAGAATAAGAAATCTGGTAAACACTAAATATATTCAAATAATTCTCACAAGCAATTAGGGCTTATTTATAAACAGAATAACTTACATAAGTAATTTCTGACTGTATGGTGCGTTCAGATTTCAGCCTGTCCTGTGAAATCTTGGTTCACGTTTTTTGTCACAAATTACAGTCATAACTTTTCTCCTTCCTTCGAGACAATTCTTGCACCATTCAACACCTTCATAACAATAACTTTCCGATTTACGGTATCGAACATAAATTATTTGAATTTTATTAATTAATAACTGTTGTCTGCACGCTGACAAGACCGCTCACTTTTATACTTAAAGACGACCTTCTTTATGCTTTCACATTACAAGAAGAATTACGATAAAATCTGAAGATCTACAAAGGTTTTTACCATCATATTTTTTATTTAAATCGAAGCGGAACGCTCAGTTTAGCTTCTGTCAAAATGTTTCTTTGACTGAGCAATAGATGTATTAGCGTTCGCGTTAGATGCGCATCTTTACAGTTACGTAAATTATATAAAACAAATGTCTTTCAAAGAATAGGTCTCATCTCATAAGCTGATCATTTAATACACAGCTACATGAATGCCTTTCCACGGGTACGCACAGCTTTCGTACGACGGAAAGCCCAATAATATTACAAAATCGAACCGGAATGCCTAAATACCAGGCAATTATTGGCTCTGATTTTGTAAGTCTGAATATGTACAACTATTAGAAAGAAGGATTATAAGAAAATAGATTATGTCTTCAATAAATTCCAAATGTTTTGAAATTGAGAAGGAATAATGAAATTTATCGAAATGTGGAAAACATATCACAGACAATGAAGATGCGGAGATTGCATTTCTTTGGACATATTTACGTAATGGATGGCTTTTAAGCAATCAAAACGATCTCGAAATATCTTTGGGAGCAGAAGTCAACAACTACACGGGCTCAAGAGGTCAAGACAAAGATGGAAAGAAACAAGCAGAAATACTCAGGAGGAAAGTTGTTAAAAACTAAAACGGAAGGCATAAAGTGCACTGAAGAAATAAAGAAGAATCATTGAAATTATGATGGAATACTTGAAGAACGGATAGGAAGAACGAAAGATGAAGAATTGAAAACTACACGTGGCGCCTGAAAGTTCGTATCACGGAAAGTAAATAAGGGCAGCCTGCTCGAAAGTAGTGTCTTAATACTGGTGTATTTACTGTTATTTCATTAAATGTCATTTTGTCTTTTCTGTACGTTATTTCATTTTAACTCCCATCTTCGTTCTATTGATTTCATTCTTAAGTTACTTAAATTGCTGTATGCCTTTCTAATCCTCAATATTTTTGAATTTATTTCTTTCGTCGATCAACTGAATCATGTCTTCTGTTGTCTAAGGCTTCATGGCAGTTGCTTTCCTTGTACCTGTGTTTGTGTTGTGATTGATCTTTTTAGGGATGACCATTCCTCTTCATCTGAACTATTTGTTGCGGTGTTCACTAATACAGTATCTACAGCCACATACAACTACAAACGCACATCATCATTCCTCAGTGCTTCTGTATCGCACATAATTCACTCAAACTTCAACATTTTCTTAATAATTACCAAAATGTGGTCTGTCTATATCTCTTCCTGGATACTCATTAAAACCCAGTACCTGATTACGGAATATACTGCCTCACCATGATGTAATCCAGCTTGCATTCTCCTGTGTCTCCAGGACTTTTTACCCTTGACGAACATTATCTGAATGTTTCTCAAGTCACTGCCTACGTCTGACACTGAAGGTCTTTTTCCGGCCAGGAATTCCCTCTTTGCCTGTTCCAGTCCGCTTCATATCATTTTTGGTTCGCCTGGTACGCGTTATTTTGCTTGCAAGGTATCAGATTTTTTTTCATTTCATCTACTAAGTGGTCCTCTAATTTTGGTGCTAAGTTTGTCGACGATGTATCTTTTGTTGGTCCACAAACTTTAGATTCTTGTGTAGTCTCAGTTCACATTCTGTGTCCAGTGGACTGTTCATCCCATTCAGCAAGCCATGTAATTCTTTTCACTATCACAGTAAAAGCATTATCTTCAGCGAAACTTATCATTTGCACACCTTCACCCATAATTTTAATCTCACTGATGAATCTTCCTTGTGTTGTCTTTATTGCTTCTTCGACGAATATGACGAACACTACAAGAGAAATATTGCATCCCTGCCATAAGACCTATTGCATCTCAGGACGTGTCTCTTTGTTTTCTAATCTTATTGTTCCATCTTGGCTCTTGTACGTATTGTACAGTTAGTAAACCTGAGACTTTGCAGCGATGTCTCACATGTATACATGTATAGGTCTCAGCAGCTGCGTAGTCCAGTCCCTTACGCGATAATCAATGTTTCCAATCACAGATTAGTACAGCAGACTAAATTACTACTCCAGTGACAGTTATTATGGGCCATCTGCATAATTAGTTAGCGACTCGTTAAACTTAATGGGCCAATTTATACATTATAATCAACTTTCCAAAGCCATCTGCAGCTACCGATGTGTTACTCTGGTACCGGACCAACGAGTGATGGGAGCGGATCAATTTGAGTACCAGCCATACGGTTAATTTGAGAGAGCCACAAGATTGCGTAACTAACTGTCCCCCCCCCCCCCCCCCCCCCCCTGTAAAGGCGGCTACCGGAACTGCATTCTCTCGGACTAGACACACCATTGTGCTTTTTCTGCGTCGACGAGAATACAGAGAGAGACACTCTCCAGACCCCATTTCGCTGCAGGCACCTCATTACTGATCTTAGAGATCTTAGACGGTGTTCCAGTAGTTTTCTGTCGGATTAAGGTCGGATCCTTTAGCCGCAGGGCTCGTGAGTGTTCGTCAAACTCGGATCATACTCTGTGAACACGGCTGTTGTCATATTAGAGTGTTCACAGCATACTCATTATGAAAAAGACACCGATGTTGAAGTAAATATCTTGGTCCATAGGAAGAACTTTCACCCTGCGCAGCGGAGTGTGCATTGATCTGCAGCTTCCTATCTGATTAAATATGAGTACCGGACTGGCACTCAAACCTGGGACCTTTGCCTCAAGAAACTAAGTGCTGTACCGACTGAACTATTCGAGCAATTTCGCGATTCCACCCCCCGTCCCCACTCATCCCCCCCCCCCCCACCCCACCGCACAGCCTTGCTTCCGGAGGTACCTTATCTTCTACCTTCCAAATTTTACAGAAGTTCTCCTGTGTACCTTGCGGGACTAGCATTCCTGGAAGAAAGAATATAAAGGAGAAATGGCTTAACCACGGACAAAAATCTCAGATTCGAATCCCAGTCTGACACACAGTTCTAAAAAGCCAGCAGGTTTCATCCTGACTCATTTTCGTGCTGACCTGAATGAAATGGTCCATTGCGGAGTATAAGAGACAGCCACAGAGCACCACAGAACAACCTACAGCCCCAACACAGTGCTGGTTCACTCGACGCTTTGCACCATTTGGAAAGAGGCAACGTCGCGACTCCAGTATGCCTTGTTTGGTGCGCTGAAGACATGCAACTTTACTTTGAGGAATGGCCTTCTGAGAGGTACCTGACTCCGAATATCTGCTGCGTGAATTTCCGCCTGCAACGTTCGCTCGGGAGCTCGATGGGTGAGACACGATTCCTGTCGAATTTGAAACCTATTGTCATTGATAAGCCACGTCACTCGTTTCCGGTCTCTGCTGTTTTCGATCTTTTATTTACCGCTGTTCTTACGCAACGTTACGTAGCTCCTCCTGCCATTCTGTCGTGTTCGCACGCCGAGATCTTACTGTGCTGATTCCACGCAGCCCTATGACACCGATACACTATTTCTCTCGCACGACTTCACGTTAACAGCGAAGGGACAAATAATCGTCTGGTAACAGAACTACAGGGAAGGGCAAAAATATGAAAACACCGAAGACACGACACATTATAATGCCTAATACGGCCTAGGAAAATTTTGGTATTCAAAGCAGCTTCCAGTCGTCTCAGAATGGATAAATACAGTTCCTGTATGGCTTCCAAGAGAATCTTATACCATTCTCCCTACAAAGTAGTGGCAACTTCAGGTAACGATGATGGAGGTACGTAGAGATCACGCACCCTTCTCTCCAAATCTGACCACAAACTCTCGATAATACTGACATGTGATGGCCACGGTGGCCAGGGCAGATGCGAGAATTCATCATCATGCTGATAAAACCAGTCTTGGTTATGCGATTTGAGCGACAAGGGCCTCTGTCATGTTTAAATGCAGCGTCAGCATTGGGGAACAAACACTGTACCGTCGGATGGTTCTGACCAACCAAACTGATCGCATAATCCTTAGCAGTGATGAGATCGGGCGAAGTATCAATGGAGTCCGTGAAGTACCACGATGTGGATCCCCAAATCATCACAGAACCCCCGCCATTTTTCACTTTCGTGACGTACATTTGGAGTGTGAAACGGCACCCATCCGACAAAATGACTTTCCTCCATTCATCCACAGCTCGGGCACCAGGTTTTCTTACCACGAACATTTGCATCTCTGAATAGTGTTTTTGGGATTTCAGTTCGCACTGCGATTCCCTCCTTTAGGTGTTCCCTTCGCATTGTTTCGGTTGTGACAGGGTTCACGTGTACGACATTCAGTTCTGCGGTAACTTTTGCAGCTGTCGTCCTCTTATTTTTCGTCACAACACTCTTCAATCACCGCCTGTCATGATAGCGCAACACACATTTTCCGTCCGCGTTGCGACTTAGCGGATGATGTTCTTCCGCTTTCTCTGTATACAGTATAATTCTTAGATAAGATGCCTCTTGAAACACCAAACACTTCAGCTGCCTCGGTTACGGAAGCAACCACCATATGAGCACCAACAATCTGCCCACTTTCGAACTGACTTAGCTCCGACGTGATGTACTCACAACCACACAGAACACTATTGTGACCACGATTGACACTTGGACGTATCGAGGACATTCCATAGGCGCCGTTCGTGGTCAAATACAACAGTGCAACCTGCAGGCTTGGCTATCCATCTGTCTTTATGTTCAGGCGTGCATTTATTCACCCCTGTACTTCATCTACAGCCCTCCAAAGCGACCAGTGTGCTATTTAAGGGGTGACAAATTTTTTTCCTAGTGAGATTACTTTATTAGGATTGGCATTCTATGTTAAAATGATTGTAACTAATGACGTTTTGATATAACGCTGTATTTAGTCCCAAGATAGACACATTACTCTAAACTCTTGTCAGAGCTACAGTAGATGGAAATTTTTACAGCGTATGAGCACATCTATGTACCAGTTCAAGCTTTAATAGTTTCTTACTCCACTTTGGAGCCATTCTCTTTTCAGCCAAACCTTTTTCTAGCGTCGCTGCCCTTTCCGATTGTCAAGTGCCAATAGAAATCCTCACTGACCAGTGCACACAGCCTCTTTCAAGAAAATCAGCACCGGAGTTACCACCCGAAAACATGCGAAGATCGCTGCTGGCAAGCAACCTGTATGTAACAGTATCGGTGCCTGTTTGGTGGTTAGACACTGGACTCGCATTCGGGAGGACGACGGTTCAATCCCGCGACCGGCCATCCTGATTTAGGTTTTCCGTGATTTCCCTAAATCACTCCAGGCAAATGCCGGGATGGTTCCTCTGAAAGGGCACGGCCGACTTCCTTCCACATCCTTCCCTAAACCGATGAGACCGATGACCACGCAGTCTGGTCTCCTTGCCCAAAACAACCAACCAACCAACCTGTTTGGGAACCATCGTGAGGACCATTAACTAATCTGACAGCAACTCTTACTCTGTATGACACGAGCTTTAACCCTAATGTCAGACTGAAAATGTATGATTTTAGTAACCTCACACATTGAACAACTCTCTCCTAGGAACACCAAAGCTTTCTATAGTCGCTATACATACAAAAGGAAGAAAAATTTCTAGAGGTCCAGAATTGTTTTATTTTTTCTATAGTCTCTTGAAATTTAAGTATCTGTCAGTTTTGCCACGGTTCGCGCGGCACCCCCTCCCCTCCCCCTCCCCCCGTCGCAGGTGTCGAGTCCTCCCTCGGGCATGGATGTGTGTTGTCCTTAGCGTAAGTTAGTTAGATTATGTAACGTGTAAGTCTAGGGACCGCTGACCTCAGCAGTTTGGGCCCATGGGAACTTACTACCACCACCATAAATCTGTGTGTTTTACACGTTTAAAGGCAAGTTTGCATATTTGTCATAGCCTCTTTTCCAACTGAGACTGGTGTCCATTAATAATTTATTACATCAGCTCACTAATACTCCGAGCTGAGAGCCACTGCTGACATCATCCAGTCTTTATGGTCACCAGTACGCCACTCATCTTCTGCTCGTGTCAAGAGGTCCTTCCCCTGCTTGAAGACTCTTTGGCCATCTCTTCTTGCTATGCTGTCTCTTAAGCCTGTTTCACAATTGTCGACTTTTAATCAATTACATCACTCCACTTCCGACAGCGTATCCTGTGTTCTACGAGTCGTCATTACGTAGACTTCAGTCCCTCTAAACTCGATTCACTACTCAAGCTCATTACCTTCGACAGTAACGCGCAGTATCTCAGCAAGATCACCGCATCATCAGTGTTCGACACCAGTAAAACTCAGCTTCCAAGATAAATTATTTACACTTCCAGAACCAATGGTTCAGTCCCATAACGACCAGATAAATTTCTCTGTGTAAGCTGCCGTCTAGCTTTCGAAATCCTCGCAACGGATCCCACCATGACAGGGGTTCTATTGACGTAGCAGAAAAAATGATGGTTAGGTCGAAAATCCCGGTTACTTGTAACCGAATACTGGCTCACTTAAGCTTTGTTCTGCACAGTTCCCTAAGAAGGCTGTAATGCTTTCGTAGAGCAGGCCCACTTACGGAGATCTTCCACTTAGCTGGCGAGCGCCGCTTGCCGGATTCCGAGCGTACGAGACCACCCAGGCAGCTGACCGGCTGTCTCCATTAGCGCTAAATCCAGATTCGCACGTGTCCATCTCAAAATCTCTGTGTCGCAATACACTCAACACGAGCATGCGGAAATATTTTTTGTTAAATTGTCTCCATGCCTGTCTAGTACTGTATGAAACTCATAATATGTGAACGCACCAACTGCTGCCTGATCAAATGCCGATATGGTTTTAAAATTAAAGTAATTCACTTAGTAGCTATCGGCGTATGTGTTAATTATTAATTAAAGAAACCTTACCGAAATGACGCGTTCCAGAAAAGTTCGTGGTGCTTATCACTGACGTACTTACAAAAGCCGTGTTTACTCCACTGTACTCCGTAACAACGTAGCTGCAAATATACACGGCCAGCACAAAGGCAGAGACGGCCCTGCAATTTACGTTTCGAGTTCGGATAATCAAGATATCAGCAGACTGGAATATGTGCAGAAGATGTCCCAAATCGATATGCTTTTGCAGGGAGTTTCCAGTTCCGGCATTCGCCTTATGACCAGCGGACACCTATCGGAAACCTTTGTAGGAATGTGTAGGTGTGTGTGTGTGTGTGTGTGTTTGTTTGTGTGTGTGTGCCCCTGAAATGGCTGCAGAATCTGCGAGAGATAGTAAATAACAAAATGGCTCGAGCACAATTTTCAAAATGAAGTATTATCCCTGATAACGTAATGAAAGCATTATCTTGGAGACGATGGTGTGAGATTTAAGTTCGGTTCTTCCAGTAATGATTGCAGGGTCTTTTACTTCGACGGTAGTCGTGTGTCATACAGAACAATGCTATTAATGAGTGGTATATGGTAAGGAAACTGACCGATAACAAATGTAGTTACAGTCGCGTTACTGGCATGCGCTCACACCGATGCACCTCTGCCAGCGAAAGTGCAGTGACTATTTACTTAATTCGGAGTTTCACACGCTGCAGAATTTACTGAAACGGCTTGCTAGCGGCAATAAATGAGAAAGTCTGCGTGTGTAGGAAACATCATGTATGTGAAATAGCGCTTTTTTCCCCCTCAGGCGATATTCTTAAAATGGTAAACACAGACTAAACACCACTTCCCGCCGGAGGTTGGAGTCCTCCCTCAGGCATGGGAGTGTGTGTTGTTCTTAGCACAGGTTAGTTTAAGTAGTGTGTAAGTCTAGGGACCGATGACGTCTGCAGTTTGGTCCCTTAACAGCTCTCACACACATTAAACACCATGAAAACAATGCCTTTCTGTCGACTGATAAACTATATTATTGAAACTGAAACATAAAGGCTCGACTAAAATAGTTTCCTATTTGGCAGCAGTTCGCTTTCCTGGAGGGAGAAACATTTCGCATTTGGCCGCAGACTGGGGCTAGTCTTTGGACTGCCTTAATAGATGCGACGTGTTAACGGTCTAAGAACTTTTAGCACTGTACTCGATAATGTCATAAAAGGCGAATACTAGATGGTACAGAAGATAGATACAGTAATACACAGTGAACTGGCGGTTTATTCTTTCAAAGAATGTTGCATGACTGTGGCTTTGCGCCATCGAACTTTTTGCAGTTCGCTTTGCTGGAGCGAGAATGTTCGAGAGAAACTAAATATCGTCTGGTGAGCCCCAAGGAATCGTAAAAGAAGCTAATTTCTTCACTATATATACGAATGGTCCAATCATGATTCATACTGTTCGCTGGCTGCGGTGTTGCACATCATCCCTAAATTTCTACTCGGTGTACTGCGTTGCGGTTCTCTTTAAAATGTCGATAAATGGAACACCCATGTACAACACAAGTACAGTACGGACGGAAGACCTAAATTTGTTGTTGTTATGTTTCTGGGAAATGCATTGTTTATGTTAAAGAAACTATATAAAAAGAGTGTACTGCGACTTTATTATGTAGGCATAACAAAGGACTGAATGAAACCAGAGGCGTGCTCCTATGTGCCCCCATACGAATATATACCAGAAAAGCACGGGTTACAGGTGCCGAAAGAAATGCCAGAGTAAGACGTAAAACGTATTCGATAATGATTGTGCAGCAGTTCTGCAGCCTCCATCATATATGTCGCGTAGGTATCATGAGAGTAGAAAAAATAAGGCACCCGCAGAGATGTTACAACATATTTCCCTCGCTCCACATTAGCTCTGGTGCAAAATACCCTTCAAAAGAAACTGTGCAGTGGCCTTTGGAGAATAAATGTAGATTTTAATGCTGATATGTTACACTGATACGCACAGGAAGTCTCCAATTTACAAGTTGTTCGTGGACACTTGATACTAAAATGCGGACACCAGTGACTGAATTAGAGATGTCGTTTAAGTAACGCGTAGCTCAGACGTGGACTGCAGGAGACTGAGAGAGTTCAAGGGAGCCATCCTCAAGCACACTTGAACAGCGCTAACAAGTTGCGGAGATTCTTCGGAACTGGTCCCAAGACGTGCACATCTCGATCGATATCATCTACATCTACATCCATACTCCGCAAGCCACCATGGCGGAGGGTACCTTGTACCACTACTAGACATTTCCTTCCGTCCTCCACTGGCAAATGGAGAGAGGGACAAATAACAATTTATATGCCTCTGTATGATCCTTAATTTCTCTTACGTTGTCTGTGTCGTCCTTACAAGAGATGTACATTGACGCCAGTAGAACTGTTCTGCAGTGAGCCGCAAATACCAGTTCTCTATACTGTTTCAGTAGCGTATCTTTCCACTAGGGATTCACATTTGAGTTCACGTAGCATCTCTGTAACTCCCGTGTGTTGATTGAGCCTGTCATTAACAAATCTACCAGGATGTTCGTGAACTGTTTGAATTTCTTCTTTTAACCCGACCCGGTGGGGATCCCAAACACTTCCGCAGTACTCGAGAATGGCTCGCACAAGCGTTCTATACGCTGTCTCCTTTACAGGTGAGCCACAACACTTTCCTTCGTTCTCCCAATAAACCGAAGTCTACCACTCGCCTTCCGCACAGCCGACCTTACGTACTCGTTCCATTTCATATCGCATTGCCAACGTCGCACCTAGATATTTATTCGTCGTAACAGAGTCAAGTAGAACACCACTAAAACTGCATCCGAATCATACATGGTTATTTTTCCTACTCATCTGCATTATCTTAAATTTTTCACTTATAGAGCAAGCTGCCATTCATTACACCAAGAGAAAATTCAGTCAAAGTAATCCTGTATCCACCTGCAGTCGCTGAACCAAGACACTTCCCCATATCATTCATCAGCAAACAGTCGAATATTGAATATTTTCAACATTTCACGGCCCAATCAGCAACTGTATAAATATTAATTTTAATGTCCACTATGGACAAACGATAGTTACATTTCTTCTGAAGACGGTTGGGTTATCCCGACTGAAACCTAGGTAACTCTAGGTAAACATTGCATCTGAGGCTGTTGGTTATGAAAAAAAAAAAAAGGTCGCATATTGCTCCACCGCGCAAGGTGGCGCAGTGGTTAGCACACTGGACTCGCATTCGGGAGGACGACGGTTAAAACCCCCATCCTGATTTAGGTTTTCCGTGATTTCACTAAATCGCTTCAAGTTCATCTTCCTTTGGAAGGGCGCGGCCAGTTTCCTTGCCCATCGTCCCCTAATCCGATGGGACCGATGACCTCGCTGTTTGGTCCCCTCCCCAGAATCAACCAACCAACCATATTGCTCCTGACCTTACATACACTACTGGCCATTAAAATTGTTACACCACGAAGATGACATGCTACAGACGCGAAATTTAACCGACAGGAAGAAGATGCTGTGATATGCAAATGATTAGCTCTTCAGAGCATTCATACAAGGTTGGCGCCGGTGGCGACACCTACAACGTGCTGACATGAGGAAAGTTTCCAACCGGTTTCTCATACACAAACAGCGGTTGGCCGGCGTTGCCTGGTGAAACGTTGTTGTGATGCCTCGTGTAAGGAGGAGAAATGCGCAACATCACGTTTCCGAATTTGATAAAGGTCGGATTGTAGCCTATCGCGATTGCGGTTTATTGTATCCCGACATTGCTGCTCGCGTTGGTCGAGATCGAATGACTGTTAGCAGATTATGGAATCGGTGGGTTTAGGAAGGTAATACGGAACGCCGTGCTGGATCCTAACGGCCTCATATCACTAGCAGTCGAGATGACAGGCATCTTATTCGCATGGCTGTAACGGATCGTGCAGCCACGTCTCGATCCCTGAGTCAACAGATGGAGACGTTTGCAAGACAACAACCGTCTGCACGAACAGTTCGATGAAATTTGCAGCAGCATGGACTATCAGCTCGGAGACCGTGGCTGCGGTTACCCTTGACGCTGGATCACAGACAGGAGAGCCTGTGATGGTGTACTCGACGACGAACCTGGGTGCACGAATGACAAAACGTCATTTTTTCGGATGATATCAGGTTCTGTTTACAGCATCATGATGGTCGCATCCGAGTTTGGCGACATCACGGTGAACGCACATTGGAAGCGTGTATTCGTCATCGCCATACTGGCCTATCACCCGGCTTGATGGCATGGGGTGCCATTGGTTACAGGTCTCGGTCAACTCTTGTTCGCATTGACGGAACTTTGAACAGTGGACGTTACATTTCAGATGTGTTACGACCCGTGGCTCTACCCTTCATTCGATCCCTGCGAAACCCTACATTTCAGCAGGATAAAGCACGACCGCATGTTGCAGGTCCTATATGGGCCTCTCTGGATACAGAAAATGTTCGACTGCAGCCCTGGCCAGCACATTCTCCAGACCTCTCATCAACTGAAAACGTCTGGTCAATGGTGGCCGGGCAACTGGCTCGTCACAATACGCCAGTCACTACTCTTGAGGAACTGTGGTATCGTGTTAAAGCTGCATGGGCAACTGTACTTGTACACGTCATCCAAGCTCTGTTTGATTGAATGCCCAGGCGTATCAAGGCCGTTATTACGGCCAGAGGTGGTTGTTCTGGGTACTGATTTTTCAGGAAGTATGCACCCAAATTGCGTGAAATTGTAATCACATGTCAGTTCTAGTATAATACAGGGTGATTGAAAAAGAATACCACACCTTTAGGAATTTAAAACTCTGCAACGACAAAAGGCAGAGCTAAGCACTATCTGTCGGCGAATTAAGGGAGCTATAAAGTTTCATTTAGTTGTACATTTGTTCGCCATTTCTGCCAATAAAGTTTTTAGTCCCTTTTTCTTCGAAGGTACTACTGTAACTGGACTACAGTACCTGGAGATGTTAGAGAATTGGCTGTTCCCTCAGCTCGAACAAGAAGCACAATTCATATTTCAGCAGGATGGAGCGCCACCACATTGGCACTTATCTGTCCGTAACTACCTGAACGTCAACTACCCGAGGCGATGGATCGGCCGCCAGGCAGCCCGTGACAGAGCACTTCATCACTGGCCTCCAAGAAGCCCTGATCTTACCCCCTGCGATTTTTTCTTATGGGGGTATGTTAAGGATATGGTGTTTCGGCCACCTCTCCCAGCCACCATTGATGATTTGAAACGAGAAATAACAGCAGCTATCCAAACTGTTACGCCTGATATGCTACAGAGAGTGTGGAACGAGTTGGAGTATCGGGTTGATATTGCTCGTGTGTCTGGAGGGGGCCATATTGAACATCTCTGAACTTGTTTTTGAGTGAAAAAAAACCTTTTTAAATACTCTTTGTAATGATGTATAACAGAAGGTTATATTATGTTTCTTTCATTAAATACACATTTTTAAAGTTGTGGTATTCTTTTTGAATCACCCTTTATATTTGTCCAATGAATACCCGTTTATCACCTGCATTTCTACTTGGTGTTGCAATTTTAATGGCCAGTAGTGCACAAGATCATTTATGTATACAGAGAGCAAGAGTGGTAACACGCTTCTCTGGGGCCCTCTGATGAGCACTTGCCGGTCAAGACTTTGCACCTGATTATATTACTTAAGAATTCTTCGAGCCACTCACACATCTGTAAATAATTCGTCTGAGTATTTGTAACTATGAATTATTAAACTAATGGTGCGGTAGAAGTCACACGTGTGTGCACCTGCCTCTCCTAGCGACAAACAAATAGCTACGTGGACAGCGTAATTGGCTTGAGGTAAAAATATTGAACGAACTCGTTTCAAGGCAGAGCATGCACAGCTCTGTGAGCAAGTACGTCAGGCTGAAGTGTAAAGTGGCATCGGTTCTCTCGGGCTTCTTTATGAAGCCGCCCCTAACTCGTACATCTCGTACACAGCCTATACGCCACTTGCCACACTGTCCCAGCGATGGGTCGTCGTGTGATGGTCAGGTCCTGCCTATGGGGCCATCTACGCAACGCTGGAGAGAACGCTCGCGTCGTACATGAAACAGTGTATCTCTGACCAGTTTGAAGGTAAAATGTTACCTAGTTTTAAATGTAAATAAAAACCATGTCAAGAAAATTATTACAAGAAAGCTTACCTGCCTGTTTTCGGTATCTCTGCACGAAATCGGACGACGTTTGAAGTACTGTGCGCTGCCTCCAGAGTCGCATTTCTCGACAGAGTCGTTGCTCTTCGCTAGATGACCGAATGTCTGTCTATCTGCGTTCAGTACGGAGGCGGGATTGTTTTATTGTGGAGTCGGCAACATTGAAATCGGGCGCTGAATGAGCAGAAGAATGTATCCTTCTTCTTTTACTTTGCCGGTAAAATCACACGAATACCTGAGGAAGAACCAGATGTGACACTCTCTGCTGGAAGGCATCAGGCTGGATCGGCATACGCAGCACCACATCTTCGTTAGTGGTCACGGGATTATTATTAAGGCCCAGTAGTGTAGGCATGAGGTACTGTAACCACATATATGAATTTTTTTTAGTGGTTCAATTGGTACAGATATTTTCACAGACGATTATTCTCAGCCCCTTCAGTGAGCTGTGGTGAATGAGTATTTCGATTGGAAAATTGTTTGCCATATGGAGAGGCCACCAAATACTGTAGACTATGGAGCATGTTTGGTCTACACGGGGGAGGAAATCTGCTGCCCATCAGTCATCAGCGAGTACTGCTACGCGCCTCTTTTTCAGGTACGAGGTGACTGCCAATGAAGATCTAGAACCGTCAAACAGACGCTTTTGCGTCATTGTGTAGCGGCTAGTGGCAATTATGTCTCCTGTTTTCTGTTTCGTTGCTGAAAACATTTTCGAGTTCGTTACGTGTTTTCATTGTATATCTTTCGTTTTTATAATTACAAATTTTGGTCATTTTATGTTAAATGCACTGTGATAAAGTTTCACGTTGTTCCGATATTCTGTTATGACGAAACACAGTGTAACGGGTAAGCTACTAAAAAATGTCGTGATACTGTGGATCGACTAGGTTACTAGAAGGTGTCGACGTTCTTATGATCAACGTAGGCGGTTCGTAGACAGTGGAAGTGTGATCTATACACGTGAACTGATATCCATACTGCAATTAGCTGTTGTTTAGTTATATGTATTCCATTAGAAGTGTGTAATGAATAAAAATTTCTAATTTAAATAAAGAAATCTCTGTAAAACGAGTTAGTCAGAAACATTAATGTTAACGTTATTTGTTAACGGGAAGGAATGGTATAAATCTGCTTTGTGTAGCCAAACCATTAAATTATAATTTTTTTAAATTAGTGTATTGAAATTTAAAATGTGAAAGAGTGATGTGAGCTATTACAGTTACGTAGTTAATCAAAACATGACAGTAAGAATGTACTTAAGAAGTTATTGTAAAATAAAGGAAAATAATAGCTTGAAAATTATTTTTTTGGAAAAATTATAGTAGAATTGTATTGAAAATAAGTTTCTAAATTCTTCGAATGCGTTATTTACATTTCCTTTACAGATAATTTTCGTAATGTATCGTATTTAATAGTGTTACTATGCGAATAATACTTTACCATAAAAGTTCTTGTTTGCTATAGGAAAAGGAATTACCAGTTTCAATGAACAGCACAAAAGACAGAGGAGCTGACGTTTTTAAAATTATCAAACATTTATTTATTTTTTCTAGGTGTATGGTCAAACGTTATGTACAAGAGGCAATTCGATTCGAAGTGTCACATCGTTTAATCTATAATAAATACATACATACATATGTTACACTTCCGTGACGTGTCCAATCGTAGCCAAGTTTGTGGAGATCAGAGACAATGAATAACTCATTGAATATTTGTGAGACAGTTGGCACCCCTAATCTATTTTTATCACCATCGATGTCACATATAACGGCATTTAAATGTAGACAACAGTATTCCATAGGTATTACCTTTTACATAGCAGTACATTTTGTGGACGACATAGATGACACTATCATGATACAAAATGGTAGCTCCCGACGTGGAAATGTTGTAATACTGCAACACAACTACTGCATGTAAATTATAGTAAATATCAGTCCAATTTCAATACTTTTGAACTGAGATTTATCCTTTGGTGTACGTACTGAAAATAAGACTACTTTATTTATGTAAACCGAGTACCGTAGAGCCTGCACCTTGTACTCAAAACATTGTTTGGTGATGGCAAGCTGCGAGATACAGAAATGAACCCAGGCCGGTTTGACAGTTTCTTTGGCGTCTGTGTACTATGAGTATTTCACAGATTTAGGAATACAATTTTTGCAAAGTTTCTTCTTACCATGTAATAGTTTAAGCCGTGCTGAGGCTTTCACAGAGATATCAACAGCTGGGAGCTCTGAAAACCACTCGGCAATCAGATTGTTATATAAAATTCATTTGTGGCACCCGTGCTTTGAACACGGGAAAGCTTAAAGCTTGTGTATATATCTGTATATAAAATATAATTTTGTACATTATTCTCTCACGATCTCATTTCAGCAGTTTTGCAAACCACGCCCGCCAGCAACCTCTTGTTTCTCACTTGTACTTGGTATACGCCTGCCGCTTCTTCAGGCCACAACAAAGCAAATGTCCCGCAGCACTTTGTCGAAGTGTTCCGCAACGGAACAAACCTGAGGAATCGAGGAAGGAAGAAGACGCAGGATGAATACTGCTCGGCGTTCATGAGGTAGGTGTGTGTCCAGGCCACCGGTGTCCGCAACGCCCGACCGGACTGTAGTCTGTGTCTTTTGTGACCTGTGAACATTAAAGTTACAGGTTGATGAAAGATTTCGTTGGAAAATATCAGACAGAAAATGATTTCCCGAAATTCCGCAAAAAAAAAAAAAAATTATTTGATGGCTTTAGGCTTCTTAAGCCGCCAGGCGACAATGGAAGGTCGCAACCACAGATAAATGAAGTGCGACTTACAAAGATATTATTGATTACTTCCAGAGACATATAAAATGATGACACAGAGGTTTATAAAGGGAAGTATTGGTTCCAGAAATTACTGTAACCAGTCGCCTTTTGTGATGCTCAGTTTATATCTACTATGAGCTGTTTCGAACAGCCAAGCGACTCATCATCAGACGGTAAACACTTTTAATGACCGTTCGGAGCATTGTGGGGGTGTGTGTAGTTGCGGGAAAGTAGAAAAACGAAACAAGCAAGCACTGAATGTAGCCGTAAGGTCGACTTAAAGGCATTACTTACAGTTATTAGCAACCATGAGTTTATTCCTGGTGCACACATTACTCTGGAGAACATAATTTACGTTTTCCAGTTTCGTTATATATGTAGCATTACACAAACTCCATGTCTTTCACAGGATTCATTACATGTTTGTACTACCTGATGATGAGTCCCTAGGTGATTCGAAATCGTCATGGTAAATAAAAGCTGAAGATCATAAAAGACGACTAGCTCCAACTGTTTCTGGAAACCGTTATTTCACAGTCGCAGCGTTCGACACCCATAATGGATTAAAGTCTTAAAGAAAGTATTACTCTTTTATGCCATGCGAGAATCTTTACATCTAACAAAATGGTAATTTTTTTACGTTATGTGGAAATCGTTATATTTAAAGAAAGACGATAAAGTTGAATATGCTATTGCAACCTGACATCTGCATAGCTAACACTTCATTTAACATGGGAAAAAAGTCCTCGTGCATTTCATTTTCGTAAGAGTACCGCACAAAAACAACAAGCTGGGGAAGATTCCCGATACCAATAGCGTCAAGTTGCAGGGCGAATTTTGGGCTTCCATGAAGACGGGGAAGCAACTTATTTTTCATGTCAGCGGTTACTGCATCACTACCACGAGCCACAGTATCGAGTGGTACCGACTTCATACTCTCGCCAAACCTTTACCCATGCATGATTTCGCACATTTTGACGGAAGACGTAATTTCTCAGTAATAATGTCTGGTGGTTAGGATTTTGCAATTTAAGCAAGATACCTCTAGGGATGCTCTTAGGGCTGTCCTAGGAACTAACACCTGTTTTATTTATTTTTTTATTTTTTGAGAAATCTGACAATTCCTTTCTCGGTCTGGATGTTTTGTCTGCAGGTGTCTCTTTAGTCTTATAGACTCCAAGCTTTCGTTGGCAAAATCTCGAAACAAAGAACAAAGGGTGGTCATTCCTTATTATTCGAAGGAATGCAGGCAAGGTCTGATGTCATATAATCAACTCGATATTCATGCACTTCCGTTTTGCGTTTAGAGAAAGGTGCGAAAGAGGCATGTACTTTGATTTTTGATTGATTAATTTTTGCCCTTCTTAGAACTGCATACTGTCGAAGGAGAAGAGACACTCAGCAAATCACTTCCATGGGATCTGTTGTTATCACTGTTGATCAGTCAATTACCCACCGGAATGGAGGAACTTGTACCATTTTATTTTAAATCCGGTTAACTACTTCCACTGAAAATGCGCTGGAATTCAACTTTTGACTAACTCACTACCTTCGATCTGACTCTGGAAGCCTGGATGTAATCGAGTAGACAGTCAGGATGGATGTGATTAACAATATATTTTAGTAGTCAGCGTTACAAGGAAGTGGTGGTCGCACTGTCAAGCGGCTTATTGTCATTAGTGGTTGTTCAGTGTGTGGAAAGTAGACAACCCAGCCGGTGATCGGAGGCAGAAGCTATGTGGTAAAATGTTATTCGCGACTTCCTCAGCATACAGAATGGGAGGGGGTGGGGCTTGAGGACGGCTGGGATAGTGCAATAATTTTTTTTTTCTTTTTTCTTACCTACTGCTGATCAATGTCTGTAGGCTAAAGTGCAGAAGTGGTGTAATTTTACCGATTTATCTTTTTCGTAGAACATTATCAGTCACGTCAGGGCTGTGACTATTATTGAAAATGATTTGTTTGATAGTCAGTTTGAAAGGCATCCTCGGAATAGATAACATATGCTACATATGATGATGTTATGGTGGAAACCGTTCTGATTTGTACTTAAATTTTCGACAGGGTGGGAAATACTTAATACCGTGTCGTGAGCTGCCACTCTCTCCCCAGAGAATCACTGAGTGACGTGGCTCTGTGGTTAAGAGTTGTTGAGCTCAAATGCTTGTTCGGCCATTCTGACAACTTCGATGGTTTCAGTACATTATGGGGGGTGTATTCTAAAAACAGATTCACGGCTGATTCCTTTCTTCATGTTTGTTCAAATGGATTAGTGAGCCGTTTATGGTTAACATCATATTGAAGAGAAGTTTACCTACGAGATTGTAAACGACGAGTGGATAAAGAAAATTTGGGTTTTAACGCCCTGTAGCCGACGAGGTCATCAGAGATGTAGCACAAGCTCTGATTGGAAAAGAGTGGCGAAAGAAATCGGCTGTGTTCTTTTAGAACTTTTAACATTGCAGTGCATCAGCAGTCGTGGATAATTTAATGATTATAAGGAATCCGCCTCGATTGCAAATTGAAACCGGATGTTCTTTTAAAAGGAACCATCGCGGCATTTGCCTTATGAGGCTTCGGGAAATCAGGGAAAACCACAAAGTGGATAGCCGGACGAGGATTTGGACCATCGCCCTCCTGAATGCGGGTGTGTGTAAATTACTTCGTCATGTTAAAAGAATATAGGGCTCCTTGTGCAAGCGGGAACTCAACCATGAATGATATTCACGGTGGCGCACGAAAAACTGGCCCCGAGTACAGACTGCTCACCAATTACGCACGAACTGTTGCCCGCTTCGAGTAGATACAATAACAAACAAATAAACATGTAGTAATTGGATAATAAAGAAATAACAAAGAAACTGATGCAAAGATCTCTATTTACTGATCTATTCTGTCAGATTAGGTACTGAAAATGACCTCCTTTCGCTTCAATACGCTCTTGCCTAACCTGCCGCATCGATTCTTAAAATTTTATTAAGAATATAGTACTTCAAGTCTTCTTACGTTCTAGGCGCTACAGTCCGGAACCGCGCAACCGCTACGGTCGCGGGTTCGAATCCTGCCTCGGGCATGGATGTGTGTGATGTCCTTAGGTTAGTTAGGTTTAAGTCGTTTTAAGTTCTAGGGGACTGATGACCTCAGGAGTTAAGTCCCATAGTTCTCAGAGCCAGTTGAACCATTTTTTTCTTCTTACGTTATTTCATTATGTGCGCACACTTTTCGCTTTAGATTGCCTCACAGATAAAATTCACCAGTGATTTGCAACTAAATCTATAGTACGCCACTTCGGCACCAATTACTGCATACTGCTCTTTGCTGGTATGGAGACGCCAGGAAACTTCTTTGCAAAAATGTCGCACTTTTCCGTAAATGAACCGGTAGACACGTACGCCAACACTACTGTACTTAAATCATGAAGAGGATACATCTCGCTGAGATATTTACTTCACATGTCTTAACAAAGTCGCAACGGCTTTCGTACTGAGACTATAAAACGTAGTCGGAACAACAGATGACAACTGGCGGGCGACAGTGACTGTTGAACAGATCGCCTCCAGAGTTGGCATTTCTGTGGGTTCTGTGCACACAATCCTGCATGACGACCTGAAAATGCGAAAAGTGTCATCCAGGTGGGTGCCACGAATGCTGACGGACGACCACATGGCTGCCCGTGTGGCATGTTGCCGAGCAATGTTGACGCGCAACGACAGCATGAATGGGACTTCCTTTTCGTCGGTTGTGACAATGGATGAGACGTGGATCCCATTTTTCAATCCAGCAACAAAGCGCCAGTCAGCTCAATGGAAGCACACAGATTCACCGCCACCAAAAAAATTTCGGGTAACCGCCAGTGCTGAAAAAATGGTGGTGTCCATGTTCTGGGACAGCGAGGGCGTAATCCTTACCCATTGCTTTCCAAAGGGCACTACGGTAACAGGTGCATCCTACGAAAATGTTTTGAAGAACAAATTCCTTCCTGCACTGCAACAAAAACATCCGGGAAGGGCTGCGCGTGTGCTGTTTCATCGAGACAACGCACCCGCACATCGAGCTAACGTTACGCAACAGTTTCTTCGTGATAACAACTTTGAAGTGATTCCTCATGCTCCCTACTCACCTGACCTGGCTCCTAGTGACTTTTGGCTTTTTCCAACAATGAAAGACACTCTCCGTGGCCGCACATTCACCAGCCGTGCTGCTATTGCCTCAGCGATTTTCCAGTGGTCAAAACAGACTCCTAAAGAAGCCTTCGCCGCTGCCATGGAATCATGGCGTCAGCATTGTGAAAAATGTGTACGTCTGTAGGGCGATTACGTCGAGAAGTAACGCCAGTTTCATCGATTTCGGGTGAGTAGTTAATTAGAAAAAAAATCGGAGGCCTTAGAACTTGAATGCACCTCGTACTGCCGTTTACGATATTAATTTTCTCTTAGCAACTGTTTTTGAGTCATTCTTCTTGGTAATTGTAGTGAATGGTTAAGTGACTGAGATGGTAATATCAATGCAGAAAGAATATAGCATGGCATGAATTCGACAATGCCTTGGCTGTGCACAGGTCACGCAGTTCTGCTAAATTACTGGCTTGTGTTTAGTGGGTGTAGAGCTGGCACCCGATAGCGTCCCAGATGTGTTCCGTCGGTTACGCATTAGACAAATTTGGTAGCCAAGGTATCAATATGAGTTCGCTACCACGCTTCTGAAAACATTCCGGCCTGTGAAACGGACACTTATCGCGCTGGAAGAGATATCGCCGTCGTGAAATACATCTAGAATGAAGGGATGTAAAGAGTCAGCAATATATTGCGGTGACAAAAGTCATGTGTGTGTGTGGTGGTCTTCAGTCCTGAGACTGGTTTGATGCAGCTCTCCATGCTACTCTATCCTGTGCAAGCTTCTTCATCTCCCAGTACCTACTGCAACCTACATCCTTCTGAATCTGCTTAGTGTATTCATCTCTTGGTCTCCCTCTACGATTTTTACCCTCCACACTGCCCTCCAATGCTAAATTTGTGATCCCTTGATGCCTCAAAACATGTCCTACCAACCGATCCCTTCTTCTAGTCAAGTTGTGCCACAAACTTCTCTTCTCCCCAATCCTATTCAATACCTCCTCATTAGTTACGTGATCTACCCACCTTATCTTCAGCATTCTTCTGTAGCACCGCATTTCGAAAGCTTCTATTCTCTTCTTGTCCAGACTGGTTATCGTCCATGTTTCACTTCCATATATGGCTACACTCCATACAAATACTTTCAGAAACGACTTCCTGACACTTAAATCTATACTCGATGTTAACAAATTTCTCTTCTTCAGAAACGATTTCCTTGCCATTGCCAGTCTACATTTTATAACCTCTCTACTTCGACCATCATCAGTTATTTTACTCCCTAAATCGCAAAACTCCTAATCTAATCCCCTCAGCATCACCCGATTTAATTTGACTACATGCCATTATCCTCGTTTTGCTTTTGTTGATGTTCATCTTATATCCTCCTTTCAAGACACTGTCCATTCCATTCAACTGCTCTTCCAAGTCCTTTGCTGTCTCTGACAGAATTACAATGTCATCGGCGAACCTCAAAGTTTTTATTTCTTCTCCATGGATTTTAATACCTACTCCAAAATTTTCTTTTGTTTCCTTTACTGCTTGCTCAATATACAGATTGAATAACATCGGGGAGAGGCTACAACCCTGTCTCACTCCTTTCCCAACCACTGCTTCCCTTTCATGCCCCTCGACTCTTATAACTGCCATCTGGTTTCTGTACAAATTGTAAATAGCCTTTCGCTCCCTGTATTTTACCCCTGCCATCTTCAGAATTTGAAAGAGAGTATTCCAGTTAACGTTGTCAAAAGCTTTCTCTAAGTCTACAAATGCTAGAAACGTAGGTTTGCCTTTTCTTAATCTTTCTTCTAAGATAAGTCGTAAGGTTAGTATTGCCTCACGTGTTCCAACATTTCTACGGAATCCAAACTGATCTTCCCCGAGGTCCGCTTCTACCAGTTTTTCCATTCGTCTGTAAAGAATTCGCGTTAGTATTTTGCAGCTGTGACATATTAAACTGATAGTTCGACAAAAGTCATGCGGTAGCGATATGCAAGTTTACACAATGGCGGTCATATCGCGTACACAACGTATAAAATGGCTGTACATCGGTGGAGCTGTCATTTGTTATCAGGTGATTCCTGCGAAGAGATTTCCAACGTAGTTTTGGGCACTCGACGGGAATTCACAGACTGTCAACCCAGAATGGCAGTTGGAGCTAGACGCATGGGACATTCCATTTCGGAAATTGTTAGGGGATTCAATATTCCGAGATCCACAGTGTCAAGAATACCAAATTTCAGGCATTACCTCTCACCACGGACAACGCAGTGGCCGATGGCCTTCACTTAACGACCGAGAGCACGGGCGTTTGCATGGAGTTGTCAGTGCTAACACACAAGTAACACTGTGCGAAATAACAGCAGAACTCAATGGGGACCGTACGACGAACGTATACGTTGGCACAGTGCGGAGAAATTTGGCGTTAATGAGCTACGCCAGCAGGTGACCGACGGAAGTGGCTCTCCCAACAGCACAACATCGCCTCCAGTCCTGGGCTTGTGGACGTTTCGGTTGGACCAAAGACGACTGGAAAACCGTGGCCTGGTCAGATGAGCTCTGGTTGCAGTCGATAGGAGCTGACGGTAGGGTTCGAGTCTGGTGCAGATCCCACGAAGGCATGGGCCCAAGTTGTCAATAAGGCACTGTGCAAACTGGTGGTGGTTCCATAATGGTGTGGACTGTGCTTACATGGAACGAACTGGGTCTCCTGGATGTTCGGCTACTCCGTCCGAACAGGCCTCGAAAGGTCCAGCGGTACCGACCGACCGCCGTGTCATCCTCAGCGGACAAGCGTCACTGGATACTGATATTGAGGGGCATGTGGTCAGCACACCGCTTTCGTGGTCGTTGTCATTTTTCGAGACCGGAGTCGCTACTTCTGAAACAAGTACCTCCCCACTTGGCTTCACGAAGGCCGAGTGCACCCTGCTTGCCAACAGCTCATTGGCTTCACAGGGGCTGCGTGCACCCCACTTGTCAAACCGGACGGTCACCCATCCAAATTCCAGCCAAGCCCGACAGCGCTCAACTTCGATGATCTGACTGTAAGTGGCGTTACCACTGCGGCAAGGCCGTCGGCTCAAAGCGATAAGTGTGTTGAAATTCATGATGGAAACCTTCAGCCGTCTTTTACTTTGCACAGTGCTCTCCTGGGAGAGTCTGGTGAATGTCTTTCTGACTTGCACGGGGAGGAGTTCCGAGTGCGTGGTGTGCTCAGGCGAGGGCTGCGAAAGGCGGAAACTGGAGGAGTCGTTCCCGGCGTCCTTGAGGCTCGGGCCACGCCTCTCCAGAAGTCTGCCGGCGCCACGCCGCTCGTGAGTTACAGCCATTCCAGCCGTCCCGCCGGGTCCACAAAAGAGCCGCCGCAGACCTCAGACACAATACAAGGCGCTGCGGGCGACGAAGAGACTGGCCGGCACCCCGCGTACCGCCATGTATCAGCTCTGCTGCCAGCAGCAACACTTGTCAAACTATGTAGTACAGTGCATTCCACTTTGCTAAATGTTGATGTCGACTTTAAAGTACCTCCTCTGTTCGGTTGGTAATATTTCCTGCTAGGTAGAAAGTTTTAATTGAACTGATGGTTCAGTGCAATAACTTAATACCCAACTATACAACTAGTAACACTACTATCGGTATTACCTACAATTATCTTTTCTAAATTCTTTGTTTTTAGCTAACGTAACTTGGTATCACGACACTCTTTTTCTATTTTTTTTTTCAGGGAGCAGAAACAAGTAGGGTCACATACAACCACGTCAAAACTGTAAAACAGGAAGACAAAGGGAGGAGCTGAAAACGATTACACGTCAATTCCAATCGACGGAAGAGAAGACAGCTAAAAACAGGGACGTGGAGACAGGTCTATAAAATACGCCCTAGAGAAACTGAGGTCCAGAACTAAAATTTAAATGGCCTTCGCCATACTGCTACGACGGATAAGAAATAAAACGCCGGTCTAGGGCGCTACAGTCATGTACTGTGCGGATGATACCGGCGGAGGTTCGAGTCCTCCCTCGGGCATGGGTGTGTGTGTTTGTTCTTATGATATAATTTAGGTTAAGTAGTGTGTAAGCTTAGGGACTGATGACCTTGGCAGTTAAGTCCCACAAGATTTCACACACATCTGAACATTTTGAAGTAAAACGCTGTCGGCAGCTCGCGCGTCGTTCGCTAAAACGGCCGATAACTCAGGCGGCAAACAGAATCGGGAACGTAAACCGGTTGAGAAAGGGCATTCCGTCAGGAAATGGCGGGCAGTTCAAATGGCTCTGAGCACTATGGGACTTAACATCTGTGGTCGTCAGTCCCCTAGAACTTAGAACTACTTAAACCTAACTAACCTAAGGACATCACACACATCCATGCCCGAAGCAGGATTCGAACCTGCGACCGTAGCAGTCTCGCGGTTCCGGACAGCGCGCCTAGAACCGCTAGACCACCGCGGCCGGCGGCGGGCAGTTAAAAGGTGGGCACAATGTGGTGGGGGAGCACCACTTAACAAATGGCGGGGGCTAAAAATACAAGGCCCAATACGCAACCTCGTTAAAATGACCTCCTCGCGACGAGAGGGTCCAGAGGAAGTTGTCCAAGCCGCTGGGAGAAGCTTCATTTTCGATATTTGTGGTACGGTCTTATCGGACGAAACTGCTGAGGTCATCGGTCCCTAAGCCTACACACTACTTTAATCTAACTTACTCTATGGACAACATATCCAGGCCCGAGGGAGGGACTCGAACCTCCGACGGGGGTAGCCGCACGGACCGTGATAATGCGCTTCAGATCACGCGGCCACCACGCCCGGCAGAAGTTTAATAACCCGGAGCTTGTTCCCACGAAGGGAGGACCAGTGGTGATGCCAAAGTGACACCACCTGCCGACAGACGGCAACACGGAGATCGTCCGAGGGAGTGTAAGAAGTAGCGGGCTGAGGTACGAGGACTGCAGCCTTGGCAGCAGCGTCGGCAGCCTCGTTTCCAGTCAGACCATCGTGACCAGGAACCCACATAAACATCACAGTGACTCCATCACTAACGAGCAAGTGGGACATTTCTTCGACCCGTTGCACTAAGGGATGGACGGTGTACAGCACACAGAGGCTTTAAAGGGCACTGACATAGTCTGAGCAGATGACGCAATTGAAAAGCCTGCGTCACCGGATGTATTGCGTGGCCTGATACAGGACGAAGAGCTCTGCTGTAAATACTGAGCGGTGTTCCGGAAGCCGATACCGAAAAACTTCGGCGCTAATGACGAAGGCGCACCCCACATCACGGTCGTTCCGACAGCCATCAGTTTACAGAAAGGTACTATCGCGAAATTTCATGCGAAGGCCGTGAAACGGAAGGTGGTAGAGCGAGACTGGTGTCCTCAGGAAGCCAACGAAGGCCAAGGTGAACGCGAAGCTCTTTGATCTAACATCTGCGTTAACGTTTTGTTCGAACAATAGAAAATCCAGGAGGGAATGTAACAATATTAGAGAAGGGAAGTTGCTACTTACCACATAGCGGAGATGCTAAGTCGCGATAGGCACAACGAAAAGATTCACACAGCTATAGCTTTCGGCCATGAAGGCCTTTGTCAACAATAGACACACATACACACACCCACACACACTCACCCAGACGCAACTTACACACACTTCTGCAGTCTCAGACAGTTGAAAGCACACTGAAACCACGTCTGAGACTGCAGACGTGTGTGCAAGTTGCGTCTGCGTGAGTGTGTGTGTGCGTGTGTGTGTCTATTGCTGACAAAGGCCTTCATGGCCGAAAATTATAATTGTGTGAATCTTTTTGTTGTGCCTATCGTGACTCAGCATCTCTGCAACTTTCCTTCTCTAATATTGTTAAAGTATTATTCATTATTTATGACCATTTATGCAATTGTAATTAATCTATGGCTATAACTTCAAAACTAATATGCCGTAAAAAATGGAATTGTTAAAATTTCACTTGTAGTACTGGTTCATGCGTACGGTATGTAGATTTGTAAATGGGTAATACTTGGAGGGAATCCCCTCTGCAGTGAAACTGGCTTGGTGGGAATAAGAAAGGTGGAGTTGGCGGTCGAACTGCAAGACTCCTTTGTGGCAAGTCCGTTAGTGACTAGCGGTCAACGTGTTCACATCTTGTGAACTGAACGAGGCAAGAAGCCTTAGTTGTGGAAGTAATTTGGCTTATTATTGATGGCATGCTTTGGTTAGCTCTGCACTATGAAAATCCGACGCTAACAAGAAAAATTTTAGAGCTAGTTACATAGCAAGAGCCATGGATACAAATACCAATCAGTATAAATGATGCAATTACTTTAATACTATTTCAGTGCTAGTAATTTCCATTAATTACATTGGTAAAAGGACTACTTGTCCAGGTTAATAGCACTCCACCATTAGTAATCATTTATCTATAATGATCATTAGCTTAGTACTGTAATTTACGGATAGTGTTATGGGGAGCCAGTTGTTGCAAAAAAGGTTTGTATTCTATCTGTGTTGTTCATGCCAAACTACTGTTAGCTTGCTTGATGAATTGCACTAGTGCTTAGTATCTTATCTGCAAAACATAATTTCTGTATTATGTAAAGTCAATTCCAATAGGTAACTTCCTTTGATGCACCATGCTAGTACTTGTTACAACTTTGCCTAATTTGGCTGGCTACCGTTTCCTTTAATGTAATTACAGTATACTTGATTACTAATAGAACCTTAGTTCGATTCCCATTTGTTCTGCTACCGCTTCCTTTCAATATAGATCTTTAGACAAACTAAAACAGTCATACATTTCCATTGCGCACGGACACGGTAAAATTAATATCCTTTCACAGGAGTAATATTATCGGTTTATTGCTAATTTAGTAGTAGCCGGTAGGGTGATATACACAGAGTGAAACTTAGGCTGAGAATTGAGACGACCTATGAGAATGCAATAGATACTATAGTATTGTTTAGTGTAATACTAAACATTTTTAAATAATGGCGGGAAAAAAGTATTGTTCTGGGCAGGGACGTGGAATCTACGCTGGAAGTTTGCCGTGTAGCGTACTCCTTTCTGTAATATTTTCTTATTCATCTTCATATTTTCCGAAAGAGTCTAGAGATTTTTTATTAATGTAATAGAAGTTAATATTCGATATTACGTATAAATAAGAGAGCTCAAGTGCTTGATTGAGTGTTACCTTGCTTGATGAATGGCGCCAGTGCTTGGTATCTTATTTGCCAATCATATTTCCTGCATAGAGTAAAGCAAATCCCAAAGTGAAGCCAATTCAGAGGCGGGTTACCAAATTTGTTACCAGCAGGTTCGAACACCACGTAAGTTTTACAGAGATGGTTTGTGAACTCGAATGGGAACCATTGGAGGGAGGACGACGTTCTTCGTAAGGAACACTATTGAGAAAATATAGAGAAGGAAGCTGACTGTCAAATGATTCTACTGCTGCCAACATACACCTGGGTGTAAGGACCACGAAGATAATGCACGCGAAATCAGGGCTCATACGGAGGTGTACAGTTGTGTTCCCCTCGTTCTGTTTCCGGCTGGAACAGGAAAGGAGATGGCTAGTAGTGATACAAGGTACCCTCCGCCACGCATGTTGCAGTGGCTTACGGAGTGTCTGTGTAGATGTAGAGGTAGACCTTGTAAATGTGCCAATGAACGTGGACCAATGAACTGTAATACACTCCTGGAAATGGAAAAAAGAACACATTGACACCGGTGTGTCAGACCCACCATACTTGCTCCGGACACTGCGAGAGGGCTGTACAAGCAATGATCACACGCACGGCACAGCGGACACACCAGGAACCGCGGTGTTGGCCGTCGAATGGCGCTAGCTGCGCAGCATTTGTGCACCGCCGCCGTCAGTGTCAGCCAGTTTGCCGTGGCATACGGAGCTCCATCGCAGTCTTTAACACTGGTAGCATGCCGCGACAGCGTGGACGTC
This sequence comes from Schistocerca serialis cubense, assembly GCF_023864345.2. NCBI lineage: Eukaryota > Metazoa > Arthropoda > Insecta > Orthoptera > Acrididae > Schistocerca > Schistocerca serialis. Next base: position 102,937,111 of record NC_064643.1, on the reverse strand, counting down.
AACCGTATGTGCAGTTGACGGACTTTGAGCGAGGGCGTATAGTGGGCATGCGGGAGGCCGGGTGGACGTACCGCCGAATTGCTCAACACGTGGGGCGTGAGTTCTCCACAGTACATCGATGTTGTCGCCAGTGGTCGGCGGAAGGTCCACGTGCCCGTCGACCTGGGACCGGACCGCAGCGACGCACGGATGCACGCCAAGACCGTAGGATCCTACGCAGTGCCGTAGGGGACCGCACCGCCACTTCCCAGCAAATTAGGGACACTGTTGCTCCTGGGGTATCGGCGAGGACCATTCGCAACCGTCTCCATGAAGCTGGGCTACGGTCCCGCACACCGTTAGGCCGTCTTCCGCTCACGCCCCAACATCGTGCAGCCCGCCTCCAGTGGTGTCGCGACAGGCGTGAATGGAGGGACGAATGGAGACGTGTCGTCTTCAGCGATGAGAGTCGCTTCTGCCTTGGTGCCAATGATGGTCGTATGCGTGTTTGGCGCCGTTCAGGTGAGCGCCACAATCAGGACTGCATACGACCGAGGCACACAGGGCCAACACCCGGCATCATGGTGTGGGGAGCGATCTCCTACACTGGCCGTACACCACTGGTGATCGTCGAGGGGACACTGAATAGTGCACGGTACATCCAAACCGTCATCGAACCCATCGTTCTACCATTCCTAGACCGGCAAGGGAACTTGCTGTTCCAACAGGACAATGCACGTCCGCATGTATCCCGTGCCACCCAACGTGCTCTAGAGGGTGTAAGTCAAGTACCCTGGCCAGCAAGATCTCCGGATGTGTCCCCCATTGAGCATGTTTGGGACTGGATGAAGCGTCGTCTCACGCGGTCTGCACGTCCAGCACGAACGCTGGTCCAACTGAGGCGCCAGGTGGAAATGGCATGGCAAGCCGTTCCACAGGGCTACATCCAGCATCTCTATGATCGTCTCCATGGGAGAATAGCAGCCTGCATTGCTGCGAAAGGTGGATATACACTGTACTAGTGCCGACATTGTGCATGCTCTGTTGCCTGTGTCTATGTGCCTGTGGTTCTGTCAGTGTGATCATGTGATGTATCTGACCCCAGGAATGTGTCAATAAAGTTTCCCCTTCCTGCGACAAAGAATTCACGGTGTTCTTATTTCAATTTCCAGGAGTGTATTTCTATTTACGTCACTGCCTGATTCTCTCGCATTTTAAGCGCGTCGATTTTGCTAAACTGCATGATTAGCGCGCCAGATATAGCCGACATTTGCCGGTGGAGAGGGCTGCGATCGTAAACCACATTGAGGAATACGTTTCGTGTGATGTACCAGTTCGTTTCTAAACGTCCACCAGTCTCGTTCGACGTGCCGCACTTTGAGAAACACGTTCCGTGTGAAGACGGAATAAAATCACCTTCATACGGAACGTGGCACTCAACGCTTAACGCGATGACGTGGTACCCACCATGGTGCTGAACAGTGTAAAACGTTCCGGCTTGTCCATATGGTACGTACGGGGAAAGTAACATATACGACCACGGCACGGCGCAACGGCAATTGGCGGTCGCAGGCGACGCGTGCTAACTGTACATTACACACGAGTTGTCGAAAAGCACAAGCGTAAAGTAGCTTCTCACACGAGACTGATCCCCCGTGCTACAACGATTACGATAATAACCTGTACTGTTGACGCTAATCGAAACACGCAACTGTTCTCTGTGTCGAGGCAACCGTGATGCTGTGTCCGTAATGAAACGAGAAGCGACCTGCACGTGACGTAGGTAGCGTTTTCACCATTTCATTGGTTTACTTCGGAAAATGCGTTCATAGTACACTATCATCCGTACACCTGCTGGTGGGCTGCAATACTGAGTATATTCACCCTTCGCCTTTATGACGCCTTGAACTCTGCCGAGTACACTTTCGAAGACGCTTCTGAATGTCTGTGGAGGAATGGCACCCCATTCTTCCTCAAGAGCCGGAATCGGAGAAGGTACATCTACTTCTACATACATACTCCGCAAATCCACCATACGGTGCGCGGCGGAGGGTACCTCGTACCACAACTAGCATCTTCTCTCCCTGTTCCACTCGCAAACAGAACGAGTGAAAAATGACTGCCTATATGCCTCTGTACGAGCCCTAATCTCTCTTATCTTATCTTTGTGGTCTTCCCGCGAAATATAAGTTGGCGGCAGTAAAATTGTACTGCAGTCAGCCTCAAATGCTGGTTCTCTAAATTTCTCAGTAGCGATTCACGAAAAGAACGCCTCCTTTTCTCCAGGGACTCCCACCCGAGGCCGTGAAGCATTTTCGTAACACTCGCGTGATGATCAAACCTACCAGTAACAAATCTAGCAGCCCGCCTCTGAATTGCTTCTATGTCCTCCCTAAATCCGTCCTGATAGGGATCCCAAACGCTAGAGCAGTACTCAAGAATAGGTCGTATTAGCGTTTTATATGCGGTCTCCTTTACAGATGAACCACATCTTCCCAAAATCCTACCAATGAACCGAAAACGACTATCCGCCTTCCCGACAACTGCCATTACATGCTTGTCCCACTTCATGTCGCTGTGCAATGTTACCCACAAATATTTAATCGACGTGACTGTGTCAAGCGCTACACTACTAATGGAGTATTCAAACATTACGGGATTCCTTTACCTATTCATCTGCATTAATTTACATTTATCTATATTTAGAGTTAGCTGCCATTCTTTAGACCAATCACAAATCCTGTCCAAATCATCTTGTATCCTCCTACAGTCACTCAACGACGATACCTTCCCGTACACCACAGCATCATCAGCAAACAGCCGCACATTGCTACCCACCCTATCCAAAAGATCATTTATGTAGATAGAAAACCACAGCGGACCTACCACACTTCCCTGGGGCACTCCAGATGATACCCTCACCTCCGATGAACACTCACCATCGAGGACAACGTACTGGGTCCTATTACTTAAGAAGTCTTCGAGCCACTCACATATTAGGGAACCAATCCCATATGCTGTACCTTAGTTAGGAGTCTGCAGTGGGGCACAGAGTCAAACGCTTTCCGGAAGTCAAGGAATACGGCATCCGTCTGATACCCTTCATCCATGGTTCGCAAGATATCATGTGAAAAAGGGCGAGTTGCGTTTCGCAGGAGCGATGCTTTCTAAAGACGTGCTGATGCGTGGACAGCAACTTCTCTGTCTCAAGGAAATTCATTATATTCGAACTGAGAATATGTTCGAGAATCCTGCAACAAACCGATGTTAAGGATATCGGTCTGTAATTTTGAGGATCCGTCCTTCTACCCTTCTTATATACAGGCGTCACCTGCGCTTTTTTCCAGTCACTCGGGACTTTACGTTGGGTAGGGATGCTTGACGCTGGAGTCTGGGGCGAGGTCATCTTAATGGTGTTCCACGGGGTTCAGGCGAGTACTTTTCAAGAATGCTCGATGATCGCTGTCCGTCAGTACGTAAGGTCCGGCTGGTCTTGGTTTATCTCCGGTTGTTCCTTCGCGTTTCAGCTCGACACTCACATCACCAACAGTCGGCTCCTCAGGTTCAGAAGAGTTGAAATGTCCCTAATGGATTTGTTAGTCAGGCAACATTGAAAGATTAGTCACTGGGGCCCTCGTGAAAGACCTGTTCTGCTGTTACTGCATCCTTACTGACAGAGACTGCTTTCATAGTGGCGAGAGCGCCTCTGGTGACATCTATCGGTCAATTCCGCATTACATGGAGATGTCCAGATACACTTCATCAGATACGGTATCTGACATACTTGAGAGTCCTCTGCTGGTTAGGAAATACCCCACAAGGTGCATTTCACAAGCTCTGACGTCAGAAGCTCTCCACGTAGCCACAGAGCATAGAAGTAAGTAGAGGGGCTTTACTGAGGCGTAGGACCGTAGGGCGTACGCTCCGACCCCCAGCCTTTGGGGTGCGCTGCGCAGCACCAGTCTCGCGGTTTTTTTTTTGTCTGTGTCTACCTGTTTACTCACTGCCTCACCTCACCTTTTTGTCAGGTCTGCTTTAAATGTCTTAGTTTTCATTTTAGTTAGTTTTCAAGTTAGTTGGATAAATGATCGAATAAATTCAACAATAAACATAACGTTATGAACAAAATAATGCAGGTAACATTCCTTCCTGAGACCAGGTAGCACAGACTGAAGAAAATCTGGATTAATGCTAGTAAGATTCGCGCGTTGAAGGTTCAGCAGAAACATAATTATGTGTACAGATAGTTCACCCATCTGGGCATTCGAGAATTTCAACGATTTTTGCCTGTTACCCACATCGATACTGGAAAGATATCAAAATATGTGACGTAAATGGCTGTGTCGTTTGCCTGCGTCGACGTAGAAGCTTACTTTTTTTGGGACGTGAGGTGACCGTAGACTCCGGTACGTGACACACTTTCAACTTGATACGTCTGCCCTTTTCTGAGAAAAAGGAGTGTTAATATTTAGAGAGATAGACTGATGGCCGACAAAATGATCGTATTACGTTTCTATTTTTTACCGACTGAGGTACGGAATGCTAAAACCATACAGTCAGCGTCATGAGCTGATTATTGCCAGTGTCTTTTCATTTCATTTCGTTTTTCTTTCTTTTCAGCTTCGATTTCTATCGGCAGCATTCGAAGAAGAGAAATACGAGGCAGCTCCACACTGCACACAGCAGGCGGCAATAGCCGCACGTATGGCGCGTAAGTGGCAGACCCGTCACGGACAATCTGCAATACGCCTCACGTATTTCTCAGCAACTGAAAAGATAAGGCTCTGCTTCCAAAGTTAAAAACAACTTCGGTACGTTTGCTATATTTCATACGCTGTAACATGCGGCATAAAACACACCAAACGTAAACTGTCCAGCGACTACATTTCAAAATACTTGAACAATGATAACAAAACCTCCGGCTGTATTTGAATCTACCTCGTTTATTCATCTTAACACATGCTACCATCTTCAGGGCCCAAGCGTAACCTGCCATCCACAACATTAGAATCGTATCAGCTGGACAAAATTACCTGGATTCCGTACCTTCTGTGGCAATAACAAGACCAGCGTGGAAGGAACGGAATGCAGTTAATATTGCCCCGCTGCATACGATTCTTTTAATTGCACATGAGAACGAATGTGGATGGCGACTTACGCCTGCGGCCTGAAGATGACACCATTTGGTATCGCACCTTATCGCATGTGTTAAAAAGAATAAATGATGCAGATTCAAATACAGCCGCTGGTTTCGTTATCGTTATTCAAATACTTCGTGTTCGGCTGCAGTCCCCACCTTCCTTGATGGATTACTAAACATATTTCAAAACATCATACTTTACATTGAAGTATCACAGTAGCTATGGGCAATGAAGAAAAGAAAACAAGTTCATTTTGAAGCTCCGATGTGTCGCTACAAGATGTGGAAAAATGATTTTTTTACCGTATAGTTTCCTCAGAATCGAATGAGAAGAGCTACATAGCGGAGAGCACGCACAAAGTTTGTATATATATGTATTTTATACGCTGTATATATATATATATATATATATATATATATATATATATATATATATATATATATATACACTCCTGGAAATTGAAATAAGAACACCGTGAATTCATTGTCCCAGGAAGGGGAAACTTTATTGACACATTCCTGCGGTCAGATACATCACATGATCACACTGACAGAACCACAGGCACATAGACACAAGCAACAGAGCATGCACAATGTCGGCGTTCGTGCTGGACGTGCAGACCGCGTGAGACGACGCTTCATCCAGTCCCAAACATGCTCAATGGGGGACACATCCGGAGATCTTGCTGGCCAGGGTACTTGACTTACACCTTCTAGAGCACGTTGGGTGGCACGGGATACATGCGGACGTGCATTGTCCTGTTGGAACAGCAAGTTCCCTTGCCGGTCTAGGAATGGTAGAACGATGGGTTCGATGACGGTTTGGATGTACCGTGCACTATTCAGTGTCCCCTCGACGATCACCAGTGGTGTACGGCCAGTGTAGGAGATCGCTCCCCACACCATGATTCCGGGTGTTGGCCCTGTGTGCCTCGGTCGTATGCAGTCCTGATTGTGGCGCTCACCTGCACGGCGCCAAACACGCATACGACCATCATTGGCACCAAGGCAGAAGTGACTCTCATCGCTGAAGACGACACGTCTCCATTCGTCCCTCCATTCACGCCTATCGCGACACCACTGGAGGCGGGCTGCACGATGTTGGGGCGTGAGCGGAAGACGGCCTAACGGTGTGCGGGACCGTAGCCCAGCTTCATGGAGACGGTTGCGAATGGTCCTCGCCGATACCCCAGGAGCAACAGTGTCCCTAATTTGCTGGGAAGTGGCGGTGCGGTCCCCTACGGCACTGCGTAGGATCCTACGGTCTAGGCGTGCATCCGTGCGTCGCTGCGGTCCGGTCCCAGGTCGACGGGCACGTGGACCTTCCGCCGACCACTGGCGACAACATCGATGTACTGAGGAGACCTCACGCCCCACGTGTTGAGCAATTCGGCGGTACGTCCACCCGGCCTCCCGCATGCCCACTATACGCCCTCGCTCAAAGTCCGTCAACTGCACATACGGTTGACGTCCACGCTGTCGCGGCATGCTACCAGTGTTAAAGACTGCGATGGAGCTCCGTATGCCACGGCAAACTGGCTGACACTGACGGCGGCGGTGCACAAATGCTGCGCAGCTAGCGTCATTCGACGGCCAACACCGCGGTTCCTGGTGTGTCCGCTGTGCCGTGCGTGTGATCATTGCTTGTACAGCCCTCTCGCAGTGTCCGGAGCGAGTATGGTGGGTCTGACACACCGGTGTCAATGTGTTCTATTTTCCATTTCCAGGAGTATATATATATATATATATATATATATATATATATATATATATAGAGAGAGAGAGAGAGAGAGAGAGAGAGAGAGAGAGAAAATAAATTCTTCCAATCCATATGTGGCATACAGGAAACGAATGTGTAACAGTATTGGTTAAAAACAGTCTTGGTTGCTATTTTGGTTTTTTTACTTTTCAACGACGCGTTTCGCCTTATTTAGGCATCTTCAGGTTATCTTTTCTAGATGGACGCGAGAGCAACCAAGTTCTGCATAACGCGTTCCCGTTGACAGGAGCGAGTAACAGTAAGATGGGGGCTCAGGAATAAGCATAAAGATAACCTGAAGATGCCTAAATAAGGCGAAGCGCGTCGTTGAAAAGTAAAAAAACTAAAATTGCCACCAAGACTGTTTTTAACCAATAATATATATATATATATATATATATATATATATATATATATATATATCAAGCTCCCCCCAGTGGGGAGCCTGACACCTCTCGTGCGCCCGAAGGTCACTCTATTTAGTTCTATGCTCTGTGCACGTAGCACGTCGATGTTGGGGCTCGCGACCCAAGGAGAGCGGCAGTGTGTGTGGCAGTGGGTACCTGTGTCAGGTGGCGAGGGGCAGCAGCCTCCAGCACAGCAGGGCCGCGAGCCAGGCGGCGGCGGGCAGCGGGGCGGCGCCGGGGGCGGCAGCGGCGGCGGCGGTGGGCGGCAGCAGCGGGGGCGGCTCGGCCGGCTCCCGCGGGGGCGGCTCCGCGCTGGCGGGGAAGCACAGGCGGTTCATGTTGACCCGCACGCGCTCGCAGTCGTAGCCCTCGCTACCGTCGCACCGGCAGTCCGACAGCTTGGCCGCCTTCTCCTGCAACGGCGCAAAAAAATTGGAAATTTGTGGTTAGTTCCTGTGGGACCAAACTGCTGAGGTCATCGCTCCCTAAGCTTACGCACTACGTAATCTAACTTAAACTAACTTACGCTAAGGACAACACACACACACCCAAGCCCGAGAGAGGACTCGAACCTCCGACGGGGGGAGCCGCGCGAACCGTGGCAAGGGGCCCCCAGACCTCGCGGCTACCCCACGCGGCAACAGCACAGCAGTGCTCGCCGTTCGCTCGTTCGGTCATACATCACGATCCCTAAATCCCAATATGTGGAACAGTGCGATCCCTGCAATTTGCTACAACTGAAGGATTTAATTATGAACGGGTTGCCTTAGTCCCGGATATGGTACACGTGATGAAACTTGTCGTCTCTCTTGTCCCCTGTACTGATGTCATTATCGAGTATACAGGCTGTGTTTTGCGGTATTACAGTGATGTCTCCTGGGGGGGGGGCGGTGAAATATTAATTTTTTATGTTGTGTGCTCTAATTACAGGAACAGACAAAATTTAGGTTATGTGAAACAGATTATAGTGGATACTAGCAACACCTCAACCGTCTCGAGTCTTCAAAGATCCGATCTCTCATATATAAAACAGATTCAGTAGACTAGTTACTTTACAAATTAGCTGATGTGTTAAATACTTGACGTTGAGCATGTGAAACATTTACGGTTCACGTCGCAAAGTTGTAATCATGTTAGCTTTATTAGTTTCTGGAATATTGAACCACAGACTTACAAAAAAGTCAAAACCTTATTTCACACATCTCAATGTTTATGGCTTCATATGTCCTGAAGTATGTATCACAAAACGATATAACCCTGCAAGTACATACAGTTGTTTATGTACAGTCTGTAAAATGTTTTATGAATAGAGTCAGTAATAAACATGCAATAATATAAAACGTCATGCCTGATGCTGAACTTTTAATATATGAAGAGCGATATTCTTTCCGTTTCATAATTTTGTGGTGGATGTCACGGGCAGAAACTTTTGAAAAGGTTTGAAATTTTCTGTAAAGTTCGTTAGAAGTCGCTAAGTGCTCTCAGTCTGAAATAGTGGAAAAATGTAGTATGGGTAATATGTGTACCGTGAGTTACACTGCCTGGAGATATACAGGGAATAATAGGTATAACTGCAGATATTTTTATTCGTGACCGTAGCGACCGCGCGGTTCCAGACTGTAGCGCCTAGAACCGCTCGGTCACCCCGGCCGACCATCAGGTAGTAAATTATATGATGTGTCTGTTGGAAGGCTATTTCACACAGAGAAAAAAAAACAACCAATACAATGATGTGCGTACATATCAAGGTACCACATATAAAAATATCTGCACTTATGGCCATTACAGCCCACATACACTGTTTCTATCGGTAATACTTATCTTATTGTGTTAAAGCTTAAAGAGAAAATTATCCCTCTTATTGAGTAGATCGTGACAGAATTATATATATATATATATATATATATATATATATATATATATATATACTCCGCTGTATCGGTCCCAAGCCCGGGGCCTCATTATGCAAGTGACGAGGAAGGAGGAGGGGGAGGAGTAACAACCTCGTTTAAAAAACCAGAGTTCACCTGGCCCGGGTGATAGTACTCTGTCAGGGCCCCTTTGCTAGGGTTACAGCGAAGACCTCAACGGTAGTGAAGGCGGAGAGAACGAATCTCGGTACGGTGGAACTAGCGGAAGAGGCACATAATACAATAAATCCACCTTGCGTCTGACTTGTAACAAGCGGCACTGTGGTCGGCGTCTGTTCACCAGAGGTGCGGCCGTAATACAAATTCTGGAACTAACCACTCCAGTCTTAACCACTGAGCTTTTCTGAGCTCAACCCTTTGATTCTAAGTACTATCATGGAGCGTTTTAGTAATTACAAAATTACCCCAGGTGGTAACAAATCCTCCGCCATCAGTGGCGCAACTAGTCTATCGGATTCTGGGGAGACTAGGCTGAAACGCTATATCCCAAACCAGAGGAAATCGAAGTCTTTTGACCGACTCATGCCCAAGGTCGAAACATTTTTTGTAACTATCAATATTAACTCTCTCTTGACACCAGGAAAACTCTATAAATTAGGAGACACACTAAAAGAACAACATATCAAAATTTTAGCCCTGCAAGAAACAAGGTTGCCTGATGAGAATACCATGGATTTTGGAAACTACCGATTGTTTAAAAGTAAAACAGACAAAAGAATTCTTAAAAACACTCCGCATCTGGGTGTTGCATTCGCAATTTCGCAAGACATTCTTGGCTCCGTAATCGAAGTAAATCCAGTAAACAACAGACTAATGACAATTTCCATGAAATGTGCAAATAAAATGTACTGTTTAATTAACGCACACATGCCTATCAACCAGGAGAATAAAACAAATCCAGAAAAAGTAAATAAGTCATGGGAAGTGTTAGAGAATACAGTCTCCAAAATTCTTCAAAATTATGTAAAGATTTTAATGGGTGATTTTAATGCACAGTTAGGGAAAGAGAGAAAATTTAGAAAAACGGTCGGTGAATTCCCTGCACATAAATGGACCAATCAAAATGGAAAGAAGCTGGTAGAATTTTGCAGAAATTTCAATCACAAAATTATGTCAAGTCATTTTAAGAAAAAACCTTCAAAACAAAAGACATGGCGATCACCTAACAAGGACATAGGTGAATTCCAAATTGACCATATTGCAATCTCGTATCCATGTCACAAAGAAATTTTAAATGTTCAAGTTCGTAAAGGCGCCAATATTGACTCAGACCATTACTTAACCTGTGTGAAACTAAAGCTAAAACCCCAAAATTTCAACAAAAGGACACCATTAATCCCCAAATTTGACACCAGTAAAATCCAACCATCATTATTAGCAGACGAATTTGACAAAACAAGTGCACAAAATTGGGAACAAGTCAAACACAAGATTATCAAAACAGCTCAAGATCAAATTCCTTTACGAAAACACAAGAAACATGCTTGGTGGAATGAAAACTGTGATCATGCAATCAAAGCCAGACAAGAGACATTTAAAGCATGGAATAGCAACAAGACAGAAGACACATATGATACATTCCTGACAACTAGAAAAGACACTTCAAAACTAATTAGACAAACAAAAAGACAATATGAGAATAGTCAACTCTTAGAAATTGAAGAAGATTTTCAGAAATACAATACCAGAAATTTTTATAAAACTTTTAAAACCAAAATAAAGGGGTACCAACCCCAGAATCTTTGCTTCAAGAAGGAAAATGGACAGTTGGCTCTTAACAACCAAGAAAATTGCAAAGAACTTTCTAAATATTTTAAGAATCTTCTAAATTGCCCCGAGCCCACAGAAAGATTTCCACCAAAAATTCCCCAACAATGCAATCCAGTTTCACTTGCACCAAATGAAGAGGAAATCATTAAAGAAATTCATAGGTTGAAAAACAACAAAGCATCTGGTGAAGATGGAATTGTTGCAGAACTTTTAAAGGCAGCTGGTCCAAAAACCGTTAAAGAAATTACTTCAATCATGCAAAACATTTGGCAAACTGAAAGAATTCCTGATGAATGGAAAACCGCCTTGATTCACCCACTTCATAAGAAGGGAGACAAAACTGATGTTAATAATTACAGAGGAATTTCTCTTCTTCCAGTCACATACAAAATCCTCTCTCAATGTCTTCTGAACCGAGCACAACAACAACTTGAATGGAAAATTGGCGAATATCAAGCAGGTTTCAGGCCAAATAGATCTTGCCCAGAACAGATTTTAGTCCTCAAACTAATTCTCAGACATCAAAAAATTTACAATAAAAAACTAGTTTGTACCTTTGTAGATTTTAGAAAGGCTTATGACTCAGTGGATCGTGAATCTCTTTTCCAAATTGTGAAAGAACAAGGCCTGGATCCTAAAACCACGGCAATTATCAGAGACACGCTAACTGGTACAAAATCAAAAGTAAAGTTCAGAGGAGAAATTTCAGAATCCTTTGAAATAAAAACAGGCGTGAGGCAAGGTGATGGACTCACTCCGTTGCTATTTAACTGCGTTCTAGAAAAAGTAATACAAGAGTGGCGCGAACGAAAATTGGAGTTCAAAATTGACCAACCAGTGAAATTAGGACGAACAAATTTTCGAATAGACTGTTTGGCCTTTGCAAACGACTTGGTTATTCTAACGCAGGACATCCAAATTGCTCAGAAACAAATAGAAATTCTTAAAGAAACAGCAGAAAGAGTAGGTCTCCAAATCTCATTTGAAAAAAACACAGTATATGACTAGCAACAAACTGGCACCCAAACTTTTGGAAACTAAGTATGGAAAAATCAAAAGAGTTTCGCAATTCAAATATTTAGGTGAGACAATCTCAGAGACTGGTCTAGAAAAAATTGGAAATGAAATTCGTTGTCAAAAGATGGAGACAGCTTTTAGACTTACAAAAAATGTCTCTCGAGGTACTCTAAATTGAGACATTACAACACGGTCATAAAACCAGAGTGCCTTTATGGGGCTGAAACGCTAATTTTAAACAGAAAAAAGGACATTCAAGAAATCCAAAAAAGAGAAAGAAAAGTAATCAGAAAAATTCTAGGTCCAAAATATACTGAAGAAGGAACATACAGGCTAAGAGCAAATAGTGAAATTCAACAATACACCAGCATATATTCGGATACGAAAAAACGCAGATTAAAATTTTATGGGCATATTAAAAGAATGGATGCTACCAGACTAACTAAACAAGTAGTGGAATTCTACGAAAATCGAAATAAAGCTAAATTTGAGACAATAAAATGGATTGCTGCTATAAAAGAGGACATGAAAGAGGCAGATATAAAACAAGATGAAATTCAAGACAGAAAATTATTTAGGCAAAAAATTCATGACTGGGTAGTTGGTCAAGCTGAAAAACCAAAGAAAACTGGAACCACATGGTCTGATGAAAGGAAAAGAGCTCATTCCGAGAGAATGAAAACAATTTGGGCAGAGAGAAAGTCTAAAAGAAAATAACTGAATGCCCCGTGATTGTACTTCGCGTGGTCCAGTAGGGCCCAAACGTGAATAATAAGAATATATATATATATATATATATATATATATATATATATATATATATATATATATTAGTCAAATAACACATGAAATACTGAAAATATAATTTTTGTGGCCCCTGGAAGCTTCTAGACAGCCAATATGCAGCTTGATCTTGTGATTGTTTTCGCCGTTTAGTAATATAGATAGAGAGCGTTGGAGATGTAAAGGTGAGAGCAGGTGGACAGATAGAGGGTACTGGAGATGTAAGGATGGAAGCAGGTTGATAGATAGGGAGTACTTCACATGTAGAGGTGGAAGGAGGTGGATGGATAGAGGGTACTGGACATGTATAGGTGGAAGCAGGTGTATGGGCAAGGGCTACTGGAGATGTAGATGGTATGTATATTGAAGATGGAGGTGGGTGGGAAGGAAAAGAAAGGAAAGAAACCATTAATGTCAGCTGTGTCAGGACTTTATGTGGGGTCAACAACAATGAGAGAAAATATGTGACGAAACAGGTTTCGAAAGTGTAATCTCCTCCTTACTAGTCAATTGCGTTAGCCACTTCGCCACCTTGGCACAGTGTTTATCGCAATTGCGAAGACCACATTGCTGACGCACATTCCCACCTAGTGCTACTTATCCACAGTCCCCATCGATGTTCTCCTTACTCGCTACTTAGAGATTCCCACAGAAGGGCGGACACAGTTGTGCATGTGCACTGAAGATGGTGCAGTCATTGCTCATACGGCAAGTCAATTATGTGAAAGTGTAGAGCTGTTCTTTGGGATATGTGTCTGGCTACCTAGTACGCAGGAGATCCAAGGTTCGAATCCTGGTCTGGCACACATTTTCACTCGTCGCCGCTGATTCCCTATGAAGTCCCAAAGGAGCTGATTTCAGTGGTTCCTTCCCCTTGCTTTCCTTTCTCCCACCTGAACAACAGCTGTGGATTCCACATGGTGTGTGTTCTTATGGACATGTCTGAAAGAACAGCCTCCCCACATTCGTATAGGTGTTGAGGTGGAAGTAGGTGTACAGAGAGGGGGTACTGAAGATGCAGAGGTGGAAGCACGTGGAAAGATAGGGAGTATTGGAGATGTAGACATGGAAGCAGGTGTATCCTTAGGAGGTATTAGAGACGGAAAGAGATGGACAGCTAGGATGTATTGGAGATGTAGAGATGCAAGTAGGTGGATAGATAGGGGTACCAGAGATATGGAGATGGAAGCACGTGGATAGACAAGCAGCTGTAGAGACTGAGACAGAGTGATAGTTAGGCTGTTCTGGAGGTGCAGAGCTGCAAGCAGTTGGATAGATACAGGGCTATTACAAATGATTGAAGCGATTTCATAAATTCACTGTAGCTCCATTCATTGACATATGGTCACGACACGCTACAGATACGTAGAAAAACTCATAAAGTTTTGTTCGGCTGAAGCCGCACTTCAGGTTTCTGCCGCCAGAGCGCTCGAGAGCGCAGTGAGACAAAATGGCGACAGGAGCCGAGAAAGCGTATGTCGTGCTTGAAATGCGCTCACATCAGTCAGTCATAACAGTGCAACGACACTTCAGGACGAAGTTCAACAAAGATCCACCAACTGCTAACTCCATTCGGCGATGGTATGCGCAGTTTAAAGCCTCTGGATGCCTCTCAATGGGGAAATCAACGGGTCGGCCTGCAGTGAGCGAAGAAACGGTTGAACGCGTGCGGGTAAGTTTCACGCGTAGCCCGCGGAAGTCGCCGAATAAAGCAAGCAGGGAGCTAAACGTACCACAGCCGTTTACAATTGATACAGGCCCTGACACCTGATGACAAAGTCAAACGCTTTGAATTTTCGGCGCGGTTGCAACAGCTCACGGAACAGGATGCGTTCAGTGCGAAACTTGTTTTCAGTGATGAAGCAACATTTTTTCTTAATGGTGAAGTGAACAGACACAATGTGCGAATCTGGGCGGTAGAGAATCCTCACGCAATCGTGCAGCAAATTCGCAATTCACCAAAAGTTTACGTGTTTTGTGCAATCTCACGGTTTAAAGTTTACGGCCCCTTTTTCTTCTGCGAAAAAAACGTTACAGGACACGTGTATCTGGACATGCTGGAAAATTGGCTCATGCCACAACTGGAGACCGACAGCGCCGACTTCATCTTTCAACAGGATGGTGCTCCACCGCACTTCCATCATGATGTTCGGCATTTCTTAAACAGGAGATTGGAAAACCGATGGATCGGTCGTGGTGGAGATCATGATCAGCAATTCATGTCATGGCCTCCACGCTCTCCCGACTTAACCCCATGCGATTTCTTTCTGTGTGGTTATGTGAAAGATTCAGTGTTTAAACCTCCTCTACCAAGAAACGTGCCAGAACTGCGAGTTCGCATCAACGATGCTTTCGAATTCATTGATGGGGACATGCTGCGCCGAGTGTGGGAGGAACTTGATTATCTGCTTGATGTCTGCCGAATCACTAAAGGGGCACATATCGAACATTTGTGAATGCCTAAAAAAACTTTTTGAGTTTTTGTATGTGTGTGCAAAGCATTGTGAAAATATCTCAAATAAGAAAGTTATTGTAGAGCTGTGAAATCGCTTCAATCATTTGTAATAACCCTGTAGATGCTATTGAAGGTGTAGAGATGGAAGCAGGAAGATAGGGGGTATTTAAGAGATGGAAGCAGGTGGAAGAGGAGCATGGGGCAGGTACGAGCGGCGCTGTCTCACCTGCCGGCGCAGGATGGAGATGGAGTTGTTGCAGCGGTGCGAGCAGCGGCGGCCGGCGAACATGGCGCGGCAGTTGCGGTGGTAGAAGTCGAGCGCCGTGTAGCACAGCTGGTCGGCGTCGCAGACGGCCTGCGCGGCGCGGCAGCTGAGGCGCGAGGTGCGCGTCATGTTCTCCACCCAGGGCCGGCACACCTCCACGCGCCGCTTCGTCTCCGAGCACTCCTCGTCGCTGCACCGGCACTGCCCACACACACAACACAACACAACCGTTCACTCTGGCGTCCCAGAACGGACCACGGGGGTTAAGGCGTCGTCTGTCTAGGCTCAGGGACGGCAGCAGCACACCTGTATGCCGGAAACATCGGTTTGTGTACAATTAACGTCTGGCTCTGTGCAGTTATCTTAAAAGGACTATTGTATACTTCAATAGTCTTCGAATGAAACAACAAGTTTACGGTTACCAGCTACCGTATACTCATTATCAAGACCAGTTTCGCAAGTTTAAACCTCCATCACTAGATCGATTGTCCGCACCCAGTAGCTGAGTGGTCAGCGCAGCAGAATGTCAATAATAAGGGCCCGGGTTCGATTCCCGGCTGGGTCGGAGACTTTCTCCGCTCAGGGACTGGGTGTTGTGTTGTCCTAATCATCATCACCTCATCCCCATCGACGCGCAAGTCGCCGAACTAGCGACAGATCGAAAGACTTGCACCCGGCGGGAAGCCCAAGTCACACGGCAATATAATATTAGATGAATTAATGTGCATTAGAATGACGTATATGTGTCCTGTTACAACTTCGGTGTACCTGTGTCCCTCTCTAGTATAAGAGCAAGACACTACTTCTGCACATGTTTCAGAATATTGTGGAGGCCCAATAATCACAGGCTCTAAAATGTAAATGGGCTGGGCATATCTCACGAAGAAATGACGAAAGATCAACAGTGGCAGTATTGGAGTGGAGTCTCAGAGAAAGTCGTAGACCACAAGAGAGGCCACCCAAATATTGGGATAAGTAACTGAAAGAAAGTCGCAGCTTTATACTAGCAGAGGACAGCAGGAGCCAGAGTGAAATGGAAAAAAGCGAATGAAATTCTGTTTTTTAGCTTAAGAATAAATAGGCTGTGCTTTGCATAGGTTGAGTTAGCTGAAACATAAATAAATAAATAAAGACATTCAAAATCTGACAGGGAGAAGAAACAGTCGATGTGTGGGTCCATGCGCTGGGTTTTGTGGGGTAGGCAAGTCAATCGATCATTCAGAAAATATCCTGGAAACATCAAAATAACTAACAGCTGCTTGGGCAGCTGTACCTGTACACGCCATCCAAGCTCTGTTTGACTCAATGCCCAGGCGTATCAAGGCCGTTATTAAGGCCAGAGGTGGTTCTTACGGGTACTGATTTCTCACGATCTATGCACCCAAATTGCGTGAAAATGTAATCACATGTCAGTTGTAGTATAATATATTTGTCCAATAAATACCCGTTTATCACCTGCATTTCTTCTTGGTGTAGCAATTTTAATGGCCAGTAGTGTAAATAAATTCGTCTGAAATAGTGACGGTTGTTGGCTCTCGTAAGACATGCAGTGTCACGTGCTGTCTTTCTCGTGGGCCGCGGGGGCTTGATTCATTACCCCACACTACTATCCATCGTAGTACCCCTTACTAAATTTTGCAGTGGAGTTCTTAGCAACTTGAGCAAGTTCAAACCAGCGCTGAAGAGCGCGATTCGATCTAACTGCCGTGCGAAGAGTGCGGCAACAGCGCCATCTCACAAGGGAACCTCCCCATCACACCCCCCTCAGATTTAGTTATAACTTGGCATAGTCGATAGTCCTTGAAAAACTGAACACAGATGAATAGAGAAAAGAGGAAGAAGTTGTATGGAACTATGAAAAATAAGCAAAATATACAAACTGAGTACTGCATGCGCAATGTAGGCAACATCTAGGAGAGGACGTACTCAGGAGCGCCGTGGTGCCGTGGTTAGCGTGAGCGGCTGCGGGTCGAGAGGTCATTGGTTCAAGTCTTCCCTCGAGTGAAAAGTTTACTTTCTTTATTTTCGCGAAGTTATGATCTGTCCGTTCTTTTATTGACGTCTCTGTTCACTGTAATGAGTTTAGTGTCTGTGTTTTGCGACCGCACCGCAAAACTGTGCGATTAGTAGACGAAAGGACGCGCCTCTCCAATGGGAACCGCAAACATTTGATCGCAAGGTCATAGGTCAACCGATTCCTCCACAGGAAAACACGTCTGATATATTCTATACGACACTGGTGACGGCTTGTGCGTCACATGACAGGAATATGTTGTCGACCCACGTAACTTGTACACTTGGCGAATGGGTAAAAAGATTCTTCTACCTTTCCCGATTTAGGTTTTCTTGTGGATGTGATAATCACTCCCAAAAAAGTGATGAAAACATAAGAGTTTGTCACATAAACTGCAACAAGTGAATGCAACATTTTCACAGTCGCACAGTTTTCCCTGTGCTCTGCCAAAACATATGTTTTTAACGTTTTCAAATTTTTCCGTGTGTAGACCGTCAAATCCTGCATATTTCCAAGCAAATCTCAACATGTCCTGGAATTTTGGAGAGCGAAGTTAATTATATAAAAAATTAAACTTTTCACTCCAGGGAAGGCTTGAACCAAGGATTTCTCGTTCCACAACTGCTCACGCTAACCACGGGACCATGGCTCCCATCAGCTCAGGCAGTCCTAGCTGTTGTATATCTTGCACATGGACTACTCAGTTTGTATATTTTGCTTCTTTCTTTTCATAGTTCCACACAACTTCTTCCTGTTTTCTCGATTGATCTGTGTTCAGTTTTTCAAGGCCTATCCACTGTGCCAACTTATAACTAAATCTGAGGGGGCTGCGATGGGGAGGTTCCCTTGTCAGTAAGTTTATAGCATACCTAAGTGCGTGGCGCTTCAGTCTGGAACCGCGTGGCCTCTACGGTCGCAGGTTCGAATCCTGCCTCGGGCATGGATGTGTGTGATGTCCTTAGGTTAGTTAGGTTTAAGTAGTTCTAAGTTCTAGGGGACTGATGACCACAGATGTTAAGTTCCATAGTGCTCAGAGCCATTTCAACCATTTGAACTTAGTGCGTGATTAAATTGTAAAGCTGACTTTTGCATTCGTACAGAACAATCTAATAACCTTTGTAACGGATTCTGTGTAGCTACTGTTGGTTCCTACAGGAAACAGTAAGTTTTCAGGCAGCTGGCAATTACCTCTTAATATTATGTACGAAGATATCAGGTAAGTAGCAAGATAGTCGTGTAATTTCTTAAAGTATTAGCTGTCCTACCTGGCTCGAAATTAGCAGATGACATCTCTTTCTACAAAGGAATATCTACATTTCGCTGCCGGTAGACACACCTGAAGTAATTAGCACGATTACATCGTCTCTGCATACGAGAGGAAACGACAGCCATTGCTAGCCCACAGTACCCATCCCTTTCCGTTAAACGCTGCTGAGCAGCTGCCTCTAATGATATTAACTCTCCTGCGACGACCGTAAGCGAAACGGTTTCCGGTTACCGACAGGCTTCCTCTTGTCCTCACGAGCCGATCCTCCGCTCGTAGGAACCAGTCCCGAGCGGCCTTCTCATAACCTCTGCTTAATTAGCTGTCATCATTTGCGCACAAAATAAACCGCCGCTGATGGGAGTTTAATTTAACAGCCGTGTTCTCATCGAATACTAACTTCGGCCTAACATTCGTTATAAAGATTACCTGTTGCGTCGGCTGCGAGATGCAGGCAGAGGTCAACACATCCTCCAGCGTACAAGACGTGCTAGCCGCCTCCACAGCCGTGCTGCGGGCGCGCGTGTCGCTGCCACACAGGGGACCGAACCTCGATCCCTGGTATCAGCGACGGTGTTGCAGGTAGTGTGACGACTGGTATGGGGGGCACCCAGCCTCTTGCGAACAACTGGGGTCCTACATAGGGAGGCAGGAGCAGCTCCTGTGTCGCAAGACTGCGTTAACGACCGGAAAAGTTATGTGCTGAATGTAAACCTAAACAGTGCTGTGGCGCAACTATATCTAATGCAGAAGAGGAGGCGGTGCACGGCCAGCATGCCAAGGTCCTACGTGGACTGTATCGCCAACAGAATTGGCCTCGTGAGGCGAGTTGTTACAATGTGCATGCCACACACCGGCTGCTTAGCTGTTCAAACAAACAGAAAACCATGAAACGCCCATGAACAAGCATGTATAATGGAACAACGACAACGAAAATTTGTGCCGGACAAGGATTTCCCACTTATCGCAAGCGGTCGCCTTAACATTAGGCTAACTGAGCACAACTTAGGGCTAGACCTAAACTCCATACGTCGTCAACCGAGTGTCTACAGCCTGGTTTCTACATCCATTATGTATTTTCCCGTACAGGGCGGACATGCATGCATGTCCGAAGGAACAGTGCTTCGTATTTCTGAACAACTCAGGCACTTCAGTATCGTATGTATCCGCTGACACCGAGCAAGCGTCCTTCAGTTAATATTTCCCTGTCCGACACAACTTGTCATTTTCGTCTTTCGATAATACAGCTGACGGCTGTCCGTGTTCACAACTGAGAATATATTTAATGTATTTCATAACGGCCGTAGTCACCGAATGCACTTCTAAACAACACAGGCACTGCACTACCGTAAACAGAAAAGTTTCTAGAAACGAGACACACTCAACCAGCACCTATGCGATCAATACTAAAGAATGATAAATAGACTTCATTTCTCATGTTGAGAACCCAGAAGGAGCGATCCGTTTTACTCGATAAAAACTTTCTAAAGCTAATATTGCAACACAATTTCTTTGTTGATAGACAGCTGGTTTCGACGGACTTGGCTGTCATCTTAGTCTTATAAGGCACCTTATACGCCGTCTAAGATAGATCTCCTGATTACAACAAGTCCAGCTAAAGTAAACAGATGAACTACTGTGCATTTAACTGTGTACTGAGTTTTTGTTATGTAACAACCATCTGTTAAACGTTGTATACGAGGGTTGGAACTTAATTACTAGCAACTTATTTATTCACAACCGATACAAAAGAGTTACATGTTTGCATCCCTTGCTGTCCTTCAAAGCTGTCACCAGCGTTGTGTAGAACTCGTTGCCAGCGGTGTGGAAGGCGTAGTATACCGTTATCAGAGCCTGTTCTGTTTATGGTGCGAATAGAGCCGTCTTAAGTTATGGTGATTCTCCTGTACCACTGTGATGGTGTTATCCTAACGCATTACGTTCCTCCACGGCAGATCATCAATGCACAGTATTACTGTTCATTTTTGGAGTATCACCTGCGACCAGCTTTGCGAAAGAAGCTGCGACACTTTCTGCGCAATCATTTTGCATTACAATGCGCGGGGGTATACAGCGCAAGCTGTGGCTGCTCTGTTCGCTCGATGGGACTGGGAAGTACTGTACCATCCACCATACTCCCCGGACTTAAGTCCTTGTGAACTGATTTGATTCCGCCGGCCGTTGTGGCCGAACGGTTCTACGCGCTTCAGTCTGGAACCGCGACTGCTACGGTTGCAGGTTCGAATCCTGTCTCGGGCATGGATGTGTGTGATGTCCTTAGGTTAGTTAGGTTTAAGTAGTTTTCAGTTCTAGGGGACTGATGATCTCAGATGTTAAGTCCCATAGTGCTCAGAGCCATCTGAACCATTTGATTTGATTCCGAAGTTGAAGGAACCACTTCGTGGCCATCGGTTCAGAACTGTTCCAGAGATTAGACAGGCAGTCCTTGGACCGTTATCGGAATAATAGGCGTAATGATTTCTTTTTGGTGCACTCTCATTTCGAAAAAAATTTGGTCAGTTTATTTCAAATGGTAAGAGAATAAGATAGGGAGCTCTATTCGAGAAACTACATGTTTACTAATCTCTTTTTTTTTATTTCAGGCAGTGGGTGAAAATAGTACTTAGTTCTGTGGGCTATGTTTAGTGCCAAACGGAATGGCTAACAAGGGAACCTCCCCATCGCACCCCCCTCAGATTTAGTTATAAGTTGGCACAGTGGATAGGCCTTGAAGAACTGAACACAGATCAATCGAGAAAACAGGAAGAAGTTGTGTGGAACTATGAAAAAATCAGTAAAACATACATAGTGAGTAGTCCATGGCAAGATAGGCGCCTTCAACGACAGCATGAGCTCAGGAGCGCCGTGGTCCCGTGGTTAGCGTGAGCAGCTGCGGAGCGATAGGTACTAGGTTCAAGTCTTCCCTCGAGTGAAAAATTTAATTTTTTGTTTTCAGACAATTATTATCTGACAAACTCTTATGTTCTCATCACTTTTTGGGAGTGATTATCACATACACAAGAAAACCTAAATCAGGCAAGGTAGAAGAATCTTTTTACCCATTCGCCAAGTGTGCAAGCTAGGTGGGTCGACAACGTATTCCTGTCATGTGATGCACATGCCGTCACCAGTGTCGTATAGAATATATCAGACGTGTTTTCCTGTGGAGGAATCGGTTGACCTATGACCTTGCGATCAAATGTTTTCGGTTCCCATTGGAAAAGCACGTCCTTTCGTCTACTAATCGCGCGGTTTTGCGGTGCGGTCGCAAAACACAGACACTAAACTTATTACAGTGAACAGAGACGTCAGTGAACGAACGGACAGATCATAACTTCGCGAAAATAAAAAAATCAAAATTTTCACTCGAGGGAAGACTTGAACCAAGTACCCCTCGTTCCGCAGCTGCTCACTCTAACCACGGGACCACGGCACTCCTACGCTCATACAGTCCTCGATGTTGCCTATCTTGCGCATGGACTACTCAGTTTGTATATTTTGCTTATTTTTCATAGTTCCACGCAACTTCTTCCTATTTTCTCGATTGATCTGTGTTCAGTTTTTCAAGGCCTATCCACTGTGCCAAATTATAACTAAATCTGAGGGGGGTGCGATGGGGAGGTTCCCTTGTAAGAAGCGTTCGTTAGTTGTAGCGCAACTGTTGAAGAATATAATTTCTTGCACTGATCAGTCTTTAAATCACCTCATACGTGATTCTAGGCATGTGCATCACCAACTAATACTGCGACGTTTGTAAGCAAGAAGGGAAGAGATTGCAAAGATTAAAATATATTCATTAGTCGTCTACTTTCGTCGCAAATTATTCATGATGAGACTTCGCCGGTATCTCTTCCGTTGCGACTTGCTCGAGTCGCCTCCCTCATGAGCGCCAGTACCGGAGTTTCTATCCAGCGCACTTTCCGAGAAGGGGCCAAGTTCTCTAGGAACGAGCGATCCTGATGCACGTGCTGACCACCTGTACATACAGTCGTGGCTGTGAGGAGCAGATGCTCGGAACTGCGCTGCAAGCAGTAGCCGCCTCCGACGCTTTTACCAGAGCGGTAGTTTAAGACCCGTCCTCTGGCAGGGACAAGCCGCAGGCACCGTCCAGGCGCCGAGCGGTCGCGCGTATCACCGGGAGCGGGCGGTCGGCAGCCGACTGCCGCCTCACCGTAAATCAGGGCGTGCCGGCCACAGCGGCCGCTGTTCTTCACCACATACAGCGCTACACAGCCAGCCTCTGGCACAACACGCGTCTGCACGAGGACACACAACACACCGCGTATCGTTTTAGGTGGTCGGGCAGACGTACGCGGGTTGTTATTATTAAGCTGACGGTGCTGCGAGTGCTGTAGCGCGGGCCGTATACATCGCAGGGTGCTGAAACATCGTACGTACGTCCATTAATCGGTGTCCTAGCGGAGCGTGCAGAAAAAAATAATAGTTCCAGTTTCCGCCATCAGATAAAAATACGGCGCTATTAGCTGTCGAAGTGCGGTGTGAGGGGAGCCAACGGGGGAGAACTATGAAACACTTGATAGACCCTAACGGTGGTTTTGCCACGTTTATTACGATATGCTCACAATATAAAACATGTTCAATATGAAACTTCCTGGCAGATTAAAACTTTGTGCCGGACCGAGACTCGAATTCGAGACCTTTGTCTTTCGCGGGCAAGTGCTCTGCCAACTGAGCTACCCAAGCACGACTCACGACCACCCCCCACAGCTTTAAAAAAAATGGTTCAAATGGCTCTGAGCACTATGGGACTTAACATCTGAGGTCATCAGTCCCCTAGAACTTAGAACTGCTTAAACCTAACTAACCTAAGGACATCACACACATTCGCGCCCGAGGCAGGATTCGAACCTGCGACCGTAGCGATCGCGCGGTTCCACACTGCAGCGCCTAGAACCGCTCGGCCACTCCGCCAGGCCTCGCAGCTTTAATTCCACCAGTACCACGTCTCCTACCTTTCGAGCTTCATTCTGGAAACATCCCCCAGGCTGTGGGTAAGTCACGTCTCCGCAATATCCTTTCTTCCACGAGTGCTAGTTCTGCAAGATCTGCAGCAGAGCTTCTGTAAAGTTTTGAGGGTAGGAGATGAGATACTGGAGGAATTAAAGCTATGAGAATGGGTCGTGAGTCGTGCTTGGGTAGCTCAGTTGGTAGAGCACTTGTCCACGATAGCCAAATGTTCCGAATTCGAGTCTCGGTCTGTCACACGGTTTTAATCTGCCAGGAAGTTTCATATCAGCGCACACTCCGCTGCAGAGTGAAAATTTCATTCTGAATGTTCAATATGGTCTCCAGACTCAGTAATATGCTGCATCCGCATCACGGCACGGTCGACAGTTCCTCGCAGCTTATTTCTTTGTAGAGTATCCTTCGGATCAGGAAGAGTCCAGACATATCTCCGACAGAGATATCCCCACAGCCAGAAGTCACATGGAATGGGGTCGGGGTATCTTTAAGGCTGCGCACTTTGCAACAGCCCAGAGCTGAAAGCTTCTCGAAGCAAATATTGTAACTGGCAAGTGACATGTGGTGTCGCCCAATCTTGCACGAAAATAGTGGTGTGGAGACAGTTGCGTAGTTGCAAAGCTGGAATCACGTGTTGGACAGGGAGGTCCTCACGACCTGCAACATGGCACTGTACACCACGCCCGTGAGATGCCGTCTCCTCGAAGAAAAACAGAACGAGAACGATAAAGCTTGAGAAACCACATCGCACTGTCAAATAACCTGAGTGCAGTGGATGTTACTGCACAACGTGTGGCAGAGTAGAACCATATATGCGGCAGTTCTGTGTATTCACGGCATCGTGCAGAGTAAAATGTGCCTCGTCTGTCCAAAGAATATTCCCTGGCCATATATCACCCGTTTCAATGCGTGCCAAAAAACAAAGGACAAAACCACGGCTTTGTAGCCTATCTTCATTTGGTGCACATGAATCTTCTAGGGATGCCAGAGTGAAACGCGGCGCAAAATTTTTTGAACTGTTGCCCAGGGGAGAGATAACTCCCGCGACACAGCTCCAGCACTGGATGCGGAATTGGACGCACTTCATTCCCGACGTCCATGGCGAGGTCCATCTTTGCAATCACGGCACCATGCAGCGCAGGACAGACGGGCCCAACAACATGCCGAATGGACCGCTCAGGATTCGCATCACGTTCTCTTCACCGATGAGTGTCGCATATGCCTTCAAACAGACAGCTGTCGGAGACGTGTTTGGAGGCTACCCGGTCAGGCTGAACGCCTTAGACACACTGTCCAGCGAGTGCAACAAGATGGAGGGTCCCTGCTGTTTTGGGGTGGTATTATGCGGGGCCGACGTGCGCCGCTGGTGGTCATGGAAGGTGTGATAATGGCTGTACGACACGTGAATGCCATCCTCCGACAGATAGTGCAACCATATCGGCAGCATGTTGGCGAGGCATTCTCCTTCATGGACGACAATTCGCGCCCTCATCATGCACATCTTGTGAATGACTTTCTTCAGGATAACGACATTTCTTGACTGGAGTGGCCAGCATGTTCTCCAAACATGAAACCTATCGAACATGCCTGGGATAGATTGAAAATGGCTGTTTATGGACGACGTGACCCACCAACCACTCTGAAGGCTCTACGACGAATCGCCGTTGAGAAGTGGGATAATCTGAACCAACAGAGCCTTGATGAACTTTTGGATAGTATGCCACGACGAATACGGGCATGCATCAATGCAAGCGGACGTGCTACTGGATATTAGAGGTACCGGTGTCTAAAGGAATCTGGACCACCACCTCCGAAGCTCTCGCTGTATGATGGTACAACATGCAATGCGTGGTTATGTTGATCTCTATTCCAATTCTCTGTACAGGTTCCGGAACTATCAGAACCGAGGTGATGCAAAACTTTTTTTGATGTGTGTATGTCGTACTTCTTTTCTTGATGAAACGGATGGAACTAACTGGTATCAATTAAACCTCACCAAGTCCTTCACTTTAACTGAACACCACCTGCAGCTAGCTATTGGCTTCACTCATTGTTATCAGGCGAGTTTGCACACGCTGACCATAACTGCAACACTGCGCAGAATTTCTACCCCCATGCATGGCAGATTCTTTTAAAAACTTTCTTTATCGCAAGAACAACTTTTCTGATCATACGCACGTTTCGATACACTCAACACTCTTCAAATACGACCGCCGCCCCACGTATCCCACTACTTTCTTCCTGCACCTGGGAGGTCTTCCGACTCACAGCTGAGTTTAGTGAGCTCAAATTCGCACCACATTAGTGTTCCAACATTCAGGTCTCCAGAGCATTAGTTTAAGGAGCAGAAATGCAGCCATGTTCACGGGCTTCTTTCCTACTCGCGCTAATAACAGTCCACTGCAAAACGCTGCTTCTTGCCAGAATTTTATGTCCAACTAAAGACAATAGAAACGCTTGCTGTAATGGATAAGTCTTATACCTTCAGCCAGCATACAGTAGTAGGTCCCGACTACAACCCATCTAGAAACATTACGCAGAGGCCAATAGTCTCCAGGCTGGACAAAGCTCCCTTATCCCAGGGAAGGTGCATCAACAATGGTGAAGAGGACGAGTTTACCGCTGGGGCCATGAACATTTTACAAACTATCCGAGTAATACCCAAAAATTTTACTTAATCTTCCGGTTTCCTTAATAAGTCATAGTTGCAAGACATTGACACGAATTATGTACAGAAGAATGGAAAGCCTGGTAGAAGTCAATCTTGGGAAGAACAGATACCGGTGAAATGTAGGAATAGGCAAAGCCATAGAGATCCTACTGCTTATCTTACACGATAGACTGAAGAAAAAGAACATTCGCAGAGTTGGGGAAACCTTTCGACTGTGTCGACTGCAATACTCTCTGAAATTCTATACGAACCACGTAGTACTGATAGAGGAGGTAGAGAAGAGCCAAAGAAGAGCAACACGTTTCGTTACAGATTCATTTAGTAAGCGCGAAAGCGTCGCGGTAATGTTGAAGGAACTCCAGTGGCAGAGCCTGCAAAACAGGCGTTCTGAATCATGGTATGATCTACTGTTAAATTGAAAAGAGCGTACGTTCCTAGAAGAGGCAACTAATATATTGTTTCCGCCTTCGTATCGTGAAAAGACTATCAACATAAACTTAGAGAGATACGCGGTCACAGGGAGCTTAACAGCAGTCACTCTTCCCGCGAACCGTTAGCTACTGGAACAGGAAAATGGGGAACTGTAACTGGAATACAAAGTTCCCTCCACCACACAACGTAATGAGGTTTGCGTTTTATAGATGTAGGTGAATGTAGCTAGGGATAAAAAACAGGGTGCAAAAGTTACCTCACAATTTCTACAGAAACCAGACTGATTTTAAAAGAGTCGAAGGTCGCGAAAGGGAAGCAGTGGTTGAGAGGGGAGTTCTTATTCAATCTGCATATTGGGTAAGCGTTAAAGGAGCCAAGGAGAAATCTGGAAAGTTCATGGGCAATAAAGAAAAACTTGAGAGATGGGAGAGTGCAATTGAACGTAATGGGTAGTATCTTAAAACGGGTTATAAGATGAGTAACAACAAAACAAGGGTGATGGAATGAACTCGAATAAAAGAAGGTGACGCTGCGAAAATCAGATTAGGAAATGAGGCAGTAAAAATAGTCTATAAGTTACGCAATTTGGGCAGCAAAATAACAGACGACGGCCAAAGTACAGCGAACATAAAATGGAGACTGGGAATTTAAAGAAAACCTTTTATGAAGAAGAGGAATTTATTAATATGGAATACAAATTTCCGTGTTAGGAAGTATTTTCTGAAGATATTTGTCTGGGGTGTAGTCTTGCGTAGAAGTGGACGACTGGCAGTTCAGACAAGAAGAGAATAGAAGCATTCGAAACTTAGTGCTACAGATGAATGCTAAGGTAGATCACATAACTAATGAGGAGGTGCTGAATCGTAACGGGAAATAAGAAATTTGTAGCAGAACTTTGCTTAAAGGATCGGCTAGTAGTACACATCCTGAGACGTTAAGTGTTGAATCCTGCCTAGTCGTCAACTATGGGGAGTCTAGGAAACCTGCTTTGTCGGACAGCTATACAACAATTCAAGCAAATAGTTCAAATGGCTCTAAGCACTATGGAACTTAACATCACAGGTCATCAGTCCCCTAGCCTTAGAACTACTTAAACCTAAATAACCTAAGGCCATCACACTTACCCATACCCGAGGCAGGGTTCGAACCTGCGAGCGTAGCAGCATCGCAGTTCCGGACTGAAGCGCCTAGAACCGCTCTGTCACACCGGCCGGCTTTCAAGCAAATCGTATTAATGAGTTTCATTACGCAAAGAAAATGACAATATGTAACTGACAATAATACGGAAGTGTCGCAAGCAAAGGGCGATCTATGAAATAAACAAGCTTCTTCACTATAGACAAAGCTACACAGTACAATCGAAATAACTAGTGTCGAAGCTGCTGAAGTATCGGTCCGCGGCAAGTACAGCACGGCGCTTATGTCCTCTTCGTATGAAGCCCGCTGCTGTCGCGTTGTCGTCCTGGAGAGGAGTCGGTCTGCGTGCGATTGGCTGACTTCTTCTTCACAGCCCACTCTGCTCTCCCATTCCTGACTGGCTTACCGGCGCTTGACTTTAGGCCGTAACATTTTTTTTTTTTTTTTTTTTTTTTTTTTTTTTTTTTTTTTTTTTTTTTTGTCATCAGTCTACTGATTGGTTTGATGCGGCCCGCCACGAATTCCTTTCCTGTGCTAACCTCTTCATCTCAGAGTAGCACTTGCAACCTACGTCCTCAATTATTTGCTTGACGTATTCCAATCTCTGTCTTCCTCTACAGTTTTTGCCCTCTACAGCTCCCTCTAGTACCATGGAAGTCATTCCCTCATGTCTTAGCAGATGTCCTATCATCCTGTCCCTTCTCCTTATCAGTGTTCTCCACATATTCCTTTCCTCTCCGATTCTGCATAGAACCTCCTCATTCCTTACCTTATCAGTCCATCTAATTTTCAACATTCGTCTATAGCACCACATCTCAAATGCCTCGATTCTCTTCTGTTCCGGTTTTCCCACAGTCCATGTTTCACTACCATACAATGCTGTACTCCAGACGTACATCCTTAGAAATTTCTTCCTCAAATTAAGGCCGGTATTTGATATTAGTAGACTTCTCTTGGCCAGAAATGCCTTTTTTTCCATAGCGAGTCTGCTTTTGATGTCCTCCTTGCTCCGTCCGTCATTGGTTATTTTACTGCCTAGGTAGCAGAATTCCTTAACTTCATTGACTTCGTGACCATCAATCCTGATGTTGAGTTTCTCACTGTTCTCATTTCTACTACTTCTCATTACCTTCGTCTTTCTCCGATTTACTCTCAAACCGTACTGTGTACTCACTAGACCATTCCGTTCAGAGGATCATTTAATTCTTCTTCACTTTCACTCAGGATAGATTATTCCCTCTTGGTTGTTGTACATATTGTATATGACCCGTCTCTCCCTATAGCTTACCCCTACTTTTTTCAGAATCTCGAACAGCTTGCACCATTTTAAATTGTTGAACGCTTTTTCCAGGTCGACAAATCCTATGAAAGTGTCTTGATTTTTCTTTAGCCTTGCTTCCATTATTAGCCGTAACGTCAGAATTGCCTCTCTCGTCCCTTTACTTTTCCTAAAGCCAAACTGATCGTCACCTAGCGCATTCTCAATTTTCTTTTCCATTCTTCTGTATATTATTCTTGTAAGCAGCTTCGATGCATGAGCTGTTAAGCTGATTGTGCCATAATTCTCGCATTTGTCAGCTCTTGCCGTCTTCGGAATTGTGTGGATGATGCTTTTCCGAAAGTCAGATGGTATGTCGCCAGACTCATATATTCTACACACCAATGTGAATAGTCGTTTCGTTGCCACTTCCCCCAATGATTTTAGAAATTCTGATGGAATGTTATCTATCCCTTCTGCCTTATTTGACCGTAAGTCCTCCAAAGCTCTTTTAAATTCCGATTCTAATGCTGGATCCCCTATCTCTTCTAAATCAACTCCTGTTTCTTCTTCTATCACATCGGACAAATCTTCACCCTCATAGAGCCTGTCAATGTATTCT
Source organism: Schistocerca serialis cubense (assembly GCF_023864345.2). Taxonomy (NCBI): domain Eukaryota; kingdom Metazoa; phylum Arthropoda; class Insecta; order Orthoptera; family Acrididae; genus Schistocerca; species Schistocerca serialis. The sequence continues at coordinate 102,907,224 of NC_064643.1, read as the reverse complement.
TTCCACCTATCTGCTCTCTCCTCTGGATTTAACAGTGGAATTCCCGTTGCACTCTTAATGTTACCACCGTTGCTTTTAATGTCACCAAAGGTTGTTTTGACTTTCCTGTATGCTGAGTCTGTCCTTCCGACAATCATATCTTTTTCGATGTCTTCGCATTTTTCCTGCAGCCATTTAGCTTCCCTGCACTTCCTATTTATTTCATTCCTCAGCGACTTGTATTTCTGTATTCCTGATTTTTCCGGAACATATGTGTACTTCCTCCTTTCATCAATCAACTGAAGTATTTCTTCTGTTACCCATGGTTTCTTCGCAGCTACCTTCTTTGTACCTATGTTTTCCTTCCCAACTTCTGTGATGGCCCTTTTTAGAGATGTCCATTCCTCTTCAACTGTACTGCCTACTGCGCTATTCCTTATTGCTAAATCTGTAGCGCTAGAGAACTTCAAACGTATCTCGTCATTCCTTAGTACTTCCGTATCCCACTTCTTTGCGTATTGATTCTTCCTGACTAATGTCTTGAACTTCAGCCTACTCTTCATCACTACTATATTGTGATCTGAGTCTATATCTGCTCCTGGGTACGCCTTACAATCCAGTATCTGATTTCGGGATCTCTGTCTGACCATGATGTAATCTAATTGAAATCTTCCCGTATCTCCCGGCCTTTTCCAAGTATACCTCCTCCTCTTGTGATTCTTGAACAGGGTATTCGCTATTACTATCTGAAACTTGTTACAGAACTCAATTAGTCTTTCTCCTCTTTCATTCCTTGTCCCAAGCCCATATTCTCCTGTAACCTTTTCTTCTACTCCTTCCCCTACAACTGCATTCCAGTCGCCCATCACTATTAGATTTTCGTCCCCCTTTACATACTGCATTACCCTTTCAATATCCTCATACACTTTCTCTATCTGTTCACCTTCAGCTTGCGACGTCGGCATGTATACCTGAAATATCGTTATCGGTGTTGGTCTGATTAGAACAACCTGGTCACTGAACTGTTCACAATAACACACCCTCTGCCCTACCTTCATATTCATAACGAATCCTACACCTGTTATACCATTTTCTGCTGCTGTTGATATTACCCGAGACTCATCTGTCCAGAAATCCTAGTCTTCCTTCCACTTCACTTCATTGACCCCTACTATATCTAGATTGAGCCTTTGCATTTCCCTTTTCAGATGTTCTAGATTCCCTACCACGTTCAAGCTTCTGACATTCCACGCCCCGACTCGTAGAACGTTATCCTTTCGTTGATTATTCAGTCTTTTTCTCATGGTAACCTCCCCCTTGGAGTCCCCTCCCGGAGATCCGAATGGGGGACTATTCTGGAATCTTTTGCCAATGGAGAGGTCATCACGACACTTCTTCAATTACAGGCCACATGTCCTGTGGATACACGTACCGTGTCTTTAATGCTTCCATTGCCTTCTGCATCCTCATGTCGTAGATCATTGCTGATTCTTCCGCCTTTAGGGGCAATTTCCCACCCCTAGGACAAGAGAGTGCCCTGAACCTTTATCCGCTCCTCCGCCCTCTTTGACAAGGCCGTCGGCAGAATGAGGCTGACTTCTTATGCCGGAAGTCTTCGGCAGCCAATGCTGTTTATTTATCAAAATCTAGGCAGTGGCGGGGATGGAACCCGGTACCGAAGACGTTTTGATTACGAATCAAAGAGGCTACCCCTAGACCACGGATCGGCAATTAGGTAATGGAAGAAAGTGTGGGAAAAATTACAGAGAGCGACCATGAGAACACAATATCCAGCTTGAAAGGAATATAGAGAGCTGTCAATAAGCAGAGGTGAAGATGCTTGCACAAGACAGATGAGAGCTGGATCAGACCAGTCTTTTCACTGAAAGCCACAAGAAACAACATTTCAAGTGAATTTAAGAGACACCCATCTGACGTGTTTCTCCAGCGAGCTTTGCGGGGGAACTTGACGCCTTCAACTGCGTATGCGTCTTTCGACGAGTACCGAAAACCAGCGTCAATCGCCCTTTGGCGTAATACTGTGTCCACATCGGTTAACAGGCTATCGGTCACTATATTTACAAAGTGTCTCTCCCGATAATGTCCATCGATGTTAAGGAAAGCGTGCTGGAATGAATACTTCTTGGTGTTTCCTTACGGCAGTTGCGTTCTTCCAGGAGAGACCGCGTTCAGCAGTGTTCGATCTTCTTCAGTTTATACAGGGTGGTCCACTGATCGTGACCGGGCCAAATACCTCACGAAATAAGCATCAAACGAAAAAACTACAAACAACGAAACTTGTCTAGCTTGAAGGGTGAAACCAGATGGCGCTATGGATTGCCCGCTAGAGGGCGCTGCCATAGGTTCAAATGGTTCAAATGGCTCTGAGCACTATGGGACTTAACATCTGAGGTCATCAGTCCCCCTAGAACTTAGAATTACTTAAACCTAACTAACCTAAGGACATCACACACATCCATGCCTGAGGCAGCATTCGAACCTGCGACCGTAGCAGTCGCGCGGTTCCGAACTGAAGCGCTGCCATAGGTCAAACAGATACCAACAGCGTTTTTTAAAATAGGAACCCCCATTTTTTATTACATATTCGTGTAGTACGTAAAGAAATATGAATGTTTTAGTTGGACCACTTCTTTCGCTTTGTGATGGATGGCGCTGTAATAGTCACAAACATATGGCTCACAATTTTAGACGAACAGTTGGTAACAGGTAGGTTTTTTAAATTAAAATAACAGAACGTAGGTACGTTTGACATTATATTTCGGTTGTTCCAATGTGATACATGTACATTTGTGAACTTATCATTTCTGAGAACGCATGCTGTTACAGCGTGATTACCTGTAAATACCACATTAATGCAATAAATGCTCAAAATGATGTCCGTGAGCCTCAATGCATTTGGCAATATGTGTAACGACATTCCTCTCAACAGCGAGTAGTTCGCCTTCCGCAATGTTCGCACATGCACTGGCAATGCGCTGACGCGTGTTGTCAGGCGTTGTCGGAGGATCACGATAGCAAACATCCTTCAACTTTCCCCACAGAAAGAAATCCGGGGACGTCAGATCCGGTGAACGTGCGGGTCACGGTACGGTGCTTCCACAACCAATTCACCTCTCATGAAATATGCTATTCAATACCGCTTCAGCCGCACGCGAGCTATGTGCCGGACATCCATCATGTTGGAAGCACATCGCCATTCTGTCATCCAGTGAAACATCTTGTAGTAACATCGGTAGAACATTACGTAGAAAACTAGCATACATTGTAACATTTAGATTGCCATCGATAAAATGGGGACCAATTATCCTTCCTCCCATAATGCCGCACCATACATTAACCTGACAAGGTCGCTGATGTTCCACTTGTCGCAGGCATCGTGCATTTCCGTTACCTAATAGTGCATATTATGCCGGTTTACGTTACCACTGTTGGTGAATTACGCTTCTTCGCTAAATAGAACGCCTGCAAAAAATGTGTCATCGTCCCGTAATTTCTCTTGTGCCCAGTGGCAGAAGTGTACACGACGTTCAAAGTCGTCGCCATGCAATTCCTGGTGCATGGAAATATGGTACGGGTGCAATCGATGTTGATGTAGCATTCTCAACACCGACGTTTTTGAGATTCCCGATTCTGGCGCAATTTGTCTGCTACTGATGTGCGGATTAGCCGCGACAGCAGCTAAAACACCTACTTGGGCATCATCATTTGTTGCAGGTCGTGGTTGACGTTTCACATGTGGCTGAAGACTTTCTGTTCGTTAAATAACGTAACTATCCGGCGAACGGTCCGGACACCTGGATGATGTCGTCCAGGATACCGAGCAGCATACATAGCCCACGCCCGTTGGGCATTTTGAGCACAATAGCCATATATCAACACGATATGGACCTTTTCCGCAACTGGTAAACGGTCCATTTTAACACGGGTAATGTATCACGAAGCAAATGCCGTGCGCACTGACGTGATACCACGTCACGTTTGTGACTATTACAGCTCCATCTAACACAAAGCGAAAAAAGTGGTCCAACTAAAACATTCATATTTATTTACGTACTACACGAATATGTAATAAAAAATGGGGGTTCCTATTTTAAAAAACGCAGTTGATATCCGTTTGACCTATGGCAGCGCCATCTAGTGGGCCAGCCATAGCGCCATCTGGTTTCCCCCTTCAAGTTAGACGAGTTTCGTTCTTTGTAGTTTTTTCCTTTGACGCTTATTTCATGAGATATTTGGCCCGGTCACTATCAATGGACCACCCTGTAGACACAGTGTGCAGCAAGACCATTTGTGAGTGGTACTCTTGACGAAGAGCGGATAGCGGCTGCGGTCGTAACGTCGTGTACGCAGCTTTATGCGGCTAAGGTAACGAGAATCGTTTATAGAGGAATACTGCAGACGGGGGGCGACAAAGTGCTGAAGGCCGCGGTGGGAAGCCACGCGGCCTTGGGGGTGCTCCGTGGTCCCGCTCCGCCACTCGTAGATCTGCCATTACGCGACCCACCCCCGGCCCCTCCTATTAATTCGATACAATTTAGCGTAGTTACAAAGTTGCGACTGTGTTGTCCTTGCTGCGGCCGTCATTATCCAATTTCACGTCGGCACGACCGTTCCCCGTCCGGAGAGAATGAGGGACGGCAGACGGAAGAGAAGGAAGGAAGTAGGCAGTAGGCGGACCGCACGCGGAGCCAGCTGCACAGCCCGCAGCAATACAGCTTTCTGGGCGTTTCTGTTCTGTTCACTGCGTTACCTTCCTGACTTCTGCAGCAGACGTTAGCTTAGACCAGGGGTCTCCAAACTACGGCTCGCGGGCCGAAACCGTCCCGCCAAATTTTTGAGGTGGTACCTATACTGCCAACAATTGACTTTCCAGGCCTATCGCGACCAATACGCCGCGACGTTGGCTCTGCTACTCGCTACAAGACTACATAACTAAACTTATTGTTGCGCCGCTTGACATAACAACGCGTCGACATACTCTACCTCTGTTACGTCTTGCAGTAATAGTGTTGCTAACAATGATTTTGAGATTTCGTTAACTTTGCAGGACGCTTTCGTGAAGAATGTGCAGTGACATACTATTTTGTCGGTGAAATTCGCCAGAATAAAATACGCCAGAATTTCGGTCAGGTACGTCCACCAATCAAAATTGTGTAATTAAATAAAAATCGTAGTTCGTTTCAATGCTAGCTATTCCCACAACCTTAGATTTTTGGGATTTCATCTTTCCTTTAGCCTTACATTACGGTGATCATGGAGTGCTAGGGTGCTTTAGTCCCACTAGGTAGATCTTGGCCCTTATGACTTCGTGGAGGAGTCAATGTGGCCCAAACTAAAAAGTTTGGAGACCCCTGGCTTAGACTACCAATGATAACGCGCTCCTGTGCAATTTGTCCCCGCTAAGCACCACTTCACTTTCAAACGATATACGTCAATTTAGCGAGCATATTAATAGTTTGCGAATCAAAACAAATGCAACAGTACACACTGGAACTGTTGCAGAAAATAAGTCTTTTGTACAAAACAGAATACTATCTATATATACACTGAAGCGCCAAAGAAACTGGCATAGGCATTCGTATTCAAATACGGTGCTGCGGTCGGCCACGCCTATATATGACAACAAGTGTCTGGCGCTGTTCTTAGATCGGTTACTTGTGTTAAAATAGCAGGTTATCAAGATTTAAGTGAGTCTGAACGTGGTGTTATAGTCGGTGCATAAGCGGTGGGGCACAGTGTCTCCGAGGTAGCGATGAAGTGCGGATTTTCCGTACGACCATTTCACGTGTGCTCCGTGAATATCAAGAATCCAGACAAACATCAAATCTCCGACATCGCTTTGGCAGGGAAAAGATCCTGCAAGAACGGGACTAACAACGACTGAAGAGAATCGTTCAATGAAAGAAGTGCAATCCTTCCGCAAATTGCTGCAGATTTCAGAGCAGGGCCATGAACAAGTGCCAGCGTGCGAATCATTCAATGAAACATCATCGATATGGGCTTTCGGAGCCGTTGGTCCACTTGTGTTCCCTTGTTGACTGCACGACACAGAGCTTTACGCCTCTTCCAGGCCCGTCAACCATGACACTGGACTATTGATGACTGGAAACATGTTACGTGGTAAGACGAGTCTCGTTTCAAATTGTATCAAGAGGATGATCGTGTGCGGATATCGAGACAACCTCATGAATCCACGGACCCTGCATGTCAGCAGGGGACTCTTCAAGATGGCGGAGGCTCTTTAACGGTGTGGGGCCTGGTCAGTTCAAGTCATAAGGGACTGCTGATGCGTCTAGCTACGACTCTGACAGGTGACACGTACGTAGGCATCCTGTCTGATCACCTGCATCCATTAACGTCCATTGTGCATTCCGTCCATTGTGCATTGGACAATTTCAGCAGGGCACGTCGAGAATTGCTACAGAGTGGCTCCAGCAACACTCTTCTGAGTTCAAACATTTCCGCCGGCTACCAGTCTCACCAGACATGAACAGCATTGAGCATATCTGGGATGCCATGGAGCGTGTTGTTCAGAACAGATCTCCACCCCCTTTTAATCTTACGGATTTGTGGACAGCTCTGCAGGATTCATGGTGTCAATTCCGTCCAGCCTACTTCAGCCATTAGTAGAGTCCATTCCAAGTCGTGTTGCGGCACTTCTGCGTGCTCGCGGGGGCGCTACAGGATGCTAGGCAGGTGTACCAGTTTCTTTGCCTCTTCAATGTATTATAAAAATGTACGTGTGTACGTTCCACATTTCCTCCTAAACCACTGGGCCGATTTCAACCAAACTGGGTGCACATTTCACTTACTGTCGGGAAATTGTCACTGTGGGGATAAGAACCGTCTAACTATCATAGAGGTTGGGGTGGGAGTGAAAAGAAATGTAGCCTACAACGCGCGAATTCCTAGACTTTATTCACCCAGTATTTGAGAAAGAGAGCACTTAGTGACTTTCACAAACTCTACACATAATCTCCAGTTGTAGAGATACAGTTAAAGTCGAGCTAAATGTAGGACGTACAATTCTTACTTGCATGAACTAGATGCGCGGAAATGTTTTAAGTTAATCAAATAAATAAAAAATGCATTATTACGATATTTTTTTGCCACCACTTCTGTGTTTCAGAGTTGTACGAATGGCTTCAAATGTTGTAATAAGGCAGACAAACGCATTTAGTTCATTGTTGTCCTTTTGTTTTGTTAAAGCTTTATCCGTTACCTCGATGTAAGCAACATGGTTCGAAAGACAGTAAAAGCACCTATACCGCATCAGACGTTGCCCGAGGAAACAAAAATCTACATCGATTCTCAAGCTAAGGCACTCTAATGTCAACATTATGGTACAGTAAAAGTTGGGAACCAGAATGAGAAATGCTCATATAGTACCACAAAAAAGACGAATATGTCCTGAGCAGAGTTGCGGATGTAAATTAATGGAGCTAGCTTTTCGACTTAGCTGCCAGCTTCAGCCATTTAAATCAAAATATCTTGACATATTCGCGCTATTTTACGTGTTAACCACTACTTCCCTAGCGCTGTGAGCTCACTTAGACCCACCCCCTGTTAAATGTGTGGTGAGAGGTGTAAGAACAGAAAGACACAAATTTATGTGCTCCTAGAGAGTGGGATGCATCTACGATAGGAAGTAGCCAACAGTGGAGGTGTATCTATTATAGGAAGTACTACAGAGGGGGGATGCATGCATCCTAAACTTTAATGACACGTTTTGGTATACTGCATGACATAGCAAATGCATTATTACGATATTTTTTTGCCGCCACTTCTGTGTTTCAGAGTTGTACGAATGGAGTTGGATGACATATCGTTTTACTTCATTTGATGCATTGTATTTATTATACTAGCTTAGCGGCCGTTGCTTCTTTCGCGTACACTTTGGTCTACGCAGATTTTTTTGTTTTATTTAATCGATTTGTTATATTGTTAACAAATTACTGCACCTGAACTTTCCACGCTAGTTACAGCCGCAGAACGATGGTCTTTGCCGAATGCACTTCTGATCAAAAAGGATTCTGGTAGCTGGAATTCAAGGTTTTTGTCGATCACGCTTTTTGAGTTCTTGAGGTGATATTTTCATAGAAACTTTCATCTCCTAACACACATTTCTTTTATCTAGGCGAGAAGTGAAATTCCAATTTTCATAGATTTAAGTTATCTTTCTTAACTTCCTAAAAATTTACATCCCCTATATCACCCCCTAAGGAGTGGAATTCGTGACGGGCCGCATCAAACCACTCAAAAGACTGATCAAGCAAAAAGAAAAGGGGCTAAATTGCCAGATACGTAGGAACACGTACTTTTTATTTCTAAGAGAGAAGCCTAATACAAATTTTCATAGATTTAGCTTTGAAAATGCTTTCATAATAAAACAGTTTCATAACATTTTTCACCCTGTGTTTCACTCCCTTAAGGTGTTGAATTTCCAAAAACATTGAGACATGTATTTTTTTATTTGTAACCGAGGAGTCAAATAACAATTTTCATAATGTAGCTTTAAAAATACTTGATCAGTTCTTATAATGATTTATTTAAAAACGGCCTTTCACCCAATATTTCACCCCCCCCCCCCATAGGGTCTAAATTACCAAAAATTCTGAAACATGTGTTACTTTATTTGTGCCCAAGTAACCAATGCCGATTTTCGTAAAAATGGCTCTGAGCACTATGGGACTTAACTTCTGAGGTCATCTGTCCCCTAGAACTTAGAACTACTTACACCTAACTAACCTAAGGTCATCACACACACCCATGCCCGTGGTAGGATTCGAACCTGCGACCGTAGCAGTCGCGCGGTTCCAGACTGAAGCGCCTAGAACCGCTCGGCCACTCTGGCCGGCAGATTTTCGTAGGTCTAACTTCAAATATATCTTAGTAGCGACTTATTTTTAAAAACCTCCCATCCCGTATTTCGCTCCCTTAGGGATCGAATATCGAAAAATCTCTTTTTAAACGATGCTTACACTTTATCAGCGCCCTTTGCAAATTCCAAGTTTTTATTCTTAGCGGTTTGCGCTGGGTGACGCTGTCAGTGAGTTGGTCAGTCAGCCGAGACATTCCATTTTGTAAATAGAGACGATATGTGTGCTAATAGTAACAAGTAGAAAAGAGCGAACAAGTCAAGATGTTTTGATTTAAATGTCTTCGAAGCCGCCTGATAAGTCAAAAGATAATTCCCTCCTTTTAGATCCGTAAGTCTGCCCAGGAGGTATTCGCCTTCTTTTGTGCTACGATAGGAGAATTTTTCATTCTGGTACAACAGTGTATTCTTGCCTCATACTGATTTAGGTGATCAACATAATTCCGAATGGAATGGGACGCTGCTTACGTCTCTGGAATAGCACCAAGGTGGAGGCCGGGCTCAATATCTCCATCGACAGACGGACTATCATCAACAGTGTTACATGCCCTATTTACACTCACAGAGTCTGGTCATCAGGAACGTTACGATACCCCTTGCCGGCTGATGGTGAAATTTTGAACTGTTGTTGTTGTTGTGGTCTTCAGTCCAGAGACTGGTTTGATGCAACGCTCCGTGCTACTCCATCCTGTGCAAGCTTCTTCATCTCCCAGTACCTACTGCAACCTACATCCATCTGAATCTGCTTAGTGTATTCATCTCTTGGTCTCCCTCTACGACTTTTACCCCCCACGCTGCCCTCCAATACTAAATTGGTGATCCCTTGATGCCTCAGAACATGTCCTACCAACCGATCCCTTCTTCTTGTCAAGTTGTGCCACAAACTCCACTTCTCCCCAATCCTGTTCAATACTTCCTCATTAGTTACGTGATCTACCCATCAAATCTTCAGCATTCTTCTGTAGTATCACATTTCGGAAGCTTCTATCCTCTTCTTGTCTAAACTATTTATCGTCCATGTTTCACTTCCATACATGGCTACACTCCATACAAATGCTTTCAGAAACGACTTCCTGACACTTAAATCTATACTCGATGTTAACAAACTTCTCTTCTTCACAAACGCTTTTCTTGCCATTGCCAGTCTACATTTCGTATCCTCTCTACTTCGACCATCATCAGTTATTTTGCTCCCCAAATAGCAAAACTCCTTTACTACTTTAAGTGTCTCATTTCCTAATCTAATTCCCTCAGCATCACCCGACTTAATTTGACTACATTCCATTATCCTCGTTTTGCTTTTGTTGATGTTCATCTTATATCAAGACACTGTCCATTCCGTTCAACCGCTCTTCCAAGTCCTTTGCTGTCTCTGACAGAATTACAATGTCATCGGCGAACCTTAAAGTTTTTGTTTCTTCTCCATGGATTTATTACGAGAAATCGAACCACGCACCTCCTAGTCGAGAGCCAGCGCACAGGCGAGCGCCAGAGACCCCGGCTGCGGAGGCGGCAGCCCGCGCTGCGCTCCGCAGACGTCGCTGATTAAGACGGCGCTGTGGGCGCCTAATTAAACTTGCAGATTGAGTCGGCAGGGTAGGGGGAGCTTCATTTAGATAGGCATCGGCAGGCGGCGGCCGCTTCCGCGCGGCGCTGCCCTGCCCACTGGAGACGCCTGGTAAGGACTCAATCGCGGTGGCGCTCGCTGGCGACAGCCGCGCAAAAACACGCGGCGCCAGCACCGGCCACGGCAGCTCGTAAGCCGAATTTATACCGGGCCGCGGCGGCGAGCGCCGAATGCGCCATAAATTAAGATATCGCTGACGGATGGCGGCCCGCCGGCAAAAAGCCGGCCGCCGAGCGAGACCGGTCGTGGCCGGGAACGCCCGGGGCCCTCCTGCCGACCCCCGGGGTCCGTCCCGCAGCGCGCTGGTTCTGGCGAACCACGCCTGCTACCTGATTTGCTGGCTATAGTTGTAAAACTACAGTAGACTACCACAAGTAAGCGTACATTACGGTAGTTCTCCTAGTAGTTTTGGTCAGTTAATTTTAACTGCGTTACATGTATGTTAGGCGTGTTGCATACCTATCAGGCGTTACCTCATTTTGACAGCTTTTTTTGTGAAGTTAGTTAGTTAGTTGGTTGCGTGTTCCATTGATCAATCCCACGGTACGGTAGCCGTTATGATGTGAAACGTGTCAAGTGCACAAGAATTGCACATATGAAACAAAATTTTGTGTTACAAAAAGGTACGGCCAAACTTTCAGGAAACATTCCTCACACACCAATAAAGAAAAGACGTTATGTGGACATGCCTCCGGAAAAGCTTAATTTCCATGTTAGAGCTCATTTTAGTTTCGTCAGTATGTACTGTACTTCCTCGATTCTCCGCCAGTTGGCTCAATTGAAGGAAGGTAATGTTGACTTCGGTGCTTGTGTTAACATCCGACTCATTGCTCTACAGTACTAGCATCAAGCACATCAGTACGTAGCATCAACAGGTTAGTGTTCATCACGAACGTGGTTTTGCAGTCAGTGCAGTGTTTAAAAATGCGGAGTTGGCAGATGCCCATTTGATGTATGGATTAGCACAAGGCAATAATCGTGGCGCGGTACGTTTGTAACGAGACAGATTTCCAGAACGAAGGTGTTCCGACAGGAAGACGTTCGAAGCAATTGATCGGCGTCTTAGGGAGCACGGAACATTCCAGCCTATGACTCGCGACTGGGGAAGACCTAGAACGACGAGGACACCTGCAATGGACGATGCAATTCTTCGTGCAGTTGACGATAACCCTAGTGTCAGCGTCAGAGAAGTTGCTGCTGTACAAGGTAACGTTGACCACGTCGCTGTATGGACAGTGCTACGGGAGAACCAGTTGTTTACGTACCATGTACAGCGTGTGCAGGCACTATCAGTAGCTGATTGGCCTCCACAGGTACACTTCTGCGAATGGTTCATCCAACAATGTGTCAATCCTCATTTCAGTGCAAATGTTCTCTTTATGGATGAGGCTTCATTCCAACGTGATCAAATTGTAAATTTTCACAATCAACATGTGTGGGCTAACGAGAATCCGCACGCAATTGTCCAATCACGTCATCAACACAGATTTTCTGTCAACGTTTGCGCAGGCATTGTTGGTGATGTCTTGATTGGGCCCCATGTTCTTCCACCTACGCTCAATGGAGCACGTTATCATGATTTCGTACGGGATACTCCACCTGTGCTGCTAGAACATGTGCCTTTACAAGTACGACACAACATGTGGTTCATGCACGATGGAGCTCCTGCACATTTCAGTCGAAGTGTTCGTACGCTTCTCAACAACAGATTCGGTGAACGATGGACTGGTAGAGGCGGACCAATTCCATGGCCTCCACGCTCTCCTGACCTCAACCCTCTTGACTTTCATTTATGGGGCCATTTGAAAGCTCTTGTCTACGCAACCCCGGTACCAAATGTAGAGACTCATCGTGCTCGTATTGTGGACGGCTGTGATACAATACGCCATTCTCCAGGGCTGCATCAGCGCATCAGGGATTCCATGCGACGGAGGGTGGATGCATGTATCCTCGCTAACGGAGGACATTTTGAACATTTCCTGTAAGAAAGTGTTTGAAGTCACCCTGGTACGTTCTGTTGCTGTGTGTTTCCATTCCATGATTAATGTGACTTGAAGAGAAGTAATAAAATGAGCTCTAACATAGAAAATAAGCTTTTTCGGACACATGTCCACATAACATATTTTCTTTCTTTGTGTGTGAGGAATGTTTCCTGAAAGTTTGGCCGTACCTTTCTGTAACACCCGGTATATGTATATTACAATACAGACTTAAAGATTAATATTTCTATTATTTGCCCATTCCCTTAAATGACACAAAACGCATATACTATATTTATAGATTTATTTATTCCTATTCATGAATTCATCTATGATATAGAAGGAGTTGTCAAGGAGATATGATTTCAATTTATTTTTTAATCTATTATTGCTGTCTGTCAGACACCTTATTTCATCTGGTAATTTGTCGAAAAATTTTATAGCAGCATATTTTACCCCTTTCTGTGCCAAAGATAGGTTGAGTAAAGGATAGTGTAAGTCATTCTCTTTTTCTGGTATCATAATCATGAATGTCACTGTTGTTTTTAAACTGGTCCATGTTGTTGAGAACAAATTTCATTGGTGAGTAGATGTATTGTGATGCTGTTGTAAGAATTCCCAATCTTTTAGAAAGATGCCTACAATGTATGCGACTATGAACCCCACACATTACTCTAACCATTTTGTTTTGAGCAGTGAATACTTTTTGTCTAAATGTTGAGTTACCCCAAAATATTACTCCATATGACATGGGAGAGTGAAAGTATGCAAAGTATGTTAGCTTATTAATTTCTATATCCTCAATATTAGCAATTATTCTGATCGCAAAAGTTGCTGAACCTAGTCGATTTAGGAGATCCAAAATATGAATTTTCCAATTAAGATCCTCACCTATATGTACACCCAAAAACTTAGTATGCTCTACCCTATTTATTCTGTTGATGTGTTATATTTATTGAAGGAACTGTACTTTTCCCAGCAGAAATATGGATGTACTGTGTTTTTTCAAAGTTTAGAGCAAGCCCATTTGCACAAAACTAATTAATGACTTTTCCAAAGATCTTATTTGTATCATTTTCAATTGGACTTTCTTTAACTGGATTATTAATGATGCTTGTATCATCAGCAAACAGTGTCAATTCAGCTTCCTGTTTCAGATAGGAAGGGAGGTCGTTCACATATATCAAGAACAGAAGGGGACCCATGACTGAAACCTGTGGAACACCTAATGTAATTTCACCCCAGTTAGATGAAGTGTCAAATTTATTTAAATCACATGACCCATATAAGGAAACTTTTTGCTTCCTGTACTGCAGGTATGACTTAAACCACTCATATGCTATTCCATTTATACTACAGAATTGTAATTTCTGTAACATAATGTCATGATTCACACAATCAAATGCTTTGAATAAGTGTATGAGACCAGTATCTATTTTCCCCTAGAAACCGGAAGCAGTGAACTGTCTAGAAACTGAGTCAAAATATACAAAGGGCCCAGTAACGTATGGAACATATTCCTTCTACATAGTTATCCTCATCTTCGTTTCTTAAAAATAAACTGTTTGTACAGCAAAACTGAAAATGTCAATATTTAATTCAGATTTTATTCGAAAACAGCTGGTTTTCTAGCTTGAATCCGACAGATTTTATAACAAAAGTAAAAAAAATTAAATAAAATGCAATTATCTCAAAAAAGGGTGATTTGAGACAAATGAAAAACAGGAAAATATCAAACATCACTTCAGTACTTCATTGAGCTTCTAAAAACCATCCTCCTGTTATTCAACAACAGCTTTCGCCTTTGATCATGATGAAGGACGTTCCATTGAGTACAAAAAACAACAATGGCAACACAGATTTTTTATGATTTTGTGAAAAAACTGTCTTTGCATCAAAGTGAATAGCTCCAGTGACCTAAAAGCATAGACATTATAAGATCTACTAACTTTTGGTCCTTTTAAAAAATAATTCCGTGCAAAACTAACATAAAACAAAGTTAAGATGACGCCTCACAGTTTCTCTCTAACGCATTCATTTATGTTTCTTTCCCTATCAAAGCTATCAATACTACTTTGTAATCCTACCGTCACTTTTGTATTGTATCAAAACAACGGAAGGGTAGTTCTGGTACTTTAACTAACACTTTAAAAAATTCGCAGTTAAGAAACCTCCAACAGTTGCTCATGCAACAAACCATTTTTCATTACCAGTTTCAAACAACTGTTCATCATCAGGTAAGAAAATTAACTAGACTACTTCAGCATGAATCATCCTTTACCTACTCTAGCGTACAAAAAAGAAAAAACAATCCTAGGTTACTAAAACTATTCAGTTTTATAAAAGCATGCATTTTCAGCGACGGCGGTGTCATCTTTCAGCAGTATAACTGTCCGTGACTTGGAGCCAGAACCATGCTTCAGTGGCTTGAGGACCATTATAGTCAACTCATGTTGACGTCTCGGCGACAAAATTCGCCTGATGTAAATCTAATGGAATCATCTGGGTCCGAATCGGATTCAATCACCACGTATGCAAATCTGTAACCCGTTATTTACGCGAATTACATGGCCTGTGCGTGGACACCTAATGCTACGTACCTCCAAAAACATACCAACGAGCTGTCGGATCCCTGATAGTCAGAATCAGCGATTTATCTCGTTCCAAAGATGGATAAACAAGATACTAAGAAGGTCCTCGCCAACTGACGCGAAGTCCACGCGGCATGCAGTGCGATCTCGAAAGGAAACAGTTCTGTATGACCAACTGTGGTGCGTCCATCTTGACAGAGTCTGGCGGGGATAATAAAATTTCCTTCCCTTCCTTTATTTTTACGAAAACTGTAAGGTTACACATTAAACGCGCCTTATATCAAGCGTTATGCGTACATTTTGCCACGTGATGGCTGTGTTGTGTAGCTATAAAGCCTACAGCACGTTCAAATATGTGTTTCACCACTCAAAAATATCTTGAGAAAGCATATACGAGCTAGAGTAATATATTTGATTCTGAATAAAATACAGGGTGATTCAAAAAGAATACCACAACTTTAGGAATTTAAAACTCTGCAACGACAAAAGGCAGAGCTAAGCACTATCTGTCGGCGAATTAAGGGAGCTATAAAGTTTCATTTAGTTGTACATTTGTTCGCTTGAGGCGCTGTTGACTAGACGTCAGCGTCAGTTGATGCTAAGATGGCGACCGCTCAACAGAAAGCTTTTTGTGTTATTGAGTACGGCAGAAGTGAATCGACGACAGTTGTTCAGCGTGCATTTCGAACGAAGTATGGTGTCAAACCTCCTGATAGGTGGTGTATTAAACGTTGATATAAACAGTTTACAGAGAATGGGTGTTTGTGCAAAGGGAAAAGTTCTGGACGGCCTCCAAGAAGCCCTGATCTTACCCCCTGCGATTTTTTCTTAGGGGGGTATGTTAAGGATATGGTGTTTCGGCCACCTCTCCCAGCCACCATTGATGATTTGAAACGAGAAATAACAGCAGCTATCCAAACCGTTACGCCTGATATGCTACAGAGAGTGTGGAACGAGTGGGAGTATCGGGTTGATATTGCTCGAGTGTCTGGAGGGGGCCATATTGAACATCTCTGGACCTGTTTTTGAGTGAAAAAAAACCTTTTTAAATACTCTTTGTAATGATGTATAACAGAAGGTTATATTATGTTTCTTTCATTAAATACACACTTTTAAAGTTGTGGTATTCTTTTTGAATCACCCTGTATATTACAAAACCATAAGAAACCAGTAGATAACTATCAAGACTTATGAGAGAAACTGGCTGGCCATCGAGCCCTTAAGCACCCAGGGGCTGAGGGCAAACGATCCTAGCGGTGCAGTGCTGACTTTCCCCCTTAAGCGATATGAGCTGATCGGAGCACTCGCTTGCCTCGAAACTCGTCCAGAGACGCTATCGACTGGAACCCGTTCTCCTCGTGATTCATCCGCTGCATAAAATTTACAGCGTAACCTCGTCATTTGCTGCCACTAAGCTTTATGTTTTGACATAATAAACACGCTCCGGAACGCTGTCTGGACGTAAAGATATCAACTATAGCATCTCAACATGGCGTATGAGGTAACAAAACCAGACCGAAGCAAGAATGAGAGAATAAGACTTTTGGCTGAATCTACGGCACGAAATATTCATCGGATATTTATCACCACAACTGTAATTCGTAGAGCACCAGTGTTGTTTCTCTGCGACCATTTTTACACCTCCGATTGTTTCTGAGTACCAGTATACCATTGTTGTCACGGCAACAAGTACGAGGTGAATATAAGGTCTCACAGTTCTAGGACCAACATTTCGCGTTAAACAAAATGCGTTTCTATTGGCGTCTTATGGAGGAGTTTATTCCTCCTCAAAACGCTTGGGATATTCTTGACAACCGGAATAAATTAATAATTGATTCCTTTTACCGATCAACCGACTAGCTGATGCAGTTGCTCAACAATTCAAAGAAAACTTGACCATCATTTCTAACACGTACTCCACTCACAAAATTGTAGTTGGTGATGACTTCAATCTAACGTCGATATTTTGGCGAAAATACAGTTTTAAAGACGGTGCCAGGCATAAAACGTCGACCGAAATCGTACTGAATGGTTTCTCAGAAAACTATTTTGAACAATTAGCCCAGCAGCCCACTTGCAGTGTAAACGGTTGCGAAAACATACTGGACCTCTTAGCAACGAATGATCATGAGCAGATAGGGAGCATCATGACGGATACATGGATTTGTCATCACCATGTCGTTGTAGCGAGACTGAATACCGTAACACGTAAACTCAACAAAAATAAACGCAAAAGTGCATCAGTTTAAAAAATCAGATAAAAGTCCGCTTGACCCCTTCCAATTTATGTAAGCGTAGACTAGATCTGGTGTAAATTCAAAGAAATAGTATCGATAACAACGGAGATATATATTGTATAATAAATAAATTAATAAGAGATGGTACTGATTCCTTATCGAACACAAAACGGGTCAGAACATCGTTGCAGAAGAAATGAAAAAAGCGTGCCACATTTAAAAGAACGCAAAATCCCGAAGATTGGCGAAATTTTACGGAAGCTCGAAATTTAGAGTCGTCTCGCATGCAAGATGTTTTTAATGGTTTCCACAATAAACTCTGTCTGGAAAAATGACAAAAAAACCCAAAGAGATTCTGGTCATATGTAAAGAACACCAACGGACAGACACATGCTTGTACTGCAGGGTAACATTGGCTATGTTACAGATGACAGTGCCACTAAACCAGAGTTACTAAACGTGGTTTTCCGGAATTTCATTACCAAAGAAGATGAAATAAATATTCCAGAATTCTAATCAAGAACAACTGCGGACATGAATAACTTAGTAGATATCCTCGGTTTAGCGAAGTAGCTTATACCACTTAATAAAGACGTGGCCTGCAGTTCACACCGTGTACCAATTAGATTACTTCCAGAATATGCTGACACAACACCTCCATACTCACTAATGATATACAACCACTCGCTCGTAAAAAGATTCGTACCAAAAGACTGGAAAATTTCAGAAATCACACGAATACCCATGAAAGGAATAGGAGTAATCCGCTGAATTACTGACCCATATCGCTAACGTCGATTTGCTGTAGGATTTTGGAACATATGCTGTATCCGAACATTATGAATTACCTCGGCGATTTATTGACAAACAGCCAACACGGATTCAGAAAAGATCCTTCTTGTGAAACATAGCTCGCAAGAACACAAGTCGCTCTTTATTTTCACGAAGTAATGAGTGCTATTGACAAAGTATGTCTTACGTGTCTATGGACTGCCGTCCCATCTGTGCGACTAGATTCGACATTTCCTGTCAGGAAGGTCACATTTTGTACTAATTGACGAGAAGTCATCGAGTGAAACAGAAGTACTATATGGAGATCACCAATATTATAGGCCACCTGCTGTTCCAGTTCTACACAAACGACTAAAGGGCCAATGCGAGCAGCTCTCTTAGCTTGTTTGCAGATGATGGTGTCGTTTACCGTCTTGTAAAGTTATCAGATGATCAACACTAATTGCAAAATGATTTAGACACGATATCTGTATGCTGAAAAAAGTGGTAATTGACTCTAAATAATTAAAAGTGAAGTCATCCGCATGATTAATAAAAGGAACCCGATAAATTTCGGGTACACGATAAATCACATATTTCTAAAGGCTATTAATGAAAAGCCGGCCGGAGAGGCTGAGCGGTTAAAGGCGCTACAGTCTGGAACCGCACGACCGCTACGGTCGCAGGTTCGAATCCTGCCTCGGGCATGGATGTGTGTGATGTCCTTAGGTTAGTTAGGTTTAAGTAGTTCTAAGTTCTAGGGGACTTATGACCACAGCAGTTGAGTCCCATAGTGCTCAGAGCCATTTGAACCATTTGAACCATTAATGAAAATAATACTCAGGGATTACAATTACGAATAACTTAAATTGGAACGATCACATAGATAATGTTGCGGGAAAGCAAGCCAAAGACTGCGATTTATTGGCAGAATACTTAGAAAAACAGCTCTACTAAAGAGACTCCTTGCATTACGCTTGTCCGCCATCTTCTGCAGTACTGCTGTGCGGAGTGGTATCCGCAACAGATAGGACTGACGGAGGACTTAGAAAAAGTTTAGAGAAGGGCAGTTCGTTTTGTGTTATCGCGAAATAGGGGATAGCGTGCCAGAGAAGTGATACGCGAATTGGCGTTGGCCGTCACTAAAAGAAAGGCGTTTATCGTGGCGGCAGCATCTTCGCAGGAAATTTCAGTACCCTGTCAGGATGTTTTTAATCAGAATTATAGGTTCTTTTGAAATGTAGTTAGACATTTTTTTGGGCAAGTTAGTTCTACATCTTCCACGGACGAAAGCCCATGTCACTGTTTCTCCCGAAATGATGACACATCATGGCGCAAATTTAACAGGACAAAAGTGACAGGAGAATCTTCAGTGTCTAAGCATAGTCTTCCAGCAGATGTACTTGGTGCTATAAATCGAATACTTAGAGTCGTGGCCAGGGCTGAGCTACCGAAGAAGTCGAACACAAATCCAAATGAATGTTTCAACAGCTTTACTTGGAATCGTCTGCCAACAGCTGCGTTTATCGGTATCAATACATTAAAAATAGTCCATGACGCTGTTCTCACATACAACTGTGGAAATATTGCCAAGTGTTGGGCATTACAAGACTTAGGAATTATTTCTGAGGAGAATGACAAAAAAATGTTCAAATGTGTGTGAAATCTTATGGGACTTAACTGCTAAGGTCATCAGTCCCTAAGCTTACACACTACTTAACCTAAATTATCCTAAGGACCAACACACACACCCATGCCCGAGGGAGGACTCGAACCTCCGCCGGGAGAACGACAACATTACAATATAAGATGGTGAAAGATCTGCGATGGCAAAAAATGTAAGACAGTTTGCTACATGCAAAACAAAGTGGGAGGACATTCTAGAGATAGAAGAAGACAAAACATATGCATCAGACAGATTTTAATCATCTGTAAGTGTTACAGCTCAGCTAATTTTCTTTACAAGTGATTTCCCTGATATAATATTTTTTACTATAAGATTCTTTTTCGGAAGAATTATTCCAGGCAGTTCATTGAAATTTAGTGTGCAACTAGATAACAAGCATTTTCAACTATGGAACCTCATATAATGTGAAATTTTGTAATATTTTCTTCTAAATAAAATTATAAGTGAGGAAAAAATGTGTCAAACGTTTGGATCCTTTCGTATTTTAAAAGGTTTTGGAGAAAAGCAGCTTAAAGGACATTTTTAGTTCAGTATATGCACAGTACGTACTTGATGTCTAGTATAAATTTCATTGTTGTACGTTCATTAGCCTTCCCACACGGGGGACAAATGTTTAGTGTAAAATTAACATGGACCAGATAGGCCAAGTATTGATCACCTTAAAAATGTATAGGCTGTGGGCAAAGGCGGTCCTCATACCTCCCCCCTCCCTGTATTGTTACAGCTGAACTGCCCGCTCGCTCGCGCTCTACGGCTTCGGAACTGGCTCCGATGCGACACGCTATTGACTGGAGCCCACTCTCCACGTGAGTCATCCGCCGTATAAAATTTACAGCGGGACCTCTCCATTTACCACCGCTAAGCTGCACTTTCTGACATTATAAACACGTTACGGAACGCTCTCTGGACGTAAAGATACCAGCTACAGCACCTCAACATGACGCGTGAGGAAACAAAACCAGTAAGAAGCAAAACCGAGAGAGAATTTATGGCGTGAAATGTTGATCGCTTATTTATGACCACATAACGCCAGCCACAGTAAAGTGAAGGCGAAGAGTGCGTGGCGCACTATTGTTGTTCGTCTGTCTCCATCTTTACAGCTCCGATTTTTCTAAGTACCAGTATACCGTTGTTCTCATTGTGCAGTCATACTGAGGGAGGGGGGAGGTTGGAAATATAAATTCCCCAAGTCTTACGAGTAAGTAATCGCATGAAATAAAATGCTTTTGTATTAGCATCTCGTGGAAGAATTTATTGTGTCTCAAATCGCTTACGATACATTTGACTGGTGTGACAGTCTCTTACGCAAACATACAAAATATAATCATTAACAGTTGTTAGTAAAGATCACTACCGCTTCAGCTGTCGATAGATGAGATTTGACTCACATTCGAGTTTTCAATTTTAGGGTGTTGATACGAGAAAAATTTATGAGTCCTTCCTTCAGCTTCGGTTTCAATTTCTATTTGTCTGCTATTTCTCCTTTCTCTCTAATTTTATGATGACTAATGAAACAGGGCACACTGTCATATAACTTGCTAGAAACAAGCTGTGGTAACTAGTAGCGAGCATAGAAAATATGGTCTATTGTAAGAAACATTTAATACTACTATCTGAAAACCGAACTAAAGCCAATAATTATAAAAGAAGATATCTCAAGGAAATACGTGCAAACATTATTATATCACTATCAACAAAAACAATTAACTTTTCTAAAGCTGACGTTACAATTCCCGCACGTACACTTAGGTGTACTAACGGATATTCGAAATCTGAAGTCGATACGAAGTTAACGGAAGTCAACAGTCGTTATTCAGGCAAGATCTTGGTAACACATCAGGTCGTGTTATGTAGAATACTAATTTGTAACACAAGGAGCAATGTTAAGTGCATGGACTTATACGACAGTGTCAGAGCAGGAAACGTCTTTGAACTTATTATGACTGTGGTATCGATAGCAACGATGCCACGGCATAGTTTCATAAGTTGACACTATGAGACACCGACGACAGCGCACTCTAGCTGGTGCTGTGGAGCTCTACGAGCTCCGCTACAGGTTCTCCCCATTTGATCAGGTGCAGACAAACAGGAAACATCGCTCCAGCTTAGTTTGCTATTGAGACTTTGCATCAGTTGGAGCCACAACGTTGCACCTACGTGTCTTCACCCAAAGTTATGTAATATGTTTGCATATGATTATACGCTAGTAAAGGTGCTTTAACTGTATTTGGAGTACCGACGTGTACTAAATTTTGCTGCTCCTACCCACGCGCCGCCTTCCAGGCGGGATACAAAAATGACACTGACCCCAGAAACCATACGTCGTAGTATACATAAGAGAAAAGCCACCACATGAGTTAAAGGTTAATAGACATAAATCTAACAGATGATTGAGGTTAGGTTTAACCCTCCGAAACGGTCACTGGAAATAAAAATAAATTGTGACTATTCAGAGTAATTTGAACAAGGCGTGCAAAACGAAGCTGCCCGGGAAAATATTTTATGCGCCTAAGATAGACAATCCATCATGCAACATCCTTCCCTAAACAGATAAGTTGGGTTGCCTGGCCTAATTTAAGGATCATGTAAGTTGGGTTGCCTACCTTAAGGCAAGGATGATGCAATTTGGGTTGCCTACCTTGAGGCACAGAAAATACACTACTGGCCATTAAAATTGCTACACCACGAACATGACGTGCTACAGACGCGAAATTTAACCGACAGGAAGAAGATGCTGTGATATGCAAATGATTAGCTTCTGAGAGCATTCACACAAGGTCGGCGCCGGTGGCGACACCTACAACGTGCTGACATGAGGAAAGTTTCCAACAGATTTCTCATACACAAACAGCAGCTGACTGGCGTTGCCCGGTGAAACGTTGTTGTGATGCCTCGTGTAAGGAGCAGAAATGCGTACCATCACGTTTCCGACTTTGATAAAGGTCGCATTGTAGCCTATCGCGATTGCGGTTTATCGTATCGCGACATTGCTGCTCGCGATGGTCGAGATACAATGACTGTTAGCAGAATATGGAATCGGTGGATTCAGGAGGGTAATACGGAACGCCGTGCTGGATCCCAACGGCCTCGTATCACTAGCAGTCGAGATGACAGGCATCTTATCTGCATGGCTGTAACGGATCGTGCAGCCACGTCCAGATGGGGACGTTTGCAAGACAACAGGCATCTACACGAACAGTTCGATGACGTTTGCAGCAGCACGGACTATCAGCTCGGAGACCACGGCTGCGGTTACCCTTGACGCTGCATCAGAGTCAAGAGCGCCTGCGATGGCGTACTCGACGACGAACCTGGGTGCACGAATGGCAAAACGTCATTTTTTCGGACGAATCCAGGTTCAGTTTACAGAATCATGATGGTCGCATCCGTGTTTGGCGACATCGCGGTGAACGCGCATTGGAAGCTTGTATTCGTCATCGTCAGACAGGCGTATCACCCAGCTTGATGGTGTGGGGTGCCATTGGTTACACGTCTCGGTCACCTCTTGTTCGCATTGACGGCACTTTGAACAGTAGACGTTACATGTCAGATGTGTTACGACACGTGGCTCTACCCTTCATTCGATCCCTGCGAAACCCTACATTTCAGCAGGATAATGCACGACCGCATGTTGCAGGTCCTGTACGTGCCTTTCTGGATACAGAAAATGTCCGACTGCTGGCCTGGCCAGCCCATTCTCCAGATCTCTCACTAACTGAAAACGTCTGGTCAATGGTGGCCGAGCAACTGCCTCGTCTCAAAACGCCAGTCACTGCTCTTGATGAACTGTGGTATCGTGTTGAAGGTGCATGGTCAGCTGTACCTGTACAAGCCATGCAAGCTCTGTTTGAGTCAATACCCACGCGTATCAAGGCTGTTTTTACGGCTAGAGGTGGTTGTTCTGGGTACTGATTTCTCGGGACCTAAGCACCCAAATTGCGTGAGAATGTAATCACATGTCAGTTCTAGTATAATATATTTGTCCAATGAATACCCGTTTATCACCTGCATTTCTTCTTGGTGTAGCAATTTTCACGACCAGTTTTGTTTTGCCCACCCTGTAGCTTCATTTGCTTGTACGTCTAGCCCCGCCCCCTGTGCGCGGGACGAAGTGGACGCCGGCTCACCGTCATGAGGTGGTGGCCCTCGGGCGTGGAGGTGAGGGCGACGAGCGCCAGCTGGCAGTCGTCGGGGCAGCGCGGCTGCGGCGAGTCCGGGTCCAGGGCGTTGGGCGGGCAGTGCATGAGGTAGAGCTGCAGCGCCGAGCGGCAGCCGCGCCGGTAGCCGCAGCGCAGGCGCGCCTCCTCGCAGGCCATCGCGGGGGCGGCGCCGGGGCCGTGGCCGGGGGCGGCGCCGGAGGCGGAGGACGAGGCGGGCGCGACGGAGGCGGCGCCGGACGCGAGGGCGGCGGCCGCCAGCAGCAGCCGGCGCCACATCACTCTGCCGCCTGCCGGAAGAGCCACCAGCCACCGTCACACATAGCCAAACACTGACCGTCACGCTCAGCTAACATGACAAATACACTGAGGTGATAAAAGTCACTGGGTACCTCCTGATAACATGTCGGATCTCCTCTTGCCCACAGTCCTCTGTAGAAATATTGAGCCATACTGCATCTGTAACACCCGTGAGCCGTGGTAAAAATTGCTGTTTTGTATGTTTTGAAGAGCGCGCCACAGCGCGTTGTGTGAAGCAGTTGCCCTCCGTTTCTGGCTGTGGCAATCGCAGCTTTGGTGTCTCCCTCTGGTGGGAAAGGGGAAAGGTTGCGTGTTGACGTGCATTTAAGGGCACTATGAGCCCGCTAGGCTCTCCTTTCCTCCGTCCTTTCCCTGGGCTCCCTCTTCCCCCCCCCCCCTTCCATCCTCTTTTCTCTCCACCAAACCTCTCCCTACCTCCCTTCTCCCCCTCCCCCCCACCCGGGTCCCTTTGTATTCCCCTCCTCTGCCTTCCTCACTCCCTATAGCGTCTGCCCGGCATCCCCCACCCCTCTTATGGGTCCTCATCCTCCATCGGCTCCTTTCCCGCCTCCCCCCCATCGCTTTTCCTCTCCTTCCCCCCTTTTTTATTTTCCCATCATCTGTCCAGCTTCCCCCCACCTGCTCTCGGCTGTGGTATGTCACGTTTGCCAACTTTTTAGTGCAGTGCTCCAGTGACTGTACAGTGTTGTTCATCTTTCTCGTGTTGCGAACAGAAACCATGCTGTCGCTAGGTGTGAATTTTATGTCTTTTGCGAACAGAAACCAGACTGGCGCCGTGTTTTTTAATTCTCTGTCTATTGTTTTACCTGTCTGCTTCGTATGTCTTTTATTAGCATCATCATCCCTCTGTTTGATGTTTTAAGTTCCACGATTTTTTTTTTCGCCATGTTACTCTTTAAGTCTCCGATTTTATCGCCTGTTATATTATTTATTCTCTTGATCTTTTTAACAAAGTCTGTAGGCTGAAGAGCGGCATACTAAGCTGCTGCCAGCCCGTCCCCTTCGCGGGGAATCGAAACTCAATAAAGAAAAAAAAAAGCGCTAGGCAGCGAGTCTGGTCAGCTGGTCAGCCGGGTCAGTGTGGGGCAGTCAGTGTCTGTCTGTCGGTCTGCCATACGTTAATAGCTGCCTCTGTCATGTTCGTCGGATTCGGTGTTAACGAATTTATTGCTTAAGGTGTAAAGGCCGAATTCCTGAAATATGTTTTTATCTTGCATATCATCTTGAGAGGCGGTATATGTGTAATGCAGAGCATGTTTGTACATTTTATGTAAGACTGCATTTCATGGGTTTTTATTTAAATGGTCATTTTAGTATATAAAGTTGCCACCCTTCCACCGTAAGAGTTTTCTTTTAAAAACAAGTTGCACTTTCGGTGGCAAGTAATTTGTCAGTGTGTCTGTCGTCCGGAGTGCTAATATGTGTTAGGCCGCCAGTCTGCTCGAGTGTGCTCAGTCAATGGTCATTGGTGGTTGGATCGATCGGTTGGTCGGTCGCGCACTGGGACACAAGATGACTTGTCCGCCTTGAGCGTCGGCGCATGTGAGGTCGCCACGTGAGTCCAGTGGGCCGCGCCGTATAGCGAGCAGTAGTGGTTTCGCAGCCGACACGAGAGCAACAGGAGTCAACCCACGACGTCGGTCTGGCCGGTGCGAGCTGCGACGCCGTGAGACGGGAGATCGGCGCGCCTTCCTGTGTCCGTTGAAGCGGCTGGCAGCAGACGGTTCGGGAGAGCGGTTTGGGGGTGCTCCGCCAGGTCTTCGCCAGACATCGCAGTTTATTAGAAGTTAAGTGATTCGTAATCTGTTGTTTCAATTACTTGTTAAATTCTACTAGTTTTCTTGGTCAGTCTGTCTCCCGTCCGCATTTGTTAGGCAGTTAGTGTCTGTCTGTCTGTCGGTCTGCCGTACGTTAATAGCTGCCTCTGTCATGTTTGTTGGATTCGGTGTTAACGAATTTATTGCTTGAAGTGTAACGGCCGAATTCCTGAAATATGTTTTTATCTTGCCTATCATCTTGAGAGGCGGCATATGCGTAATGTAGAGAATTTTTGGCCAACCTTGTATATTTTATGTAAGTGCATTTCATGGGTTTTTATTTAAATGGTCACTTTCGTATATAAAGTTGCCACCCTTGCACTGTAAGACTTTTTTTTTCTTTTTTTTTTTTTTTAAATCAAGTTGTACGTTCGGTGGCAAGTTAATCTTTTAATGTTAGTGTTTTGTAACCTTTCCATCCCTCCTACGGGGTGCATAGTTTATGAGCTAGTGTGAGTTGTTAAAATTTTTAGTTTAAATTAATCTGGTGTGTTGCAGATTTGCACTAGTGTAGTCTTTCAGCGGCTGTTGTTAGCGGTCGTGACTGCGGCAAGGTTCTCAGCCCGAAAGCTCATACTGTCAAAATTTGTTCTTTCTGCCTCTGAATAAGTTGTAACTTGATATTTAGAGCGTGCTTTCTGATTATAATTTTTAAATCTGTTTTTTAAAAAAGAAAGGGTTTTTAGGAATAAAATTTCCATTTGTTGAAAGAAATTTGCTTTCTTCAGTTACCCACTGGCAACTACTTCCACGCTCACATAGTGTGATTAAATGTGTTTATGTTCCTCATGAATCGTTAGTAAATAAAGTGAATGTTAAGAAAAATTTTTGAAAGTAAATTCACGGTTCAACCCGTAACTACGAAAACGTTGCCAGTGCAGGATTTTAAACAGAACTGACCTCCAGCCAAATTTCAAACTTCTGCGTCACAAAACGAAAAAGTGACGTGTTTAAAAAGAGTGACCCTTCCATTATTTTGCACAGTGAAGTTTGGGAGGTCGTAGTATAGGGTAATTCAAATAAAATATCCTACTTAACATTAACGAGGTGGAAAATAACATTTATCGACGACAGTCAGTAGCATACGAATTAACGAGACGAACTAACCAAAACAACACTCCATCTTCAGGACACAAGTGGCCCATCGGGACCATCCGACCGCCGTGTCATCCTCAGTTGAGGATGCGGACAGGAGGGGCATGTGGTCAGCACACCGCTCTCCCGGTCGTTATGATGGCTTTCTTTGACCGGAGCCTCTACTATTCGGTCGAGTAGCTCCTCAATTGACATCACGAGGCTGAGTGCACCCCGAAAAATGGCAACAGCGCATGGCGGCTGGATGGTCACCCATCCAACTGCCGGCCACGCCCGACAGCGCTTAACTTCGGTGATCCACGGGAACCGGTGTATCCACTGCGGCAAGGCCGTTGCCCCAACTAACCAAAAAGGGGGAGATACATACAATAACGTTAGAACTATAGGAACAGCATTACAAAAAACTATCAGTTGTAGATTTAGCAGTGGAGTAATACTGTGAAAATTGCCCAGTCAACAGACACCGAAATGAATGGACTAGATTCAGCAAAGCAAAAAATGAAGAACAGAAAAGCGAGAGGCACAGGCGAAATAAATGCTGAATTCTTAAAACTGGTCTCTGACTCAATCAACGTATGCTACAAGTCATTAAACTACGTCGCATTGCGCTTAAGGTAACTGAGAAATGGAAGCTGGCTAAAATTTTCTCCGTGATCAAGAAACGCAACGGAAACGACCCAATTAACTTTAGAGGAATTAGCCTCGTTAACGAAGGCTAGATGATCTAAATAATAAACTGCATCCTATCTGTGATGCAATTTTATTAGAAGAACATATACGTTTTAGAAAAGGACTATCCTGCATTGATGGTATATATAGTCAAAGAGGGAATTAAACTTAGAGACGCATGATAGATCTGTAGACTACGAAAATGCTTTTCACGAAGTCAGTAGAAGCCTATTACTGCAGATTAGGGAAAGAAAGGCCTCCCACAGCCTCTAATCAGCTCTACTAAAACTCATTACAAAGAGACAAAAGTTATAATCGAAGAAGAAGTTGTCTGAATTTTTAATGACACAGTGTCGCAGATCTGATGTCTCCAACTACATTGAACATCTACATAGGCGACCTGTACAGGGTTCGGAAACAAAATACCAGCTGTGGCTAAAACGTCAATGGAGAAACATTTCATTATTCTGCTACGCGCAGATGATCAAATAGAAATTCAAGTAAATTAAGATAAAATTCAAAGACCCGATTATTACCTTAATTTGTTGGAGTCCAAATATAACATCTCCACTAATAAAACAAAGGTTATGGCATTTTAGGGGAAAATTTGCTATAGATCTGAAATTATAGTAAATAATATAATACTGAAACAGATAGCCCATTTTCTCGATTGTGACAAGGGGCAAAATTTCGACAATGAAACTGATAACAAGATACTAAATATTAACTTAATCTATGGGACAATTAAAAATACGCTACAAAGTGTACCACGAAAGAGGAACAGACGAAGTTCTACGTGCTATGCTCTATGAATCTGAATCCTGGGTTCCCACACGAAAGGAACAGGCTACAGAAATGAGATTTCTCCACAGTATTAAAGGATGCACCAGAGAAGATTGCCTCAGGCATGAAGACATTGTAAATGAATTACAATTTGATCCAGCGTACAAGAAAATAGATCTAACCGGACGCAGATGGAGGGAACAAATGGTTCAAATGGCTCTGAGCACTATGGGACTCAACTGCTGTGGTCATAAGTCCCCTAGAACTTAGAACTACTTAAACCTAACTAACCTAAGGACAGCACACAACACCCAGCCATCACGAGGCAGAGAAAATCCCTGACCCCGCCGGGAATCGAACCCGGGTGGAGGGAACAACTTCATAGAATGCATGACAATAGATGCTCAATACAAATTCTTGACTGCAATCCTAGAGAGAACGACAGAGTGATAGGCCACGGGAGAGGTGGATGTACCCTGTTCATAAGAAAGCGTATTCACCTAATCCATGGAGGGAAAAGAAGAAGAAAACTACAACATGTTAGAAAAATATACGAAGGCTATTCGGAAAATAAGGTCTGATCGGGTGCAAAATGGAAATCACACTGAAATTCCGATGAAGATTTGTGAACGTGTCTTGGGCAGTGTCACTAAAATGCCCGTCGGTCGCGCGTCACGTCGCTCTTTTCAGTTGTAAGCGAGCAGTGTGCACTTAGAGATGCCCAGAAAACTGTTTCTCCCGCCAAGTGTGAGGACCTGGTGAGAGATGTCGCCTTACGCCACGCAGCCCACGTAACATACCTGTCATGCGTTTCATTCTCCAAGACAATTCTCTGCCGCATTATGCAAGGGCAATGAAGATGCTCCTGCAGCGTTTTCGATGGGAATTGTTTGGTCACCCACAACACAGCTCGTAATTGGCTCCACCTGAGTTTCAACTCTGCTCATGTAAACAGCTGGCTATGAAGATAACATTCTGGCGCATACAACGAGTTGTAGACCAGTGTAGAGAATTGGCAGAAAGCACAGCTGGCTGCCTTCTGTGACGAGTGTATGGAAGTTGTTGGTACAACGCTATCATAAATCTCTAAATTGGAACGCTGACTATGTAGAGAATAGCTAGAAGGTGTAGCTAACTGTTGCAAATAAAATACGTTTGATTTTCACAGTGGTTTCCATTTCGCGACCGATCGACCTTACTTTCCGAATAACACTAGTATCTTGTAAGACAACGAACCTAGCCAAAATGGTTATTCGTGAGAAGCCACTAACAGACAAAGAAATCCCAGTTTATGAATAAATAATACGTATCATTTCAGATTCCAGATCCCACTTTTAATAAGTGACTAACTGGTAAACTTACTATTAAGTTATCAGTCTTTTCCAAGGTTCCACGAAACAGTGAATGCAAAATTACCCCATTACTTACGAGATAAAACAGACGCTAATACACATATTCATGACATACTGAGGAACATTATTCCTTAATCTGGTTTCAGAGGCGGTCATTTTGAGTGAATTTAATTATTTGTTCGGGATGGCAGCAAATGCTAAATTTAAATAAAAATTCAAACGACTCACCTTTTCCTTTCTAGAGGAGGTACAGTGATACAAAGGCGATCATGTTCCGACGGTTAGAGTCTAAGACAGGATAATAACCTCTACAGACAGAGGACGTTATGGATTCTCTAAGTACCCTCGGCAGGGTACAGCAACCCTCGGCAACTGCCCCTCCCAGCAGTTGGTACCAGCACTGTCTATTTAAGTCGGAAGCTCACCACACTCGTAAAATCCCAGAGCGCAGCCGCTCCAGCCTAGTTTGCCAGCTACTCTTAAGAACAGCGGTATCAGAATAATCGCTCACTCCAGCATGTTAGGATTCCCACATGGATTGAATTCCCTCTGGCACGTTAATAATCATGGAGTCATCTGAGACCTTTTGTAATTACATATACTGATCCCTGCAGTTACGGATTTCTGTCTCTCTACTTAAGTAGCATGAAAGGCGGTGAAGGCTACTCTCAGATATACATACACTGTAGTAGAATATATCTCGTTTTTATTTAAACATTAACCTGTTTTATTAGTGCTGAATACCCGGCCGACTTTCTTGAGTCTCCTAATTAGTTGGAATACCCTGAAGTACAGATGAAATTAATTACCTTCCACGGTCGAGACTGAGTTAAATCTTAATTAAAGCATTCCAGGGTCATCTTTTGTTAGCAGATATCTCTCCCATAATCTGCGTACTCCATATCCTACTGCATTACATGGCATACTCCGGAAGCTTCGTTGTGCATACAGTTTCTTACGTAAAGTACTCAAACACCTACTGGTGTCCGATAATATATGGCGTGTCCACTATTTGCCATTATGATGGCTTGAACTCTGCTGGGGACGCTTTCAGTGAGGTGTCTCAACGTCTGTGATGGAATGGCAGCTCATTTTTCCTCACAACCCAAATCCAGAGAAGGTAGTGATGTTGCACGTTGCGGCCTGGAGCGAAGTCAGCGTTCTAACTCATCTCATAGGTGTTCCACTGGCTTCAGGACAGGATTCTGGGCCGGCCAGTTCATTTCAGGATCGTTAGTGTCCACAGACCACTGCCACACAGTTGCCACTTCATGACAAGTTGCATGGTCATGCTGGTACAGTCATCATCTTCAATCTATCTCTTTACTGTACGCAGGACCGCTACGGTCGCAGGTTCGAATCCTGCCTCAGCCATGAATGTGTGTGATGTCCTTAGGTTAGTTAGGTTTAAGTAGTTCTAAGTTCTAGGGGACTGATGACCTTAGAAGTTAAGTCCCATAGTGCTCAGAGCCATTTTTGAACCTTCTACATTTAGCGTTTTTCAAACGCAGTAATCGACAGCAATCTAACTACGAAAAACACCCCCATATTTTAATACCACCTCTTCGTCACCATTGGCAGTGAACATGTGGCGGGTTACTTTTTCCATGCACTTGCCCAAGCCCTAACCCTTCAATCGGATAGGCATAGGATATAATGTCAGTCGTCACTCCTCATCTACTGACCTATGGCGTCGCACATTACAGCACCCCAAACGTCGCTTAGAGTTCACTACAGAAATGTGTGTGGCTCGACCGTTGTACCCCATTCTTTTTAACTCCTACGCATATTAATTGTGCAAGGAGGACTGCTCGTAGCATTTTGGAATTGACTAGTGATTCCTTCAGCTGATTTCATATGATTTTTTACATCCAACTTCGCTCTGCTCGACGGTCCCTGTGCGTCGTTACATGAGGCCCGCTTTGTCTTGGTCTAGCTGTGATTGTTTCTCCCGTTTCTACCTCACAGACAAATTACTAACAGTCGACCTGGGGAGCTTTAGACGTATTGACATATCTATAATAGCTCTCCACTCAGGTAACATCCAATGACTAGTGCACATTCGAGGTTATTGAGCTCTCGTGACCAACCCATTCTACTGTTCTTGCTTCTCTGCTGACACCAGAATGCTTCCCGACTCCTATTATAATGGCGGGTCTACCTTTCGTGATATGTACTGAAATCCGTAAAATATAGCGGTATCCGGATATTTTTGATGGGATAGTGAAATTTTTGCTGACCTGCAGACTAATGGAAAAAGCTACAGTGATACAATGGTACTACAGACACTCGCCAGCGACATAATTGGCTTTTCGCGTCTTCAGGCCAGCGCATGTATACACACTGCGATGCCTACGCCAGGAAGTCTTCGCCTATGGCAGTGACTTGCATTGTATACATGCTAAGAGACCATGAAGAATTGAATCACATTTTTGCAGAGCTTATTTACACTCTGCAAGAACAAGCTGCGACCGAAAACAGGAAGATAGGAAGATTACGTATGAACGTCCTGTCGACGACGAGATCATTCGGGACGGGGAGGGGAAGGCAATCGGCCGTGTCGTTTTGAAAGGAATTATACCACAAATCTTAACAGATTTAAGAAAATGACGGAAAACGTAAATACGGATATCAAGACGGAGATTTGAACTGCCATCCTCCCGAATGCGAGTCCAGTGCCACCTTACTTGGTCTGTAATTCGAGCTTACCGGTTCAAGATGATACTTAAGTTGTTAGATTTCTAACGTATCTTTCTTTTCCCTAGCGTTTGCCCTGTCTAGTTGGGAAACGTTTTTTCAAGATTTAGCTGATTTAATTTTTATTAGCTTAGCTTTGAGGTCCGTGCCTGTATACAAGATATAGGTTGATTCTTTCAGAGAATAAACCAGCAGTTAGCCTCTATCGATAATGCTATTTATTTACACAAATATCACTGTAACCGGTTTCTAATCGACATATTCATCTCCAGATGGCTGTTCACGTCAAGCTGCACGTCTGTTGAAACTTACCCAAGTTTTGGTTCTTTATTCTTCTTTGAGGTGAAAAAATCTTGGAATAGTGGTACACTACAGTAAAAAGCGATATTAGAAACCACCTATTTAAACTAAAAATCCGTTGTAACGACCCAAAAAATGTAAATAAATCTTTAAGACTGAGTAGTTGTTATATTTTACTTACGTCGAAAAACTCGCACCATTTTGTTGGAATGTTGTTGGCTTGTATTCACGAAATGCTGTGGAATATGGAGGACTTATGTGATTGGTACATAATCGTATTGCGCTACGCCCACTCAAAACCCAAACATTTTTTGCCACATGGGAAAATGTAGACAAAGATGGTGATATCACAAATAAATCAGTAGCAAAGTAATTCTCTCTCACAGATCTTACAATATTTACGTGTATTTGACAATAGAAAATTTATAGGCAATAAACGTTATACACTCCTGGAAATGGAAAAAAGAACACATTGACACCGGTGTGTCAGACCCACCATACTTGCTCCGGACACTGCGAGAGGGCTGTACAAGCAATGATCACACGCACGGCACAGCGGACACACCAGGAACCGCGGTGTTGGCCGTCGAATGGCGCTAGCAGCGCAGCATTTGTGCACCGCCGCCGTCAGTGTCAGCCAGTTTGCCGTGGCATACGGAGCTCCATCGCAGTCTTTAACACTGGTAGCATGCCGCGACAGCGTGGACGTGAACCGTATGTGCAGTTGACGGACTTTGAGCGAGGGCGTATAGTGGGCATGCGGGAGGCCGGGTGGACGTACCGCCGAATTGCTCAACACGTGGGGCGTGAGGTCTCCACAGTACATCGATGTTGTCGCCAGTGGTCGGCGGAAGGTGCACGTGCCCGTCGACCTGGGACCGGACCGCAGCGACGCACGGATGATCGCCAAGACCGTAGGATCCTACGCAGTGCCGTAGGGGACCGCACCGCCACTTCCCAGAAAATTAGGGACACTGTTGCTCCTGGGGTATCGGCGAGGACCATTCGCAACCGTCTCCATGAAGCTGGGCTACGGTCCCGCACACCGTTAGGCCGTCTTCCGCTCACGCCCCAACATCGTGCAGCCCGCCTGCAGTGGTGTCGCGACAGGCGTGAATGGAGGGACGAATGGAGACGTGTCGTCTTCAGCGATGAGAGTCGCTTCTGCCTTGGTGCCAATGATGGTCGTATGCGTGTTTGGCGCCATGCAGGTGAGCGCCACAGTCAGGACTGCATACGACCGAGGCACACAGGGCCTACACCCGGCATCATGGTGTGGGGAGCGATCTCCTACACAGGCCGTACACCACTGGTGATCGTCGAGGGGACACTGAATAGTGCACGGTACATCCAAACCGTCATCGAACCCATCGTTCTACCATTCCTAGACCGGCAAGGGAACTTGCTGTTCCAACAGGACAATGCACGTCCGCATCTATCCCGTGCCACCCAACGTGCTCTAGAAGGTGTAAGTCAACTACCCTGGCCAGCAAGATCTCCGGATCTGTCCCCTACTGAGCATGTTTGGGACTGGATGAAGCGTCGTCTCACGCGGTCTGCACGTCCAGCACGAACGCTGGTCCAACTGAGGCGCCAGGTGGAAATGGCATGGCAAGCCGTTCCGCAGGACTACATCCAGCATCTCTACGATCGTCTCCATGGGAGAATAGCAGCCTGCATTGCTGCGAAAGGTGGATATACACTGTACTAGTGCCGACATTGTGCATGCTCTGTTGCCTGTGTCTATGTGCCTGTGGTTCTGTCAGTGTGATCATGTGATGTATCTGACCCCAGGAATGTGTCAATAAAGTTTCCCCTTCCTGGGACAATGAATTCACGGTGTTCTTATTTCAATTTCCAGGAGTGTATTTTATGAATTTAACATTAAGAGAGCATTAATGACAAATGAAGTCAACAAATCAAGCTACGAGCTGGTTAGGGAAACTTACTTAAATGGTAGTATTTAAATATACGCAGAGAATAAAATAAATCGTGAGAAATAAATAAATATTACAACAGTAGAAATTATATGAAAAATGAGCGACTGAGTAGGCTGCATATTTTAGTGTAGTGTTTATATTTGATTACTGATTGTATGTTCTAGTCAAAGGGACTAGATTCTTGTGTTCCTTTTACCTATGTAGCAAATACTTTTTGGTGTGTGTGTGTGTGTGTGTGGTGTTCCACACAATGTGGTTACGTACAAACCAAGTAAGTGCTGCACGTACTCTACCATACTTTCCAACATCTCTCTCTACTGTATGGCACCACCACTCCAAGAATATTTCACCACAAGTGAGAATAAAGAGCCAAAAAAGTATGTAAACTTGAGCAAATTTGCATCTTGACACGAACAGACATCTTAAAATGAACAGCAGTCTGAAGATGAACCTGTCGGTTGGAAACCGGTTACCACGCTATTTTTGTAGATAAATAGCATTGTCAGTTGTGGTTAGCTTGATGTCTTCTTTTTGAAAAAATCAACCTATATTATGTTTCAAGGAAGTTTACAATTTGCTGAGATTCGTATCTGTTTATGCGGAGAAATAACGAACTAAAAACCGGTAACGTGGCTACCATGTAGACTGAAATGGAAAACTGCTTTCTGATAAACCTGTAATCCGAGACAATCTAGGGACAGTGTTTTTGTTGGCCACATTATCTGGCAATTAGTATAAGCTGACCGTAAACGAGACCCGTGGAAACGTGATTTTCGTCACGTGTTAGCGGCTGCCGCTCACAAGAATTGCTTTGACGCCGGCAGCAGCTCAGATGGCGCCTTGTAACACGAGAGTTTAGCTGCACAAATATTTGCAGAGAATTCCAGACTGTACTACACACGCCCGCCCACCACTCCGTCTTCACAAACACACACACATACACGACCCGGCGCGCGCGTACACACAGCGGCAAGTGCTAACACCACTGGCTATTCAGACGTAACAGATCCTTGACGTGCAATGTGTGTGGCTTGCTGGTTTGCTGAGTGGCCGCCGAAACTTCGTCGAAGGACGACGTGGGCAGGAAACAGTTTAAGGCAACAAAGGAATTTCGAAGCAGACATGGTTTTTCTGGCGTGGACACGCACTTACCCTCGTGAGCTCTTGCTCTGATAAAGGCCTGTGGGACACCGCGTATGTAGGTCAAGTCTCTTAAAAGCCCGACAAGGAGAACTTCGCAATAAAGAATAGCAGCTGTGAAGTACGCACAGGTACGTGAAACGAACGGCACCGCTGTTTGACTGCTAGGTTGCGACGTCTTGACAAAGATTTTGCTAGTCAAGCCGATAAAGTATCTTTCCAAGAGAGAAATGTCGGGCTGCCATCGGATTCTTGTCATAGGTGCAGTTGTGACTATTCGAACAACTTATGAAACAACTCATTACAAAAAAAAATATGTAAATACTCTTTGGCATTGAACAGGATGACCAAAATGTAACTGGTTTGGAAAACATTTGAAAGACTGACGCAGAATTAACTCCTCTTAATAAAAATAAGAACAGCCCATCACAGAAAACGCTGGGAAGCTGGATTTAGGTGCACCAGTCTGCTAGTGTCACGTGTCTGCTCATGCGCACCTCTCGCATGCTCTGTCCCGAGTGCTTCGCCCAGTAATTCGTTTCAGTGAGTGAGAGAGGAGCAGATTTAGCTTAGTGACCAGTTGAATGTAACACATGATGGTGATCACGACAAAACGACGCGTGTTCATTGTCGAGTGTTATGCGAAGCCTAATTCGTGGAAAGCGTGTGCACAACTACTTGCGCCAGAGTTTACGACAGGAAGTGATAGGGCGAGCCCTCTAGCAATGCTTCAATGAAAATTTTTGTGTCAAAATGGCGTGGATCGGGCTTTAAAGAGAATAAAATCAGTAATTGCCGAAATGAGCTCGAACACCGGTAAACAAAGTCCGATGAAATCTCCACGCCCTCTTTCTGTACAAGTGGAAATCAAAAATAATCCGCATCTGTATCCCTAAAAATTTAATGCTCTGCATGAGTTAATGTGTCTAGTCGGACTTTCTTGTGTTGAGTTCTGCTAGTGGTTTGTGAGTGAAGTCGAATCGGGACTTTTCGTGCCTCAGTTTTTGATTCCTTCAGATGAGGCGTGTTTCAGCCTCTTAGGTTATGTGAACTCATGGAACATGCGCCATTATGTATCTGAAAATTGTCATCAGTAGTTGAAGAGTAGTTGCATGATCTCAGTATTGGTGTTTGCTGTACCGTGCCTCGTGACTACACCGTAACACCATACTTTCACCAACTGATAATGCCAGCCGGTATATAGAGAAAGTGTTTAATCCCTATGTGGATCAACTCGAAGAATATGAACGACTGTAACGATATTTTTAGCAAGACAGAGCAACAGCGCACACCCCTAGAGCCCATGAGGTGTTCGGCGAGCAGACGACGATCTGCAGAGGCAGTGTAATCTCCCATGCACGTCGATCGCCTGGTCTCCTTCCCTCCCCCGATGATTTTTACATGTGGGGTAAACTGAAAGAATCAAATGTACGCAAATGACCCTCACACGCTATTGTTTCTGACCCTCAGGCAGAACTGCTACCTCTGTCACAGGTGATAAATCGAGCACAGCGCACCGTCAACGTCAACGTCAATGGAGGTCATTTCCAGCATCTTCCGTAATGTTCAGTACCAAGGATCAGCCTCGAGTCAGTCTTATTGTAAATATTATTCAGGCCAGCTTTATTCTGCCCCCCCCCCCCCCCCTTGTATGTATACAAACCACGCGACAATATCGGAGGTTCTGGATCAGACCGCATTTTGGATTCTAGGATTATTACTTTCTCTTTTGTCACTTCCCATACCTGCCAGCATGTAAGTAGTAAACACCAGCTTGTGTCTTGAATTAGATCCATGCTGATTACGTGTAAAGGAGAGTTGGCAACTGTGTGCAGTGGCTAATCGTGCACATTCGATATTTGAACGTGGCGATTAACATGACAACTTCCGACTACTAACGGCCTCTTCCGATTCCTGTAGGTATAAAACAGCAACGAGAGGTGTCATTTGATCTGTTGAACCCGCGAGCGTGAGGCAAATAAAATAGGCCTTTTTTTTTTTGCTATTTTCAGCGACAGAAATTAAGAGGATATGCTTACAGTTATTACCGATTTATTTTGAGCTGAATACACATTGACGAGCCAATACATTATGACAACCTGATTAACACCTTGATTATACGGTAAGATAGCAACCACATTACCTGTACGTTAGGTATGTTGCATACCTACTGGGCGTTTGCAACCGCAATACCAGTACATCAGGTGTGTTGCATATCTATCAGGCGTTACCTCGTTTCGATCACTTTATTTGCGTATGCAGACAGTGTCTTAGCAGATTCTCCTAGAAACTGGAAGCCGTGAACCATCTAGAACGAGGATACATAAAGGAGCATGAAACATTTTTGTCTTGCATAGTTATCCTCCTGCCTGTTACTTGAAAATAAACAGTATTTATAGCAAAATTGAAACTATGTTTACTTCAGGTTTAATTCGAAAATTGTTGATTTGTAATGTGAGACAGAGAGATGTAATAAAAAGTGTGTTTATCTTATAGATGAAAGGTAGAGTACGCGTGGGGAAATTGGAGTCAGAAGAATTTGTAGTAAAGAACGGACTTAAGCAGGGAGATGCCCCGTCTCCGCTACTTTTTAATTTGGTCCTAGAATATATTGTACGAATGACAGCAGATCATTCAGAGGATGTGGAGTTAAATGGAAATAATAAGATATTAGGGTATGCAGACGATCTAAACATCATTAGCGATAGGAACGAATCTGTAACAGCAAATGCGAATGCGTTAATCAAGGCTAGTGAAGATGTAGGTCTAAGGATAAGTGAAAACAAAACTAAATACCTGGTTACTACTAGAATGCCAACAGCAGTACATC
Source organism: Schistocerca serialis cubense (assembly GCF_023864345.2). Taxonomy (NCBI): domain Eukaryota; kingdom Metazoa; phylum Arthropoda; class Insecta; order Orthoptera; family Acrididae; genus Schistocerca; species Schistocerca serialis. Next base: position 102,868,353 of record NC_064643.1, on the reverse strand, counting down.
AGAAAATGTTAAGAGTTGTAGACACGCAGTTTGAAAAAGCGAACACATTTAAGTACCTAGGCGTGGACATCACTTCGAGAAATGAGATTGAATCCGAACTGAAGAAGAGATTACGGGCGGGAAATGCGTGCTAGTTCTCATTGAATAGATTACTTTCATCACGGATATTGTCTAGGAATTTAAAGATTAAAATATAAAAAACTATTATTCTATCAGTTATGCTGTATGGGTGTGAGACTTGGTCTCTCACTGTGCAAAATGAAAAGGAGTTTCGAGTATTTGAAAACAAAATTTTGAGGAAAATTTTCGGAGCAAAAACGGATGACATTAGCGGAGAGTGGCGAAAACTGCATAACGAAGAGGTTCACGAACTCTATTCAAGCCCTGACATAATAAGTATTATTAAATCACCCAGGCTGCGATGGGCGGGTCACGTAGCTCGAATGGATGAGGGCAGGGTAGCGCGCAGAGTACTGGTAAGGCACCTAGAAGGAAAACGTCCTGTGGGGAACCCGAGGCGTAGATGGGAGGACAACGTGAAGGCTGATTTGAGGAGCCTAGGTATTGAAGGTGAATGGAAGGAAATAGCCCAAGACAGAGACAGATGGCGAAATTACGTTGCTGCGGTAGTGGACTCTCGAGTCCGGCATGACCAGTGAGTAAGTATCTTATAGTGCTAGAAAACACAATTTCCTAAAAGAAGGTAAAAATAAAAAAGTAACTCAAAACAAAAACATATCAAACGTCACTTCAATACTTCATCAAGCTTATATAAAACATATTTCTGTTACCAGTGAATAACTTTCGCACTTACCAGTAACAAAAGGAAATTCTTGCCTTTGATTATTGTGAAAAATGTTCTACTGAGTACGGTTCTAATTATGTGGAAAACAAACATGTTTCTTTCCCTACCAATGCTACCAATACTATCGGAAATCCTACATCTGCACCTACATGATTACTCTGCAATTCACATTTAAGTGCTTGGCAGAGGGTTCATCGAACCACAATCATACTATCTCTCTACCATTCCACTCCCGAACAGCGCGCGGGAAAAACAAACACCTAAACCTTTCTGTTCGAGCTCTGATTTCTCTTATTTTATTTTGATGATAATTCCTACCTATGTGGGTTGGACTTAACAAAATATTTTCGCATTCAGAAGAGAAAATTGGTGACTGAAATTTCGTAAATAGATCTCGCCGCGACGAAAAACGTCTTGGCTTTAATGACTTCCATCCCAACTCGCGTGTATCATATCTGCCACACTCTCTTCCCTATTACGTGATAATGCAAAACTAGCTGCCCTTTTATGCACCCTTTCGATGTCCTCCGTCAATCCCACCTGGTAAGGATCCCACACCGCGCAGCAATATTCTAACAGAGGACGAACGAGTGTAGTGTAAGCTGTCTCTTTAGTGGACTTGTTGCATCTTCTAAGTGTACTGACAATGAAACGCAACCTTTGGCTCGCCTTTCCCATAATATTATCTATGTGGTCTTTCCAACTGAAGTTGTTCGTAATTTTAACACCTAGGTACTTAGTTGAATTGACAGCCTTGAGAATTGTACTATTTATCGGGTAATCGAATTCCAACGGATTTCTTTTGGAACTCATGTGGATCACCTCACACTTTTCGTTATTTAGCGTCAACTGCCACCTGCCACACCATACAGCAATCTTTTCTAAATCGCTTTGCAACTGATACTGGTCTTCGGATGACCTTACTAGACGGTAAATTACAGCATCATCTGCGAACAGCAGAGGTCCAAGGACGCTTCCCTGGGGAACACCTCATATCACTTCAGTTTTACTCGATGATTTGCCGTCTATTACTACGAACTGCGACCTTCCTGACAGGAAATCACGAATCCAGTCGCACAACTGAGACGATACCCCATAGGCCCGCAGCTTGATTAGAAGTCGCCTGTGAGGAACGGTGACAAAAGCTTTCCGGAAATCTAGAAATACGGAATCAACTTGAGATCCCCTGACGATAGCGGCCATTACTTCGTGCGAATCCTACCACTTAATAGGTCATTCACGTACTGTAGCAAAACTACCGAACTGTAGTATTGGCAGAAAGCAGCTCTACTGCCTACTGGGGTACCGGTATTGTAGTTTCCACGCGACGCCGCCTGTTGTTATAGGTGGTTAATGTTATGAAATACTGCGAGACTGACACAAGGAACTGGTTTGCTGTGCCTACCTGTTGCTCACGGGGGCGATCTCGAGAGCAGGACGGAGAACTACCGCAGTCGCCGGTCGTCTCCCGAGCTACTAGCCGGTCTGGCGCACGGGGCTGGGCTAAGAGCGGCCTTCTTGCGGTTGCTCTCCGGACTTATCTGCCGCCTCTCCGGGGATTTATGCCAACAGGCGCCGGGTAGGCTGCTGACGTCACGGCAGCGACCTCAGCCGCCATGTTCTCCGTTAAAGAACGGTACACAGGGCTCTTTGTCGTATGATGGACGCCCGTCAGGCCGTAAAACTGTTTTTAGTCAGTAGACGGAACCCTGTCGCTTACATACGCGACTGCGAACTACAATATTTCACGGAAGCGCGCTGCTGTACAACAAAACAGTACCCGGCTCTTCTCTAGTCTGTAAACTTCCGTGTTTATACTGCGTTCAGAGAGATGGATGCTACACCACTGCCTTCCTAGACAAGAAGAACAGGTCACAGGTTCGAGTTTCAAACGTGCCTCTACTGTACGCCTTCTTGTCACGTCCCAGCCGTCGATCGCATCGCCTGCAGTTGGCGGTGCCGTTGGTCCTCGATAGATATCGAGAAAGTCATCGAGTTAACCCTTCTTCTTGCGTGAAGGCCTTCTAACGATCACGCTCCAAGTGTTAATCCTTTGTTATTCTTTGATTTCCTTCCTCTTTCCTTCAAAGTTTCTTTTTCCTGTCATCAGACTGCTTTGTGACAGTTTTCTTTTCCCTCCTGCCTTGAATCCTTTCAATTTTAAAACTGTTGTTGTTGTGGTCTTCAGTCCAGAGACTGGTTTGATGTAGCTCTCCATGCTACTCTATCCTGTGCAAGCTTCTTCATCTCCCAGTACGTACTGCGACCTACATCCTTCTGAATCTGTTCATTGTATTCATCTCTTGGTCTCCCTCTACGATTTTTACCCTCCACGCTGCCCTCCAATACTAAATTGGTGATCCCTTGATGCCTCAGAATATATCCTACCAACCGATCCCTTCTTCTAGTCAAGTTGTGCCACAAATTTCTCTTCACTCCAATTCTATTCAATACCTCCTCATTAGTTATGTCATCTACCCATTCTTCTGTAGCACCACATTTCGAAAGCTTCTATTCTCTTCTTTGTAAACTATTTATCGTCCACGTTTCACTTCCATACATGGCTACACTCCATACAAATAGTTTCAGAAACGACTTCCTGACACTCAAATCTATACTCGATATTAACAAATTTCTCTTGTTCAGAAACGGTTTCCTTGCCAAATTTAAGACTATTTCCGTAAAAATCTCTCTTTCCTAACCTCTTGAATCCAAGTCCTTGTTAATTACTTTTTCCTAAGATATTTGAAGATCTTAAATTGTTGTGGTGTACAGTAACCAGCCTCAAATGGTTCCAGGTTACTTTATTTAAAAAATACCATAACACGTTTCGAATTTTTACAATTCATCACCAGACGGTTTCTTGATGCTTTCATCAACGCAGATTATACACTGGTTTCCTGTGATTTGCCGTGAAATGTCCATCTGATACATTAGCATCAGCAGGTACCTGGCTGCTGCACACCATCAACAATTTACTCTATATAAAAGCCACGATCACCAACCATGTCTACATATGACAAAATTGCATTTGAAGATCTCCTTGGTGAGTATATTGTCGTCTGTCCCTTAAATATGGCCAAAAAAATAGTAATGTCCTCTTCCTTATTGTTTCTGATATTTTCCTGTGTTCCAACAAATTTCATCGTTACTTCTTAATTTGCAACGTGCTGCATGTTTCTAACAATCTAATCTTTTACGTGAATTTTTTTTTTCAATATTTCTAATTTATCAAACCTGCAATTCAGTACTAGAGGTTCGCTAGCATACAGACTTTCTGGACTCGCTACTGTGGTGTTGTGCTTGAGTTTTCGTGCTTCTTGCCTCGGTTGTAAGACAAATGCCGGCCTATAAATCCCTTCCCAAAATATTCCCGATTGAGATTTCCTATCACTAGACAATGTGTCAGAACTCAAACTGTCTGCTCTACCTTTGAAGTGAAGGAAAGGAAATAATTTCAAAAAATACTTTCCCTACATTGATAACATTAAATGATGGAAACTGCTACATGTGTGTGCCGACTGTGTACAAACGAAAAAGAATTAACTTCGTGTTAAATAATTGATTTCTTCATTTTTGTAGAGATTTGCTCGCCTGTAGCTGAGACACAGTATGTAGGGTGATTCTAAAAAATGGCAAAAATCAGATGCCTCACTTTGCCAGATGTGACACTTGAAGACGGTTTTTTTACACACTGCCCACTATAAAAGTGAAACACGTAGCAGACCTGGTCATATGCCTGTATAACTTCCTACACGTACGCACCATTGACAATTACGTAAATGATTAGGGTTGCAATCGTCTGTTACCCGTGCAAAAGCCACTATAATGCATTGGTTTAGTGTTGTTACCAGGCCTAGTAGAGTATAGAAGGAGCGTAAATTGTGTCGAATGTTGACTCATCACTAATGAGGATACGGAAATGGAACGTACTCATTTGAGACAGCATTATCAGCACCTGACATAGTTTGACATAGTTCCAACTATTACGTAAATGTTTGACTAAAGGTCCGAGCTAGTTATAGGTAAATAAAGTTTTATATCACTGTGGGTCTTAATTTGGCCTCCTGGTAGAATCGTGCAAAGTCCAGATTTGTGGTGCGTTCGTACGTGGCAGTGGCACATTATTGGACTACATGGGAATGTCAGGGCAGGCACATACTTTGTCAAGATTTCGGTTGACCGCGTTGGCCACCACGAGAGACGATCACCGTACTGTGCACCGAGCGCATCGTAACCCCCTCATACCTGCTTCGGCCACCCGAAACTCAGAAATGGACTCCCTGCGACATCTGCGTGCCATCCTGCACCGTTGGTCGTAGACCAGCAGCAGGTGGACTGGGGAATTACCATCCCATGCGTAAGGTTGCCATTAACACAGCAAAACAAAAGGTAAATGACCGAACGTGTGTGTTGACTATCTGCCTACGAAAATGAACGAGCTTTATGGTAACGAACCCATAAAAAGAACCAGATCAGGCTTTAAAAAAATTTCAGAGGTTTCTTGGTCTGTAGCTGAGTTTTCAACATAACCGAAAAAAAAAGGAAGAGAAGTATGAGACAAGCTCGTCACTAGGATGGAAGATAGCAGAGCATTGCAAATACCAGTAAGAGCAGGGTGTCACAAGAGTATTGCAAGAGCTATAAATCAGTGAAGAGCCAAAGAATCTGGTGTACCTGCCTGATACAGTGTAGGTCCTCCGCGAGCAAGTAAAGGTGCCGCAACACGACTATAATGTCTGAAGCAGTGCTGGAGGGAGTTCACACCACGAATCCCGCAGGACAGCCCATAAATCCGTACGACGGGGCAGAGATCTCCTGTGAATACCACTTCGAAGGCGTCACACATATGCTCAATAATGAAAACTAGAGCTCGCTGATATTCATAGGCGCTTGCAGAATATCTACGGGGAACTGGCAGCGATCAAAAGCACGATGAGTTGTTGGGCGAGGCGTCTGCCATTATCACAACTAGGTCGCGGAAACCCGTCCGATCTCCCGCGTGTCGGCCGACCGCACACAGCTGTGACTCCTGCATTGTTGGGACGACTTCAGCGTGTCCGTCGCCACAAAAATGCAAACCAACTTCTCCTTGTGTTTCACAACGCAAGACCTCACACTAGTCTGAGCATCTGGGAGAAACTCAGTAACATTCCCTGGACTGTTCTTCCTCAGCCGCCCTACAGCCCGGATCTCGCACCTTCCGACCTGCATCTGTTTGGATCCTAAGAATACACTACGCGGGAACCAGTATGAGATGATGGGGAGGTTAATATACGGAAAGACATTGGCTCGACGCCGACCGATGGAGTGGTATCATGTGGACATACAGATCCTCCTAGTAAGATGGCGCAAGACTGAACGGAGATTATGTAGAACAATAGGGTTTTGTATCCAAACGAGTGGAGAATAATATGGTGCATTGGAATCCTCAATAAAACCAACCTGCTTTCAGAAAAAAATGTGTTGCATTACTTATTGAACGCCCCACGTGTATTACAAAACGCCAGAAACGGTGCATAATCCCAGCTACTGCCAGGGACAACAAACATTTCATTTTCAGTATGTCAAATAATTACTGACCGAATTTAAAACTTTAAATACTGTCACAATCTGCGCATTGAGACGATTAATCTGACGTTGATGATTTAAAACAGTAAGTCAAATATTATAGTTAGAAACAGTGTATCCGTATTGAGGCAGTGTAACTCATTGCCCGCAGATTACTCACACTTCATCCGTCCAGTATCTGAGGATGAGAACACTTAACGAGTTCTAACAAGCTTCACAGACAATACCAAGGCTTTTAGAAACCTTTCCACGTTAAAACTCCCCATAGAACAATGAAAGGAAAAAAGTTTGCCGCTCACTACATTTTCGTTTTTCAACCAGTGAATCTTCAGCGTCAATCATGACGTTTTGATTTATTACTTCTTTACTACTAAATGTATTCGCAACACACTTCGCAGGGTGTATCCACACGCCCCACACACTGTAGCTATCATTCTACGCCACGCAGTTAAGGAGACAGGACGTCGTAAACAATGAGATGCGTGAGAAACTAGCTTGTCCTAAAACAGAGCATTAAAGTTTTACATGCTTATCGCCAAGTATTTAACACAGTAACTCAATCGTAAAGGAGACGGGAGTAGGAGATTAGTGTTTAACGTCCCGTCGACAACTAGGTCATTAGAGACGGAGCACAAGCTCGGATCAGGGAAGGATGGGGAAAGAAATCGGCCGTGCCCTTTCACAGGAACCATTCCGGCATTTGCCTGAAGTGATTTAGAGAAATCGCGGTGAACCTGAATCAGGATAGCCTGACGCGGATGTGAACCGTCGTCTTTTTGAACGCGAGTCCAGTGTGCTAACCACTGTGCCACCTCGCTCGGTGACCTGTAAAGTAATCAGGCGTTTGCAACTCTCTTATACACGTCAGTTCCCATCTTTAAAGAACTGGGGTGGGATTACTGATGACAGATATCATGAAATAACGTATTTAGTGAAGAGTTTTCAACATAATCGTCAAAAAAAAGGAAGAGAAATACGAGACAAGCTCGTCACTAGAATGGAAGATAGCAGAGCATTGCACATACCAGTAACAGCAGGGTGTCACAAGAGTATTGAAAGAGCTATAATACAATGAAGAGCCAAAGAATCTGGCGTATCTGCCTGATATCGTGTAGGGCACCCGCGAACAATCAAAGGTGCCGCTACACGACGTGGCATGGACTCGATCAGTGAAGTAGTGCTGGAGGGAACTGACACCATGAATCCTGCAGGGCTGCCCATAAATCCGCAAGAGTACGGCGGTGTGATGTTCTGAACAGCACGTTGCAAGGCATCCCAGATGTGCTCAATAATTTTCATGTCTGGGGTGTTTGGTGGCCACCAGAAGTGTATAAACTCTGAAGGGTGTTCCTGGAGCCACTCTGTAGAAATTCTAGATGTGTGCCGTGTCGCATTGTCCTGCTGCAATTGCCCAAGTCCGTCGGAACGCGCAATAGACGTGGATGGACGCAGATGATCAGACAGGATGCTTATGTACGAGTCACCTGTCAGAGCTGTGTCTACATGTATCAGGGGTCCCGTATCACTCCAACTACACACGCCCCACACCGTTACAGAGCCTCCACCAGCTTGAACAGTCCCGTCCTGATATACAGGGTCTATAGGTTCATGGGGTTGTGTCTATACCCGTACACGTCCATGTGCTCGACACAATCTGAAACGAGACTCGTCCGACCAGGCAACATGATTCCAGTCATCACGAGTCCAATGTCGGTGCTGACGGGCCCAGGCGATGCGTAAAGCTTTTTGTAGTGCATTCATTAAGAGTACACGAGTCGACCTTCTGCTCCGAAAGCCCAGATCGATGATGTTTCGTTGACTGTTTCGCAGCCGGCCGCAGTGGCCAAGCGGTTCTAGGCGCTACAGTCTGAAACCGCGCGACCACTACGCCTTGCCTTGGGCATGGATGTGTGTAATGTCCTTAGGTTAGTTAGGGGGACTGATGACCTCAGAAGTTAAGTCCCATAGTGCTCAGAGCCATTTGAACCATTTTTTGTACAGTATTTAACAATAAGTTTCTGAGCATTGTGTAGTGCATTCATTAAGTTTACACCAGTGGACCTTCGGCTCCGAAAGCCCAGATCGATGATGTTTCGTTGAATGTTTCGCAGGCTGACACTTGTTGATGGCCCAGCACTGAAATTTGCAGCAACATGCGGACTGGTTGCACTTCCGTCACGTTGAACGATTCTCTTCAGTCATCGTTGGTCCCGTTCTTGCAGCATCTTTTACCGGGAGCATGGATATTTTACCGGATATCTGATACCCACGGTACACTAGTGAAATGGTCGCACAGGAAAGTCCTCACTTCATCGCTACCTCGGAGATGATGTGTCCCATAGCTCGTGCGCCAACTATAACTCACGGTCAAGCTCACTTAAATCTTGATTACCTGCCATTGTAGCACCAGTAACTGATCTAACAATTGCGCCAGACACTTGTTGTCTTATTCAGGCGTTGCTGACCGCAGCGTCGTATTCTTCCCGTTTACATATCCCTGTATTTGAATACGCATAGCTATACCACTTTCTTCGGCGCTTCAGTGTAGAATGGATTCGAATTAAAGACAAGCTAGGTCCGAAAGTTAGTTAGTTGTTTCAGAGGTGCATCTCCTTGGTTTCCTCAGACCAGCTTAGACAAATTTTTGGGGTAGTTTCTCCAGCAGAATATGACCTCATTTTTCCACCACGTTTCTCCGTCTGGAATTATTTGGATGTTGACGAAAATTTGATCTTTGTTTCTTCTTCCGATAGAGGCGTATGTGATGGGAGCCGGAACGGGTCAGAGGGCTTGAAGTTCCTCAAAGGGAAGACGTCAAAGCAGCCTCATTTCTTGGCCAAAAGAACTCTTTTCCTGCGTTTGTCCGAGTAATGACGGTTCTGCGTTACGGTCGCCAGCCTGCTGGCCCCGGGGCAGATACAAAGTGTTTATCTCGGCGGCAGGCCGCTGCAAAAACACTACGGACGACCCGTGGCCCTCGCTGAGGCCCCAAATCGCCGCTAACGGCCAATTAGGATTCATTTGTCTGGCGCCGGTCCCGCGGACCCCAACCGTAGCGGTCGCCAACCACTGACCGTCCTACACCGTGTCTATACTCTCCGCGGAATATCTCTAGAGTTACAGAGACTACATACATGGCCGTTTGCATCACAGGCCCGGTACAGGTTGCAACACTATCACAGCAAACAGGGGAATGAATGTTCGAAATATCGTCTGCCACAGTATGTACACGGGGACGCATGGTGGCGCTACGTGTGATTTACAGATGAAATACAGTGCGTCTGCCCCCCACTTCTCGTAACTGCATTGTAGCCGCATTGCTTACCTTACGTAGATATTGCCCCAACTGGTTTCCTTCATAACGCTTACGCAGAAAACAGTGCACAGTGTGTCAAGTGGGCAGGTTTAAATGCTAATAACAATGGCAAAGTGTTAGGATGAGAATTTTATTTTATTTCACCATTCGCAAAATCAGTAAAATGATTTCTAGAGCCAGTCTAATATTCATAACAAGATTCTCATCATTAATCATCAGATCTCTAGCACCACAAAGGTCACAAAAATGCTCCACCAAATCTTAAAATCAACGTGAGGTCGCACAAAAATGTTTTCCGAGGCAACTTTAGCAAGTAATTCCGTCTTTACGCGGATTTTCATCTGACACACTAGTTCGCTTTTTGCCACCGCGAAAAACGATCACAGACTGCATTGGATTTCACACAACATCATCGAAGTACGTCACACGAGCTGCGCGGTGTAGCCGCGTGCTCTTGGGCGCCCTGCCGCGGTTCGCGCGGATCCCCCCCCCCCCACTCCCCCCCCCCCCCACCCCCCCACCCCGCCACCCCCCCGTCGGAGGTTCGAGTTCTCTCTCGCGCATGGGTGTGTGTGTTGTCCTTAGCGTACGTTAGTTTAAAGTACAGTACCTAGTGTGTAAGCCTAGCGACCGATAACCTCAGTAGTTTGGTCCCATAAAAACTTACCACCACCACCACGTCACCTGAGGCAATTTTTCAACTAACTGTTCCGTGTTTACATGAGATCAGATTTTATACGCGGATTCATGTATTACACTGCTGGCCATAAAAATTGGTACACCACGAAGATGACGTACTACAGACGTGAAATTTAACCGCCAGGAAGAAGATGCTGTGATATGCAAATGATTAGCTTTTCAGAGCATTCACACAAGGTTGGCGCCGGTGGCGATACCTACAACGTGCTGACATGAGGAAAGTTTCCAACCGATTTCTCATACACAAACAGCAATTGACCGGCGTTGCCTGGTGAAATGTTGTTGTGATGCCTCGTGTAAGGAGGAGAAATGCGTACCATCACGTTTCTGACTTTGATAAAGGTCGCATTGTAGCCTATCGCGATTGCGGTTTATCGTGTCGTGACATTGCTGGTCGCGTTGATCGAGATCCAATGACTGTTAGCAGAATATGGAATCGTTGGTTCAGGAGGGTAATACGGAACGCCGTGCTGGATCCCAACGGCCTCGTATCACTAGCAGTCGAGATGACAGGCATCTTATCCGCATGGCTGTAACGGATCGTGCAGCCACGTCTCGATCCCTGAGTCAACAGATGGGGACGTTTGCAAGACAACAACCATTTGCACGAACAGTGCGACGACGTTTGCAGCAGCATGGACAATCAGCTCGGAGGCCATGGCTGCGGTTACCCTTGACGCTCGTGTATTCGTCATCGCCTTACTGGCGTATCACCCGGCGTGATGGTATGGGGTGCTATTGGTTACACCTCTCGGTCACCTCTTGTTCGCATTGACGGCACTTTGAACAGTGGACGTTACATTTCAGATGTGTTACGACCCGTGGCTCTAACCTTCATTCGATCCCTGCGAAACCCTACATTTCAGCAGGATAATGCACGACGGCATGTAGCAGGTCCTCTACGGGCCTTTCTGGATACAGAAAATGTTCGACTGCTGCCCTGGCCCACACATTCTCCAGATCTCTCACCAATTGAAAACGTTTTGTCAATGGTGGTCGAGCAACTGGCTCGTCACAATACGCCGGTCGCTACTCTTGATGAACTGTGGTATCGTGTTGAAGCTGCGTGGGCAGCTGTACCTGTACACGCCATCGAAGCTCTGTTTGACTGAAGGCCCAGGCGTATCAAGGCCGTTATTACGGCCAGAGGTGGTTGTTCTCGGTACTGATTTCTCAGGATCTATGCACCCAAATTGCGTGAAAATGTAATGTAATGTCAGTTGTAGTATAATATATTTGTCCAATGAATACCTGTTTATCATCTGCATTTCTTCTTGGTGTAGCAATTTTAATGTCCAGTAGTGTACTTCTTCAGAAACAATTGGTAGCTTAGTAATGAGCTCTCTTAGTAGTTGGCGCCTACTTTCTCAGACAGCACTTGTGATTGGTCCATACTATCCATCGATAAGCACAGACAATAACTAAACTCTGAATTGAGTGACACTGTAATTATTATTAACAATTTCTCAGAGCAACATCATCGGCACGGTTCGATCTGTCAGTTAATATTCAAACAGTAAATATAAATAATAAACGACTCGTTGCTTGGTGCCCAAGGTTGTAGGTGAATCCCCATTGTCTCTCTCCGCTCCAGTACTACACTGCTCTTGCCCATCCGGCTGTTCTCACGCTAATATGCGACATCTGGCGCGTCGTTTGATGAGTTGGCTCCGTGATTCTACCCACACACTAGCCTCCCGTAACAAAATCTTTCTGTATTGTGCATTAAACCGCAGAAATAAAAATGTGATAAACGTGGACAGGGATGTGGCATAAACGCCATTAACGGTGCAATTCCATACCGGTACGTCTTTTTTTTATTCTCTGCTAAAACATTAATTTCAAGTTGAGGTAGTTTATACAGAGTGTATATAACTAAAGTCATTAGCCCATGCAGTTGAAAAAACACAATACTAGAAGCACCAAAGTCTCAGTAAACACAGGTCCACAACCGAACCATTTGCAAGATAATGACGACTTTGTTGTTACCAGCCACTACTGACGTGATCCCGTGTAAATACCGTATGCCGATCCGTAGTGTGCTCCTTGATTACACTTTCGAGACGAGTTTGTGTAAACAGAACGGATGCGAGCGTACAGTACACAGTCAGAGTGCCACTCATGTCATTTGTTTGCGCAGCGTCAGTTGTGCTGTACGCGTGTTGGTGAAAACAGGGAGCATTACAGCAATGAGCAGTATGCGGATATGCGTTTCGTGTATGGTAGGGCTAACGGGAATGCATGGGAGGCAGTACGTACGAAATAAGAAGCATACCCTGCCGGCGCACACCCCGAGAATCGAACGCTTACAGGGGTGCGTCAACGCCCCCGAGAACCTGGGAGCTTTGCACATGCTGCGGGAATGGATGGGCCTGCACGAATTAAACCTGTGCCTGAAGATGTGGTGCTGGAAGCAGTCGCACACTCTCCAGGAATCTCGACAGGAAACTTCTCTCACAAATCCCTGGAATGAGCCATACTAGCGTTAAGAGAATAATGCATGCACTGCAGTGTAACCGTATCACAATCAACGAATTCAGTTACTTAGTGAGGCGGACTTTGGTCCTGGACCAACGTTCTGTCAGTTAATACAATAACATTTTATTCACAAGTACAGATTTCGCAAGGCTGAATCGTTATGCTGTGAAACTTCCTGGCAGATTAAAACTGTGTGCCTGACCGAGACTCGAACTCGGGACCTTTGCCTTTCGCGGTCAAGTGCTCTACCGGGCGTGAGTCGTGCTTGGATAGCTCAGTTGGTAGAGCACTTGACCGCGAAAGGCAAAGGTCCCGAGTTCGGACTGATAAGCAGCAGTCCCATAGAACTTAGAATTACTTAAACCTAACTAACATCACACACATCCATGCCCGAAGCAGGATTCGAACCTGCGACCGCAGCGGTCGCGCGGTTCCAGACTGTAGTGCCTAGAACCGCTCGGCCACCAGTACTAACTACAACAAGTTAAAGAAGTTATTGCCGTTATAGTCTAAAAAGACTGCAATGCCTACAATGAAAGTACGTGCCAACTGCGGACCAGAATCAAACTGCTGATCCCCACTTTCCTCAGGCTCATTTTCCAGTTGAGAACTGAAGAATTCCTTCTGATCTGCAAAAATTCTGACCACTTCGCTTTCTCTGATTATTATTCTGCATGCGCAATTATGTCAACCATCTTTCTCACATTCATTATTGTACGAATATTTCGATACATATTCTCGATAAAGTGTTTACAGAAGGCTTTGTTAAATAAAAATATGCACCTTCCTCTAAATGTCGCTGAATCCGCTCCCATTATTTTACTTCCAGTAATAATTTTATCAGGATTAATACACTGAGATGACAGTCATGGGGTAGCTATATGCGCATATGCAGATGGCGACAGTATCGCATCTATAAGGTAAATGAGCTGTGTATTGGCCGAACTCTCATTTGTACACAGGTGATTGATGTGAAAAGGTTTCCGAAGTGATAACGGCTGCTTGACGGGAATTAACAGATTTCGAACGCGGATTGGTAGCTGGAGCTAGATACGTGGAACATTCCATTTAGGAAATAGTTGGGGAATTCAGTATTCCGAGATGCGTAGTGTCAAGAGTGCACCAAGAATACCACATTTCAGGTGTTACGTCTCGCCAGGGGCAACGCAGTAGCCGACCGAGAATAGCAGCGTTAAGATATAGTTGTCAGTGCTAACAGACAAGCAGCAGTGCGTGAAACAACCGCAGAAATCAATGTTGGACGTACGAGGAACGTATCCGTTGGGATAGTATGGTAAAAATCTGGCGTTAATGGGCTATGGCAGCAGAAGAAAGACGCGAGTGCCTGCAGCGCCTTTCCTGGGACCGTAGACGACTGAAAAACTGTGTGGCACAGACCCCACGAAGACATGAAACTGTCAACAGGACACTGTACAAGCCGGTGGCGGCTCCATAATGGCGTGGGCTGTGTTTCCATGGAGTAGAATGTGTCCTCTGGTCCAAATGAATCGACCATTGACTGAAATGGTTATGTTAGACTGCTTGGAGACCATTTGCAGCCTTTCGTGGACTTTTATGTTCCCAAACAATGAAGGAATTTTTATGGGCGACAATGCGTCTTGTCACAATTGTTCGCGGGTAGTTTGAAGAACATTCTGGAGAATTCGAGCGAATGATTTGGTCATCCAGATCGCCCGACAGGAATCCCATCGAAAATTTATGTGACGTATTTGGAAGGTCAGTTCATGCAGAAAATCATGCATTGGCAACACTTTCGCAATTATGGACGGCTATAGAGGCAGCATGGTTCAGTACGAGTACTTCTGCAAGGCCTTCCCACGACTTCTTGAGTCCATACCACGTCGCGTTTCTTCACCACGGCGGGAAAAAAGAGGCACGATACAGTTTTAGGAGGTATCCCATGATTTTTGTCATCTCAGTGTATAAAGTTGTCTCATTCACTTCCAGGATAACTGTTTTAGTCTAAGTCTTTGTTTCCAATTTTCAGCCGTATGGAGCTCAAGGCATTAATCCCGTCACCGCGTCCCAAAACGACTTCATTCTTTCGCTTCTTATCTTCCTCTATTTCTTTGTTAAAAATTTTTATGAAAGTGCTTCTAGGTAGTTTCTCCTTAATTCTCGTGAGGTTAACTCGGATTCTTAACTCCATTCCTTTATGCATAATCTCTGATTTCGCACCAACCTATCCTGTATCTTTTTGTTCATTCAGTCTAAACGTACATTTTCATCCTCCGTTTCCATAGTGTGTCCATTATGTTTACAAAATTTTTTGTGTGTCCCCATTTTTACTCCTCTTAAAAGTTTTACTCATAGTTTTCTGTGGTACTAAAATTTTTCTCATAGGCTTTTCCTTTCTTTTTTGTAGCTTCCTAAATTTGTTCTGCATAAGAGACTCTGACGCATGCACTCTTACTAGTGGCTCTGTATCATCATAATGTCTGAATCTATCCTTATAAGATCGTTTGTAATTTTTGTACCTGTTTTCGTTTTAAGTTTCATACTCACAATAAAAACGGATTTCATTAGCGCTGTTGTACTACCTGATTAGACACAACTCGTTGATGAGCGCTTGTGCTCCCGGCAAGGGCGCTAGTAACTCGCTGCATTTCATTGAGTTTAATTATGGCTTAACTGCGGCCTATTCCGTGGCTGCTGAGAAAAGTAACGTGCCGTAATAACAAGATCTCATGCCACAACGACGACGTTCGCCTTTGAAAAAATGCAGCATCTCTGCAAAGCCTCGTACTTGCACACCTGTCAGGGAACTTACCCCGCAGCTGCCGTAAAGGTTCTAGGCTGTAATTGTTAAGTAGGCATATCGGTTTACATTTTCTTAGAAAAGAAGAAATATCGTGGATCCTTGACTTACCATTTTGTAATTAAAGATGTAGTTTCCTAAATACGACCAACTCAATATGCCCTCATGAGTTATTTCAAAGATACAGTTTGTCAGATATTTGCAAGAAATGTTAACGATACCGAAATTAATGTGCAAAAAGATGTGAAAAATTAATGCAGGTTTCCGACAGTTCTGTGCAACATATTCACGGAATGTACCTTTTGTCGGCCGCTGTGACCGAGCGGCTCTAGGCGCTTCAGTGCGGAACTGCGCTGCTGCTACGGTCGCAGGTTCGAATCCTGCATCGAGCATGGCTGTGTGACGTCCTTAGGTTAGTTAGGTTTAAGCAGTTCTAAGTCCAGGTGACTGATGACCTTAGATGTTAAGTCCCATAGCGCTTAGAGCCATTTGAACCATTTGAAGCTACCTTTTTTCCTCTTTTTTGTGTGTGTAGGGGAGTCCAGTTGCTTTGTTGAAAACAGCTTCATTTTATGGTGTCAACCACTCTAGTTTCTTCATTCCTGTTTCCCTTCGTCCTGTTTCCTAATGTCTAAGTATTTAGATCAGACCACTTTTAAAATTTGCTTTGTAATATCTCGTTAGGTATGTATTATTGTTTCTGCAAAAAAGACTTTTTTAATTATTCTATTCGGTGGTTTTGTTCCATTTATACCAATTTTTTAGATGTTGTTTGTTGAACAACTTTATCGTTCCTGGGTATTTTAGGAATTTAATTCACTGCTGGAAAAAATGCACTACCCTCAAGGATTAGGTTACTTTATTGACAAGTGGAATGAGACGTAGTTCATCATTGTAGGAATATATGATAGCAGACCAAATGAAACACACAAGTCTTAGTAATGGTATCCAAACAGTCGCATCAAAACACAGTGTGATATCGCAGAGGTGTACTCTCGCATGTAAACTATCATAAGGGTGACGAATGACATTCTGCGACAGACTGTTCCAAGCATCTGGTGCCTTTTGCTGCGATTTGGCAAAGGTTCTCGCTGGCCTTGGACAACACACAAGGACCCATACGTGTTCAGCTGGTGACAACTCTGGTGCCCTTGCTTGCCTTGGTCACACATAGTACACCTCGAATACTAAGTTGCGTAGCAGCAGCCTATGTGGATGTACAATGTGCTGCTGAAAAAGCACATCAGATGGCTCTGAGGACTATGGGACTTATCATCTTAGGTCATCAGTCCCCTAGAACTTAGAACCACTTAAACCTAACTAACCGAAGGACATCACACACATCCATGCCCGAGGCAGGATTCGAACCTGCGACCGTAGCAGTCCCGCGGTTCCGGACTGCAGCGCCTAGAACCGCACGGCCACCGCGGCCGGCGCACATCAGATGCTTACCATAAGAGCTATGAGCAATTGTTCGCCTTCGATACCATGAAACACTCTCTTCTAGTGCAGACTGCTTGGTTATTATACACTCCTGGAAATTGAAATAAGAACACCGTGAATTCATTGTCTCAGGAAGGGGAAACTTTATTGACACATTCCTGGGGTCAGATACATCACATGATCACACTGACAGAACCACAGGCACATAGACACAGGCAACAGAGCATGCACAATGTCGGCACTAGTACAGTGTATATCCACCTTTCGCAGCAATGCAGGCTGCTATTCTCCCATGGAGACGATCGTAGAGATGCTGGATGTAGTCCTGTGGAACGGCTTGCCATGCCATTTCCACCTGGCGCCTCAGTTGGACCAGCGTTCGTGCTGGACGTGCAGACCACGTGAGACGACGCTTCATCCAGTCCCAAACATGCTCAATGGGGGACAGATCCGGAGATCTTGCTGGCCAGGGTAGTTGACTTACACCTTCTAGAGCACGTTGGGTGGCACGGGATAGATGCGGACGTGCATTGTCCTGTTGGAACAGCAAGTTCCCTTGCCGGTCTAGGAATGGTAGAACGATGGGTTCGATGACGGTTTGGATGTACCGTGCACTATTCAGTGTCCCCTCGACGATCACCAGTGGTGTACGGCCTGTGTAGGAGATCGCTCCCCACACCATGATGCCGGGTGTAGGCCCTGTGTGCCTCGGTCGTATGCAGTCCTGATTGTGGCGCTCACCTGCACGGCGCCAAACACGCATACGACCATCATTGGCACCAAGGCAGAAGCGACTCTCATCGCTGAAGACGACACGTCTCCATTCGTCCCTCCATTCACGCCTGTCGCGACACCACTGGAGGCGGGCTGCACGATGTTGGGGCGTGAGCGGAAGACGGCCTAACGGTGTGCGGGACCGTAGCCCAGCTTCATGGAGACGGTTGAGAATGGTCCTCGCCGATACCCCAGGAGCAACAGTGTCCCTAATTTGCTGGGAAGTGGCGGTGCGGTCCCCTACGGCACTGCGTAGGATCCTACGGTCTTGGCGTGCATCCGTGCGTCGCTGCGGTCCGGTCCCAGGTCGACGGGCACGTGCACCTTCCGCCGACCACTGGCGACAACATCGATGTACTGTGGAGACCTCACGCCCCACGTGTTGAGCAATTCGGCGGTACGTCCACCCGGCCTCCCGCATGCCCACTATACGCCCTCGCTCAAAGTCCGTCAACTGCACATACGGTTCACGTCCACGCTGTCGCGGCATGCTACCAGTGTTAAAGACTGCGATGGAGCTCCGTATGCCACGGCAAACTGGCTGACACTGACGGCGGCGGTGCACAAATGCTGCGCAGCTAGCGCCATTCGACGGCCAACACCGCGGTTCCTGGTGTGTCCGCTGTGCCGTGCGTGTGATCATTGCTTGTACAGCCCTCTCGCAGTGTCCGGAGCAAGTATGGTGGGTCTGACACACCGGTGTCAATGTGTTCTTTTTTCCATTTCCAGGAGTGTATTTTAAAGGTGATTGTTCGCCTTCGATACCATGAAACAGTCTCTTCTAGTGCAGACTGCTTGGTTATTACATTTTAAAGGCGGTAATACGGATGAAACAAGAAAAAAAGTGCAATAAATAGGGGCTCTAAAATGCAGATCTTGAGAGCTATGATCACGTTTTCAATAGAAGAGTGGCGAACATGAAAAAGTGCTCATTGCTCTTAAGGTATGCAATTTAGTGGCCATGTTTTTTCTTGTTTTGGTTCATACTGCCACGTCTGAAAGTTGCCTAGTCTACAATGGTAGCAAGAACAGTACCGGTACATGCATTCATCTGTATCAGAACGATTTTCGCGTATAACATCCGACTCTGTCGTTTTTAGACCAGGTTTCGTGACCCAAAATTGATAGTTTTAGCCTTCTCCATCGTCCCCGAAAGTTTGTGACATCATCACGGAACCATCCTGTAAAATGAAGTGCTCAGGGCTGACTGCTTTTGAGCCGGATGACGGAAACTGCGCTCATTTAGATAAAGATCTGGATGAGTCGACTCCCTGTAGTCAGAATGACGCAGTCGTCCATCGAAATTACTTCGACCATCAAGTCCAAAAACCTGAGCGCTACTATGGAGGAAGCAGACTTGAGTCTCAGCAACAGTCATCACCTGACGAAGAAGACGTTGATATTCTTCGAAAACTCGAGTTTTAACTCCGATTTGACGCGATCTGAAAACCGAGAAGATTTTATGCATGGATGCCACCGCGAGAAACCCTCATTCAGTGGTCGCAATGTTTCGGCTCCTTAGTGAAAGGAGGGTATAAGATGAACTTAAACAAAAGCAAAACGAGGATAATGCAATGTAGTCGAATTGAGTCGGGTGATGCTGAGGGAATTAGATTAGGAAATGTGACACTTAAAGTAGTAAAGGAGTTTTGCTATTTGAGGAGCAAAATAACTGATGATGGTCGAAGTAGAGAGGATATAAAATGTAGACTGGCAATGGCAAGGAAAGCGTTTCTGAAGAAGAGAAATTTGTTAACATCGAGTATTGATTTAATTGTCAGAAAGTCGTTTCTGAAAGTATTTGTATGGAGTGTAGCCATGTATGGAAGTGAAACGTGGACGATAAACAGTTCAGACAAGAAGAGAATAGAAGCTTTCGAAATGTGGTGCTACAGGAGAGTGCTGAAGATTAGATGGGTAGATCATATAACTAATGAGGAGGTATTGAATAGAATTGGGGAGAAGATTTTATGGCACAACTTGACAAGAAGAAGGGACCAGTTGGTAGGACATGTTCTGAGGCATCAAGGGATCACCAGTTTAGCATTGGAGGGGAGCATGGAGGGTAAAAATCGTAGAGGGAGACCAAGAGATGAATACACTAAGCAGATTCAGAAGGACGTAGGTTGCAGTTCGTAGAGGGAGACCAAGAGATGAATACACTAAACAGATTCAGAAGGATGTAGGTTGAAGTAGTTACTGGGAGATGACGAAGCTTGCACAGGATAGAGTAGCATGGAGAGCTGCATCAACCCTTCTTGCAGCGGTGTACCGTAGGTCTCCAGAAGAGCGTAGCGTTCCAAAGGATTGGAAAAGGGCACAGGTCATCTCCGTTTTCAAGAAGGGACGTCGAACAGATGTGCAGAACTATAGACCTATATCTGTAACGTCGATCAGTTGTAGAATTTTGGAACACGTATTATGTTCGAGTATAATGACTTTTCTGGAGACTAGAAATCTACTCTGTAGGAATCAGCATGGGTTTCGAAAAAGACGGTCGTGTGAAACCCAGCTCGCGCTATTCGTCCACGAGACTCAGAGGGCCATAGACACGGGTTCACAGGTAGATGCCGTGTTTCTTGACTTCCGCACGACGTTCGATACAGTTCCCCACAGTCGTTTAATGAACAAAGTAAGAGCATATGGACTATCAGACCAATTGTGTGATTGGATTGAAGAGTTCCTCGATAACAAAACGCAGCATGTCATTCTCAATGGAGAGAAGTCTTCCGAAGTAAGAGTGATTTCAGGTGTGCCGCAGGGGAGTGTCATAGGACCGTTGCTATTCACAACATACATAAATGATCTTGAAGATGACACCGGAAGTTCACTGAGGCTTTTTGCGGATGGTGCTGTGGTATATCGAGAGGTAGTAACAATGGAAAATTGTACTGAAATGCAGGAGGATCTGCAGCGAATTGACGCATGGTGCAGGGAATGGCAATTGAATCTCAATGTAGACAAGTGTAATGTGCTGCGAATATATAGAAAGATAGATCCCTTATCATTTAGCTACAAAATAGCAGGTCAGCAACTGGAAGCAGTTAACTTTATAAATTATCTGAGAGTACGCATTAGGAGTGATTTAAAATGGAATGATCATATAAAGTTGATCGTCGGTAAAGCAGATGCCAGACTGAGCTTCATTGGAAGAATCCTAAGGAAATGCAATCCGAAAACAAAGGAAGTAGGTTACAGTACGCTTGTTCGCCCACTGCTCGAATGCTGCTCAGCAGTGGATTCCCGGCGGGGTCAGAGATTTTCTCTGCCTCGTGATGGCTGGGTGTTGTGTGCTGTCCTTAGGTTAGTTAGGTTTAAGTAGTTCTAAGTTCTAGGGGACTTATGACCACAGCAGTTGAGTCCCATAGTGCTCAGAGCCATTTGAACCATTTTTTTGCTCAGCAGTGCGGGATCCGTACCAGATAGGGTTGATAGAAGAGATAGAGAAGATCCAACGGAGAGCAGCGCGCTTCGTTACAGGATCATTTAGTAATCGCGAAAGCGTTACGGAGATGACAGATAAACTCCAGTGGAAGACTCTGCAGGAGAGACGCTCAGTAGCTCGGTACGGGCTTTTGTTGAAGTTTCGAGAACATACCTTCACCGAGGAGTTAAGCAGTATATTGCTCCCTCCTACGTATACCTCGCGAAGAGACCATGAGGATAAAATCAAAGAGATTAGAGCCCACACAGGAGCATACGGACAATCCTTCTTTGCACGAACAATACGTGACTGGAATAGAAGGGAGAAACCATAGAGGTACTCAAGGTACCCTCCGCCACACACCGTCAGGTGGCTTGCGGAGTATGGGTCTAGATGTAGATGTAAAAACCAGTTTCTGGACTGAAGACCACAACAACAACAGTGTATTTTAGCAAGGTCACTCCCCGTGGAGCGCCCCAAGCGAACACGCACACACGCCGAGTGTTCGCCGCCCGCCAGTACCAGCAGCACCAGCAGAGCGGGCCCCGGCCGGACAGCAGGTACGCTGGCCACGTGGGCGCCAAGGCCGGACCCGCCCTCGCCGTGTCACGCCGTGGGACAGCCGCTGTTTACGGGCAGCGACACCTCGCGGATGCTGCTGGCGAGGCTGGTGCGCTCTCAGAAATGACCGCACGGGACGCGCTCAGCAGCGTAATCTGCGACTGCGCCGCATTCCTTGCATCAGTTCTCAGCGGCTGCGCAACAACCACACGTCCCAGACCCTGAAAGATTGTCAGTTGAGCTACCCCGCTTCGAAGTCACCTTAGACAAGACGCGCGTTGACTTATCGACCTGCCGCGAATCGGGATGGCCTTTTTGCCTTAAGCCTGGTTTACACGACGACATTGGGTTGCGCCACTCGTTGCGTGAAATGAGTCGCACGCGAGTGGTTTCATATATGACTGTAGACTACAGATGGGTAGTTCGCGAACGAACGAGTGCAAAGGAATGGTTCACCAAGATGAACGAAAGGACCGATGACCGAATTACAAGGAACGATCGGATCATAGTTCACTTCCGTCGCGGCGGTCTACTTATAGTTCCCGGGAACGAGGAACGATCGGTTCATAGTTCACTAGTTCACTTCGGTCGCGGCGGTCACTTCGGCAGCTCTTGTTCCAGCCTCGGTCGCCTGCTCGTCTCAGTCTCGGTCTCCCTCGGCCGCACTCGTCGTTCTTCGCATGACTACCGACCTCAGTTCCACTGCGGACTGCTCCTAGTTAGTTCAGTATCCAGTTGTTCGTTTCGTTCACTGCGCTCGCCCATTTTACATGTGTTCCAAACTGTTCTTGCACTTGAGTCTGGCTCTTCAGCGTCCACAACCGGTAATCAAAAAGTATTTTGTAGTTACGTAAATTACATAAAAATCACGTTGTATGTAATACGTATGTCTTTTCAGGTAACAAAAGGGCATATCAGCTCACTTCATTACATCGATGAAGAGCAGAAGACATACTTATAACGGGGCAAGTTTTTTTTTTTGTTATTCATATATTTTTTGGTTTCATCGACTTGATTTAGCAACTAACTTTCTATTATTTGCTTAATTTTCAGTGTAAGAAAATTCATATAAAACGATTTTCGTCTATCTTTCATATACAAAACATAACATTTAGGAAGGCTCTAATTATTTTTAAGTTTGGTTGTTTCCAATTTACATTACCTGCCAGTTTTGTTTCTTTGAAAAAATAAAAAAAAGTGGGTTGTGGGTCATTTTGGCTCAGTAGCAAAAGCGGTGCCTCTCCATTTGAAAAGACATAGATTGCTATAAAATCGTATTTACTTATTATCTCAAAAACATTTGTTGAGAAAGAGCTTTCAAATCAAAAACTTTATTACTGCGAACTTAATTATTATTATTATTATTATTGCTGTATTAACTTTAATAATGCAACACAAAAATCTAATTTTTACTAAGCGTGTGACGCAAGTATGATGAGAAAACCACATTTTATTTTATGCTTCCATAAAGTCTACTTCGCCTACGAACTCAGAGACAACGTGAAGTATATATAGGGTGTAAACGATATGTAGTGGAAGTCGAAACGAAGAATTTTATACAAGATGCTTGTGGTCTATTAAGTTGGGAAACAGCCACCAACAGGTTTACAAGACTACATGTGCTATAGCCCACGCGCGTCGCGTGAGATTTTCATGTTCCCTTCTCCAGCTCTCTACACATCGCCATCGATTGTTTCGCAATTGTTGCTTGCATTAGCTTGTTATTTCTTCACTGCCTAATTATTACATGTTTGTCTGTTTGTTGTATCTGCTCGTTACGGGCAACACATCGTCCGTAATTGGCGAGCAGTCTGTACTCGGGGTCGGTTTTCCGTGCGCCACCCTATATTATTTCCCTGCGATCAGCCACACAACGCTACAGTTGGCTAAACGACAGGTTCTGCAGAATCACAGAAATTACTTCTGAAAGTGTGTAAGAATTCTGTAATGAATAAAATCTCTATACTCCAGGGGGGAGGCAAGTGCCCCCTCTTGGTGCCCTCCATCCTTCAGTCACCTACACTACTAGTTTTCAGTTTTTCATAAGAACCATGTACCAAGCACAAATGAACGGTGAACGAGTAAAAATGAACGGTTTCCAAAAAAGAACGATCAGCAGTGAACTAGTTCTCAAGGATGAACGAGATTGCCCATCTCTACTGTAGACACGGCGACACCAGTACAACAAAATGGTTCAAATGGCTCTGAGCACTATGGGACTCAACTGCTGAGGTCATAAGTCCCCTAGAACTTAGAACTACTTAAACCTAACTAACCTAAGGACAACACACACATCCATGCCCGAGGCAGGATTCGAACCTACGACCGTAGCGGTCGCGCGGTTCCAGACTGTAGCGCCAGAACCGCTCGACCACCAGCGGCCGGCACGATAGCAGTACACACTTCAGTTTCATCGTTTTTTGGGTCCCTGAGTCGTGTTTGAAATGAAAGTTTTGGCAGCTGCACGTCGCACAGGTTGTGATGTAGTTAAAGCTTGTTGCGTGGAATCGCTACATAAGAGAGAGAGAGAGAAAAAAAAGAAACGTGTGACTGGATGAAGAAAAGATGTCAGCTCGGTTGCTCAGCATCCTTCCTGAAATAATTCATAACGGAAAATCCAAGAAGTTCTTTTATCTTAGAATACCACCAGAACTGTTCACGTTTCTTCTAAATAGAGTTAATTATGCGATAAGGAATAAAGGTACTGTAATGCATGAAGTACTGTCGCCAGAACCTAAATCACATACCGGGTGATCAAAAAGTCAGTATAAATTTGAAAACTTAATAAACCACGGAATAATGTAGATAGAGAGGTAAAAATTGACACACATGCTTGGAATGACATGGGGTTTTTTCGAACCAAAAAAATTGCTAGACGCGTGAAAGATCTCTTGCGCGCGTCGTTTGGTGATGATCGTGTGCTCAGCCGGCACTTTCGTCGTGCTTGGCCTCCCAGGTCCCCAGTCTCAGTCCTTGCGATTATTGGCTTTGGGATTACCTGAAGTCGCAAGTGTATCGTGATCGACCGACATCTCTAGGGATGCTGAAAGACAACTTCCGACGCCAATGCCTCACTATAACTCCGGACAAGCTTTACAGTGCTGTTCACAACATTATTCCTCGACTACAGCTATTGTTGAGGAATGATGGTGGACATATTGAGCATTTCCTGTAAAGAACATCATCTTTGCTTTGTCTTACTTTGTTATGCTAATAAATGCTATTCTGATCAGATGAAGCGCCATCTGTCGGACATTTTGTGAAATTTTGTTTTTTTTTTATTCTAACAAAAGCGCATGTCATTCCAAGCATGTGTGTCAATTTTTACGTCTCTATCTACATTATTCCGTGATTTATTCAGTTTTCAAATTTATACTGACTTTTTGATCACCCTGTATATTGCGTGCATTACAATCGAGAACACTCGGCATGCTGTAAGATACGGTTTTAGTTGCTGATGACGCTGCTTCATGAACATCAATAATTATTGACATTAACTGTAATAATTATTAACATTAGCAACAATAATTATTCGAAGCAGGCCGCATTCAGAAGAGAATGGTTTGCAAACTACTCTCTTGAAGATAGATATGTACAGTGACAATATTACTAAATTTTAACACATGTGAATGGGGAGCACTGCAGAGACGTTTTAAATACATGACTATTGAATAAAGCATGCAGCTTCTTAAATTTGTATAGTCTTCTCTGCTGTCAACAATATTCCTTAACAAAGAGTTGGTCAACCCGAACGATGGGGTGTTAGTCTTGTAGACGACAGAATTCCAAAGCTAGAATTACACTTGCTTGTATTTTTCTTAATTCAGTTGTATATCTGCTCCTAACTCAATAAATTTTGCACTGCAGCTCAGATATTGTCAAACCATCTATGTTATGATCGCTCATGAAGGTCTCAGCGGCAGCAATATGTTGCTTATTTTTGTAATCGGCATCACTGAAATTCCACAAACACCTATGCAAAGCATAGATATCCAAAAAGCGAACATTATTCTCCGTTCCCCACTTTATATTTCAGTTTGTCTACACCCTACGAACAAACATAACCGCAAAACTCATGCAACTACTGGCGCCAAAGTTGGAACACGAGGAGAGTGTTTAGTTTCACCAACGATTTGCACAAACGCGCGGCGTGCATGCGGAGTGGCCGGCAGGGCAGTTGCCTGCAACCTAGTGTCGTCGTGTAAACTAGGCTTTTCGCAGGTAGCATTTCTATCAGGAGAGGCCGCATTCTGTGGAAACACGATGTAAAGTGTTTTTCGACCACCATCTAACATTAGGGAACCTTTAGGATCTGCAAAGGACGATATTGGTTTCGGTAAGTTGATGTCTAGATCTCATTTGTAGCATGTCATAAATTGATTGGTCAGTCCATGACGACCGTAGACAATCAGTGTATGGGGCATAAGCGTCACATACGCCTACAACAGCGAGCACATCTGCTATTACAAAACACTGCCTTGGTACATGTCACCCTATGTGTTACAGCAGAACAGAGATTCAGACGTGCACTGCCTGCTACTGTGATAGTGTTATGAGCGGAGCAGTTGAGATGAAATTATCAAATATCTCACCCCGCTGGGAAAACTGTGCGTGTTAAAGCGCCTCTTCCGTGTTTTAGACGGTTTCCCACACCACACTATGTGGATACTGGGCTGTTACCAAAGTCCTTCGTCTGTTACACGATTTGCAAACATTTACAAAATTTCTCTATTTCTCTCACTTCCACATCAATAGTTCTGCTCGCAGACTGTTGAGGTATAGATATTCCGTCCTGGACGGTGGGCACGGGCTCGGGGGAGCGGGTGGGGGGGGGGGGATGATAACCAGGTGGCGAAAGGAAGGATAGCCGACCACCCTTTAAATTAACCTTGCGAAATCCGTTAACAACCAAGTCGACCCTGCGGCAACGCCGGACAAAGACACAAGGAAAGAAAAAGAAGAAGAGACGGAGAATGCTGCTCATATTCTGCTGGGAATCCTGTCCGCCCCGCCCCCCGTGGTCAGACGCCAGAGGGACGGAGTCAATGCTACTTGTTCCCCCGTTGGTAATTAATATTCACTGTTGATAACTTCCGACGTTTGTCACCTTTGGGCCGGCCGGTGCGGCCGAGCGGTTCTAGGCGCTTCAGTCTGGAACCGCGCGACCGCTACGGTCGGAGGTTCGAATCTTGCCTCGGGCATGGATGTGTGTGATGTCCTTAGGTTAGTTAGGTTTAAGTAGTTCTAAGTTCTAGGGGACTGATGACTTCAGCTGTTAAGGCCCATAGTGCTCAGAGCCATTTGTCACCTTTGGTTGGTGATGGCGTTGGTTGTTTACAGTTTGTGTGTGTGTGTGTGTGTGTGTGTGTGTGTGTGTGTGTGTTATGAAATGACGAAACTATAACATAACTGTGAATCTTTTAACTGCTACAGGAGATGGTTGATCTAAACTACAATACACGGAATGTTAGTTCACTTTCTTACAAGAATGATAAAAAGATTGAATTAAAATTAATACAGGCCGTTGCCACAGGAATGTGTAGAATTTTTACCACTGAACATTAAAGCATGTATTCAAGCACACATTTACTAAACTCTTCTCTCGAAGTATGAAGTTCTCAATGTTCAAAAAATACAGTTCTGTCTAAGAGATGAGTAACACTAGTCAATGTTGTTGTCTGCTTGATCGGAGGTCCATGCAATGACGATGAGTACTGGGAACGAGAGTGTCGCTCCACCAGAGCCTCCGATTGCCCAGTCTGGGTTGCTGCGAGACATCTCTGACTGTTGTGGTATCGATGCGAGCTGTCGACTGTGGTGTGGCACCGCGGTCAGAACGTGTGTGTGTGTGTGTGTGTGTGTGTGTGTGTGTGTGTGTGTGTGTGTGTCTTGGTCAGCACTTCCTTCCGAAGCCTTAAGTTTTACTGCACAGCGCTCTATCACTGCATTTGCACCTTCAAAATATGGGGTGTTCACCTATCGAAATATCGGCGGTTGTCGAAGACGTCTCTCCGCTGCAACCGTTAAGCTGTGTGTGTGGTGTCACCGCCAGACACCACACTTGCTAGGTGGTAGCCTTTAAATCGGCCGCGGTCCGGTAGAATACGTCGGACCCGCGTGTCGCCACTGTCAGTGATTGCAGACCGAGCGCCGCCACGCGGCAGGTCTAGAGAGACTTCCTAGCACTCTCCCCAGTTGTACAGCCGACTTTGCTAGCGATGGTTCACTGACAAATTACGCTCTCATTTGCCGAGACGATAGTTAGCATAGCCTTCAGCTACGTCATTTGCTACGACCTAGCAAGGCGCCATTATCATTTGCTATTTACCTTGTGATGCATGTACCGTCAGACCGATGTTCACCAATTATGGATTAAAGTTAAGTATTCAAGAAGCTACGTACTTCACTTGCTAGTATAATTACTTTACCTGTTCCAGACCTCACGCCAGCCTGCGTGAGCTTAAACGCGTGCCTTTCGGCTTCCTCTCATAGTGACTTGGCTGTCTTGCCAAGTCACAACACTTTGTCCACAGATTTTCCTTCCAGAAAGGATGTGCGAGAAATGGCAAAGTTAACTGTTATTGATTTTCGAAGACTGGTACAAAAAATCCCGGATAACATTGAGGAGGCGTGATTGGATTCGAAGGGGTAAAACATCTGACACCCGCTTTCAAAGGTTCGTTTACGAAGGACAATCTAGGGTTACTTCTCGTTTTTAATTCTTGCAGTGCTACAAAAAAAAGATGATTGATACGGATGTTTGTGTTATTGCTGTCGAGAAACAGCCGAAAACTCTAAACCTAAACAAACTCAGAGTTCGATGGAATCACTATCAAATTGCATAAAGATTTTGCGGAAGTTTAATCTCTCTTTAAACTCTCGAACAAAAACTGTGCCCGGCAGTCGGATAAAGCACGGGTCACACGTTCTGACGTCAAACGCAAAGCCGTATCTCGAGCGGTAACCGGCGTGGATTCCGGAAGCAATGGCCATGTGAAACCCAAATTGCACTTTTCTCACATAACATCCTGAGGGCCTGGGGTCAAGGTAGTCATGTAGACGCACCATTTATAGCCTTTCGAAATGTACATATACTTCCTAGTTTATTTTTGTTCGCAGTGTCTTTCGACATTAAAGAGCGGCGCTGTAGGGATAGAAGATGTACGCTCGTCGTTATTTCCAGTTCAGAATTGTTACTTCGTTCTTGGGTACTAACGACTTTCTTTATCAGTTCAGAATTGTTACTTCGTTCTTGGGTACTAACGACTTTCTTTATCATGTCCCTGAAAAAAAAAAAAAGAAACTACCGCTATACTACAGTATAGAATTTAACAACGCTTTTAGGTTAATACACTTGGCTTAAGTAAGTAAATCAAGCGTACCACACTTATTTATGAAAGGAAACGAAAAGGAAAAGGGAAAGGGACAGAGAATAGACGTTTGAGGCCGATGCAAACATCACGAGAAATAAAATATCGAGCGAAGTGGTCCATCCATTATAGCTCAAATAAAATAGCTTCGTGATTGACAGATTGTACAAAACAGGTAGCACTGGAGCTCGAGAAAGATCTACGGTTGGTTGTTGGTTGCCGCCTACCTCTGCATTCGCTGAAACGTCAATCTCGATGACAGTAAGTATTCTGTAGCATCTGTGGCCTCTACGCAGCAGCAGGCAGGCAGGCAGGCAGGCAGTACATACGGTGTAGCTGCCTGGGCAGCGTAGAGCCGCGCTGCATGCGGAACGAGGGACGGCCGGGATGAGAAATGGAGCGCCCGTCACCGGCTGGACACGTGTCAGCCGGCCCCAGGCGAGTTCAGGCAATCCTCCTCCCTGGCAGAC
Source organism: Schistocerca serialis cubense (assembly GCF_023864345.2). NCBI lineage: Eukaryota > Metazoa > Arthropoda > Insecta > Orthoptera > Acrididae > Schistocerca > Schistocerca serialis. The sequence continues at coordinate 102,838,663 of NC_064643.1, read as the reverse complement.
CCCAGCCGCCTTCCCACGGGACGGGATTTCCACCGCGCCGCTCAGTGCTCAGCAACGATGCGGCTTGTTCACACCGAACGTTCACGGCGACGTGATGATGATGTTGTTGTTGTGGTATTCAGCCCGAAGACTGGTGTCATGCCTCTTCACCTCTGAATGACTGCTACAGCTTAAATCCAACTGAACCTGCTTACCGCACCCATGCTTTAATTTCTCTCTACAATTTTTACGCCCCAACCATTACCAAACTGACAAATCCTTTATGCCAAAGCATGCGTCCTATCAACTGATGCCTTCTTTTAGTAAAATTGTGCCTCAAACTTTCTTTTCCCCAACTCGACTCAGTATCATTAGTTATTCGATCTAACCCTTTAATCTTCAACATTCTTCTGTAACACCAAATTTCAAAATTTTCTTACACGTTTCACATCCATATGTGGCAAAAACCAGACAAATTCTTTCGGAAAAGACTTCCTAAGACTTCAGTTTATATTCCGTGTTTACATATTTCTCAGTTTGTGGAACTCTTTTCTTGGTACATCCTCTCTACTTCGCCCGTCATCAACAAGTCTGCTGCACAAATAGCAAAATTCGTGTGCTGTTTTCACTGTCTCATTTGCTAATATAATTTCCTCAGCACTGCCTGATTTAATGCCACTACATTCCATTACCGTCCGTCGTTTACGTCCTTTCATTCCATTCCATTCAATTGATATTCCACGACCTTTACCGCATCTGGTAGAATTACAATGCCCTCAGCGAACTTTAAGGCTTCTTTTATTTCTGCTCTCAGAATTCTAATTTGGTTTCCAAATTTCTCCTTGAATAACACTGGTGAGAGCTAAGAACCCTGTCTCACTCCCATCTCAATTACTACTTCCCTATCATGTCTTTCGATTCTGAGAACTGCGCTCTGGTTTCGTTGCTACTTGTGCATAACTTTTCGCTCTCTGTATTTTATCCCTGCTACCTTGAGAATCTCAGAGACTGTATTCCAGTCAACACTGTCAAAAGCTATGTGTAAATCTACGCTGGTCGGTGTGGCCGAGCGGTTCTAAGCGCTTCAGTCTGGAACCGCTCGACCGCTACGGTCCTTAGGTTAGTTAGGTTTAAGTAGTTCTAGGGGACTGATGACCTCTGATGTTAAGTCCCATAGTGCTCAGAGCCTTTTTTTGTGTAAAACTACAAATGCTATAAACATAGGTTTGTTTACATCTCTTTAAGATACGTTCTAAGATAAGCCATAGGGTCAGTATGCTTCCTGTGTTCCTGTGTTTCTCTACAACCCAAAATGATCTTCCCCGAGATCGGCTTCTATCACCTTTTTACATCCTTCCGTAAATAATTCATATCATAGTTTTGCAACCATGACTTACTAAACTAATGGCCCAAAACTCTGAAAAATGTCAGAACTTGCTCTTATGCGAAGAGGAGTTATTACATTTTTCTTTAAGTCTGAGGCTTTATCACCTGTCTGACATATCTCACATACAATGTGAAATAGTTTTGTAATGTTACTTATAATCCGTCCTGATTGCAAATTTTTTTTATTCATATGACCGGTTTCGGTTCATTCAGAACCATCTTCAGGTCTGATATTTCAGTTACAGGAGTAACCCGTCCAAATCCAGCAACTTTTACATGCTGAATGAACCGAAACCGGTCATATGAATAAAAAAATTTGCAACCAAAACGGATTATAAGTAACATTATAAAATCATTGATTGCTGTTATCTCATCAGATATTATGTCTGTTTTTGCAAAGTGAAATAGTTTTATCATGGTTAGCTCTCCCAACGATCTCAATAATTCTGAGTGACTGTCGTCTAGTCATCCCAGCCAATAGTAGAAAGTAATCTGGATCGAATGAGAAACCTTTGAGATCCTACAGAGATTATTCGGAAGAACTTGTTTCCCTGTTAGCAGCAGTTTATCGTAAGCCGTTGAAGCAACGTAGGGTTCCTAGCGATTGCAAAAAGAAACGCACAAGTCACTACAGATTTCGAGAAGCATCGTTGGATAGGTGGACATAATGACAGTACAATCGAACATTTTTTGTTCTATCACACGATGACGTTTCTGCAGAGCGAAAATCTTGAGTATAAAAATCGGTTTTGATTCACAGAAAGAAGAGTTTGTGAATCCTTGCTAAATTAAATCGAAAGTTACCACAGTGATGCAGTATTCCACGGCATCCTTACAGCACAACAGTACGTCGATGATACTCTACGTCCCGTTTCGTTGTCCTTCGTGGCAAGCCATCCATTTCAGCAAGATAATGCCTGCCCACACACGGCAAATTTCTGCTACTTGTCTTCGTTCCCGTCAAACTCTACCTTGGCCAGCAAGGTCGCCAGATCTCTCCGCACATGAGAACGTTTGGAGTATTAGGGGCAGGTCCCTTCATCCATTTGACGATCTAACGCGACAACTGGACATAATTTTGCACGATATCTCTGAGGAGCCCATCCAACAATTCTATCAATCAAAGCCAAGCCGAATATCTTGCATTAGGGGCAGATGTGGACCAAAGCATTTTTGATCTGTTCAATTTGTGAAGTTCTTTCTCATCTTTTTTTAGATTTCAGATGTGTCCCAAGGACGTGTGACAGGTCTATTAATGTATACACTGTATGTAAACGGTCTAGTGGATAACGTCGGAACATTCTTGGCGCTGTTCGCAGATTATGCATTTGCCTGAAGGGGATGTTGCCAACACTGTTTCGAACTGCCGGAAGACATGTAGACCTTCGGTGATGTGTGGAGCTGGCAGGTGACCCTAAACATAATGTAGCGTTTTGCGCATATAAATAAGCGAAGATTTCCACTACTTTCCTATTTAACTATCGGGTACAAATGACTGTAACCAACAACTATCGTAAAATACTTAGGAGTAACTTAAACCGGAAGGATCATGTAAAACTAATAGAGGGAAAAACAGTTTCCAGGATGAGATTCACTACAACAGTCTTTTAAAAATGTAATTCATCCATGACAGAAATGGTTTACAAAACACCGCTTGTACCGTTTCTTGAGTACTGCTCGTCAGTTTCAAATCCTTACCAGGTTGACTACTCAAAAGAGATAGAGATGATCCAATGAGAAGCGGTGTGCTTCGTCATGCAATAATTTAGTCGGTTCAGTGACAGACGCTACAAGAGAGGCAGTGACTACCAAAATTCCGTGAAAGTACGTTCCTGGTAGAATCGGGAGATGTATATTACTTCCTTCGATATCGGTCTCGCGAAATGACCGCAACAAGAAGAAAGCAGAGAAATTAGAGCTGATACGGAGATTTGCTGACCATCGTTCTGCCCACACGCCATTCCGCAGCAGTTAATATACCGCAGTTGTGCCAAACAATGTAAACAAAGTACCGCTGAGCCGGCCGGAGTGGCCGAGGGGTTCGAATCCTGCCTCGGGCATGGATGTGTGTGGTGTCCTTAGGTTAGTTAGGTTTCAGTAGTTCTAAGTTCTAGGGGACTGATGACCTCAGATGTTAAGTCCCATAGTGCTCCCAAACTACCGCTGAGTACAAGTGTTATTATTGCACCTGGGAGTGATGCCAGTCAGGCTTCTTCGTGATGTTTCACGAGGACATGCTGCAGCACTTGATGGTACATGCACAACTGTCTTGAAACCATTCACAATGCGATGTGCTTTCCTTAGTCACCACTGTGCTTGTTTACTATAACGTCACCGTGTGTTTCCAACAATGCAATAATATCGTGGTCAGGTAGTTTGTGCAGCGAGCACTTTGCAGTTAGCTTCCGGCGTATTGATAGGAAAAGTTCTACCCTTTGGTGACACCAGTTTAGTAACAGTTTAATAGTAGATGTGGCACATGATCTGTGTTGTATCAGCACCTATGGTGGTGTGAATGAACAATAAACGTGAATAAAGAATTACGGCTGCGCCTGGTGCTTCCGCAGTTGGATAATGAACGGTATACAAATTCAGTGTCCATCCTCTGAGTTTCTCCACTGTCGGGACGACGGGCAGCTCACGACAAGTACATGAAGGACACGGCTGTGAACGTGAGAAGGTGCACGGCGCGCGCGTGTTCCTAGACATGACAAACGCGGGCGCTGGCGCTAGTGTTCTGGGGTGGGCGTGGCACGCTCCACACGATGCGCTGCGGCCTGCGTGCCCCCCCCCCCCCCCCCCCCCCCCCGCCCATTACCAGACCCGTTTTCCTGTCGGGCACGGCTGTCAGCGGCCGCGGCGCCAGCAGTAAATAGCCGGCGGTAAGAGCCGGCAGGCTGGCACCAGGTGTGGGCAACAGCGATGCACGTGGCCTGCCTTCACCAGCCGCCAGCGGCAACCTACTGGCGCGGCTCACTATGTCCTGTGTACAGTGCACAGTCAGGAGATCCTACCTACATAGATGACTGTCTTAGACAATAATGTCACTGAAACTTGCTGGCAGATTAAAACTGTGTGCCGGACCGAGACTCGAACTCGGGACCTTCGCCTTTCGCATGCAAGTGCTCGGTCCCGAGTTCGAGTCTCGGTCCGGCACACAGTTTTAATCTGCCAGCAAGTTTCATATCAGCGCACACTCCGCTGCAGAGTGAAAATCTCATTCTGGAATAATGTGACTATCTTCCACAATCAAAGCCTGCAGTCGTATACGGGGTGATTTCGCTAAATGGTGATAAACTGCAGGAGACGGTCCCTGAGACGAGTAAAACAAAAGTCATTCGACCGGAAATGCCCTCCAAGAGAGCAACACTCACTTTAAGGTGCACATGAAAGATAGCTGACAGCGTAAATTTCAGTGACTGAAAGAACACACAAGAACAGGCCAAGCAAGTACGAATGTACTGCCTGAACTAGTGGTTTTGCTGATCACTCGAGAGACGAGTAATGTTCTACAGCACGGCAAAGTGCTCACACATTGGCACTAGGGCATTCGCTTCATCGCTATTGCCGACTCACTCTGACGTAGACGTGTACTTCTCGTGAGCTTCCCGTCGTCCCGACAGCGGAGAAACTCAAGAGGATAAACTGAATTTTTACACCGTTCATCATGTAACTCCGTCAGCACCAGGCATGCTCGTCATTTTTTATTCACATTTATTGTTCACACACACCATCTCAGGTGTTGATACAACACAGATCATGTGCCACATCTACTATAAAACTATTACTGAACTGGTGGCAGCACAGGGCTTGGAGGAAAAGGTGTCGAATAACTCAGAACAAAATTCCATTATCAGCAGCTGACAGGTGGCTCGCCAGCATGGAATAAGGCAGACGACCGTGTGAAGCATTCCCCACGAGAAATGCTACTTTCCGTATCACTTACAAGGCGTGCAGGCCTTATTATCTACGGACTTGTCTCCGTGGCAGTGGTTTTGGCCCTTGTTCGTTGCACAAGCCAAAACGATTCAGGGATCTGTCCGTGCTATTCAGAGATGAGACTACCTGTACGAGGGACACACCCACTGCACAGAATCACCCTGATTGGAAGCAGCGAACCGTCAGCAGCGGTCAGCCTCAATGTGTGGGTGGGGATTATTGGCGACCGCCTCATGGGACCAGTCACACTTCCACAACGCCTCAAAGGCGAGGCATGTCTCCTCCACTTCTGCGGGTCACCCTGCCACCCCTACTGACAGACGTGCCTTTGGTGATATGAAGACTAACGTAGCTATCGCATGGTGGTGCTCCAGCTAACTTCCGCATTTCCGCGAGGAAGCGTCTCCACTAGTACCCCGACAGATGGAGCGGACGAGGTGGTGCAGTGGCTTGTCCCGCCCGGCTGCCTGTTCCGTTTGATTTCCACCTCTGGGAGCACCTCGAAGAAGTCGTGTATGCGGAGCCCATCCCAGTCATGCAGATATAGTACATTCGTGCTGCCTGTGATGCTATTTCATTGCGTGTGTCATTTGGTAGTGCACCGTCGTCACGCATGTTTCACTTCGAACACCTCGTCTAACGGTTCTATCATCACTGCATGTTGTGCACTGCATTGTACTATACAGGCATTGTGCATTAACAAATACCTACTTTTGTAGACACCATGCATTTCCGGTCATCTGTTAACAAAATTGTTCAAATGTGTGTCAAATCTTATGGGACTTAACTGCTAAGGTCATCAGTCCCTAAGCTTACACACTACTTAACCTAAATTGTCCTAAGGACAAACACACACACTCACGCCCGAGGGAGGACTCGAGCCTCTGACGGGACCAGCCGCACAGTCCATGACTGCAGCTCCTCAGACCGCTCGGCTAATCCCGCGCGGCCCGGTCAGCTGTCCATATGACCTTGTTTGTTTCTTATCGTCTCAGAAATCGTTCTCTGCAGTTGGTCCCACCCTGTAACCGAGGTACTACCCCAAAATTATGAACAAATCTTTGGCGTGGCGATGGGTTGTGAGTTATCGGCTGTCGTGACGAAACCATACAGGGAACACTTAGAAGCAAAGCCGCTACCTTCCGCCATGTTGAGAGCAACGTATTTCTATCGATACGCGGATAAGACTTTTGTGGTATGGCCGCGTGGAGCGGCTAAACTTCGAAGCTTCCTGGAACATTTAAACTGCGTCCATCGTATCATAAAATAATAGAAAAAGAGAGCCAACTACCTTTCCTAGACTTATCGGTTAAGAGAACGGACTGATCCCTGTGAGACAGGTCATATAAAAACCTAGGCATACTAACTCATCTCTGTCTCCAGGCCTCAAGCCACCACTAATCCTCAAGAAGAAATTCGGTCCTACAGAAACTGGTCGATAGAGCTCTAAGATTTTAAGACGACGAGAGCTTCGTCGAAGAATTACGACACCTACGAATAGTGTTAAGGAAGGAACTGGTACTCAGATCGTCAAATTGAATGAACGTTGCCGCTAAAATTGCCAGAGTAGGTGGTTGAGACTGTTACCTAGGAAGAAAAGCAAAAAATCACTTATTCTACCTTATGCTGGCCCAACATCGGTAAAGATCGTTAGATACCTAAGGAAACAAGGCATACAGTGCATTTCGCTCCCTTCAACTAAGATAAAGTCTTTTTTGTAATGTTACAGAGGATCTAGGTCTCCGCAAGTTGTGTGTGTGTGTGTACCTCATCCCATATAAATGCGGCATGTCCTACCTGGGACAGACTGTCAGAACAGTAGAGGAGAGATGCACGACTCGCCCAACCGAAACAACGAAACAAATCATATGTTGTCGAACAGTGCCTCGAATACGATCATCCAATGTAGTACGTCGAGACCAGCATCGTACTGCAAACACCAAGTCTCTTGGACAGCATAACTAATGAGCCTATCGACATAAACATGCCACCAAACCTAATAAACGGGAACACAGGTTTCGATTTAAACAGCGCTTGGGATCCGGCACTCAGTTTACTAACTCGCTGGGCAACACAGCTGGAAAACGCTGAAAGAATTTGCGTTTCACGGGCTCTAAAAAACAAAAGAACACCAACGTGAAATGCGGGACGAGTATCGAACTCATCTCAAATAGCGGCGCGAGACCAACAATTGTTCGCAAGCTGGTTCGAGTCCAGGCCGCGAGTACACATAACAGCAAAATCGCAGCACCTGAAGAAGTCCGCTAGGTCGGTCGTCGAGCTATTAAAAACTGTATAGAATGGAAACATCAACTTGGCAGAACACACGGAAGCACATCCTCAAACAATCACGCCGATAAAACCTAAGAGATTACATCCCCTTGATTTTCTTAAGTGCCTGTAAGACAGTTTCAGTTCCATATCTGATTCAGATACATTCAGCTTTACATGATGGTGCTCCTCAGGAGTTCAGGACATATATTAAGCTCCACACCTTTTATGTCTCTAGAGTCTTTCGACGCTCCTTCGCATGCTGGTCGCATGGCGATGTGTGTAAGAAGAATCCTTACTAGCGGCAATTTGCGCTCGTAGCCCAGGTTCCAGTAAACAGTTTGCTGGCAGTCCCACCAGACACTGTGGTTGCAACATTGGTCTTTTGGCGCAGAAGCCTTGCGAACAACAAAGGCTGTTCTCGGTATGAGAAGCTCCAGGCTTGAGCCCGCCGTTGGGAACCAGGATTGGAATGTGCTCCTCCCTTGAACTATCGGGACCAAATTAATACTCGACTGACAGTTTGTGGTAGCCGTGTTGCGCAGTTCTTCCGTACCACCTTCTAGCTCCCAAATGGCCCAGAATATGACCTCTTGAAACTAAGTAAACTCGACTTATGCCTACAACGTTTGATAACCCCATATAATACTCTGACCAACAGACTACTCTTGCAGCAAATCATGTAGAGTTACTAGGAACTCTTGGCTATCACGCTGAGTAAATGGCTCCTACTTCGTTCAGGGCAAGTCGCCTCACTGTGTATTGATTCTGTGGAGGAGACACACAGACATAATGAGTGATGGCCTTGACAATTTTTGTTTTCCATCTTCCGACAACTGCAAGCTCACTACATTGTCGTGTCATATCATAATCCTGAATGATGGCCTTTCATAGTAGTGTGTAAACCGGTGTCTCAATCGTAAAGTGCCAGGCTATAGATCCACTGGTCTCGGGTTCGATCCCCGCTCACTTCTAGGATTTATATCTGTCACTTATCATTCCTTTCCCCTCTGACAATGTTTGTTGATGTAAAAAACGCTGAGTTCCGCCGCCGTTCGAAATCCACGTTAAAACGTAGATGTCCTGTAACAGGCTGGGTGAGTCAGTTCATAGTTCGGAGGAAGACAAGGCCATAGCACCTCCACGGCTAGTAAAGAACAGTCGTGTTCAAAACAGTCTTCGGATTAATGAATACTTTGCTTCAGTTGCGAGAGTAGTCGGAACTAAGACAAGTTCATGCTGATGGTTCTGCACAAGTGGTCGAAGCAATACTTCAAACCCTGAAATGTGCGTGGAAGGGGCGTTATGCAGGAAACACGGTCGCGGTCGAAATGACCGCAAAATCCGAGGAATATTGTGGCAAGAAAGAACTTACAAAAGTCCTGTCTGCATTAATGTACACTTTTAGTCATTTTGTAACAAGCATACTCTTCTGGCAAATTCCAAGACTGACAATTAAGTAGCATGAATGTGTTATGCGAGGGTCGTTCGTCACTAATGTGCCACCAGTGCCTTAAAATTGGACAAATGGTGTCGCAGGAGGCAACTTTGCCATAGACTTCTGTTCATCCAGTAATTATGCAAAAGTGTTTGTCCCTAAATGGCCATCCGACAAGGTGGTCTTCCAATCTTTCCAAGGTAAAAGATGGTCACTGGTGGAGGCAACTTGTTATGAAACAGTAACAGTCTAGTTTGTTTCTACAGAGCTGAGCAATCTGCGCAAACATTCGATCTCAGTTTCAGCATCCTAAACAACACAGTAAGCGAAAAATATGACAAATAATAATCCTACACTTAAGCGAAATGCACAATGAACTTATTTCTACATTAACATACAGCAAGATTTTTGTACATTAGTTCTTGACGGCAAGTTGGCAGCTCATTTTAAGGACAGAACACTAACCGAGAACAGAAAAGTGAAGACTTGTGCACGGGAACCACAAAGCTATTAGCATCACACTTAACGATTGGTTATCGAAGTAAAACAAAAAGCAGTCGTTACAGCCTATTTCAATTAGGGATAAACTTCAAAAATAGTACAGTTGCCTTCTCCGTTGCATTTTACTAGCAGCCACAAGGACGGTGTAATACAGAATATGCAAACAAATACTAGCTTTTGCGTGAAATATTTTTTAAAATATTCCATCTCTCCTTCAAGCAATAGGTAATTGTGTTCAGAAGGTTACTGACCTCAGCAGGACGTTCCTCGCTAACTTGGGTACAGCGCCCTGGCAGACATGGTAGCAGAACGTCCATAGGCGCCAGGTCCCCAGCACAGCTCGATCCCGGCGAACGAAAACCGCACCACGGAGTATCTTGCGTGCCTGTAATAAACAAGAAAGAGCTTTGTTAGTTGTGGAACTACGGCACGTCAGCGACAGAAGAGACCGTAAAATAATAATAATAATAGAATAAGAAACAGCTGTGGTAACGTCGTATACACTGAAGTGCCAAAGAAACTGGTATAGGCATGCGTATTCAAAAAAATGGTTCAAATGGCTCTGAGCACTATGGGACTCAACTGCTGTGGTCATAAGTCCCCTAGAACTTAGAACTACTTAAACCTAACTAACCTAAGGACATCACACACATCCATGCCCGAGGCAGGATTCGAACCTGCGCCCGTAGCGGTCGTGCGGTTCCAGGCTGTAGCGTCTTTAACCGCTCGGCTACTCCGGCCGGCGCATGCGTATTCAAATACAGAGATATATAAAAAGGCAGAATACGGCCCTGCGGTCCTCATCGCCTATATAAGACAACAAGTGTCTGACGCAGTTATTAGATCGGGTGCTGCTGCTACAATGGCAGACTGGCAAGATTTAAGTAAGTTTGAACGTGATGTTACAGTCCGCGCACGAGCGATAGGACACAGCATCTCCGAGGCAGCGATGAAGTGGGGATTTGCCCGTACGACGATTTATTTATTTACGCGTCAAGTTCCGTAGGACCAAATTGAGGAGTAAATCTCCAAGGTCATGGAACGTGTCAGTACATGAAATTACAACATGAAAGTACACTACTGGCCATTAAAATTGCTACACCAACAAGAAATACAGATGATAAACGGTTATTCATTGGACAAATAATTTATACTAGAACTGACATATGATTACATTATCACGCAATTTGGGTGCATAGATCCTGAGAAATCAGTACCCAGAACAACCACCTCTGGCCGTAATAACGGCCTTGATACGCCTGGGCATTGAGTCAAACAGAGCTTGGATGGCTTGTACAGGTACAGCTGACCATGCAACTTCAACACGATACCACAGTTCACCAAGAGTAGTGACTGGCGTATTGTGACGAGCCAGTTGCTCGGCCACCATTGACCAGACGTTTTCAATTGGTGAGAGATCTAGAGAATGTGCTCGCCAGGGCAGCAGTCGAACATTTTCTGTATCCAGGAAGGCCCGTACAGGACCTGCAACATGCAGTCGTGCATTATCCTGCTGAAATGTAGGGTTTCACAGGGATCGAATGAAGGGTAGAGCCACCGGTCGGAACATATCTGAAGTGTAACGTCCACTGTTCAAAGTGACGTCAATGCGAACAAGAGATGACCAAGACGTGTAACCAATGGCACCCAATACCATCACGCAGGGTGATACGCCAGTGAGGCGATGACGAATACACGCATCCAATGTGCGTTCACCACGATGTCGCCAAACACGGATGCGTCCATCATGACGCTGTAAACAGAATCTGGATTCATCCGAAAAAATAGACGTTTTGCCATTCGTGCACCCAGGTTCGTCGTTGAGTACACCATCGCAGGCGCTCCTGTCTGTGATGCAGCGTCAAGGGTAACCGCAGCCACAGTCTCCGAGCTGATAGTCCATGCTGCTGCAAACGTCGTCGAACTGTTCGTGCAGATGGTTGTTATCTTGCAAACGTCCCCATCTGTTGACTCGGGGATCGAGACGTGGCTGCGCGATCCGTTACAGCCATGCGGATAAGATGCATGTCATCTCGACTGCTAGTGATACGAGGCCGTTGGGATCCGGCACGGCGTTCCGTATTACCCTCCCTAAACCCACCGATTCAATATTGTGCTAACAGTCATTAGATCTCGACCAACGCGAGCAGCAATGTCGCGTTACGATAAACCGCAATAGCGATAGGCTACAATCCGACCTTTATCAAAGTCGGAAACGTGATGGTACGCATTTCTCCTCCTTACACGAGGCATCACAACAACGTTTCATCAGGCAACGAGGGTCAACTGCTGTTTATGTATGAGAAATCGGTTGGAAACTTTCCTCCTGTCAGCACGTTGTAGGTGTCGCCACCGGCGCCAACCTTGTGTGAATGCTCTGAAAAGCTAATCATTTGCATGTCGCGGCATCTTCTTCCTGTCGGTTAAATTTCGCGACTGTAGCACGTTATCTTCGTGGTATAGCAATTTTAATGGCCAGTAGTGTAATAACAGATAAAAATAAATTGTTAATGAACCCGAAAAAGTCAATCAAGAGGTTGAAGTAAACGCAGCCAACAATACAACAAGAATAAGCTTACATTTTCAAGGAACTCCTCGACAGAATAGAAGGAGTGACGAATAAGGAAACTCTTCAGTTTCGATTTGAAAGTGCGTGAATTATTGCTAAGATTTTTGAATTTGAGTGGCAGCTTATCTCCCTGTCCCAGCCAGTTTAGGTGGTGGAAGGCCACGGAAACGAAGTAATCGCATACATTCAATAAGAGAATTAAGTTGTCTGCAGGCTGGTACCCTTTCAATTTATATTAGCATTAACTTGGCCGCCATGGAGCTGTTATTCGACTGTCTGTCTGTCCGTCTGTCTGTTAAGATCCCTTTCCCTCAGGAACGGGTAGACATATCAAGTCAAATTTTATACTAAGGTCTATAGTCCCTTGGTGTTGTAATATAAGTAAACTTCTAAATCCAGGTAATAAAAAAATACGGCCATTTATGTCACTAGAATTCAAGTGCACCAGTGGAATTTTCTGCCTTGTGGCCGTTAGTGTTCCGGTTACCTGCCCTGGCCACTGACGTAATGTCAGGCAGCGTCCTTTAATCACCTGTTGTCGCTGTATATTTTAAAATTTTGAAATTTGATTGTGGCCTTCAGCAGTTTGTATTGCACGTTGTATATGTTTGTTCTATCCACTTTTGCCTTGAGGCTTTCCGCCTAGCTGAGATATATATTATAATATTTGCAAATTTAACTTCATGTCTTCAGTCACTTGAAATTTATCTTGTTGATTTTTAAGATTTCTTGTTTGGAGGCCTTCAGTCGTGAAAGAATTGGATTTTGAAACTCGTAGTTGTAAAGGTTTGGCTATGTGCCGTCTTGGTTTAAAGGTGCTATTAAATTGCAATAAAATACAATTTTGAATCAAACTAATCGAAACATTATTTGGCCCTTCCCACAATCCTAATCACCTGTTGTGTCCAGCGGGTTTAGCGCGCGTATCAACCTAGAATCATTAAATTTGGCAAGAAGTGAAGTTTCACAGTACAAATAAAGCAAAAAATACGAAAATTGTTAATTTGTAATTATATCACACGAAAAAAATATTTATCATGTTGTCCGAGAGTCTGTTAACTCCTTTTCCTCAGGAAGGGGTATATGTAACAGCTTGAAATTTATGCTACATACTAAATTCCATGGTTCCCTGGCGGTGTAAAAAAATGTAAACTTCTAAGTCAATGCGTCCATTTATATCATAAATTTTGATATGTTGCCAATACTGATATCGATAACAGGCAAAAATCATCGGAATTTTAGATTCCCGGGATGGATGAACTATCTATATAAATAATTAAGTTTGTACGAAGCCCACATTGCGTGAGTTCTAATCGCGCCTACACTGATTGTTTCCTTATCACACTTTAATTCTCTGTACTAACGAGATCTGAAGCAATGCTTTCACTGTCACATTACCATGTGCTACTCTAGCGCCTCTGGGGACGCACTTCCTGCTGCATTATTCCCTTATGCTCTTTAAATGTATTCGTTCTTCGCACCTAGATACCACATTTTTACCTTTATTGCTTTGCCAATGTCTGCTCCTAAACATATTGGCCCATTTTTTTTAACTTAGTGACAAAATTTTATTTTTACTGTTATTCATTTAATAATTCATTATATGATTTCGTAGAGTTAGGTCTAATTCATTCATCGGAATTCTTTAAAAATATGCTTATGCCGTCTTGCATACTCCAAAGCATAACTGAAGCTCGCTGCGAGTGTTGACCGAATTCCTCTATGGAAAACTGAGCCTGTAACATGCCTTTTGATATTCAGTAGCTGACGCAATGGAAATTCGGTAATGCGTATGGCGTCGCGATGAAGGCGATACGCCGGATTGTGTGTGACTGGTGTAGCGTGAGTTGGCCACTCGCCCTTCGCGTTAGCTCTGCTCAGAGCTGACGTCAATCTGTCCGATACAAGACGGGAGAGAATGACTAGTCGGGTCAAATCGATCTGTGCAGATGTCTTTCTGTTTCACACGATGACGTCAGGCCGTAGATCGTCGCACTTGTAGCTTCAGTGATGGAAAGAGCGATGTTCAAGCGGTGAAGCGGAGAAGACACGAACGTATCTTCTCTTCGAGCACAACGCCGCGTTCATATGAACGACGCTACAGATGACCAGTCTCATTACACTCTTTGCACTCCGCTTCGTGGCAGTTGAACACCTACGTACGTCCTTTCTTTTAACTTAAGATGGGCATAAGATGCCCATATTATGTCTTTGCCAACACTTCTCTTCTCTCTCTCTCTCTCTCTCTCTCTCTCTCTCTCGAAAGAGTACACCAGTACACTCTCCTCACTCTGACATTTCCTCTTATACGTTGCGATCCCATTTTCACTTTTCATAATCTCCTCTCTACATATCATGGCTCCTTCCTCTCATACTGAGTGAGGTGACGCAGTGGTTAGCACATTCTGGAGGACGACGGATCAAACACGCGTCCGGTCGTCCCGATTCAAGTTTTTCGTGATTTCCCTAAATCACTTTGGGCAAATGTTAGGATGGTTCCTTTGAAAGGTCACGGTCGTATTCCTTCCCCATCCTTCCATAATTCTATGGGACCTGTACCCTGGCTGTTTAATCCCCTCTCCCAGATCAACCAACTACCCAAACCCAACCAACTACGAGGACTCTCAACTCACATTCTCATTCCATAATTGTATTCTAATGTCGCGAAAATCCGTTCTTTCGCTCCTCATTCTCTCCCTCCACTAGAATCTCGTTCACTTCAGGTATGTCCATACGATGCGTCTTTCTTCGTTCGCAATCGCTGATGCATGGGAACAAAAGCGCATGCACAAAAATTAATAGAAAGAACGCAAGTATGCATGCGTGTTCTCGCATCCACACGTTGCCTCATTGTTCGAGCCGTCTCCCATCTGTCCATTTCTTTGCTCGTTAGTATGTGCTACCTTTCTCGGGCTGAAAGGTAACAGAAACAGAAAACACAAGAGACTCTGGGTAAAACAGAAGTACGAGAAATACACACTGATGGTGACATTGTGTTTCCAAATTTCAGAATTACGACGCAGCGAGATTTCAGATTTTCTGCTTGGGAAACTGCCACGATAAAGCTGGCAATAACATTTCGTCAGCTGGCAGCTAGGGACTTAGATACCACTTTGAGATATTTATTTCGCATTTCGAAACAAATCATTTCACTCATGATTACTGAAACTGAGAAATGCTTAAGGGAGGTTCTTAGTTGTTCTATGAAGGTTAATTGACTCATATGTATTTTATTTTATAAAAAGTCTTTTACATAACTTCAGCCGAAGGAGATTACGTGTAGGTTAACATCCTCGTGCTCCATACACTGGTAAAGCCACAGACCCCATGAACCACTAGACAGAAGGTTCTGTTGTCAAATTTTGTATTTTTTGCATCATCAGTGTCCTTTATATCAATCTCTAGTAGTTTGATGAGGAACTCCACCTATCCCATCTCTCCTTTGGTTCAGATATTAGTCTCTTCAAATGTTATGCTATTCAGTCGCCCTAACGTGAATATTCGTACACAGTTTTCATATGCACCTTTCATAAATTTGTAGTCGTCTTCTTCTCTGTTTTCCTACTTCGTGACTTAACTTATTCTTTGCAGTGATTTGATGAGAGTGTTTTTACCCAATACTTGACGCTCAGAGCATTACGTCTCAAATTATTCAAATAATCTTTAAAAGTGTCATGTCCTGTTGGGGAAGAATCACCCTCCCATCAAATGATTTGAAGTGAAAAAGCAGTGTAGTTCACGACTCGAGAAAACTCATACTTTAGTCATCCAGTATGTGAGAATGAGAGCACACAGAGACTTGCAACAAACTTTATACACAATTCTAAACCATTACGAAAGATTTTTTAGCTGACGACCCCCATAAAATAATTAAAGAAGAAAAGTATGTTACTTCTATATTTTCGCTGTTCGTGCAGTAAAATTGTCGTATGAAGCATGACGTTTTAATATATTACTTCTCTACTGCTGACTATATATGTGTCACATTTTGCTCACAGTATTCACATATACCACTGAATGAAAAAGAAAAATTACATCATTTTACGCCTCTCAGTTCAGGAGATATGACGTCATGAACACTGAATGCGTGAAAACAAACGCAAAATGCGAGACGTTTAAATTTATTACTTCGTTGCTACTAACTCTATTAGCAACAATTTTCGCAGACAGTATCCACATTTGGCGATGAATATATGTACATAAATATATAACAGTACGACACATAGATCACGAGATAAACATTAAGCTGTCCGAAAATGAAACTGCTAGACGAAATTCGGTAGACGTGCTGGTGAAATGTGTGTACTAATAAGCGTGAAATATGTTAAATACGTGTGAAATATATTTTACATGCGCAAAGCCATGGGTAAAAAGTTCATCCTAAACCCCTGTAACAATTTCAACCAAATATGGCACACATGTTAGTTACTATCTGGAAATAAATACTGCAAAGTTAAGAAACATCAGCCTCCTATTGAGGCGAGTGTGACAACGTGGAGAGAGAAGGGAGGACGAGGAGCTGGACAAACATCGAAGGAGAAGGAGGAGACAGACAGCGAAGGGAAAGGAGGAGATAAGCACAAATAGGAGGAGGAAGACATGGGCAGAGACAGGGGGGGGGGGGGGGGAATGGACAGAGACAGGAGGTGAGGAGGAGATTGACAGAAAGGAAAGAGGAAGATATGGACAGAGAGAGAGGATAAGGAGGCAGGTAGAGAGATGGGGAAGGAAGAGAAAATGGAGAGAGAAGGGGCAAGGAGGAGATGGACGGAGAGAGGAAAGAGGATATGGACAGAGAGAGATAAGGGGAGGACAGAGAGAAGGGACACGAGGAGATGGGCATAGAAAAGAAAGGGGGAGGAATGAACAGGAAGAGACGGTTGGGTTGTTTGGGGGAAGAGGCCAAACTGCGAGGTCATCGGTCTCATCGGATTAGGGAAGGACGGGGAAAGAAGTCGGCCGTGCTCTTTCAAAAGAACCGTCCCAGCGTTTGCCTGTAGCGATTTAGGGAAATCACGGACGCGGGACTGAACTGTCGTCCTCCTGAATGCGAGTCCAGTGCGCTAGAGAGAGAGGGAGGAAGAGGTGGAAAGAGAGGTGAGAGCAGGAGATGGACAGAGAGACTGAGGAGGACACACACAGAGAGAGGAGAAGAAGGGGATTAACAAAGACGAGGGTGGAGCTGGAATTAGTGGGGGGAGGAGGACATGGATAGAGGGGGGGGGGGGGCAGGAAGAGATGGACAGAGTTGGGAGAGAGGAGGAGACTGGAATAAATAAATACCTGGGCAACTCCAGTTTTCTCAGCGAGAACGTATTGCAAAAGTGGATGTATGCATGCATGTGTGGTCCGCATTTCCCATAAACGACTAGATCGATTTGAACCAAACTTGGTATACAAATCACTTACTGTCTGGAAAGAACGACTGTGATGGTAAGAACCTACTACCTCTCTAACGGGTGGGGAAGAGAAGGAAATGTAGGTCATGAAGTGCAAAGAGCCAGACTACTGATCCTTTACTTCAGAATGAGGGAACTTGCAACAAACTTTGCACATAATTTCAAATCTTTTCGAAACTTTTCCTCCCTGACATCTTGCACAAAATGAAGAAACGAAGAAAAATCGCTATTCATGGAGTAAAAATGGCGGATCAAGCACACGTTCCATTTTATTACTTCTTTACTACTATCTGATTCAAAAATTATTTTGAAGACAGCATTCACACATACCACTGAATGTACTTTCAAAAATATATTGTTGTGACTTGGCGAGACAGCCAAGCCACTATGAGGTAGCCGAAAGGCACGCGTTTAAGCTCACGCAGGCTAGCGTGAGGTCTGGAACAGTTAGAGTTGAGTCTAGTAAAAGAAGTACGTAGCTTCTGGAATATTTAACTTTAATCCATAATTGGTGAACATCGGTCTGAAGGTACATGCATCACAAGATAAATAGCAATTGATAATGGCGCCTTGCTAGGTCGTACCAAATGACGTAGCTGAAGGCTATGCTAACTATCGTCTCGGCAAATGAGAGCGTAATTTGTCAGTGAACCATCGCTAGCAAAGTCGGCTGTACAACTGGGGCGAGTGCTAGGAAGTCTCTCTAGACCTGCCGTGTGCCGGCTCTCGGTCTGCAATCACTGATAGTGGCGACACGCGGGTCCGACGTATACTACCGGACCGCGGCCGATTTAAAGGCTACCACCTAGCAAGTGTGGTGTCTGGCGGTGACACCACATACATCATTGTACGATAGATAGTTCAGAAGATATAACGTCATAAACAATGAGATGCGTGAGAAACTGCCGAATCATAAATGCCATTTCAATTTATTACTTCCTTACAACTAACTGTAGTCACAACACGTTTCGCAGACATTATTGACATATACACTGAAGAGCCAAAAAAACTGGTACACCTGCCTAATATCGTGTAGGCCC
The DNA here is from genome assembly GCF_023864345.2 of Schistocerca serialis cubense. Lineage (NCBI taxonomy): Eukaryota > Metazoa > Arthropoda > Insecta > Orthoptera > Acrididae > Schistocerca > Schistocerca serialis. Next base: position 102,820,141 of record NC_064643.1, on the reverse strand, counting down.
CTGCTAGCACGCAGTAGTGCCGCACCACGACGTGGTGTGGACTCGACTAATGTCTCAAGTAGTGCTGGAGGGAACTGACACCATGAATCCTGCAGGGCTTTCCATAAATATGTAAGAGCGCGATAGGGTGGAGATCTCTTCTGAATAACACGTTCCAAGGCATCCCAGATATGTTCAATATGTTCATATCCGGGGAGTTTGGTGGCCAGCGAAAGTGTTCAAACTCAGGAGAGTGTGACCGGAGCCACTCTGTAGCAATTCTGGACGTGTGGGGTGTCGCATTGTTCTGCTGGAATTGCCCAAGTCCGTCGGAATGCACAACGCACAATAGACATGAATGGATGCAGGTGATCAGACAGGATGCTTACGTACATATTAGGGGTCCCATATCACTCCAGCTGGACACCCCCCACACAGTTACAGAGTCTCCACCTGCTTGAACAGTCCCCTGCTAACATGCAGGGTCCATGGATTTATGAGGTTGTCTCCATACCCGTACACGTCCATCCGCTCGACACAATTTGAAACGAGACTCGTCCGACCAGGCAACGTGTTTGCAGTCATCAACAGTCTAATGTCGGTGCTGAGGGGCCCAGGCGAGACGTAAAGTTTCGTGTCGTGCAGCCATGAAGGGTACACGAGTGGGCCTTCGACTCCGAAAGCCCATATAGACGAGTTTTCATTGAATGATTCGCAGGCCGACACTTGTTGATGACCCAGCATTGAAATCTGCAGCAATTTGCGGAAGGGTTGTACTTCTGCCACGTTGAACGATCCTCTTCAGTCGTCGTTGGTCCCGTTCTTGCAGGATGTTTAACCGGCCGCCGCGATGCTGGAGATTTGATGTTTTACCGGATTCCTTATATTCTCGGTACACTCGTGAAGTGGTCGTACGGGAAAATCCCCACTTCATTGCTACCTCGGAGATGCAGTGTCTCACGGCTCGTGCCCCGACTATAACAACACGTTCAAACTCACTTAAATCTTGATAACCCATCATTGTAGAAGCAGCAGCCGATCTAACAACTGCGCCAGACACTTGCTGTCATACACAGGCGTTGCCGACCCGGCGCCGTATTCTGCCTGTTTACATGCCTCTGTAATTGAATACGCATACCTATACCAGTCTCTTTGGTGCTTCAGTGTACATGTACCACAATACCTGCAACATTGCATCGCTGTATGACGCGTAGTTCAGAAGATAAAGCGCCACCCTCAGAGGACGGCTCCGTTTCCCGAACTGCAAAAGCTAGTGAACAGGAAGCAGTCAGGCCGGCCGCTGTGACAGAGGGGGTTTCTAGGCGCATCAATCCGGAGCCGCGCTGCTGCTACGGTCGCAGGTTCGAATCCTGCCTCGGGCATGGGTGTGTGTGATGTCCTTAGGTTAGTTACGTTTTAGTAGTTCTAAGTTAGGGGACTGATGACCTCAGATGTTAAGTTCCATAGTGCTTAGAGCTATTTGAACCTTTTTGATTTTTGAGGCAGTCCGTGACAGCACCAGTCGGGACTACACACAGGGTCCGTGCACGGGTTCCTCATGTTATCTGGAGCCTTGGTCTGAAGATGGACTGAAAACAGAAAATGGCAACCAGAATTAAAAACAAAACAAAAAATTTTGCGATCTGCGCCAGCATTTATTAAAAAATCACCTTATTGGTTTAGAAAGACCGCGGGAAACATAAATACTAACAGCCGGAGCGGAACATCAGTTCTGGTCGTCTTGAATGCGTCTCAGTTGCCTTGCACTGCGCCACAGTGATGGATACTTAGCCGGCCGGAGTGGCCGAGCGGTTCTAGGCGCTACAGTCTGGAACCACGCGACCGCTACGGTCGCAGGTTCGAATCCTGCCTCGGGCATGGGTGTGTGTGATGTCCTTAGGTTAGTTAGGTTTAATTAGTTCCAAGTTCTAGGGGACTAATGACCTCAGAAGTTAAGTCTCATGGTGCTCAGAGCCATTTGAACCATTTCTGATGGATACTTGGATGCAGCCTGGTGCCTTTCGCGTCTGTTTCGCCGTGTTTGTTATTTCGCGGCTCCACTCGCTGCTCTGCGAGAGTGCTCAGCCGACCAGCGGCTGTGCCCGTCGTATCTGATGCGGCAGACTAATTTCTCACCAGACAGCAGGCCCCTGTGTTAGGCGGGGTGCGGTCGCGGCCGTTGGCTATCGAGTGGGGCGAATGATGGACGAGCTGCTTACATAATTGTCCCCCCTATCTGTGGGCCGCGCCGCCACGCTGCTCCCGTGACAGACAGCCCGTCTCGAGGGCCCGCATTAAGCAGTCCAGTTAAATCGATGAGTCAACAAAGCAGGCGATACACTGGCGCCATCGAAAGGGCTGGGAACGTTGAGCATCCCGCTGCAGAACGGTGTGCAATGAAACTGTGGCTCTGGTACCGACCAAAAAACAAAAGATGTTTGGGAATATCAAGGGGGAAACAGGCCAGTGCACTGGAAAAGGCCTGCAATGCTAACCATGAAGCATATGTGGTGGTGTTGATGCTGATGATGATGATGCTCATGATGCTGTACTTTTCGGTAAGATACGCGCTGACCGGTTCCGGGGCAAATTTTTGCAGGAGCCTAAACAGTATCGTCTATATACAGTCAAATTTTGCAGGTGTAAGATACTCCAACGTTTCGGCCTCAGCGACTTTTCACTTGGGCAGGAAGTCGTCTAAAAATTAAGTCTGGCAGGTGTCGCATTCTACACTGAGTGTGCCATTTCCATTTCACCGTGTCAAAACTGAGAGCCAAATAAAATGGTTCAAATGGCTCTGAGCACTACGGGACTTAACTTCTGAGGTCATCAGTCCTCTAGAACTTAAAACTACTTAAATCTAACTAACCTAAGGACATCACACACATCCATGCCCGAGGCAGGATTCGAACCTGCGACCGTAGCGGTCGCGCGGTTCCAGACGGAAGCGCCTAGAACCGCTCGGCCACTCTGGCCGGCAAAACTGAGAGTAGTTCATCAACTTACAGTTGACGTAATGCACAGACAAGCTAGATCATTCAAACAGAAATGTGTAAACACCTTCGACGCGTTCTTAGTGAGGTGCTCGCACTTGCTTTCGCTAATTAATACATTCATTTTCATTTCAAAATACAGTGGCCAAAATGAACGTTGCCTATTGCCGAAACTTGATTTTTTGGCATCAGACTACCGGTTTAGGTTTATAATGACCATCCTCTGACCTGTAACAAAATATAGGAAAAACACAAATACACTAGCAGATTGTCTACTGCTTAAAACAATAAAATAGACCATTATGAAAAGTATTACTGACATACATGTGCATTTGTGTGCTTTAAGTATGAAGAGGCATACCTAATATGCTGGAGCCATAGTGGCATCGTCCATTATCAAACACAAAATCAGCGCCAGCATCGTCAAATATTTGTAAATAATAGATTTCAGCTGTCAGTCGTCCTTTGCAATTTTTGTTGGCAGATCTAGATTTCAGCTAGAAACTAGCCAGTATTCAATGAACTGTGCACAAAGCCAGACCAACAGGCATTGACCAAAAAAGGATAGTGTATTGAGAATGACTAGTTTCTAGCTGAAATCTAGATCTGCCAATAAAAATTCCAAAGGACTACTGATACTGAAATCTATTACTTACAAATCAAAATAACGGGCGCTGCGTGCAACAGCCTCTGAATGGAGGGTAACCTCATCGTCAAATATATGTAAATAATAGTATATACAAGACTCATCTATTCAGCAGCACTACTGAGCAAAACAATCCAGAAATACATTATAATATCAATACATCTGTACATTTGAGGGGGCAGTACAAGCAGTCTGTGCCAGCCGTCTCATCGGCAAACATCGCAGTACTTGTGCTGCATGCCATTACGTGTTGCATTGCTTCAGGATGGTTCAGACCACAACAATGTACAACCTTAGGCTCCGTATAGTACGGAGTGAGACAGGTGGGCGTCGTAGTGAATGTCGCTGTGAATCAAAGTGATGCCTCTAGAATGTGGAAAAAGCTTCTACTGGCAGGGCCGGCTGAGAAGTGGCCGCGAAAGGAAAACAACAGGTGTGCAGGGCGCATATCTGCGTATAACAGCAAGCAGGAACCCTCAGCACGATGCTACACGGCTAGGGCGCCAGATACAAGAAGCTACAGGAATGCATGCGTCAACACAAACGATACGAAAAAGGCTCCGTGAGCAGGGATTACATACCAGACTCCTCCTTTAAATCGGGTTCGGAAAGGGACTCGTGTCCAATGGGCACTAAACCACTCTTTGTGGACTTGGCAGCTGTGGAAGACAACGTTCTTTACTGGTAAGTCGCGTATCAGTCTCCACCGTAACAATACCGATGTTCGTGTGTGGAGGCAGCGAGGATAACGTTTACACCCTAACCATGTCGTAGTTCGCGACACTTATCGAGGTGGTTTAGTCATGTTTTGGGGCGGAATCACGTATGGGAGCACGACACGCCTTGTGCCAATGTATGGGAGGATGAGGAATCGGGAAGTCACGCTTGCGCACATTGTGGCTCCTGTTGGTAAACACACTGCAGCGGGATTCAGCCCGATGGACGACGGGACGTGCCCCCATCGTCAGAATCTTGTGAGCATATTCTTAGTGGAGCGTAGGGTCAGTCCGATGGAAAAGCCTCCATATTCCTCAGATATCAACTGCAGTGATAATTCACGATCCACGCTAAAGCGAGCTGTTTGCAATGGCCCTGTGCCACCAAAGACCTTGCAGGGCATCGTAAGCGCTGCTGTGGAAGAATTCGATAACACAAGGAGGACCAGCTGATTCATAAACAATGCGTTATGCAATATGACAGTCAGAAGAAACTCTACTATCTGCAGTGGAATCATTTGCAACGTTTTGTTTCTTCTTTTTTTTTTGTTAAACACATTTCCATTTGATAATCTTCTACATTTTTGTTTTATGTAATTGCACCTGGCAGAGCAAAATCAGTTTTGTTTTCTATTATGTCCAGTATTGGCAATAAAACAGTATGCAACATTTATTTTGAACACTGTGTACCTGAAGGGCACTCTTCTTAGTAGACATGGCTCAACTGTAAGCGTTACATCTCTATCATTCTTCGATCTGAGAAACGTCTCACGAAGAGACCACATGCCAATCGGATTTTTGTAACTTTTTTTTATATTTGAGGTACGTGAAGTTCAGACCTCGACTATCGATCGTTAGGTGCGACTCTCAAAAATTCTTGAGAAAATCTATTCTCAAGTTTTCCGAGTATCTTTAATACATTAGATCAGCCTAACTTCTTCGATGAGTCGCGCCGCGCTGCAGTAGAATGCTGGCCTGTCACTTGGGTGGTGCTAGTTCGATTCCTGGCTGAATAATATTTTCAAACAAAGGTGCGTCTCCCACAAGCGCTCTGCTAGAGTTGGATGAATAACTAAAGCATACGTAATGCCCATTATGTCTATACAGTTCTTTAAAATGGAGTTGCAGCTCCGAAATGCATTGGAAAGTAGTCAGGAAATAAAAATACTGTGACAGAAGACGAGATGTTATGAATAAAATACATCCCTAACTTATCAGCTGCTGCTACGGGTAGTCCACCACTTACTGTCTATTAATAACATTATCAATCAATACGATATTAATGCTAGCTACTTACATGAAAACCAGATGTGCGACACTCAGAAAGGTTCGTGTAAGAAGAAAGCCACGTACTTTGCATGATATAGGAACAACTTATAGACCAGTTTGACCTGTACTGTAGCAGCATCTTAGATAAACACGTTGATGCCACTTATATCATTAAGAAATTTTATTTATGGAAGTAGTTTGTTGACTGTATTTGCTTTATGTCGATTTACTGAGACATAATTTCCCACTGCGCTATTTTATCAGTCATTTGTGTAACAGAGCGATTGGTACATCATTAACTTCCATACATACATTTGTAAAGCTTACACACATGGAAGAATCCATTGTCTTTCAGTATTAAGAAAAGCGCTGTTGAGCAAAATACCGCACAGTAAGCGGAACAGCAGTAGCGGGGAGAGCGAGTTGTAGTTGAGTGTTGGACGAGATGTACCGGTGATCAGTTGGCTTGGCCGAGGAGCTCTGAGTCAGAATATCATTCCCTTTTGAAGATGAGAAATTTTAAAAAGTAGAGAATAGCTAAGAACTGAATATTATTGGAGGAACGTTTTTTGGAATTTGATTTTGACGCAGAAACGCCTTGGAAACCAAAAGGTATTTGTCGCACTACATTCCGTGCATTTATTGATTATTGTAATAGGTTAATTTTCGTTGTTCAGTGATTTCGAGTGTTAGGCAAAGGAGATGATTTATCAGTCATACCGGCAAGGTGTTAGCAAGTGGTTCAAATGCCTGTGAGCACTATGGGACGTAACATCTGAGGTCATCAGTCCCCTGGACTACTTAAACCTAACTAACCTAAGGACATCACACACATCCATGCCCGAAGCAGGATTAGAACCTGCGATCGTAGCGGCAGCGCGGTTCCGGACTGAAGCGCCTAGAACCGCTCGGCCACAAGGGCCAGCCTGTTAGCAAGTGCCATCCATCTATTTTAAACAAAATGTAATTCCGATTTAATAATTCAAAAGTATAACTGATAGCAATTTTATACTTAAATAGTACCTGGTGTCTGCGATAGGGTTACAAAGAATGAGTCATTTTTGTTAAAAGGAGTATAAATGCGAGATTAGCAATCCAGAGAAAATTAAGTTCTGATCTACTTCCAAATGATTTCCAGAATTAGACTCTGATAACGTTTTACCTGAAACGAATGCTCAGTGCTGCTCCGTATCACCGTTGTTGCCAATTACAGAGCTGTTGCGACTTAATGAACTGAAGGAGTAAAGCGCTACGCTTGCATGCTACAGTTTACAGCTTGTCAAGAAAGACAACACCCCATATACAGTGCTTTTAGTGTCATTGCATTCAAAAGAAGTGTCATTTAAGAAAAAGGAGAGAATGATTATAAACGAAAAGTAAAATTAAATCAGTACTTATATAATTTTACTTTTGGATTATAATCATCCTCTTCCTCTAAGTCGCAACAGCGTTGTAGTCGGCAGCAAAGGTGATACACACCAGCACTGAGCGTCCATTGCAGGTAAAACATTATCAGCGCCATTAAAAGTGCTACACAAAGAAGAAATGCAGATTATAAACGGGTATTCATTCGACAAATATTATACTAGAACTGACATGTGATTACATTTTCCCCCAGTTTGGGTGCAGAGATCCTCAGAAATCAGTACCCAGAACAACTACCTCTAGCCGGCCGAAGTGGCCGAGCGGTTCTAGGCGCTACAGTCTGGAACCGCGCGACCGCTACGGTCGCAGGTTCGAATCCTGCCTTGGGCATGGATGTGTGTGATGTCCTCAGGTTAGTTAGGTTTAAGTAGTTCTCAGTTCTAGGGGACTGATGACCTCAGAAGTTAACTCCCATAGTGCTCAGAGCCACAACCACCTCTGGTCGTAATAACGGCCTCGATACGCATGGGCATTGAATCAAACAGTGCTTGGATGGCGTGTACTGGTACAGCTGCCCATGCAACTTCAACACGATACCACAGTTCATCAAGAGTAGTGACTGGCGTATTGTGACGAGCCAGTTGCTCGGCCACCATTGACCAGACGTTTTCAATTGGTGAGAGATCTGGAGAATGTGTTGGCCACTGCAGCAGTCGAACATTTTCTGTATCCAGAAAGGCCCGTGCAGGACCTGCAACATGCGGTCGTGCATTATCCTGCTGAAATGTAGGGTTTCGCAGGGATCGAATGAAGGATAGAGCCACGGGTCGTTACACATCTGAAATATAACGTCCACTGTTCAAAGTGCCGTCAGTGCGAACAACAGGTGACCGAGACGTGTAACCAGTGGCACCCCATACCATCACGCCGGGTGATACGCCAGTATGGCGATGACGAATACACGCTTCCAATGTGTGTCCACCGCGATGTCGCCAAACACGGATGCGACCATCATGATGCTGTAAACAGAACCGGATTCATCCGAAAAAATGACGTTTTGCCATTCGTGCACCCAGGTTCGTCGTTGAGTACACCATCGCAGGCGCTCCTGTCTGTGACGCAACGTCAAGGTTAATCGCAGCCATGGTCTCCAAGCTGATAGTCCATGCTGCTGCAAACGTCGTGCAAATGGTTGTTGTCTTGCAAACGTTCCCATCTGTTGACTCAGGGATCTAGACGTAGCTGCACGATCCGTTACAGCCATGCGGATAAGATGCCTGTTATCTCGACTGCTGGTGATACGAGGCCGTTGGGATCCCGTACGGCGTTCCGTATTACCCTCCTGAACCCACCGCTTCCATATTCTGCTAACAGTCATTGGATATCGACCAACGCGAGCAGCAATGTCGCGGTACTATAAACCGCAACCGCGACAGCCTACAATCCAACCTTTATCAAAGTCGGAAACGTGATGGTATGCATTTCTCCTCCTAACACGAGGCATCACAACAACGTTTCACCAGGCAACGCCAGTCAACTGCTGTTTGTGTATGAGATATCGGTTGGAAACTTTGCTCATGTCAGCACATTGTAGGTGCCGTCACCGGCGCCAACCTTGTGTGAATGCTCCGAAAAGCTAATGATTTGCATATCACAGCATCTTGTTCCTATCGGTTAAATTTCGCGTCTGTAGCACGTCATCTTCGTGGTGTAGCAATTTTAATGGCCAGTAGTGTAGATATCATTTGGAAGTAGATTACCTTGTGACGCGCATTGAAATAAATTCGACGTGAACACATTCTCGACATGTAATGTATAGCCTCGGTGAGTGAGCATTTCCACGACAAGGTTAGTTTCTTTTAATACTGTCGATGTTCAAATTTCTTTTCATTAGGAACTACCGATTTGAATAATAGTCATTTTACGAGGTACTCTCCGCAATATTGTTCATTAGATGCTGTCAGCTCTTTTAGCTCTTGTCAGTCTCATCCTGATACGTCGTGTACCAACATGCGTCCATGCGAATGGCTGCGCCTCTGCCATACCTTGGCACTCAAGTACACTGAGGCAAAAACTCATCGGTGGCGTTATACCTGGCGAGTGCCAGTCCAGGAATAGAACGCACACAGGCGACAGAGAGTGAGGGGGATGGGGGACATTACGTCTGTTTGTCGGAGGCGTGTGTGATGCGTGGCAGGCAGTGAGGCGGAACGCAGCAGCCGTGTCAGTCGGCAGTTCGTTAGCTCGGCGGCTGGCCACCTGGCGGGGTTCCAGAGAGACAGACAGACAGAAGGACCGCCCTGCCCTTTGCTGCCTCCAATTTGTGCCAATCCGGGGCCGCCGGCCGCTCGTTACATTCGCCACTGGTCCGCGCATCCGGCCCGCGTCCGCGCCGGCGGAGGGCCGCTGCTCATTCCGGGCAGTGACTTGCCGGCCGCTATTAGCGCGTCCTTGTGCAGCAGACCACCCCGCGAACAGCATCGCGTGTGGGCTAGGCAGGCGCAGTATGGGAAAAACTAGAGGGGCTCACTCCTGAAAGCCAGGCAAAACCAAATGGGTCCACTCATATTATCACGCGAATCTTTTAGAGGACCGCAATAAAGTCATGAGATGTTCAATTGACTCTTTTATTAGAACATGTTACGCGTTTCGGTATTACACCCATCTTCAGAGATCACAAACTTCAATTCCTTCCTAACCAACCAGGCGTACAGCCTTGACAACTCATAGAAGGTGTCGAATAACGTGTGACTGCGACACAAGCAGTCTTCACGCGGAGGATTTTTTTCCAGAAGTTCTGATCCGTGAAACCACTAGCCTTTAGCAGCTGAAAGGTCTTTTGCCGTTACCCACCCAGATCTGGATTCACGAAACCGAATAGCTCATAGCAGATACTTGATAGGAATATGTTGCACTTCCTTTAATCACCTCCCACGTTATTTATCATGGTTCAAAAATGGTTCAAATAGCTCTGAGCACTATGGGACTTAACTTTTCAGGTCATCAGTCCCCTAGAACTTAGAACTATTTAAACGTAACTAACCGAAGGACATCACACACATCCATGCCCGAGGCAGGAGTAGAACCTGCGGCCGTAGCGGTCGCGCGGCTCCAGACTGTAGCGCCTAGAACCGCTCGGCCACTTCTTCCGGCTATTTATCATGGTTCAAATGGTTCAAATGGCTCTGAGCACTATGGGACTTAACATTTGTGGTCATCAGTCCCCTAGAACTTAGAACTACTTAAACCTAACTAGCCTAAGGACATCACACAGACCCATGCCCGAGGCAGGATTCGAACCCGCGACCGTAGTGGTCACGCGGTTCCAAACTGAAGCGCCTATTTATAATGCAACTACACTCTAAGACAAACGCCGCGGCACGAAGAAATTATCCGAATGGGTCGTAAATCGTTAGGTGTGACGTACATGTGCAGATAAACAAGCGATTAAAGCTTGAATGCAGTCATGGACTGTGCGGCTGGTCCCGACGGAGGTTCGAGCCCTCCCTCGGGCATGGGTGTGTGTCTTTGTCCTTAGGATAATTTAGGTTAAGTAGTGTGTAAGCTTAGGGACTGATGACATTAGCAGTTAAGTCCCATAAGATTTCACACACATCTGAACATTTTTTGAACAGTTTCAAATACTGGATGACTTATTCAAGATAAAGGGTTTCACAGACGGAGCGAGTCAATAGCGCGTTGGTCCGGCCTCTGGCCTTTATGTAAGCAGTTGTTCGGTTTGGCGTTGATTGACAAAGTTGTTGGACGTCCTCCTGACAGGTATATAATTCCGTCCAAATTGCGCGTTAGATCGTCAAAATCGCGGGATGGTTGGAGGGCTTTGCCCATAATGCTCCGAACTTTCTCAATTAGCGAGAGATTCGGCGACCTAGCTGGACGCGGTAAAGTTTGGCAAGCACAAAGGCAAGGGAACAGAGACTGTCGCCCCGTGCTGACGAGCATTATCTTGCTGGAATCTAAGCCCAGGAAGCCTGGCCGTGAAGGGCAAGTCAGCGACGTGCACAATATCGTCAACGTACCGCGGTGTTAAGAGTGCCGCGGATGACAACCAAAGGAGTCCTAATATGAAAAGAAATGTCATCCCACTCCGTCTCTCCCGTCTGTCATGCCTCAGGGTAGATGCCAGTGAGGTTGGTATTCCACGGCTCTCCCGGGCGTCTGCAGACACGTCTTCGACCTGGAATGTCATTCATTGGAGTAGAATTGTCTTCAGTGCTGTGTCCCGCTTCGAACTGAGCCCCAATGACCAACCATGATGTGTCTGCAGACACCACAGGCGGCGGTGTGGTACCAACCTGACTCGCCTGCCATATAGCCCGACGACCAGCAGCAATGGAGTGTGGGGCCATTTTTTTTTCTTTTTCACAGCAGGACCTCTTTGGTTGTCACCCGCGGCGCCCTAACAGCACAGCGGTACGTCGACGACGGTCTACGCCCCAATGCCTTGCCCTTCATGGCAAGCCATCCTTGGCTTACATTTCAGCAGGATAATGCCGGCCCGCACACGGCGACAGTTTCCCCTGCCTTGTTTTCATGCTTGCCAGACCCTGCCTTGCCCAGCACGATTCCCTTGAACGTTTACAGCATTATGGATGGGGCCTTCCAATCAGCTTGGGATTTTGATAACCTAACGCGCCAGTTGGACCGAATTTGGCACGATATCACTCAGGAGGACATCCAGCGACTCTGTCAGTCAGTCAGTACCTGCTCAATTTTTGGAGCTGTTTATCTTGAATATATCATCCAATATTTCTGAAACTGTAATCATTTGTTTGTCTGAGCATATAAAGGGTGTTACAAAAAGGAACGGCCAAACTTCCAGGAAACATTCCTCACACACAAATAAAGAAAAGATGTTGTGTGGACATGTGTCCGGAAACGCTTAATTTCCATGTTAGAGCTCATTTTAGATTCGTCAGTATGTACTGTACTTCCTCGATTCACCGCCAGTTGGCCCAATTGAAGGAAGGTAATGTTGACTTCGGTGCTTGTGTTGACATGTGACTCATTGCTCTACAGTACTAGCATCAAGCACATCAGTGCGTAGCATCAACAGGTTAATGTTCATCACGAACGTGGTTTTGCAGTCAGTGCAATGTTTACAAATGCGGAGTTGGCAGATGCCCATTTGATGTATGGATTAGCACGGGGCAATAGCCGCGGCGCGGTACGTTTGTATCGAGACAGATTTCTGGAACGAAGGTGTCCCGACAAGAAGACGTTCGAAGCAATTGATCGGCGTCTTAGGGAGCACGGAACATTCCAGCCTATGACTCGCGACTGGGGAAGACCTAGAACGACGAGGACACCCGCAATGGACGAGGCAATTCTTCGTGCAGTTGACGATAACCCTAATGTCAGCGTCAGAGAAGTTGCTGCTGTACAAGGTAACGTTGGCCACGTCACTGTATGGACAGTGCTAAGAGAGAACCAGTTGTTTCTGTGGTGTCACCGCCAGACACCACACTTGCTAGGTGGTAGCCTTTAAATCGGCCGCGGTCCGTTAGTATACGTCGTACCCGCGTGTCGCCACTGTCAGTGATTGCAGACCGAGCGCCGCCACACGGCAGGTCTAGAGAGACTTCCTAGCACTCGCCCCAGTTGTACAGCCGACTTTGCTAGCGATGGCTCACTGATATTACTCTCTCATTTGCCGAGACAATTGTTAGCATAACCTTCAGCTACGTCATTTGCTACGACCTAGCAAGGCGCCATTATCATTTGCTATTCATCTTGTGATGCATGTACCGTCAAGAGCGATGTTCACCAATTATGTATTAAAGTTAAGTATTCCAGAAGCGACGTACCTCGTAGTGGCTTGGCTGTCTCGCCAAGTCACAACAGTTTCCGTACCATGTACAGCGTGTGCAGGCACTATCAGCAGCTGATTGGCCTCCACGGGTACACTTCTGCGAATGGTTCATCCAACAATGTGTCAATCCTCATTTCAATGCAAATGTTCTCTTTACGGATGAGGCTTCATTCCAACGTGATCAAATTGTAAATTTTCACAATCAACATGTGTGGGCTGACGGGAATCCGCACGCAATCACGTCATCAACACAGATTTTCTGTGAACGTTTGGGCAGGTATTGTTGGTGATGTCTTGAGTGGGCCCCATGTTCTTCCACCTACGCTCAATGGAGCACGTTGTTATGATTTCATATGGGATACTCTACCTGTGCTGCTAGAACATGTGCCTTTACAAGTACGACACAACATGTGGTTCATGCACGATGGGGCTCCTGCACATTTGAGTCGAAGTGTTCGTACGCTTCTCAACAACAGATTCGGTGACCGATGGATTGGTAGAGGCGGACAAATTCCATGGCCTCCACTCTCTCCTGACCTCAACCCTCTTGACTTTCATTTATGGGGGCATTTGAAAGCTCTTGTCTACGCAACCACGGTACCAAATGTAGAGAGTCTTCATGCTCGTATTGTGAACGGCTGTGATACAATACGCCATTCTCCAGGGCTGCATCAACGCATCAAGGATTCCATGCGACGGAGGGTGGATGCGTGTATCCTCGCTAACGGAGGACATTTTGAACATTTCCTGTAACAAAGTGTTTGAAGTCACGCTGGTACGTTCTGTTGCTGTGTGTTCCAATCCATGATTAATGTGATTTGAAGAGAAGTAATAAAATGAGCTCTAACATGGAAAGTAAGCGTTTCCGGACACATGTCCACATAACATATTTTCTTTCTTTGTGTGTGAGGAATGTTTCCTGTAAGTTTGGCCGTACCTTTTTGTAACACATCTATCGATTTCCGTCCCATTCAGATAATTCATTGGTGGTGCATCATTTGTTTTTTGTCTTAAGAGTGTAGATTCTTAGCTTCTCCGCTTGGGCTGGGGCAAATCTCCAACTACTTTGAAGGGATATAATTATTTGACCGTCTTTATCTAATGCGCATATTTTCGATGTGTGCTCTCCAAGCACGCAACCAGTGGGACATTCTCTTCTGCTTCCTAATTTCTTGACATTTCTTTGCTGGCCCTACAATCAGTTACTTCTATCATACATATTATAAATTAGTCTGCCGCCGCAAATTCTGTCTGTACGCTCAGGCTAACCTTAGGACTACTACAGTGATGTTGATATGGTTTCCGCCAAAATTTTTCAAGTGTTGATGCCGTCATTCTCCCCAAGCTTCAGCAACAGTATGAGTTACATTCTCCCATTTATTGATTTCACCGTTCCAAACAAGCTGCTGCCTTTCTGTGCCCTCTCTAAATTCGTGCAACGTATTTTCACCAATATCCCTCTTTAAGCACTTAGTGACCTTTTGGTCCTAAAGTTGAACTTCAGATAGATGAGATGTCGCATTGCCGGGTATCAATATCGCACGTTTATTCTTTTATTTTTTATTTTTTAAAAGGTGCTTCGTAACGGCAGAGACAAGTTCGCCATAAAACCATTTCTTAAAGTGCCTGGATTCCATGTTAACTTTTCGTTACGACAATACGGAAGTAGTGTTGTCATATTAACTTTCTTGATCGTCCTTGATTATCTTGCCTCTACGACATGTTGCGACACCTGCGAGGAAATGAGAGAAGGAAACGGCCTAAAATGTGGCGAGACAGTTCATGGCTCTTCCATCAGGATAACGCAACCGCACATTCATCCCTTTTGGTGCGTGACTATTGCAAAAAAAAACGATATCACTGTGCTGCCACATTCTCCGTACTCTCCGGACCTGACCCCTGCGGACTCTTTTTATTCCAAAGTTGAAAACCCCGTTTCAAGGACGAAGATTTGCAACGACAGACGAGATAGAAGTAAATTCGCAGACGGCGCTTCGCGCAATCCAGGAAAAGGCGTACGTAAGACTGCTTCCGGAAGTGCAAACGGCGTTGGGAGCGATGTATCAGTTGTGATGGAGAGTATTTCGAAGAGACCATGCACAATAAGTGAAAGGTAAGTGTAGAAATATTTTGTGGACAAAGTTCCAGGATATTTTAAACAGACCTCGCATGCATGCCGACTTGGGTTCGTAGTCATCAGCCACTGGCTCGTATCCCGTTCAGTGTCAACCGTGGGCTTGTGTTGAGTCTCTAATGAGCACGATAGTGACATGAAAAAAAGCCCTACAAAAACAGGGAAAGCACACACGCAGTCACAGTTCCCTAGTCTATCTCCTGTGGAGGGAATTTATTTCTCCTCTCTCGTTCGTAACAGCCTGTCAGCCTAGGAAGACCACTTCACATTTATGTCGTGTGCCGGGCATCGTAAACAGCGAGATAGGGGCACACGAGAGGTGTGCTTGCCGCGAGGAACAAGCAGCTGCCTCAGAGAGAGAGAGAGAGAGAGAGAGAGAGAGAGAGAGAGAGAGGGAGAGAGACGGTCGCCGTCACCATGCCTCAGTCGCGCGGGGCGTGGGCGTGAGCCGGCACGAGGGCGGATTCGTGTCGACAGCGCGGACGCAGCAGAGGCGTCGCCAGCTGTATAGGTGTGTCCGCCGCGATGTGAGCAGTCGGCCCCAAAGAGATGAGTCTGCCACCTATGTTCTCACTGTTGTCCCCGACGTAGCAGATCGTACAGAGCATCGGAGAGTTGCTACACCCAGAATCTGTTTTTATTCGGCAGTTTTTCATTTTTGAGAAATACTTCGCTGATTTTTATGGAAACAATAGGTACTCAGTATATTAAGAATTACCCCGTAAGTCCAAAGAGTCTCGAGACTCGATTAAGAAACGATAGAGAAACGTCAAGACAGTGTATGAAATGCGTATTTAACCGTCAAATATCGAGAGGTTTCAGTCACAGACCATATTCATGGATTAAGGTTCAAACAGTTTAGGCTACAACATCGCATCTGCCTTTACTTAAATAATGGCCACGTCTCCTATGTAGAGCATGCCACGATTTCCAGTTGTGACGTCTCCTGGCAAGACAGTCACAAAATCGTTGTTATATCTGTGAAAAAAAGAAATATTTATCTGTATTATTATTATTATTATTATTTCATTTCTGTATGAACGTTTGTCTATTATGAGGACTTTGTAAAAAAAGAAATAATCTTTTTTCATTTTTATGTTTGTGCAATAATTATATATCTATATTTTGTAAATAACATCTCTGGTCAGCGAGTATAGAAATCGAAGCAGACGTTGATAATTAAAAAAGACAACAAAGATGCATATAAATTGCCTATAAATAGTGGAGGTTAAACTATTACTCTCTCTGTCTTCTTGTAGCCGTTAAAGTTGTAATAGCCTGTCACGCTCGATTGAATGCTTGGTTAGCTTTCTTTTGTTCCTTGTTGGAGAAAGACGCCATTGGAGGCAGATCAATGAAAAAGTACTTTAAATTTATGTTGATGTTTGAATACAGAAATTGTTAAAAATACTTGTAATAATTTATTGCTCGCTTGCCCAGTATTTCATTCCACATTTTTTAGCCGTTTTCAGCATATTTAGAATTTTTCATGACGCAGAGCTGTGCAGCGATCGCGGGAGCCGCTGCCGCGGCAAATTCAGATTACATCGAATGAAAGCAGTTTTCCCGCAATTAAGCGGGCAGGTAATGGCACATTACAATTATTTCTTTCAACTCCCCGGAGACCTCAGAGGTAAATGGTGGATTTTATTATATCATTTTCAGGGAGACTTGGGCAGGTGCTATTACAATATCACTGACGCAAATAAGAGTAATAAAATTTTTCTTGTGAGATATCAAAGACTGCTGTGATGAAACCTGTTCTGGCTAGTAATACAAAAGGCAAATTTCATTTTTAGTTTCATGCTCTCGTGTTAGTCGTGGCAATCAACAGTGTTCATACATTAAGAAATCCACTACAGCTTTTACGTTTTAGCGAACAAAGCATACTGTAACTTCTGTACGTGTAATCTTAGTAATTTTCAGTGCATTTCAGAATGAAAGTGGTGAAGGACATGTTTAAATTCCTAATTAGTTACAGTAATGATACCGTGTTCCATTTCTAACAAGCCAGATCAGGGTTATATAAAAATAGTTTGCAAATTAAAGCTCATACATGCACAGCAGGAATTCTTGTAGTGTTGCGCGCATCCCCACGTAATAGATCAAGGTCCACAAAGTTAAAATATTTTCAACTGCAGAAACTAATAGCGAGAATCGCATTTTGTCTGTTGTGCTCGCCACAATAAACTATATACAGTTAATTAAAATATTATGCCATGCTAACAGCATATAAAGTCAAAAGCGCGGTGAGGATGACGAGACACGGTGTAACACACAGGACTTTTAAAGACAAACATACTAACAACATACGTAAACAGAGTCCTGCTCTGTGACTGAAACCGGTCGATATTTGGCTTTTAACCAAAAAGCAACTGATAGTCAAACATGCATTTTATGCATTACTTTTACGGCTGTTAGCAGTCACCTTCCAGATATATTAAGATAATGGTTTTAATGCTTTGGGAGTGCTTCGTAGAGGACACGCTCTCGCCCAAACCTCACCTCGCTTGAGTATGGCACACAGAACTTTCAACCCGCCACGTCAAAGTTTCTTCGGCACGATGTTCAACTCGCACGTCGCATTGGCTCGAATGTCGGTTATGTCGTCAGAGCGTCGACACAACATGCGAGTTTCTGTACTCCGTCGTTTTGTGGTAGGTTCGTACAGGTAACAACAAGTCTCGTAGTCAGTGCTGATGTTTTTCAAGAAAAGAAATTTCCGCATTTTGCACTTCACTGATGTAGTGGCATGCTTCCACGGATCGTTATTTTTGGTCGGGACTCAAGATGTCCGGGACAAACTTTGCTCGCAATTTTCTCTTCTTGCAAACAATTTGCAAAACGTCTTGGACACTTAATGTAGAGATATTGCTCCACTGTGTTTTGAGACACAATGACGTGAACACACTACGTTCGCTCGTCCACTACTTAACACTGCCCGCTCACAACTGACTGGTCCATTGCACAGCTGTTGTTTACAGTTTTTAGTACAAGCTGCCGCCATAGTTACTGCGCCGACGAAAAAAAATCAGTCTCGGAACTTTTTGGACAGGCGGTGTAGATGGTTGGTTGGTTGATTTGTGGGAGGGTATCAGACAGCGAGGTCATCGGGGCCATCAGCTTAGAGAAGGACGGGGAAAGAAGTCGGCCATGCCCTTTCAGAGGAACTATCCCGGCATTTGCCTGAGGCGGTTTAGGGAACTCATGGGAAACCTAAATGAGGATGGCCGGACGTCGTCCTCCCGAATGCGAGTCCATTGTGCTAACCTCGTCACCTCGCTCGGTCGCTGTAGATGTGTTGCCAGGTATCTTCAAAACACGCAACACCCCTACTCGCTTGATGTTTACAGCAAGAGATGAGATAAATGCATAGAGACATAGCTCCTCTTTGTTCGTCCCGTTCCACAAGTCATACTTGAAAGAAGGTACGTGTGGAACCCTCAACTTCATGTTCTCATGTAACCAGTCATCGATTTCTGCAATTTTAGGTGTCTTTATTCCCAACGGAAATGCAAATTTCAAGTTTCTTAAAACTTGCTCGATAATTATTCAGGGTGAACACCAATAAAAGCGACAAACTGTAGGAACGGATTCCTGACTGCAAATAGAGGAAAAAAGCTCCTTTAAATGCGTCCCGAAATGCATCGTTGTCACAGTAAAGGGCGGTGACGAATGAAAGTTCCTCTGACCACGTGCTGTGTGTTCCTTGTGCGTTGCAGGCTGAGTGATTGACGCAGCGAACTGTAAGCGGCAGAATGGTCCGGTATTCATATCGGGATCAAACCGAGATGGTGGTCGTGTACGGCCGAGCAGATGGGAACGGTCAAGAGACAGCACGGCTGTACCAAAACAAGTACCACCACCGGCACCAACCACATCATGCCCTTTTTGGATATTTGTGTGAATTTAGGACCTTTCAGACATACAAACGTGTAGGGAGGCAGCGGACTGTGCGTACACCAGTTTTGGAGGACCAAATTCTACAAGATATTGAGACCTGAATGGGAATTTAGACATAGAAGGGAAGCGCAGTAGGCAGATTATGTGGTTATCCCCGCCGGCCGCGGTGGTCTCGCGGTTCTAGGCGCGCAGTCCGGAACCGTGCGACTGCTACGGTCGCAGGTTCGAATCCTGCCTCGGGCATGAACGTGTGTGATGTCCTTAGGTTAGTTAGGTTTAAGTAGTTCTAAGTTCTAGGGGACTGATGACCACAGCAGTTGAGTCCCATAGTGCTCAGAGCCATTTGAACCATTTGTGGTTATCCAAAGCCACTGTGTCAGGGTGGTGCAGTTAACACATCTGCCTTGTGAGCAGGGGACTCGGATCCGAATCCCACCCTTGTACAAATTTTTATTTGTCGCGTCTATATATAATAAAAATGACTACTTTACTTATGATGCTATTTGTTAAAAATTAACTGTGGGGAAAATTTCTGACAGTTCGAGCTTTTACAGCTGTAACAACGCATTTCCACTGAATAGCCAAAGAAACTAGTACACCTGCCTAATATCGTGTAGGGCCCCCTCGAGCACGTAGAAGTGCCGCAACACGACGTGGCATGGATTCGACTAATGTCTCAAGTACTGCTGAAGGGGATTGACGCCATGAATCCAGCCGGGCCGTCCATAAATACGTAACAGGGGGGTGGAGATCTCTTCTAAACAGCACGTTGCAGGGCATCCCAGATATGCTCAATAATGTTCATGTCTGGGGAGTTTGGTGGCCATCGGAAGTGTTTAAACTAAGAACAGTGTTCCTGGAACCACTTTGTAGGAATTCTGGACGTGTGGGGCGTCGCATTGTCCTACTGGAACTGTCCAAGTCCGCCGGAAAGCACAATAGACATGAATGAATGCAAGTGATCAGACAGGATGCTTATGTACGTGTCACTTGTCAGAGTCGTATCTAGACGTATCAGAGGTTCCATATCACTCCAACTGTACATGCCCCATACCATTACAGAGCCTCCACCAGCTTGAACAGTCGCCTGCTGACATGCAGGGTACATGGTTTCGTGAGGTTGCCTCCACACCCGTACACGTCCATCCGATCGATTCAATTTGAAACGAGACTCGTCCGACCAGGCAACATATTTCCAATCATGAACAGCCCAATGTCGGTGATAAAAGGCCCAGGGGAGCCATAAGAGTTTGTGTCGCGGAGTCATCAAGGGTACACGAGTGGGCCTTCGGCTCCGAAACCCCAGATCGATGATGTTTCGTTGAATGGATCCTACGCTGACACTTGATGATGGCCCAGCATTGAAATCTGCAGCAATTTGCGGAAGGATTGCACGTGTGTCACGCTGAACGATTCTCTTCAGTCGTCGTTGGTCCCGTTCTTGCAGGATCTTTTTCCGGGCGCAGCAATGTCGGAGATTTGATATTTTATCGGATTCCCGATATTCACGGCACACTCGTGAAATGATCGCACTGGAAACTCCCCATTTCATCGCTATCTCAGTGTGTTCCATTGCTCGTGCGCCGACTATAACACCACTTTCACTCTCACTTAAATCTTGCTAACCTTCCGCTGTAGCAGTAGTAACCGATCTCACAACTGCACCGGACACTTGTCATATATAGGCGTTGCCGATCGCAGCGCTGTATTCTGGCTTTTGACTTATCTCTGTATTTGAATATGCATTCCTATACAAGCTTCTTTGGCGCTTCAGGGTATATATTTTTCCGTACCGTTAAGTATAGGCTACAATGTAAACAAGTGCTTCTGATGTAACTCTTCAGGCTTTCCCGGCGATCTAATGACATCTTGGGTTGTCGGGTGTTCTGCCGGATATCAGCGTCGTACTTGCGCGATATTTCGGTCACGTAGCTCGAGACCTTCATCAGGTGCGACCTGAGACTGCTCCTCGAGTGGACCTGGTCCAGTATTTATGCCTATGGACTTCCCCCTCCACCAACGGCTGCAGGCGCTTCCTCTGTGGTCCGCGCCCATTCCCTGTGACCTGCTGGAGCGTTGCTGCTCCGTTTTCCGTCCGCTGCGGTTCTAGGTGTTCCCTCTGCGGTCCGCGCCCACCAAACCCGCTCCTGGGGGTTTCATCTACGGTCTGGGGTACCAGGCGTTCCCCCTGCGGTCCGCGCCCGCTCACCACGACCTGTTGGAGCGTTGCCGCTCCGTTTTTCATCTGCTGCGGCTCTGGATGTTCCCTCTGCGGTCCGCGCCCACCAGTCCCACTTCTGGGTGTTCCATCTTCGGTCTGGTGCTCCTGGCAGTCCGTCAGGGGCTCGTTTACCATCTCCATGTCTCTGGTTCTTCTGTTTGTGTAGTGTTGCAGCTGGCCCCGTTGCTCCTTTAACAATTCCAGAGCCGGATCCCAGGCTCTGCTTAGCTGGTACCCTGTGTCACGATTCATAAGATCGTCAGCCATTTTAATCTCAATCGATTCTCTTATGACACTGTCCCAAAATCTGGGTGTTTGTGCTAGAATCTTGGTATCCTCATACTTCATGGCATGATCTAGCTCTAGACAGTGTTCAGCAATGGCTGACTTAGTCACCTGTCTTAATCTAGTGTGCCTCTGATGTTCTTTGCACCTGATCTCCACAGTTCTTGTCGTCTGGCCAATGTAGGACATGCCACATTGACAAGGTATATTGTAAATCCCTGGTTTTCGTAACCCCAGGTCGTCTTTGACACTCCCCAGCAGTCCCCCGATCTTGTTGGATGGACAGAAAACACACTTGATATTGTGTTTACGCAGGATCCTACTGATTCTGGCAGAAATAGAGCCAGCATAGGGCAGATATGCCACCTTCCTTGCTTCATCTTGGCCTTCTTCAGGAACCTGTGGTATAGTGGCTGGTCGGAGTGCCCTCTCAATTTGTCTGTCCGTGTATCCATTCTTGGAGAAAACTGTTTTGAGACGTTCTATCTCTGTGGGTAGATTCTCTTGGTCTGATAGGGCACGTGCTCTGTGGACCAAAGTCTTCAGAACCCCATTCTTCTGTGCAGGGTGGTGACAACTGCTGGCCTGCAGATATAAATCAGTGTGTGTAGGTTTTCGGTACACACTGTGGCCAAGTGATCCATCTGCTTTCCTCTGGACTAGTACATCCAGAAATGACAGCTGGCCATTCTTCTCCAGTTCCATGGTGAACTTGATATTAGGGTGGCATGAGTTAAGATGTTCAAGAAACTCATTGAGCCTGTCCATCCCATGTGGCCAGATCACGAAGGTGTCATCCACATACCTAAAGAAGCATGTGGGTTTAAATGTGGCTGTCTCCAATGCCCTCTCCTCAAAACTCTCCATAAACATGTTGGCAACCACAGGGGACAGTGGGCTGCCCATAGCTACACCTTCAGTTTGCTCGTAATATTGGTTTCTGTACAGGAAATATGTGGATGTCAGTGTATGACTGAACAGGTCCAACAGAGCACCATCAAATTTCTCTGCAATCAGTTCTAGTGAGTCCTTCAGTGGGACCCTGGTGAACAGCGATACCACATCAAAACTAACCATGATGTCCGAATCTGTGATGTTCAGTTGCTTGAGGCGTTGCAGGAAATCTTCTGAGTTGCGGATGTGGTGAATACATTTCCCCACATATGGAGCAAGGAGACCTTTCAGGTACTTGGCTGTTGTGTACGTAGGTGCCCCAATATTACTGACAATAGGACGTAGGGGCACACCCTCCTTGTGTATTTTAGGCAGACCATACAGTCTGGGTGGCACTGGCGCTTTTTCCCGTAGTTGTCTGATGATCTTATCAGGCATCCCTGTTTCCTTCAAGAGAGCACTAGTCTTCTTGGCCACCTTGTCCGTGGGGTCACACTCCAGAATTCTGTATGCAGGGTCCTCCAGAAGTTGGCGTACTTTCTCATCATAATCCACTCGCTGCAAGATGACAGTGGAGTTCCCTTTGTCTGCTGGCAGTACCACAATGCTGTTGTCTTCCCGTAGTTTCTTGAGTGCAAGCCTCTCCTCGGTTGTGATGTTCGATTTCGGCGGCCTGGCCTTGGTGAGGGCCCTGCAGGTCTCTCGGCGGACTTCCTCTGCCACATTAGGTGGAAGTGTGGCTGCAACTTGCTCTACTGCACTGACGAAACCTGAAATGGGTACGTTTCTAGGGGTCGTAGCAAAGTTGAGACCCCTGCTGAGTACCTTTAAGGTCGTATCATCAAACTGTATGCCACTTAGATTCGTCACCGTGCGTGTCTCTTCCATCTGCTGTGCTTTCTTGCTCATGCGGTCAAACTTTGCAGATTGGCAAGATGAGGCATTCCTTCTAGCACACTCAGCTAAAGACCAGGAGGCACGGTCTACCCAATCCCAATCTTCTCTTGTTAAGGAAGCTGCCATGTACAGATGAATGTGTAACAGCTCCCTGGCCACAACATCTAACCTGTGGCGCATATCTCGAATCCTCTCTCTCACCAGTGCCATGCTAGCTCTGCGTTTTATCTTGTTCGCCGCTCTGGAGTTGATGTGATGTTTAATTCTGGCAAATACTGGTACCACTTCTCCATCTCGACACCTCAGCAAAAAACTGAGAGAACTCAGCATCTTCCCTTTCTTCTGCCGTAGCTTGTCCAGCATCTTGATATTCTGATACATCTCCTCCCCGTAGAGACTTTTGATGTAACTCTTCAGGCTTTCCCGGCGATCTAATGACATCTTGGGTTGTCGGGTGTTCTGCCGGATATCAGCGTCGTACTTGCACGATATTTCGGTCACGTAGCTCGAGACCTTCATCAGGTGCGACCTGAGACTGCTCCTCGAGTGGACCTGGTCCAGTATTTATGCCTATGGACTTCCCCCTCCACCAACGGCTGCAGGCGCTTCCTCTGTGGTCCGCGCCCATTCCCTGTGACCTGCTGGAGCGTTGCTGCTCCGTTTTCCGTCCGCTGCGGTTCTAGGTGTTCCCTCTGCGGTCCGCGCCCACCAAACCCGCTCCTGGGGGTTTCATCTACGGTCTGGGGTACCAGACCAATCTGCAAAGTTTGACCGCATGAGCAAGGAAGCACAGCAGATGGAAGAGACACGCACGGTGACGAATCTAAGTGGCATACAGTTTGATGATACGACCTTAAAGGTACTCAGCAGGGGTCTCAACTTTGCTACGACCCCTAGAAACGTACCCATTTCAGGTTTCGTCAGTGCAGTAGAGCAAGTTGCAGCCACACTTCCACCTAATGTGGCAGAGGAAGTCCGCCGAGAGACCTGCAGGGCCCTCACCAAGGCCAGGCCGCCGAAATCGAACATCACAACCGAGGAGAGGCTTGCACTCAAGAAACTACGGGAAGACAACAGCATTGTGGTACTGCCAGCAGACAAAGGGAACTCCACTGTCATCTTGCAGCGAGTGGATTATGATGAGAAAGTACGCCAACTTCTGGAGGACCCTGCATACAGAATTCTGGAGTGTGACCCCACGGACAAGGTGGCCAAGAAGACTAGTGCTCTCTTGAAGGAAACAGGGATGCCTGATAAGATCATCAGACAACTACGGGAAAAAGCGCCAGTGCCACCCAGACTGTATGGTCTGCCTAAAATACACAAGGAGGGTGTGCCCCTACGTCCTATTGTCAGTAATATTGGGGCACCTACGTACACAACAGCCAAGTACCTGAAAGGTCTCCTGGCTCCATATGTGGGGAAATGTATTCACCACATCCGCAACTCAGAAGATTTCCTGCAACGCCTCAAGCAACTGAACATCACAGATTCGGACATCATGGTTAGTTTTGATGTGGTATCGCTGTTCACCAGGGTCCCACTGAAGGACTCACTAGAACTGATTGCAGAGAAATTTGATGGTGCTCTGTTGGACCTGTTCAGTCATACACTGACATCCACATATTTCCTGTACAGAAACCAATATTACGAGCAAACTGAAGGTGTAGCTATGGGCAGCCCACTGTCCCCTGTGGTTGCCAACATGTTTATGGAGAGTTTTGAGGAGAGGGCATTGGAGACAGCCACATTTAAACCCACATGCTTCTTTAGGTATGTGGATGACACCTTCGTGATCTGGCCACATGGGATGGACAGGCTCAATGAGTTTCTTGAACATCTTAACTCATGCCACCCTAATATCAAGTTCACCATGGAACTGGAGAAGAATGGCCAGCTGTCATTTCTGGATGTACTAGTCCAGAGGAAAGCAGATGGATCAATTGGCCACAGTGTGTACCGAAAACCTACACACACTGATTTATATCTGCAGGCCAGCAGTTGTCACCACCCTGCACAGAAGAATGGGGTTCTGAAGACTTTGGTCCACAGAGCACGTGCCCTATCAGACCAAGAGAATCTACCCACAGAGATAGAACGTCTCAAAACAGTTTTCTCCAAGAATGGATACACGGACAGACAAATTGAGAGGGCACTCCGACCAGCCACTATACCACAGGTTCCTGAAGAAGGCCAAGATGAAGCAAGGAAGGTGGCATATCTGCCCTATGCTGGCTCTATTTCTGCCAGAATCAGTAGGATCCTGCGTAAACACAATATCAAGTGTGTTTTCTGTCCATCCAACAAGATCGGGGGACTGCTGGGGAGTGTCAAAGACGACCTGGGGTTACGAAAACCAGGGATTTACAATATACCTTGTCAATGTGGCATGTCCTACATTGGCCAGACGACAAGAACTGTGGAGATCAGGTGCAAAGAACATCAGAGGCACACTAGATTAAGACAGGTGACTAAGTCAGCCATTGCTGAACACTGTCTAGAGCTAGATCATGCCATGAAGTATGAGGATACCAAGATTCTAGCACAAACACCCAGATTTTGGGACAGTGTCATAAGAGAATCGATTGAGATTAAAATGGCTGACGATCTTATGAATCGTGACACAGGGTACCAGCTAAGCAGAGCCTGGGATCCGGCTCTGGAATTGTTAAAGGAGCAACGGGGCCAGCTGCAACACTACACAAACAGAAGAACCAGAGACATGGAGATGGTAAACGAGCCCCTGACGGACTGCCAGGAGCACCAGACCGAAGATGGAACACCCAGAAGTGGGACTGGTGGGCGCGGACCGCAGAGGGAACATCCAGAGCCGCAGCAGATGAAAAACGGAGCGGCAACGCTCCAACAGGTCGTGGTGAGTGGGCGCGGACCGCAGGGGGAACGCCTGGTACCCCAGACCGTAGATGAAACCCCCAGGAGCGGGTTTGGTGGGCGCGGACCGCAGAGGGAACACCTAGAACCGCAGCGGACGGAAAACGGAGCAGCAACGCTCCAGCAGGTCACAGGGAATGGGCGCGGACCACAGAGGAAGCGCCTGCAGCCGTTGGTGGAGGGGGAAGTCCATAGGCATAAATACTGGACCAGGTCCACTCGAGGAGCAGTCTCAGGTCGCACCTGATGAAGGTCTCGAGCTACGTGACCGAAATATCGTGCAAGTACGACGCTGATATCCGGCAGAACACCCGACAACCCAAGATGTCAAGTGCTTCTGATGGTTAATCAGAGTGCGAGCTCTAGGGGCCAAATGATTTTTTTAAAAGAAAGTTCGTAACTGTTTGAAACTAGATTTCTTAAAAATGCTTGTGGACTACACGGTGCTAGAGCAGCGTTTGTTACGTGTAGGAACGTCTAAAATCGACTGAAACGTGAGTGAGGTTGATCATCTGTTGGGTGTACACTTCCCTTGTAAGACTCCGTATTGGTACGTGTGTTGAATCTTCTACTGTAAGCGCAAAAATAACGTCTTTATTATTCCGTGAATTTCTTGATGTCACAGTGTCGGCGTCCAGTACCACTTTCCACGAAGCTAGGAATCTCCGCCTTTCGCTCTTTTGCGGTCTGCGCTTAACTGTCTCCGCGTGGCTCTAAATATTCACGACGGCGAGGAACGTTCTGTAGCTTCGTGAGCGGCGAGCGAACGCGGCGGGTCGTGCAGCAGACGGTATCACGTGCTGTGTTGAGCGGAGAGTGAAGTGGCTCTCGTTCCAGGAAGGCCGCACGTGCCCGGCTGGGTATGCGGGTCGCGGGCGTATCCTGGGGCGGGATCTGGCAGGCGCCGCGTCCGCGCTGGCATCCCATCTGATGCGGCGCGGCCTTGCCGTAGCCGCCCAGGGAAGGACGAGCGGACGTCGCTACACGGGCTGTCAGCTTCCGCCTCTGGCCGATGACCGGCAAACACACACCGGGAGTCCGCAACGGCGACCAGGGGTCGTACAAAGATCGCATCTGCAGTCGGCTGCAAGGGACACTCCGCGCGGCTAAAAATGTTCAAATGTGTGTGAACTCCTAAGGGACCAAACTGCTGAGGTCATCGGTCCCTGGACTTAAACTCTACTTAAACTAACTTACGCTAAGGACAACACACACACCGATGTCCGAGGGAGGACTCAGATCTCCGGCAGGAGGAGCCGCGCAATCCGCGACATGGCGCACTAAACCTCGTGGCCACTCCTCGGGGCTGTACTCTATCAAAGGCTTTTTCCAAATAAATAATAACAGCAAAACAGCATAAATTTCTCTTTGTTTCTCAATGTACACTACTGACCATTAAAATTGCTACACCAGGAAGATGACGTGCTACAGACGCGAAATTTAACCGAAAGAAAGAAGATGCTGTGATATGCAAATGATTAGCTTTTCAGAGCATTCACACAAGGTTGGCGCCGGTGGCGACACCTACAGCGTGCTGACATGAGGAAAGTTTCCAACCGATTTCTCATACACAAACAGCAGTTGACCGGCGTTGCCTGGTGAAACGTTGCTGTGATGCCTCGTGTAATGAGGAGAAATGCGTACCATGACGTTTCCGACTTTGATAAATGTCGAATAGTAGCCTATCGCGATTGCGGTTTATCGTATCGCGACATTGCTGCTCGCGTTGGTCGATATCCAATGACTGTTAGCAGAATATGGAATCGGTGGGTTCCGGAGGGTAATACGGAACGCCGTGCTAGATCCCAACGGCTTCCTATCACTAGCAGTCGAGATGGTAGGCATATTATCCGCATGGCTGTAACGGATCGTGCAGCCACGTCTCGATCCCTGACTCAACAAATGGGGACGTTTGCAAGACAACAACCATCTGCACGAACAGTTCGACGTCGTTTGCAGCAGCATGGACTATCAGCTCGGAGACCAAGGCTGCGATTACCCTTGACATTGGAAGCGTGCATTTGTCATCGCCATACTGGAGTATCACCTGGCGTTATGGTATGGGATGCCACTGGTTACACGTCTCGGTCACCTCTTGTTCGCATTGACGGCACTTTGAACAGTGGACGCTGCATTTCAGATGTGTTACGACCCGTGGCTCTACCCTTCATTCGATCCCTGCGAAACCCTACAGTATAAAGCACGACCGCATGTAGCAGGTCCTGTACGGACCTTTCTGGATGCAGGAAATGTTCGGCTGCTGCCCTGGCCAGCACATTCTCCAGATCTCTCACCAACTGAAAACGTCTGGTCAATGGTGGCCGAGCAACTGGCTCGTCACAATACACCAGTCACTACTCTTGATGAACTGTGGTATCGTGTTGAGGCTGCATGGGCAGCTGTACCTGTACACGCCATCCAAGCTCTGTTTGACTCAATGCCTAGGCGTATCAAGGCCGTTATTACGGCCAGAGGTGGTTGTTCTGGGTACTGATTTCTCAGGATGTATGCACCCAAATTGCGTGAAAATGTAATCACATGTTACTTCTAGTCTAATATATTTGTCCAATGAATACCCGTTTATCATCTGCATTTATTCTTGGTGTAGCAGTTTTAATGGTCAGTACTGTATCTTTCCCCTATGTTTCTTAACAGGCCATTAGCATCTCTTGCTCCTTATCCTAAATCCGAACTGTTCATCCGGAATCCATCTGTCTACTCTCCTATACAGCCTTCTCACAACTCCGAGCAGTACTTAAGCTGCATGAGAAATCAGACTCGTAGTCCTTTGTTCTCTCAGTTGGTATCATTACTGTTGCCAGAAAGCCGTCAGACTATCCCCCTTTGTCGTATATCTCATTATAGTGGTAGAATGTTTATTTCCTTCTGTCCGCTGTTTCTCAAACCCTTCAACACTTCTGCTGGAAAGTTATCGATTCCACCTGCCTCCCGATTCTTCATCTCCTTCAGCGCCTTGTCTACTGCTTCCAAGATGCTATAGGCCTTTCCATCTTCCGGCACACATTCCTCCCTTTCAAGCTTTATTTCACTTGGTGTTTGATCAATTTTATACAGACATTCTGTTTATTCTTTTCATCTGCTCAGCCACATACCGACCACTCTTTCTATTTCCATGTTAGCCTTCTTTTCCTTTAAAGACTGTCTCCCTAGCCTATCTACACATCATTCCACACTTTCCCCCTCTGTGTTTTCTTGAATTTCTCTTTTATCCACATTTCTCCTGCTTCTTCACTTTCTCTTCGTAACTCATTCTTAATAGCATTTAGTCGAAATTTTCTCATTATTGGTGGAACATTGTAAGGCAAAATGTGTGGGCGCGTTTCTCACCACAAGAAGTTCGCGGCACGTGGTACAAGGTTATAAACAGCACCATACCGACCAATGGAAAACTGGAAGACATGCGCCTAACCGGGTCAGGCGCCCGTGACTCGTGCAGTGAACTATAGGCTTTGAGCCACAGGATTTTGTGCTGAAAAGTCGCAGACGCTTGGCAAACTATTGAAGAAATAATCAGCCTGATCGGCAGAACCGCCCCGTGGCATTTTAGTGCAACAACAATCACAGTACCAGACTTCAAGCCGACCCCAACGTGCAAGAGATTAGCCAGCACGTGAATAGTTGCCACACAGCAAACGCTAACTTTCAACTGCGATGTACCGGAAAATTACTGTTTGTGTGTTACCTTTAGGACTAACATTAAAAAACGAGGAAAACACCAAAATATAGATAAATCTTTCTCCCCTCTTAGTCCGTTTTGCGGCGTTTGTTCGTACTTGCCGATGACTCATTGTCCGCTATATGGGTCAGTAGGCAGTTGACCGATCGATATGTGCTGTAGTTCGATCAGTTTTAGAATGAAATAGTTGTTTTTACCTCTATCAGTATGTTTATTGTGCACGCATTTGTTTTATATCTTAGTGACAGTGTTGCTCTGACATATTAAAGTGCGTAAAACTAAATTATGGCCGGCCGTTGTGGCCGTGCGGTTCTAGGCGCTTCAGTCTGGAACAGCGTGACCGCTACGGTCGCAACTTCGAATCTTGCCTCGGGCATGGATGTGTGTGATGTCCTTAGGTTAGTTAGGTTTAAGTAGTTCTAAGCTCTAGGGGACTGATGACCACAGATAGTGCTCAGAGCCATTTGAACCATTTGAACTAAATTATGGCATGAACTTGTAATACCATAATCGATAGTGAGTAGTTTATTATGTGAAGTATTTACATTACTGTAAGGAAGTGGTGTTAAACGAAATATGTTTTGTAGAATTATAGCTGTGTGCTTAAATAATGGAATTTTATTAAATATATTTGTTTATGTATGAAAAACTGCCATGTAAAAACTGGTTCATACTTAGGGTTTTGTATTGTATAATATAAAAGACATAGTGATTTCCCTCCGCTACGAAAGTGGTGTGGCGCCAAGTAAAAGGTGGAACTAGCGCTCAATCTTGGCGGCAAGCGAGAGATCACAGTAGGGAGTCAGTAGCCAGCAGCCGACCAGTCAACGTGCTCACGCATTGGAAATGGCTCTAAAAATGATATTCACGTCGCCAAAGGAGAGACCAGGTAGCCGCCACGTGCTCGCCACCACTATTACGCCACCACTTCATCAGATCCAAGAGGTTAGAACTGTATAACAGAATGAACCAGAGTGTTTGTGTGATTTAATTTGCAATAATAATTCAAATATTGCTGAACTTTGTGTTCGAACCATGAATTTACTCCTTTCATGGTGCCTAACAGGGTCCTCTCCTCAAAATTGTTAAACACCGAGTATCCTATGTGTGAAAACTGATAATAATCTGTGTTATTTGATTATGCCTAATTTCTGAACGCAAAAATATATAAATTTGCATAGTCGGATTACTGGTTTCATTGAAATCAAGGGAGACACTTATTGATAATTTATAAAAATCGCCAATGTGTTTTGCTTTGCTACTATTTTACAAATATCAGTGTTTTAATGTTCAGCAGTATAAAATTTGTCAGTGAAAATCACTTGCTTCACAAGTGGTGTTATAAAGCATTCGGTTTTGAAGCTATATGAACTTTTACTTAGTCATTTCTGAAGCTGTAGAGAGTATTGTCAGTACAAATAATGTTGAGACTTTGCAAGATAAATGATCTTAATTGGGGCAGTAATTCAGCTTTTATCATAACGCTAAATATTTCTGAAAAGTGTATATAGTTTGCTTATATAAAGAAGTGATGGTTTGTGGGCCCCGATTTCATTCTTTTCTACCACGAATAAACCAAACGGAATAGTTGTTTTCTAGCTAAATAAACCTGAAGTAATTATTTAAAAGAACATATATAAAAGGTATGTGTTCTGTGTTATCTTATTGCATCTGTAATGTGTATATGTGTGTTAGTCAAACTTTAATTTTTATCAGATGCCACTCAATCTTCTGTAGCCTTTGGGAACAATTCCTGCGCTAAAGTAGTGAAAGGCAGAAGTGAAGATTATGGTCAACAAGGATAAAGTCTCTTTTCTGTTTCTGTGATTGCTTAACTATGCTGTTGACAACTACCGCTACCCACTGTGTAGTTCGTCTGGTCACTGTAGGTGTTCATTGTACTTTTCTGAGAAAGAATATATGAAAGTCACTTTTGCAAGAGTATATGCAAATCCATTGAAAATAATGTTTTCACATTATTATGTCTAACTAGGCTGGCGACCGTTTTAATACTTCATTTATATTCAATCTGTTACTGTAATTTCTTACCAAATTTTTAATCTTCCTGTTGTCTACCAAGTGCTACCCTTACGAATTTCATGTTCGATATCCCCTTTCTGTTAGATGACACACGGTCAAAGTAAAAAATCCTCTCAGATGGTAACACATACTGTGCGTTTAAATCATAATTAGGCAAGTTGCAGCGGTCGTGTTATATTTGGCTTCCTTGTGACAGGTTTGTAAGTTCCGTTATTAGGAAACAGTGAAGGACACACAAACGAGAACGCCGGTAATAGTGTTATAAACTGAAAGTAAACATGTGACGCTGTTCTCAGCGGAGAAGCTGTGCTTGGAAGATTAGATAAAGCCGGGTCTCTTGAAAACATTGTAAGCGAGGTACGGGTCGGTACAGCAACTGTTAAAAACTGGATGAAAAATTGGAAAACTGGTGAAAGTCATACCGTAACGACTGAAGGATCGAAAGGGCTACAAATACGCAAGACTTTGAAGAAGCCTAAAAGTGAAATCTAGACAATGTTTCGTGGATCTGGTTTGAAAGGGAGAGAAGAAGAGAAACTCATTTGCCTCAGCGATTCTTAAAGGAAATGTACTTATTTTGTATGAAAAATAAGATGGAGACAATGAAAATAAAAAGTTTACGGCTAGTGAAGACTGGCGGCATCGCTGGAAGAAATCCACATGGCACTCGAAATGTAATTATTTCAGGCGAGGAGCTGTTCGGGCCGTGGAAGGACGATCAGAACGATGCTTGTCAGAAATTGACATTTCACCACTTTGAAACGGGAAAACCTCTCTTCTGTTTTCCCCAACAGGATCGTCCTTCTACGCCGTTTTCAACATTTCAAGAGTTTCTCTCCCACTTTTTCCGAGCAAGAAGCAGCCTCATGCTTTCACGAAAATCAGTCACCGGAAAAACGACAATCACACGAAACACTTGTCGCTACAAACTCTGCCGAAACTAGTCCTGATATTCTTCAGCGACGGCATTCGGCTTACTGACTCTGGAATGTTCTCTCTTTGCGTTCTTAGCGGCAAAACGCGGTACTACGAAAGCTCTGTCCAGTAAAAAATTTATTCAGTTTCTATTGGGTACCCCTTGCTGGAAGAGTATTGCCACAAATTCCTTGTAGACATCATCTGTTAAAGACAGTCGCCTACAATTCCAGCCCACACATTAGTCTTAACTTGTTGCTGACGTCTACCACGAACTGCACCGTAAAGATTTTCATCCACTCTTAGATGTTGTGGGAAAACATCCGTTCGTAAAAGAAAGCGAAGTACAAAAAATCGTTCAAATGGCTCTGAGCACTGTGGGACTTCTGAGGTCATCAGTCCCCTAGAACTTAGAACGACTTAAACCTAACTAACCTAAGGACATCACACACATCCATGCCCGAGGCAGGATTCGAACCTGCGACCGTAGCGGTCGCGCGGATCCAGACTGTAGCGCCTAGAACCGCTCGGCGACTCCGGCCGGCAAAGCGAAGGACATTTTAATCACATATTAGGAGAGAGAAATTTGTAAAATAAAGTTTGTCAAGCTATTTCCGACGCATCCTGCGGAGAACAATAGTGATGCGTATCTGAGAGAAAGAGGAGCACCACGTTCTTCAGTAAATGTTTCCGTATCCGCTTTTAACAATAAAACCATGGTGTACGAGATAACTTTTTGTTGCGCCAGTTTTCTTCTCTTTTGCTCTCAATCTTTTTCCTTCTATAAAATAAGTCCATTATGTTGAAGAAACATATAAAACAGTGTTACAACTTTTTAATATGATCCAGGATGATTTTGTTAAATGGAGACAAACTGAAGGAAACGATTCTGAGAGGATAAAGAGCAAAAACGGTTACCTGGGCTCATGGCTGAAAATTCCTTCCAAAGGACGCACACCCACTTGAAGTTGGAGATAAAAGATCGTTGACAGTGACCCCGGGGACAGCAACTACCAGCATGAGCTAGGCCAGACTCTGACCGTGTTGTTCTCCGCTATCCCTGTCACGTTACAACGCCTGTAGGCCTCATTACCGACGGACTTGTCTGCTTGGCTAGTTCGCAGCACATTCCACCATGGTGCCGGGATTTCCTGTCAGCCACCCTATTCAATACGAGGCTGTGTTTACGAGGGTCGGTATCGTCAATCTTCACAACACCCACCTGTGGGCTACGGGGAAGCCCCATCTCAGGTAGCAGCGAACAGTCAGCACTGGTTCAGCCTCAGCGTGTGGGTGGGGATTATTGGCGACCGCCTCTTCATACCAGTCGCCCTTCCACAACACCTCACAGATGGGGCATGTTACTTCTTGTAGGTGATCCTGCCTCTTCTGCTGGAAGACGTGCCTATGGCGATACGAAGGGTAATTTGGTTACTACGTGATGGTGATCTAGCTCACTGCCGTCCTGAGTGTGGACATAAAACACTGGTACAATCAGAACGTTCCCACTAACCTGTAATGTTCTCACGTGTGGTTCCAATCACAGAAACCTAAGCTGCCAAACTCGCCACTTTCAAATAGGTAGCATATTCCTCCCTTGGAGCCGGCCGTGCGGTTCTAGGCGTTACAGTCTGGAACCGAGCGACCGCTACGGTCGCAGGTTCGAATCCTGCCTCGGACATGGATGTGTGTGATGTCCTTAGGGTAGTTAGGTTTAAGTAGTTCTAAGTTCTAGGCGACTGATGACCTCAGAAGCTAAGTCGCATAGTGCTCAGAGCCATCTGAACCATTTTTGCTCGCTTGGAACCTATTTCTGACCATATGTCCATATGACTTGTTTGCTTCTCATTCTGTTAGGGATCGTTTCCGCATTTAGTAAAATCGCCGTGTATATTTCACTAAACTTCTGCCGGGTTATTCGAGAACTATGGAGAATAATATGTTCCGTAATACTACGGCGGGCGTTCAATAATAATGGAACGCATTTTTTTCTCGATCAATTTCGGTTGAAAAAATGCGGAATTTCTTGTGGGGCATCGTGGAATGTTCCCGAGTAGCCACGTATAGTTTTATAAAGTTTCAAGAGCTGGTGGCGCTATATGTAGCCTTCAAAATGGCGTTCCAAGCAGAGAGCTGTCACTGAGTTACTTTCGGCGCCGAGAATCGTAGGTATTCATAGGCCCTTGCAGAATGTCTATGGAGGCCTGGCTGTGAACAAAAGCACGGTAGAACTTTGGGCGAGGCGTCTGTAATAATCGCAACAAGGCCGGGCGAACGTGCCGGCCGGCCGCACAGAGCAGTGACTCCAGCAATGTTGGAACGTGCGGACACTCTCATTCCAGGCGATCGACGAATCACAATCAGCCACATCGCTGCTCGACAGGATGTCTCTGTTGGTAGTGCTGACTCACTGGCCCACTAGTTGGGGTACTCAAAGGTGTGTGCCCGCCTAATAGAAGAACATAAAGAGCAACCAAGGACCATCTGTGCGGAATTGCTTGAGCGTTTCGAGGCCGATCGTGACAATTTTTTGTCGAGCTTCGCAACATGCGATGAAACACGTGTTCATCACTTCGAACCGGAAACAACATGGCGACCCGTGGAATGGTGCCACACCAATTATCCTCTGCAAAAAAAATTCAAAGCCACATCCTCGGCTGATAAAGTCATGACGACGGTCTTCTGGGACTATGAAGAGGTTATTCTGTTTGATGTTCTCTCTCCTGGTGCAACTATCAACTGTGAAGTATACTTTGCTACCTTCAGGAAACTGAAGAAATGACTTCAGCGTCTTCGCCGCCTCAGAAATGCAAACGAATTTCTCCATCTCTACGACAACGCAAGGCCTCACACAGGTGTGGACAATTCTTCATCATCCATCCTACACCCCGGATCTCGCACCTTCCGACTTCCACCCGTTTGGCCCGATGAAGGATGCTCTCCAAGGGAAGCAGTTCGTGGATCATGGGGAGATTACTGACGCAGAAGACCCAGTGGAGTGGTAACACTTGGGCGTACATGTCCTAGCGACAAGGTGGGGTAAGGCCGTCGCACTGAACGGAGATAATGTTGAAAAATAGGTTTTTGTAGGAAAAAGCAGAGAATAATATAATGTATTGGAATCCTGAATAAAACAAACTTGCTTTCGGCAAAAAATATGTAACATTACTTATTAAAAACCCCTCGTAGTATGTGTCCATGAGGTCAAGAGCCTCGTAGACAACGGCCCCCTGGTTATGCCATGCTCTTTCACTTCTGGGAGGCATTCGATACAGTTCTACGCTGTTGTCTAGTGAACAAAATACGAGCTTACCAAGAATCAGACCAATATTATGACTGGCTCAGGACTTCATAATGGATGCTCAACAATATGTTAATACGACGAATTCAACAGACGTAAAAGCAATTTCGGATGTACCCCAAGACAATGTTACACTGGTGCTGCAGTTTACAATGTGCATAAATGACCTGCTGGATAAACTCAAAGCTACGTGAGGTTGTTCGCAGACGATACTGTGGTCTATAAGAAGGTCGCAAAACTAGAACACTAGTGATATTCAGGAAGACGTGCAGAGAATCGACTACTGGTGCAGGAATTGGCATTTCACCCTCAATGTAAATAAATGTAACGCATTAAGGCACTGCGCATATACAGTAGAAGAGAGCCATTACTCTTCGATTAAGCTATTGGCGATAACACATCCGCAAACTTCAGCAACTTGAAATGTTACTTTTCAAGTACATTAAAATTTGTATAGTCCAAGAAAGAACCCATATTTTGATGTATCCCTCTTAAAGTTTTCGGACTGAGATTAATTTATTATACCTAACTTATGAAGTCTAAGTTGGTGTTTACTGTGTGCGACTCTTCTAAAGAAATTGTAATTACGTCATATCGCAGGAAAAATAAGAAGAATGTTTCTTCTCCTGTTCTGCCTGTTGCTAGCTTTTCACTCCCGTCAGTTGTTTCTTTACGCATCATGTAATTTCGCTCAGTACACTAAATTAGTTGAATAATTGCTGTTAATGTTTGATACATTACCGCGTGAATTATTTCAATTCTATCACCTTACCGAATCCTTCTCATGCAAATATTACTCATTGTGTTTTTATAGTTTCATTTCACGCTTCAACTTAAAGAGGTTGGTGACGAAATGTTGGACGACGGACGACCGAACGCTAATCGCGTTCTCTTGTTGCATATTTCTTTAAATGAAGCTAACGCGTCCCTCAGATACTTTGTACTGGTGAGTCTTCATAGTTCACGCAATATTTTTTGCAAGGACTGTAGTAAATTGATCGGTTACTCGCCGTCGAACAAACACAATTTCCTCACTGGTCTGATAAACAACTATAAGAAGAGGAAGCCTTTTCATTTAATGTTATTTGCCACTCGTGCTGCACTGGAAAGTGTACTAAATAATATCTGGTCCCCATCTTCAGCGACGCTATCTTTCACGATACAAAAAAATTAAATAAGAAAAATAACACCTCTAACTCTAAGCTACATAGGAGTAACCATTCAGGAATGGCTCTGAGCACTATGGGACTTAACAGCTGAGGTCATCAGTCCCCTAGAACTTAGAACTACTTAAACCTACCTAACCTAAGGACATCACACACATCCATGCCCGAGGCAGAATTCGAACCTGCGACCGTAGCGGTCGCGCGTTTCCAGAACGAAGCGCCTACAACCGCTCGGCCACTCCGGCCGGCGCAGTAACCGACTGTTGCGACGTAACGTGGAGTGACATCATGAAGCTAGAGGGAATCCTGTCGTCAAACATAGGACGGATCCTCAGTAAACACAAAGTGAAAGTGAGTTTTCGCCCTCCACCAAAGACAGCATCAGTCCTGGGTTCCGTTAAAGATGATTTGGTGTTTCAGACGCCTGGGGTTTACAAGATCGCCTGTGAGTGTGGCCTTTCATACATCGCAAAGACACGTACAGTCCAGGAGAGATGCACAGAGCACCGCAGGTGCACCCGGCTCTTACAACCTAATAAATGTACTGTGGCGGAGTACTGTATAGACACTGGGCACTTTATGGTGTGCGATAACATTGAAATTTTAGCCTCGACTTCATCTTTCTGGGACTCAGTAGTGAAAGAAGCAATTGAAATTTGGTTGGCGACGAATTTAATTAATAGAGATAGCAGCTTCAGCTTGGACAAATCACAGAATCCGGCAATTTCTGTAATAAAGTCACAAAGACGTTGCGACGGTGCAGCTCGCAGTGATACATCGATGTCACCTTGTTTATCGAATGCTCAGCCATAGATCTATTTCCATGCATATGCCGTACCTCTTTGCCGCCGATCAACGTCTCTGGTGCGTTATGTATCTGTGGCAGCATGCGCAGTGGTGCGATCCGTGGATTTAAAAGGACGGAGCAAGTGCTGGAGCGTCAGTCACCTCGGCTCGCTCTGAAGATGGCTGGACGGTATACAGTCGAAATACTAGAGGGAGAAGTCGAATTTATGCAACTGCAGGCCCGAAATTTTATGGAACAATATTTGCGCCGCGAAAATATGAAGATGCACAACATGAAACTAGTTGTCAGAAAATCACGCTGGGGTCCTCTGGAAGAATCTAACACAATTGCAGTTCATCCACGGAAGAAGAGTCTTGCAAATCACTCGTTCTACCGATGTTTGAGTATTGCTCGTCAGTTTGACAGCCTTACACCGCTGAAGTAATTGAAGAAATACAGAGTATCCAATGAAGAGCGGCAAGTTTCGTCACAGGATTGTTTAATTAGTTAGAGAGCGTTACATAGATGCTGCACAAACTCCAGTGACAGATGCTATGAAAGAGGCGTTCTGCATCACGGAGATGTTTATTGTTAAAGTTCAAAGAGCGTACGTTCCAATAACAGTCGGGCAGCATATTGTTTCCTCCCACTAAACGGCCACGGCGAGAAAATCAGGGAAATTTGAGCTCATGCGGAGACTTATTGACAGGAGTTCTTCCCTCGCACAATTCGTTAATCGAACAGGGATGGAAGGAAATGATGGTGGTTCCATAGATACCCACCGCCACGCACAGCAGGGTGGCTCGTAGAGTATGGATGCAAATGCAAATAAGACGTTTGTTAAGAGTAAGCATCTGTGTATATGTGTGGGACGTGAGTGGGTAACAGATTTAACGCGCTACTGTCAGGAGGCCAAATAAAGGGACTAAACAGTTACGCGGCGTATACGCAGAGGCGAACACCTCTCAGCGAAACTGTGGTCCAACTGTCAAGCTGCGAGCAAACACTTTGCCAGCAAACACGGCTCCTGTCTCGACGCACACCGCTGTTCACACACTGTCCACAATAGCCACTTGACCTCAGCGGTGCTTGTCGGCTAATAGCATGGAGACAGCGACACGGCAGCCGAGTCTCTTCCTTTTTGCGTCGCCTTAAGTAGCGGGACTGAAACAAGAAATGTAAACTGTGAGACGCTTTCAAAGGAATAGTGGAACAAACCGAGCAATGCTACAGCCGAAGAGCAGTCTCAAGCTCTTTAATGAAGCTGTGTTGCTAACAACGTTCCGTGTATCATATCCTCTACATAAAAATAAAAAAATTTTCGAAGTACTTTCTTAAATAATTCTTAGGTGTGGACCAAGGTTATCTAACATTTGTCGAATTTTTCCTGTAGCACTCACACTACCGTAATCTGACTCGTGAACCTAACTACAACCAGCGTAACTCATTGGACGCAGAGTTAGTACGTGGAAATGGATTCGATCTATTGGTCCTTGGTGTTTCCATATGCTCGTCCAACCCCTTTAGGTAGTGAATGCACTAAGTACTGACCGTTTTCAAAACTTTTTTTCTGCGATCTGTTAGGGTATCCTCCCAGCAAACATCATCATTTCTGTAAACTGCACACCTTCTTCCAAAATTAGGTGAGGTGCAAATAATGTGCAACATTTAGCACAGGTTTGGCTATATTGGCTCTAAGCACTATGGGACTCAACAGTCCGCCAGACTTTACTTAAACCTAATTAACTTAAGGACGTCACACACATCCATGCCAGAGGCAGGATTCGAACCTGCTACCGTAGCAGCCGCGTGGTTCCGGACTGAGGCACCTAGAACAGCTCGGTCACAACGGCCGGATTAGCACAGGTTTACATCGGCTTCCTCTTGCTGGTACTGTGTTGCACAGTTTGTCGAAAAACCCGTTGCCGTACTATTTCTAAGGTCCACCTTAAACTACATGCTGCACTTAAAATTAAACATGACTGGCACTCACTTCTACAAAGCAGAAATCAGCTTTTAATTCACGCAGACAGTCCCCGTGCGGCAGGTGGTCGGCAGGTGGTCTGGGAGAACTCCAAGACGGCAATTACGGTGTATGTTGCTGGCTGCTCTCCCAGCATCAGAAAGAAGCACTTCACCCGATGCAACACTACGTGTACATTCGACTAGGTTCTTGCACTCCAGATTCTGATTTCTACACCATACCCGCAGAGTTGAAGCTCGTGCGAAAGAAATAGAAACGCACGTATCACAAATCAGTTGCCTCTTACAAATTTTGTTTGTGTGCTTTTTAGTGGTTCCGTGAGAAACTGGAATATGCAGGGACTTCAAATTTACGTTAGGCAAGCCGTCCCACGCTAAGACCATTGCGCAGTAAGTGGGGCGCATGGTCAGAAGAGAGCGCATGTTCCGGAATTCCTGCAGACACAGTTCTACTGCGGTACAAACAATAGGCACAGCACAGTGTGTCAGCAAAATGGAAACGGCCTCCAAGGCTGAATTAGGCGAGGTAGAACGGTCCGTGTTGCAAAGCGTCTAAACTGCACACAAATTCAAATCGAAATTCTAATTGTATATGGGCCAAAAGGAAATTCGCGTCAGCTGTAGAGAAATGGAGCCAACAATTTGACTTAGGCCACACAGGCGTGAGTGATGCCGATAAGGGAGACAGGAAGGTCTTGCACAGCGTGATTTCCATCTTTTCGGCAAGCTGGAAGAGCACCTGTGGAGGGAAAGACATTTTCCAACGATGAGATGCGGTTCTGGAATGACCCGGTGACAGAGGAGCGGACTTCTGACGCCGAAGAACCAAACGATGGGTAGAACGTTCCGACCCGACCACTGCTTACAGAGACAATGTTGAAAAATAGTGTTATGTTCAAAAATGGTTCAAATGGCTCTGAGCACTATGGGACTTAACATCTGAGGTCATCGGTCCCGTAGAACTTAGAACTACTTAAACCTAACTAACCTAAGGACATCACACACATCCATGCCCGAAGCAGGATTCGAACCTGCGACCGTAGCGGTCGCGCGGTTCCAGACTTAAGCGCCTGGAACCGCTCGGCAATCACTTTGAAGTACAGTGCAACATTCAATAAAAGTTACTTGGCCTGCCATGTTAATGTGAAACTTAACTTTTGAAGCCCGCTCTTATTATCTCGTACAGAAAAAACGAGGCTGCTCTTATTAACATGTTAATAAAATCTTCTCGGTTTACGAGCCAAGTCACTTCGAATAACATACTCGAGCTTTCAGTTGCCGTCTCCGCCATTATCATCAGGAGTTAAAGCACTGCCTGTCGGTGCTGGCACGGTGCTCTGCTCACGTAAGTGCGATAGCAGCGTTTCGAACCTTTCTAAGAGGACCATGCCAGCCCTAGCACTCAGTGATGTTAAGTTCTGATCACGATGATGATAGCTTGAGTATTTTATTCGAAGTAACGCAGCTTGTAAAACGAGAAGATTTTATAGCAGCATGTCATCGCGAAATACTTAGAG
This sequence comes from Schistocerca serialis cubense, assembly GCF_023864345.2. Taxonomy (NCBI): domain Eukaryota; kingdom Metazoa; phylum Arthropoda; class Insecta; order Orthoptera; family Acrididae; genus Schistocerca; species Schistocerca serialis. The sequence continues at coordinate 102,778,708 of NC_064643.1, read as the reverse complement.
GACACGTAACCTTTATTGTGGCGTATTAGTGCGAACTTTTGTTTTTTTCGACCATGAAGAGTCTCCCTATGCCGAGCGGTTCTAGGCTCATCAGTCCGAAACCACGCTGCTGCTACGGTCGCAGGTTCGAATCCTGCCTCTGGCATGGCTGTGTGTGATGTCCTTAGGTTAGTTACGTTTAGGTCGTTCTAAGTCTAGGAGACTGATGACCTCAGATGTTAAGTCCCATAGTGCTTGGAGCCATTTGAATTTGAAGTGAGGATTTAAGACCTCGTCAACGACGACGCCATTAGAGTTAAGAGTGGGCTGGGTAAGGGTGCAGGTGAACATGTGAATTCCGTCTTCCTAGATTTACGAAAAGCGTTCGGCACTGTATCACATCGTCGGTTACTAATCAAGAGTCCGCAGCCCGTGGTCGTGCTGTAGCGTTCTCGCTTCCCGCGCCCGGGTTCCCGGGTTCGATTCCCGGCGGGGTCAGGGATTTTCTCTGCCTCGTGATGACTGGGTGTTGTGTGATGTCCTTAGGTTAGTTAGGTTTAAGTAGTTCTAAGTTCTAGGGGACTGATAATCAAAGATGTTCATTCCCATAGTGCTCAGAGCCATTTGAACCATTTGAACTAATCAAGATAGTGTAATTACAGTGAGCAGTGTACCACTAAGTCGATACGTTACCCTGGATGGTGTACGTTCTGCAGATACGAAAGCAACATCAGGTGTACTAGAGAAAAGCGTAATACGACGTCTAACGTTCTCAGTAAACTGTACGTAAAAGATTTATCACATAGCATCGGTAGCACGATTGGGAGAACGCTACGACCTGTGTTTACAGAATGATGTGTCTTTCGAAACTTAAGGCACACAACCACACATAGTCGTGCATCCAACTGCCTACTACTCAGGTGCTGTCAGTCACCCGAGAGGGCACCACTGGACAAGACGTGCTCTGTGCTTTCGCCATGTATCACTCAAACAGTCCTCAACCGGACATCAATCCTGCGATGAGGTGGATACACCTCTTCGCACGACGGTATCACCGAAAAGCATCAACAATACCTCAAGATAGCGGCAGGACCGTGTGTATAGTCCCCTCCAGGAAGAATCGAACTGGTCATTTTACAAGTGGTCGTAGTTATCTTTCACCGAATCCAGAAAAGGTTTTAAAGGTAGATCAGTGCAAGTGAACCTTGAACTACTGCCACGCACTGTCGCTATACTGAATAAGTAACGTTTCCATTAAAAAAATTGTTGTAAAGTGTTCCTGCTCTGTTTCTGCTCATTTTGCGTTATATGTTGCGTAACCCTGTTTGGCCCTCTGACGAAACTGTTTGGCTGCTCCGTACGAGCAAGCCACCTCACAACAGCAGCAACGTTCCGTGGTATCGGGTTCTCTTCCTGCCAACAATTTGTGTTTAACACCAAGTGTATTTGGTCAATAGAACACAGAGACTTGGTGCATATTTTGAAAATAGTGCCATGTTCCTGTGTCACATTGAAATGATGTGCAGCATTCAATAGAAGCTACTTGACCTACCACAATAATGTGTAACTTGCACAATCTACAAGGCGACCTCAAGAATTTGAGCAAACCACACGTTCAAATGAGAATTACGGGGAAATAAAAGAAAATTGCAGCTACTTCTCAGTTTCTTACAGACTGTGCTTACATCCTAGCTATTTTTTTCCCTCCAGTACTCTGCTCTGGGACTGTTCTAACTACAGCTCCATTGTTTGGGGTACTTGTAAAGTAGGTCTGACAACAGACTTAAAGGGAATCCACCAGACACATGGAACCGTAAAATGTCTGTAGAACCCATACGATGCGAGCTTGTTAGTGTGAGATATTACTGGGTGCATTTAGAAACCAGTGTTGGAGGAATGCGTCGCCACTGTGTTGCAGAGAAGGTTAGGTACTTCCCTTTTCCGTCTCCACAACTTTCACTGTCTGCTTGCTCGATCTATGTCTCTCTTGCCGGCCGGGGTGGCCGAGCGGTTCTAGGCGCTACAGTCCGCAACCGCGCTGCTGTTACGGTCGCAGGTTCGAATCCTGCCTCGGGCATAGATGTGTGTGATGTCCTTAGGTTAGTTAGGTTTAAGTAGCTCTAAGCTCTAGGAGACTGATGACCTCAGAAGTTAAGTCCCATAGTGCTCAGAGCCATTTGAACCATTTATGTCTCTCTTCCCATCCAGGTTATAGTTCAGGATTTTCTTCGGTGGTCTTTCCACCAATCTATGATTCAGCCTTTTTCAATTCATTAACAGCGTTTTCATATTCAATTATTTAATTAAGTCCTTAATATTTAATTACGTCCCTAAGGTTCCTAGTTCGAGTCTCGGTCCGGCACACAGTTTTAATCTGCCAGGAAGTTTCATATCAGCGCACACTCCGCTGCAGAGTGAAAATGTCATTCTAGAAACATCTCTGTTCATTCTTTTCGACGATCTCCTGTCTGCTGCTTGTATGTTTTTCTTCCCAAACTCTGGCTTCCATACCTCAATAATGAATCGTCATAGTATTATAAAATTTTATTTTTGGATATCTTAGCGTTTTGTAGTCAAGTGCTCTGTTTATTGTTCCTTGTATCGTTGGATATGTGTGCAGCAAAAAAAAATGTTCAAATGTATGTGAAATCTTATGGGACTTAACTGCCAAGGTCACCAGTCCCTAAGCTTACACACTACTTAACCTAAGTTATCCTAAGGACAAACACACACACCCATGCTCGAGGGAGGACTCGAACCTCCGCCGGGACCATCCGCACAGTCCATGACTGCAGCTCCTAAGACCACTCGGCTAATCCCGCGCGGCTATTTGTGCAGCTTTTCAGCTACATCGTTAATATAATCATGTGACAAACCGGATATTTAAAATGTTATTTCGTTGTTAATTGCCATTTCGGTCTATTTCAGTGAAAAGCCATACCTCTCACCCGATGAAGTCTTCGGAAATCAACTAAATAAGTTTCTGCGCGTAAGGAACATCGGAAGACGTCTTTCGCTATTGAGGACGAGTTATTACGCTTTATTGTAGGTTGGCACCAAGCTAGAAGTTTGTTTTGTGTTCTAAGGCATAACTTCAAAACTAATATTTGCTGCTGATATCTATTTCAATTTATTTTGTTTGAGAAATGTTGACAGTGCACAATTGCATTAGAAGCCTGATAGCTGCGAAGCACCTCCTGTTCTGTAGCTGGTAAAAATTAAGAACCGCCTTCTACAGCATGGTCTTGCCCTCCGCCATCAATTTTGTAACGTAGATTCTGTCAAAAAAATGGTTCAAATGGCTCTGAGCACTATGGGACTCAACTGCTGAGGTCATTAGTCCCCTAGAACTTAGAACTAGTTAAACCTAACTAACCTAAGGACATCACAAACATCCATGCCCGAGGCAGGATTCGAACCTGCGACCGTAGCGGTCTTGCGGTTCCAGACTGCAGCGCCTTTAACCGCACGGCCACTTCGGCCGGCTAGATTCTGTCGTCTATGAAAGAACTTCATCACTATAGGAGAGAAGACGCAGCGGTTGCAACCCTGCTGCGCCCATTTTCGGTCCAACATCCGAACGAGTGGGAAGACTGGCCGCTAGGTCGACCTGAGAGAATAATAAAAAACGAAACACTACAGGACACGTCGGTGACATTCTGAGGACTCTGCCTTTCCGCCTCAGAGCGTGTTGTGAAACGCGCGCCAGATTGGTTGTGGGAAACTCAATTTGGCCTTCGTAAACACGGGCTCCAAGCAGTACCAGCCCACACGGCGACGTGACAGTCGTAAACGATTCGTTCAGCGCTCTCTCTCACTCTCTCTCTCTCTCTCTCTCTCTCTCGCTCTCTGACACACACACACACACACACACACACACACACACACACACACACAGAGCGAGAGAGAGAGAGAGAGAGAGAGAGAGAGGATGGCCTCACCGCATACATTCATCATTATCTCACACCTGGAGGCGGCGAGCAGCTTTATTTATTTATTTACTCATTGTAGACTAATTTCTTGATCACAAGAATGTGCCGTTACAGATAAAACATTATTTATGTGAGTCGTTAACCTGTTTGTTGCCTAGGAGCAAACAGCAGACTAGGTTCTATTTGGATTTTTCCTCTTCCAACCAAGCGGAGAAGACTACAAAGAATCTGTTTCTGTTTGCCAGAATGAAGGCCGGATTTTTAACTGGGATTCACAGGAAATGCATTCCACAGGTTGTATCGTAATTAATGGCAAAGCCCCTGCAGTTTAAAGTAGACTATCCTAGAAGCAAGAAAGTCTCAGCATACATGGGCGCTAAAACGCATACCTTAACAGCTATAATCATTTCTTCGTCTTCGCTACTGTGAAACATCTCTCCTGCTTATTAAGCGCTCGTAGCCCTTAAGCCTTAAGGTATGCAGTTGAGAGCCCATGTTTACTGGATATCTTTTTCTTGTTCTGATCCATCCCACCTCCCCCCAAAATAAGGAAAGCAAAGAGCTTGCAGTAGAAGAGATTTGTTTCACAGTGTCGAAGATGAAGGCGTGCTTATAGCTCTTAAGGTATGCGTTCTGAAGCCCATATTTACTGAGACCTTTCTCCTTCTAGTATCGTCTAGTTTCAACTGCATGCGTTTACGCTGTTAATTGTGATACCAGCTGTACCAACACGAGCCAGTTGCCAAATTACACGTCATCACCCTCGTGTGCAGTTTAATGTAATTCATTGAATCGGATATACGAAAGATTGTCCAGGCGTAGGGTATTATAAATGTCGCTAAAGGGTCTCTTTGTTCTGATGACATATATGTCATCCATGTAAGTGGAGCTGTAACTTGTGTACAAAAGCAGTGTCCTGTATAAATGTCGCTAAAGGGTGTTTTTGTTCTGATGGTATACACGAGAGACCTGTGTAAGTGGAACTGTTACTTGTGTACAAAAACTATATCCTTAATAGAGTTTAAAAAGTAGTTCAACAAACTTAACTTTTGTGTTTGAAAATCTAAACAAAGCCTTTCTTTATAAACAAAACAATGTTCTGTCAAGAAATGACAGTGGGAAGTCAAACTATTTTCATTCTTTGTTTGTACGAATGGACCAATCTCTCTGGTAACATGAAACATTTAATTACAACATTTGCAATTACTACAGTTAGCTTCCAATTAACAGGTAAGAGAGAACAGTGACCAGGTTAGCCAAATTATTCAATAATAAAGATTGGTTGTAACATCACGATCAGAAAAATCTATGATCTTAAAATCAAAATTCTAATTATAAAAATTAATATTATATTAAGTCACTCATCTGTTTCTATTTCCTTTGTTTCAGAGGCAACATTGACAGGTCTGTACCGTATAGTACAAGGAAACTTCAAAGAAGGAAGAGCAGAATTTGGAGCACAAGCTCGGTTTCAGAGAGGATGGAAGAGGTGTCCTTTCAAAGGAATTATCCCGGAATTTGATTGGAGCTACTTCGGGAGAACAATCTGGAAATCGAGGGAATTTTAGAAAATAAGTTGCACATTATCGTGGCAGGTCAAGTAACTTTAATTGAATGCTGCAATACATTTCGAAGTGACACCGATACAAGACACTATTTTTCAGCGTATTCACTAAGTCTCTATAAATAACGGTCTGAACGTTCTACCAACTACTCAATTCCTCGACGACAGAAATCCGCTCCTTGGCCACCTAGCCATTTGAGGACCGCTTTGCGAACGTCCTCGTCGCCGAAAAATCTCTTTGCTGCCAGATGTAATTTCAGCTTTGCCGAAAAGATGGAAATCACATGGTGCAAGATGTGCATTTAACGATCGGCATCAGGCAGGTGTGCAACCTTTGTCGCCATTGTTGGCACCATTGCACTACGGCTCTACGGGACATTGCATTTGGTCCATACACCTCCAGAATTTCACGGTGAATCCGCAGCAATCTAGACGTCTTTTTTTTTCCAACTACTGCATCATTTCAGTCACACGCTGTAATGCGCTTGTGTAACGCAGTGTAACTGTGTCTACAAGAAAAATGTATTTTGTTCTGACAATGAGCAGCTCTTGTTGCAAAATGGACTTCGCGTGGGACGACATATGTGACTCACTGTATTAAGTCACTACGTAGTACATACAATAAGTCTCTTCTAGACCTCAGAGCGAGCAGTTCCAAGGGCGGATGCTTCGTACAAATAGCGGATGACTATAAAAATTGTTTAAACTGAAAATACGAAATCTTTGAAATGCAAGATGATGTAATGAATTTTGTATAAACAGTGGGCGACAAAGAGGAAAATAGAGTAAATGGAAAATGTATGCATTGGAACTTTCATGTTCAATAGTACACTGAAAGCCCAGTTCTTGGAGATTTTAACATAGACTACTCGGCTGCAGCCAAATCATTTAAGTACACCGTTTTCAAAATAGTTTTCTTGTCCCAGTTTTCGATTTAAAAAAGTTAAGCTGCAAAATATGTGTTTAACATGTGGTAGTCTAGGTGGAAAGTATTGGCAAGTAACAGCAGGTATTCTCACTGCAATTAGCTACAGTCGTGATGGTAACTAGCTAACAAAGAGAAAGAGTGACTCTGTAGCGAGCCATTACATACCAAGAGTTCCTCGCGTATCACAGTACTCAGGAAACAGCCTGGCTCGACATCAGACACTTTCTCGGGAAGTCCGCTCTCACCCAGTGTGACACAATGAAGTCTCGTTAGGCTGCAGTGCGTTCTGGCACATCTCTCGCAAGCCTCCGTGCTCCCCGCTGGAATCCCGGGACGGACGCTCCAAGAAGTCCCATTAGAGCTCGTAAACTCCAGCACAAAGGCTTCTGCTCTAATGAACCCGTGGGCGAGACGTTCCAAATTGTATGGGCGCAGGACTAACGCGCTCGTTCCTGAATCCCCTGAGTGTCGCCTCGATCTGTCGTTCTCACAGCCTTACGGGACAGGTGGCGAAACGAGCTCAGAATGCGGCACCATTCTGCCGTCTCAACGGTACTTAGCGTCAGCTTCAAAGTATTCTCGTTACAGAGCCTTACACAGTACACGTCACCCTCAATCCTTTCGTGGGCAAAATTATTGAGCAGTTTTTTTTAATGAATGGAGAGCAGATAGTAGTTAACAGATAGGTATATTTATCATACAGAATATCAAATTTGCTCCGTGAAAGTGAGGTCACACAAAAAGGTGGGAAGTATTCTTCCCACTGCCCTTCCTTGGAGTTAAATGACAAAAACAACGTTTTCAATGTGTCATATTTATTTGATACACTTACTTCTATTGTTACAATGATTGTTCACAATAACTTGCCATGAAATTTTCTGAAACATGTGTCTATGCAAAGTGGTAGTTGACAATATGTATAAACAAAGCGAGTACTCTTTTCCGCAGCTTTGGTACTACAATGACGGCACTTCCAGTAGGTTTCTCCTAAAATGGGTTGCTGCTCCCCTACAGCCACATGACGAAAATCTTCACGTACTCTACCCCTTTTTGCCAGAAAGACATGTTTTTGTCCACTCCTTTTTTGGGATGAGAAGCCAGCGGTCAATTGTCTGGCTAGATCGATCCTGTATGTGAGCTGATCATGCTGCCCATTTTCTTTTTTACTTACTCTCCACAGGATAAAACTGTTCACTGCAGCAACGTCCACCAGGAAATAAAATATTCTGTGCCACCATTTTACAGAACGTCTGCCAATAGCATACCTTTCTCGTAATCGATCAATCTTATCGACACCACCCATTATTTTGTTGTATTCTGCCACAACTTCAGGACAAGAAATCTCTGTACTAGTACCATCCTTGTTTTTCCTTTTCATTGGAAAGTGACTGGACGGTTATCCATCCATTTTACTGCAGAAATAGCTCCTTTTGTTTCAAACTGGAATTCTCCTCGTTCAAATTTTAAGTTTTTCTTCATAAATTTGTGTAAATCAAAAGTATTTACCTTATACCATAGCTTTGAGGAAAAAATCACAAAATGTCACGCAAACAGCAATGAAAGGCTCCTCTACAGAGCAACACTCAGCTATACAATGCCTCTGCACTAGACTTGGCCACTGTTTCTATGTTTCGATACAGAACTGTTTCAGTGTTTCGGAACGGCTGTGGTTCACTGTTTCGAAACAGTGGTGTTTCATTCCCCCCCTGGCTCGGATATCCGGACCAGATTCGATCTCGAGGCAGACACAGAAACTGTATCGTTGTTTCAAAATAAAGCTGTTTCAGTCCACCTGTGCTTGGAACGGACTGATTGTATCGAAGCAGTGATGTTTCATTCCGCTCTGTGTCGGACGAGATTCGGGCTCGGTACAGGTACTGAAACACAACATACCACTTCGTGAAACACTTTCAAGAGTGTCGAAATCATTTTGACAAGCAATAGCATGAAGCTTAAGATATCCGAAAATAAAGCTTCGTTTCTAGATGACTGTCCTATTCCGAAATGGCGTAATATTTGCTTTATAAACATTAACCACACAATAAAACAACGCATACTATTCACATTCAAAATAATAAATATGTGAAAATCATTCAGTTACATTACACTTTTTTTTTTGTAACATACATTTCTCTGTTCAAGTACAGTAATCACATTAAGAAACGCAAGTAAGCTTAGAACATTTTGAATAAAAAAAAGCCGTAGAGTGACAGTTATTGTATATATATATACATAAATTTAATGTAGGTATAATTGCAAGCAATCTGTTTGACATATCACTGATAGTGTAATGGTGAACGGGAAGGGCTGGGAAGCATGGTGAATTTATAGTTACGGTTCGAAACACCTTGAAAGACAAAATTTTTCTGTTATATTGTTGTTTATTCGAATTATTTGACATTATTTGTGAGTCTATAGTCAGTGTGCCTATTATCCACAATGATTCCCTTTGTGTCCATGGGAATTAGCAGGATGGGTATATTCCCATACTAGCGGAATGTGGGAATCCCAGTACCATATCCGTTGTTCCTGCAGTTCGCTCCCACCTCCAGTTCCGTTCGTGATGGTTCTTCTGTCTTCAGTTATGGCTGTCCTCAGCCAATTGAAAAGTATGAAAGTCACACGACACGAAAGCAGCGCATTTGCTGCATGAAATACGAAACTGCCAAGACGCCTAAGTGATAGTTTCATACTTTCTGCGATATGATTAGCGCTCTCGCACCTCACTTGTGTTTATATGGACATACCTATACAGTAGACATTCAAGATGATAAAATGTCTAGGTTTATTAGATTACAAAACACAAACTGTTTCACTGTTTCGAAACAGGGAATCGAAACATTACATTGTACTGTTTCATTTGTTTCGAAACAGTTACGTGTTTCAGTTTGCCCATCTCTACTCTGCACGAAGGTGCAGCAAAAACGGCGGGAACTTCCGATTGGAAGTAGTACCCTATACTGTTCCCTAGGTGGTAGCACCGTACAGAGGTGCGAACTGTGAATCCCACGGGACTAGGAGCGAGTTCATTGTTGTGGGAAGCATGTTTCCCACGGCTCACTAAAGGGTTAACAAACACATTTCCTACACTGTCAAGCAATTCCGATGCTGCTAACTCTTAACATCATTATCATCATTAACAGCAGAAAAACAATGTTAAGCTCCACACGCATTACAGAGTCAGCTACACTAAAGATAGAAGTGAAACACAACTTGACAAAATGGTACTAACCAAAAAATATTCTACCAGTCCTTGAGCTACACGAATGAATAAATGACTTATTCTCCATCATGCAGATTAGTCAACAATACATCTATCATGACTAAAATTTTCAGGAGCAACTCTTCATTCACTTGATTATTTTTATGCGATCATTGCACATTAATTGTATGGGGTGTTTCCTTACTGCTTGATTTCCCAAAAAAAAAAAAAAAAAAAAACTAGGATCCACCATGGCGATCAAGATCGTCACATAAAACTTAATGTGCGCAAATCTGATGGCACGCTCCAATTCATTGGAAGAATGTTACGGAAACGTAATTCGTCCATGAAAGAACTGCTTTACAAAAGACATATTCAGTTGATTCTTGAGTCCCGTTAATCAGTATCGGACTATCGGCAGATTTGGCTAATACAAGAGTGAGAAAAGATCCTATGGCCTGCAGGGGTGGCTGAGCGGTTGTAGGCGCTACAGTCCGGAACCGCGCTGCTGTTACGGTCATCACTCACATCCTGCCTCGGGCATGGATGTGTGTGACGTCCTTAGGTTAGTTAGGTTTAAATAGTTCTAAGTTCTAGGGGACTGATGACCTCAGATGTTAAGTCCCATAGTGCTCAGAGCCATTTGAACCATTTGAACCACAAGGCGACATAGTTCCCTGGCCCGGATACTTCACCACACTGTGGGTGAGTGACTCGTGAGGCAGTTTCCTTGTGGGTATTGATGTCATTGAGACTTAGACAGCGAGTCACCTGACAGTGTCATGATCAGAGATTAACGCTTGCATCTTCATTATCATAGCTGCCGAGTCACTGCTACACTTTCTGTAGATGCCATCACTCAACAAATGAACCACGTCTTTCGTGGGCAGTGCTATAAGGGCAGGTCTGTACAGCTCGGTAGTTCAGCCTGTTCGATCAGGGGACTGGTCACATTCTCTAACAAAAAAACGAAAGAAAGATTAAAGTGTTCATCGATGGAAGTTGAAACATGTCCACTCAGGACAGCTAAAGAAAAATTAAGAAGAACAAAAGTAAGTTGGAACGAGCTTTGCCAGCGGAAAATAAGGTTCTGGGTTCGAATACTGGTCCGACAGACAGATTTAATCTGACACGAAGTTTCAAAATACAATACACTCCGCTGCAGAAATAATAATTCTTAAATCAGTCGTTCTCGGTTCATATTGTTTAGTGTCTATTACGACGGTGCCTTTACCTTTCTCCGCCTGGAGCGTCAAAACGTCCACACTACTTTGTCCTACGGAAGCTCTGCTTTTCGTGTGTTATTCTGGCTGCGTCGTTCCGCTCTTTGTAGAATTCTGATTTTTTCCTGTCTTATCTTTCCGCCTTAGACTTGTGAGACCTGTCAGAGCGCCTCTTCAACAGACTGAATAATTTCTTCCACAGAAGTCCTAGATTTCACTGCAGAGCTTAGCCTTTTGTGCACCATCTTTACAGAGATTGATCACATACTTCAGATTATGATGAACAGGGGCGCCACAGTACCCCTCCAGAAGCCTCAGTACGTCCAGCAGAGAGCACTGGAATATACGGGGGACTTAAATATACTGGTGGCTTCTGACAGACTCGCGACCAGCCGTGCTGCTAATATGGAATCGTGTCACTAATAGCAATCATTACTAGGTGTAGCAGAGTATAGTCATTATTCGCATATACCACTGAATAAAATTTTATCATTCTACGACATGTACTTCAGGAGATATGACGTAATAAACATTAAAGTGCGTGAAAACTAGGTTTTATTAAAACGGAGCGGAAATGACACACTCTCTACTCGTCCAGTGTTTGATAATGACAGTATTTAGTGGCTTTCAACAAACTTCAGACAAAAGTACAAACGTTTTTCAAATTTTTTCTCGCTTACATTTTTAACGTCAACTACCCAAAACACTAACTCGTCTACAAGTGTTTAGAAGTTTGCTGTTTTATAGAGGGAAGTTCGATTCTTTAAAGACTCTAGGACTCACTGGTTACTTCTTATCTGAAAAGAAGCACTATCCGGCTGAGAACCACTTACATCTCATAGGGGTGGAAATGAAAAGGGGTGACACTGAAGCATAACTCAGGAGCAACTAGAAGAATTTCAACCTAATTTGTTAGGCACCCGTGTTATTATTCGTATAAAAAAAATACTGTGGGAATAAGATTCCCTGTTATTGTCAGGGATAAGGGGGTGAATGAGAAGGGGCGGCGTAAAAATGTTTCAAAACGACTTGTTGATATTTATTTCCTGTATTTAGTTGACTTGGAATACTTTCAAAAGTATGACGTGATATTTTTGTCTTATTTGTGCTGGCCAGGTTGTGAACCATGTAGGGAGAATGAGCAGTGCGGGTACTAGGGGCTTAAAATAATACCATATGAGCCGTATAGTGCGAAACAGCAGAGAAACAGACGTATGTGTGTGACATTTACGTCGAATACGCATATTGTCAACATCTATTTCTAAGTCACTGGATCGGTTCCTACAAAACTTTGTAAAGATACATACATCCAAAAAAGTTTTCCATCGCTTCGGTTCCGAGAGTTCCGGAACCTATACAGAAAATTGGAATAGAGATCAACATAAACATCATTTGTGCCGATTGTACTGCTCATGAAAACCACACATTGCATGTTGTACCACCATACAGCGAGACCTTCAGAGGTGGTGGTCCAGATTGCTGTACACACTGGTACCTCTAATACCCAGTAGCAGGTCATCTTGCATTGATGCGACCCTGTATTCGTCATGGCATACTATCCACAAGTTCATCAAGGCACTGTTGGTACAGATTGTCCTTCTCCTCAACGGAGATTCGGCTTAGATCCCTCAGAGTGGTTGGTGGGTCACGTCGTCCATAACAGCCCTTTTTTAATCTATCCCAGGCATGTTGCGTAGGGTTCATGTCTGGAGAACATGCTGGGCACTCTGGTTGAGCGATGTCGTTGTCCTGAAGGAACTCATTCACAAGATGTGCACGTTGGGGGCGCGAATTTTCGTCCATGAAGACGAATGCCTTGCCAATATGCTACCGATATGGTTGCACTATCTGTCGGAGGATGGCATTCACGTATCGTACAGCCGTTATGGCGCCTTCCATGACCACCAGCGGCGTACGTCGGCCCCACATAATGCCACCCCAAAACAGCAGAGAACCTCCACCTTGCTGCACTCGCAGGACAGTGTGTCTAAGGCGTTCAGCCTGACCGGGTTGCCTCCAAACATGTCTCAGACGATTGTCTGGTTGAAGGCATATACGGCACTCATCGGTAAAGAGAAGTGATGCCAATCTTGAGCGGTCTCATTTGTACCGCGCTGCATGGTGTCGTGGTTGCGAAGATGGACCTCGCCATAGACGTCGGGAGTGAAGTTGCGTATCAAGCAACCTATTGCTCACAGTTTGAGTCGTAAAGCGACGTCCTGTGGCTGCACGAAAAGCATTATTCAACATGGTAGCATTGGTGTCAGGGTTCCTCCGAACAATAATCCGTAGGTAGCGGTCATCCACTGCAGTGGTAGCCCTTGGGCGGCCTGAGCGAGTCATGTCATCAACAGTTCCTGATTCTCTGTATCTCCTCCATGTCCGAACAACATGGCTTTGGTTCACTCCGAGACGCCTGGACACTTCCCTTGTTGAGAGTCCTTCCTGGCACAAAGTAACAATGCGGACGCGATCGAACCTCGGTATTGACCGTCTAGGCATGGTTGAACTAGAGACAACACGAGCCGTGTACCCCCTTCCTGGTGGAATGACTGGAACTGAACGGCTGTCGGACACCCTCCGTCTAATAGGCGCTGCCCATGCATGGTTTTTTACATCTGTGGGCGGGTTTAGTGACATCTCTGAACAGTCGAAGGGACAGTGTCTGGGATACAATATCCACATTCACGTCTGTCTTCAGGAGTTCTGGGAACTGGGGTGATGCAAACCCTTTTTTGATGTGTGTATTACTTACTACATGGAAAAAATAATGTGGATATGAAAACCTCCAGTTTCCCATTGGGAGTGAGAAGGGGTGATGGACAGAGTACGGGGGGATGGGGGTAAGTGGATGGAGAGAGTGCAAAGAGGAGATGGATGGTAAGGGGGAGGAGAAGGTCGCCAGTGAGAGGGGGAGGTGGAGGTGCAGAGTGGGGGTGAGGAAGGTGGAGATTGTCAGAGAGAGGCGAGGAGAAGAGAGATAGAGAGAGTGGGAGGACTGGATGAATAGAGAGGGGAGATGGACAGAGACAGGGGAAGGGGGTGGGTAGGAGACGGGCACAGAGAAAGGAGGGGTGGACAGAGAGGGGGAAGAGTAAGTGGATGGACAGGCGGGATCAGATGGGCATAGAGATGGACTAAGAGAATATTGGAATAAATAAATACCCGGACAAATCCGGATTCCTCAGCTAGAAAGTAAATGTGAAACGAAGTTTAGCCCTTTGGACACTGGTTCCAACTACGAGTTTGTGGGTGATGGATCTCGAGACAAACGTGTGCGGTGCAGTGGCAGACAGTGGACGGAGCAGAGCCGGACTCCCACTTGAGTCCGCCGCGGCCTCATGTCCAGCCTCAGAGCGGCGCCTGTTGACAAGAGTGGCCACCTGAGCTCCGGCAAGAAGCGGCCGAACCCGGAATGGCCTGCGGCGACAGTTTAGCGTGGCGGGCGCCGCTCCGCACGGCTACCACAGAGCACCGCAGCGCACACACGCGAGGCGTGCTTTTTGCGACGGCCGGGCATTCACTGCGCTGCTGCCGCCAGCGAGGAGTGCCTGGAGCTGCCCGCCTCTCGCCTCTGCGGCACATGTACAGAGGACAGGCAAAATAATGCGAACAGTGCTAGTAATGGGATGGTTGTGTTTCATGGTCAAAAACGCAGATAAGACACGTGTCGCGCTGGACTGTGAGTGTTCAGTGCGGACTAGGCACCAGTGCAGGATGTTTACGAGTAGTGCATACTTCGTATTGAGTTCGACGTGCAATGAAAGGCGTAACGGAATTGGTTAAAAACAGTCTTGGTTGCAATTTTAGTTTTTTTATTTTTCAACGACGCGTTTCGCCTTATTTAGGCATCTTCAGGGTATCTTAATGTGGTATTTCTTAGAAGAAGCCACTAGTCAGTGTAGCCAAAGGGCATCGTCGAATATATCAGATCAACATCGCCTTCGTTAAACTCAGTAAAAGCTTTTCTAGCTCGCGTTATGCAGATCTTGGTGTCACTCGCGTCCATCTAGAAAAGTTTTTACTGGGTTTAACGAAGGCGATGTTGGCCTGATTTATTCGACGATGCCCTTTGGCTACACTGACTAATGGATTGTTCTAAGAAATAGCAAATTAAGATAAGCTGAAGATGCCTACATAAGGCGAAACGCGTCGTTGAAAAACAAAAAACTAAAATTGCATCAAGACTGTTTTTAACCAATACTGTTAAGCACTGGTTTGCTGTATGCCACATATGGATTGGAAGAAGACCTAACAGAGTTCCAAAGAGGACAGATTGTAGGGGCCCGATTAGCTGGAGCATCAGTAAGACTGCCAACTTATTGAACGTTTTAAAAGCAACTGTTTCAACAGTCATGACAGCCTGCACAAAACATGCAAAGACATCGTCGGGTAAACGTAGTAGTGGGCGCAAATCGAAACTAAATCACAGAGATTGTCGTATGCCAACACGAATTGTGTCAAAACAGCGCAAAACTACGGCGACTAAAGTAGACTCCAGAGCTCAATAGCCATCTTCGAGACCCCGTATCTACCGACGCTGTCCGCTGAGAACTCCATAAAGCGAATATTCATGGAAAGGCCACTATACCGAAACCATTAGTGACGACACACAACGCAAAGAAGTGTAAAACATGGAGTCAGGAGCATAAATCATGGACGGCTGATCAGTGGAAACAGGTCATATGGTGCGACGAGTCAACGTTTTCGTTGTTTCCGACATCGATCCGGATTTACATCTGGAGAACGCCAAAAGAAGCCTACAAATTTGATTGGTTGATTCCAACGGTTAAGCACGGAGGTGGAAATGTGATGGTGTGGGCAGCCATATAATGGTATTCTGCTGGTCCCATCATTACTCTCAAAGGCCGTGTTACAGCCAACGATTATGTGAACATTTTAGGTGGTCAGGTGCACCCCATGATTCAAACGTTGTTCCCCAACAATGATACCATATTTCGGGGCGATAATGCACCCATTCACACAGCCAGGAACGTACAGTTGTGGTACGAAGAGCATGCAGCTGAACTGCAGCGTCTTCCCTGGCGAGCACAGCCCCCGGACTTGTAACAGTATCGAAGATTTGAGGGCAGTATTGGAGCGCAGACTCCGGAGCAGATGTCCGCCTGCCTCGTCACTACAGCAGTTATATGAGGTTCCGGTCGGAGAGTGGCATAACATTCCACTGGAGACTGTACAATCATTATATGCCAGTATTCCAGGAAGAATCGCAGCTGTGTTACAGGCAAATGGGGGTCGAGCTCGTTATTAATAAACCATTCCCAAGTAAGTAGAGGTGTTCACATTGTTTTGTCTATCTCCCGCAGGTCGTCCACAGTAGTGGCTAGTTACTGACGTCTAACCATAGCATACGCGCGAAACCTCGACTACCGAACGTATCTGTGACGGCCAAGCAATGATGTCTTTATCTACATCTCTGCATCCTCATCACGGTTCTCTCGTCCATCGTAACGGAAATATTCAAAAATGTATTTCGTAGGTAAATGTCGGACAACTTGAAAGAGTGAGCACTAATATGCGATACAATGGCAAGTGCTTTGGCAGAATATGACACTAAGGTGACAAAAGTCAGGGGATACCTCATCGGGTCGCATCTCCTTTAGCCCGACTCAACAAGCCGTTGGAAGGCCCCTGCTGAAATATTGAGCCACGCTGCCTCTTTAGTCGCCCATAATTGCGAAAGTGTGGCCGGTGCAGGATTTTGTGCACCAACTGATCCCTCGATTGCGTCCCATAAATATTCGATGGGACTCAAGTCAGGTGACCTGGATCATTCGCTCGAATTGTCCAGAATGTTCTTCGAACCAATCGCGAACAACTGTGGCCTGGTGGCATGGCGCACCGCCATCTATAAAAATTCCATCGTTGTTGAGGACCATGAAGTTCTTGAATTGCTGCAAATGGTCTCCCAGTAACCGAACATAACCATTTGCAGCCCACCAATGACCATGCAAGCCATCGGAATAAATAACTATTTCCAGTCAATTATCGTTCATTTGGGTTAGGGGACCCAGATCATTCCATCTAAAAGCAGCCCACACCATTTTGGAGCCACCGCCAGCTTGCACAGTCCTCGCTGACAACTTGGGTGCACTGTCTCTTGTGATCTGCACCGCACTCGAACTCTGCCACTAGCTATTATCACCTGAAATCGGGACTCACCTGGCCGAGCCACGATTTTGTTGAGTGCAACCGATACGGTCACGAGCGCAGGCTCGCTGCAGCCGATGTCGTCGTGTTCGCAAAGGCGCTCGCGTCGATCATCTGCTGCCACATCGGATTAACGCCAGATTTCACCGCACCGTCCTAAAGAATACGTTTATCGTACTTCGCGCATTGGTGTCTACCATTTCTACGGTTAGTGCTAACAACTCTAAGGAAATGCCGTAGCTCTCGGTCGTTAAGCGAAGGCTGTCGGCCGCTGCGTTGTCCGCGGTGAGACGCAATCCTTGAAATGCGGTACTCTCATCACGTTCTTGACACCGTGCACCTCGCAATACTGAATTCCCCAACGGTTTCCGAAATGGAATGTCCCGTGTGTCTGTCTCCAACTACCATTCTGCGTTCAAAGTCAGTTAATTCCCCCGTGTGGCCATAACCACGTCGGAAACCATTTCTGTCCTTTTACTTGTATATCTTGTGTACACGATACTACCGCAATGTGTATATATGCAGGCCGGCCGCGGTGGTCTCGCGGTTCTAGGCGCGCAGTCCGGAACCGTGCGACTGCTACGGTCGCAGGTTCGAATCCTGCCTCGGGCATGGATGTGTGTGATGTCCTTAGGTTAGTTAGGTTTAAGTAGTTCTAAGTTCTAGGGGACTGATGACCACAGCTGTTAAGTCCCATAGCGCTCAGAGCCATTTTTTGTATATATGCAATTGGTAGCCCATGACTTCTGTCAGCTCAGTGTCCTACTCTCTGACTATTGTATTAAAGAGATCGATGATTAAATTACATATTAACTCCAAGTACTTCTCATGATTTTATCCCGAAGTTTTCACGAAAAATCTGGACTGAAGCGCCTAGAACTGCTCCGCCACAGCGGCCGGCCCACAGACTGGCGACGCGTGGCCTTTTCAGGTGCATTCCTATTTATGCTCCATCGGGCAGATGCCTGTTGGCCAGTGCAGCGAGTAACGACTTGAAGCAAATACCCTGCAACAATTTTCGGAAAGGTCCATGACGGAGAACGGGACGTCATGGTCTCGTGAACG
The DNA here is from genome assembly GCF_023864345.2 of Schistocerca serialis cubense. Lineage (NCBI taxonomy): Eukaryota > Metazoa > Arthropoda > Insecta > Orthoptera > Acrididae > Schistocerca > Schistocerca serialis. Next base: position 102,760,644 of record NC_064643.1, on the reverse strand, counting down.
TGTTCGTGGAATTCCCTGGGTTACCACGTCATTCTGGAAGGCCCAATGGATCAACATAAGTATGCATCTCTCGTCGGGGACCATGTCCACCCCCACATGCAGTTTGTTTTTCCTCGGTGCGATGGCAGCAGAAAAATGCAACGTGTCACAGAGTTCGCAGCGTACGTCCGTGGTTCAAAGAGAACAATGATGGGTTTAATGTATTTCCCGGCCACCTAACTACCCGAATTTTCGCCCAGCTGAAAATCTGTGGGATCACTTAAATCGACCTGATCGCCCCATCGATCCTCAACCGAGAAACCCTGCGCAGCTGGCCATGGCACTGGAGTCGGTATGACTCCACATCCCCGTCGGTACTTCCAGAATATCATCAACTCACTTTCTGCATGTCTCGCAACGGTTCGCGCTGGAGAATGTGGTTATTCAGTGTTTGACAGGTGTCACATTAATGAGATTGGCCAGTGTATACACAGGGTGGGGCAAATAAAAGTGGTCCGGACGAGTGGATACGATTGGGCGTGAATATATGCATGTAGCCACACCCATTGGCAGGCACACAACGTGATCCACACCGGTTCAGAGTGTAGTCATTGCTGCATCAGTGTGGGTGGACCAGTGCAGAGGGCACGGTGGTATTCCCAGTGGAGCAGCAGGTGTTCCTTGTGGACAGCTAAGTGACGAAAGAATCGTGGAAACGGGTCGTCAGTTGTTTGCTGAGAATTTTGATGGTGTCAAAGTGCCGCCAAAGAATGCCATGCAACGCTCAGTCCGAAAATGGCGTCAGGTGGGAACTGTTTTGAACAAGTCAAAAAACTTCACGATAAAGGATGACAGCCAAAAACAGTTGCAGGAACTTTATCGTGAAGAATTTCAACAGTTGCTGTTGCAGCCATGTTTAAAATCTTGAAAGTCAAAAAACATTCCGAAACGTACCGGCACACCAGAAAATAAGGCTGGAGGTCGCCAGAAAATGCTTCAGAGTCCTACCAAATCAAATATGTCGTTTGTCGCAAGAGACCAGCATATCACGTCGATCACGCTGAAGAATGTTCCTCCCGGACCTGAACATGCATCCCTGCCGACTCTCTGTCGTTCATGCATTAAAGCCAACAGATGCTCCTCACCGCCTCCACTTTATGAGTGACTGTTCAAAAAATGGTTCAAATGGCTCTGAGCACTATGGGACTCAACTGCTGAGGTCATTAGTCCCCTAGAACTTAGAACTACTTAAACCTAACTAACCTAAGGACATCACACACATCCATACCCGAGGCAGGATTCGAACCTGCGACCGTTGCGGTCGTGCTGTTCCAGACTGTAGCGCCTTTAACCGCTCGGCCACTCCGGCCGGCGAGTGACTGTTCACTGAGATAACAATGAAGGGCCTGGAGCTGGAACGCCGGCCTGTGTGGCCGTGCGGTTCTAGGCGCTTCAGTCTGGAACCGCGTGACCGCTACGGTCGCAGGTTCGAATCCTGCCTCGGGCATGGATGTGAGTGATGTCCTTAGGTTAGTTAGGTTTAAGTAGTTCTAAGTTCTAGGGGACTGATGACCTTAGAAGTTAAGTCCCATAGCGCTCAGAGCCATTTTTTTTTGGAGCTGGAACCCTTCTTTATGTCTGATGAAGCCTGGTTTCATCCGAGTGGTTATGTCAGTTCACAGGATCACATGTCCTGGGCAGCGAAGACTCCGCATAACTTCCACGACACACCAGTGGGTGATCAGAAGATTGGGGTTTGCAGTGCAGTGTCCGCACTCCGCATTATTCGTGTCATGTTCTTTCATCAGACGCTGACTTCGGCACGTTACATGGGAAACATTTTGAAACCATTTGTGGCAACGTTGGCGGGGGAGGAATAGACCTACAGTTACTTCCAAATGGATGGAGCAGCTGCCCATACAGCCGGCCGAACCATGGAGCACATTTACACAATATCCACGCCTAACTAAGTTGTTAGCAGAGGGCAGTCTGGTAGCGATCCAGATCAGCTGATTTGTGTGAGTGCGATTACTTTGTATGGGAAGCCCTCGAGTCGAAGGTGTATCGCAACAACCCTCATAGTCTTCAAGAACATTTCGGATGAGATTGCAACAACTCCAACAGCCCAGCTTCGATCCGGCTTCCGCGACTTGATGACCAGGGCCCAAAAGTGCCAAGAGATGAATGGTGATCACTTTCAACATCTGCTACAGTCAAGTTAGTGCTGTATTTCCTATCCTCTGCTATGTGTCTTTGTGCCACAGGACTCCATTCTCCGGGCCACTTTTATTGGCCCCACTCTGTATTTGGTATTTCCGCTGTTGGAAGGAGCTTCAGCTCAGGGGATAGGACGGATCCTTAAGCCGTCGGCACACGGACCGTGCTGTCGAACGTCAACGTTTAGCGCGCTAAGTTCAACGTGCTGCTGAACGCTCAGAAATGATGCGACTTGTGCATACGGTACGTGGGCCCCAGCGTGGTATACACGATGACAACGCACTCCAGCGGCAGTTGCGGGATCTTTTTAGTTCGTAAATCACACTGTTTACTAAACGGGCGCCCATAAAGTTCTCACGTTAGCTCTATTAAAACGCACATTTTCTCCACCACCCACGAAAAGGAAAGTAACATGTCCAATCAATAAGGATACACGTTTATAAAAGTTCCATTACAAATAGTGCAATACAAATTTGCAGTGCTTCTCCACGTAAGATAAACATTATTTCATCATTCTCACATTTTGGTAAGACCGCAAGGTCAGTCTTACTTGATCACCGTTCGTATCCAGTGGCAGAATCTTTGTAGCATATGAATTACGAAGCGTAAAAGAAAAAGGAGCAAAACGTCTTTAACAAGTAGCACAAGCTGTCCTGTAGATTAAGCTCATCGAACAAACTCACCCCTCGAAAAAAGGTGAACTTATATTTACATAACATCAAATTTTATAGTATATACTTAAACTAATAAGAAAGTATCAGAACCTAATAAAAACTCAAATGTTAGGAAAAAAAATTCGAAAGTTTCGGTACGCGCACCACAGCCCTAGGATACATTTTGTTCGTTGTTGATCGTTGTTTGGTCGTTGCGGACGTCACACGACATCCGTTGAAGTTCGTTTTGTTGATCCTTCCACTCACTCAGTTTTTTTTAATTACAGACGCCAACCGGCTCTCTGACTGAACACGCTGAGCTACCGTGCCGGCATGTAACAAAACATAGCATCTTACCGCATGCTAAAAACTTTAATCGTAGATATGTTACTGGTTGACATTTAATTATAACAAATTATACCAAGAAACAATGGGTTTTGGGTGGATATTCAGTGTGTCGCTGCCTTCAAATAGCATACTCTCATAACACGCAAGTTACTACAATTCTTTTGCCACGAATATGATGTTTCTCGTTATTTTATTGGAACGAATCACACAGTTAAAAACGGGTTTTCCGGTGATTATCAATTTGCTGGTTCTCAGAAACGGCATATATAGGTATAGGCTTGAAATGAATGCCAATATGGCGCCTCACAACTCTGTGCTGAAGGGAGATGGCGTGCATGTGACGTAGGTGGCGTTGTGACATCTCATTGGTCAACGCTCAGACGCACGCTCAGAATATCTGACATGCTAGTTACTGCTCTGCACGTTCGGAAAGACTCCCGAGCGTGCTATTCCACGCTATGACGTCATAAACTCGTCACGCTCAACGCTCAACGTTCTAAGGACCGTGCTGTCGAACGTTAACGTTGAGCGTGCCAAGTTCAACGTGCTGCTGAACGCCCAAGAACGATGCGAGTTGTGCATACGGTATGTGGGACCAACGTGGTATACGCGATCGCAGCGCACTCCAGCGGCAGTTGAGGGATGTTTCTAGTTCGTAAATCACACTATTTACTCAATGGGGGCGCGTTAAATTCCCGCGTTACCTCTATTAAAGCGCACATTTTCTCTATCGTCCACGAAAAGGAAAGTACCATGTCCAATCAACAAGGACACAGACTTATAAAAGTTCCATTACAAACAGTGCGGTACACATTTGGAATACTTCTCCGCATAAGATAAACATTATTTCATCATTTCCACATTTCAGTAAAACCCCAAGGTCAGTCTTACTTGATCACTGTTCCTACCCAGTAGCAGAATCTTAGCAACATGTGAATTACGAAGCGTAAAAGAAAAAGGAGCAAAATATCTTTATACAAGCAGCGCAAGCTGTCCTGTAGATTAAGCCAATCGAATAGTCATCCCTCAGAAAGAGGTGAACTTATATTTACATAACGTCAACTACTACAGTATATACTTATATTAAACTAATAGTAAAGTACCAGAACCTAATAAAAACGCGAATGTCAGGCAAAAAAAATTTGGGAGTATCAAGAACCGACCCACCGCCCTAATTAACAACTTCATAGAAAACGGAGATGCTACTCATTACGCTTTTTTTTATCGTTGTGTTTGGTCGTTGCGGACGTCGCAAGACATCCTGTTTAAGTTCGGTGGTTGATCTATCCACCCAGTTTTTTTATTACAGCGGCCAACCGCCTCTCTGACCTAACACGCTTTTTTTTTATTATTTAAATTTTCATTTTGTTCGCTTTAGTTCGTTGCATCTGCTCGGGGCGGACGTCGTAAGACATTCATTTAAGTTCGTCGTTGATCTGTTAACTCAGTTTTTTTATTACAGAGGGCACATTACCCTCTGACCGAACACGTTGAGCTACCGTGCCGGCTATGCTAAACCAACACCTCATCTCTTGCACCTAATCATAGCTTCTTAGACCTTTCTGAAAGCCTTACTCGTAGATATGTTACGAATGGAAATTTAATTACAACAAATTGTACCACGAACAATGCGTTTTGGGTGGATCTTCAGTGTGTCGCTGACTTCAAATAGCCTACTCTCACAATATGCAAGTTACAATAATTTTTTTGCCACGAATATGATGTTTCTCATTATTTCACTGGAACGAATCACACAGTGAACAACGGGTTTTCCAGTGATTCTCAATTTGCTGGTGCGCAGAAACGGCATATATACATATAGACTTGAAATGAATGGCAATATGGCGCCTCACAACCCTGTTCTGAAGGGAGACGGCGAGCGTGTGACGTAGGTGGCGTTGTGCCATCTAAATGGTCAACGCTCAGACGCACGCTCAGAATATCTTACATGCTAGATATTACTCTGCACGTTCGGAAAAACTCCCGAACGTGCTATTCCACGCTATGACGTCAGAAACTGGGCACACTCAACGCTCAACGTTCGGATGCACGGTCCGTGTGCCGACGGCTTTAGGGACTTCCTTGATGGGCCAGGCGAGTGGAGTGCGGTTGACAGTGATATATTAAGGGTAACGGAAGAGAAAGAGGACTTCATTGATGAAAGTTAAGAGGTCAGGAGTTTAAATAGAAGACCGGAATGCTTTCGAAAACAAAGATGGCGAGTGGCATTTGCCCCGACACTCCGGAGTGTTACAAAGTTGTTGTTCCAGATGTCGAGTGGCGCGTCCAGACAAAGGCGACAGTGCTGGAGAGCCCGCCGGCTGGAGCGACGCGGCGCTGCGCGGTAAGGCGAGTGTATATATAGCTGGAGCAGCCCTCAGTCCTGCGACGGCGATAAAAACGTCTGAGCGGAGCGCTGGAGCACTCCCCGGAATAGAAGGCGGTGGGCCGGCGCCGGCGGGCACATCACACGCCGGCCACGTGCGCCCACTCCACACTCCGCCGCCCGCGCCCCTGTGTGCCAACCTTACAACAACAAACCCCGGCGGCGATGACAGACGGCGCGCGCCGGCGCGACACGGCACCGTACCCGGCACCCCAGCCGCCGTCCAGGCGAGCCAAATAAACATTCATTACGTTACGTAAAGGCGGGGTACTACCCGACAGAGCTGAGTGCATTAAGGGCAGCTGCAACAAGAGCCCATCAAGCCAGCGGAGGGCGCTCCTAGACGTGCCGCATTTAGTGACATTCCGATTAGGTGCAACCAGTGCCTGTTCTGAAGACGTGCGGGTTTAGATCAGGGGTCTCCAAACTACGGCCAGCGGGCCGAAACCGGCAAACCGGCCCACGTTAGCTGGACGGTCATCCCCGGTATCCAGCCCGCCAAATATTTGAGGTGGTACCTAAACTGCCAACAATTGACTTTCGAGGCCTATCGCGACCAATACACCTCGACATTGGCTCTGCTACTCGCTACAAGACTACATAGCTAAACTTATTGTTGCGCCGCTTGAAATAACAATGCGTTGACATACTCTACCTTTGTTACGTCTTGCAGTATTAGTGTCGCTAACAATGACTTTGAGATTTCGTTAGCTTTGCGAGACGCTTTCGTGAAGAATGTGCAGTGACATACATTTTTTGTCGGTGAAATTCGCCAGAATAAAATACGCCAGAATTTCGGTCAGGTACGCCCACCAATCAGAATTATGTAATTAAATAAAAATCGTAGTTCGTTTCAGTGCTAGCTATTCCCACAACCTTACATTTTTGCGATTTCATCTTTCCTTTAGCCTTATATTACGGTGATCATAGAGTGCTGTTATTGTTGTTGTTGTTGTTGTTGTCTTCAGTCCTGAGACTGGTTTGATGCAGCTCTCCATGCTACTCTATCCTGTGCAAGCTTCTTCATCTCCCAGTACCTACTGCAGCGTACATCCTTCTGAATCTGCTTAGTGTATTCATCTCTTGGTCTCCCTCTACGATTTTTACCCTCCACGCTGCCCTCCGATACAAAATTTGTGATCCCCTGATGCCTCAGAACATGTCCTACCAACCTTTCTTCTTGTCAAGTTGTGCCGCAAACTCCTCTTCTCCCCAATTCTATTCAATACCTCCTCATTAGTTATGTGCTAGGGTGCTTTAATCCCACGAGGTAGATCTTGGCCCTTATGACTTCGTGGAGGAGTCAATGTGGCCCGCGGAAAGTTTGGAGACCCCTGGTTTAGATGGCTCTGTGAGCAACGAACGCCTGCCGGAGTGGCCGTGCGGTTCTAGGCTCCACAGTCTGGAGCCGCGTGACCGCTACGGCCGCAGCTTCGAATCCTGCTTCGGGCATGGATGTGTGCGATGTCCTTAGGTTAGTTAGGTTTAAGTAGTTCTAAGTTCTAGGGGACTGATGACCATAGCAGTAAAGTCCCATAGTGCTCAGAGCCATTTGAACCATTTGAGCAACGAACGGTCTTTTGCGGGGCACCCTCCTCCGAATGTGCACTGCATGTAGTCAGCTTCTCATTGTTGGCTCAGGAACTTATTGAAATGAACGAGCGTTCACAAAGCACCAGCAATGCTTGCCGGCTTTATACCGATTGTCACTGACGAGGCATGACTCTCGTTTCTGGCCGCCGTCGGTTAATATTTTGTCGTTACCACAGTTCTTATGCCGTGTTGCACCGTTACGAAAGGTACACAGTTCCTTGTAGAAACGTTGGGAAGTCCGTGCTGATACACCAATAAATCGAGCAATTGGATTCAGGGTGTGGTCACGAGGACGCACAAACACGATAGGTCCATTCCGTCTTTCTCTCAGACCTCTCAAGTCGACCCATCTTACTACGTTGAATCCACGCCATACTACAGTATTCATACAATCTGTTACCAAAAGAATGCTATTTATGCAATTACTACCCGAATACTACAAGCCATAAATAATAAAATATCACAATTTGGTATTTCTTGTGATGTTTTCTAGGTATTTGACTGTGTAAACCATATTACTCTGTTATAAAACTTAAGCTTTATGGGATTTATGGCTTTACAAACAACATACTTAAACTGCAGAGAGTTGCAATAAATAATGCAGACAATGTAGGAAGGAGAAAAAGTTTTGGAGACTAGGAGAAAATCACGAAGGGAGTTCCACTGGGTTCAGTTTAGGTTCCACACTAATTCCTTACATTTGTGTATCATGTTCCTCTTGACACTCATCTATCAGAATTAGTACCTTTTGCGGACGATACTAGTGGTCAAAATTCCATTAGAGGGAAAGCAACACAAGAAATTGTTAATGACATTTTTCTACGAACCATTAAAAGGTTTTTTGGTAACTGACTCCCCATTAATTTTGAGAAAACACACTACATTCACTCAATAAATTGTGTCATAACAAGGGTCGATGTAGCACTCGAACACACGTCAGTAATCGGAGTAGAACGTTATAATTTTTTGGGTGTATATACTGATGGAAACACGCACTGGAAAAAACATATTTCTGAGCTGCTCAGACAGTTAAGTTCGAGTACTTTTGCTCTTCAAATAACCGCTGGTCTCGGAAACAAATGGTTCAACCTCTTAACATATACTGCGTATTTCTGCTCAATAATGTCTTATGGAATAATTTTGTTCGGTAATTCGGTACTTAGAAGGAAAGTATTGAGTGCACAAAAGGGAGAAATAACAATAATATCTTATATGAATGAACGGTGTCTGTCCTTTCAGACATGTCCAAAAGGACAGACACCACACGTTCATATAACTGGTTCACCTCGATGGGCAATGAATCCACCACCTTCAGTGTGCGTGCACGACTAGGTTCGACATCCTGCGGGAATCTTAATACAGCGAGCATGGGGGACATGGACGAGTACTGTGCATAGGCAGCGCTGTGTGCAAATGTGACTCGTCCGGGAGGCGCGCTACGACAGTCCACACAGTTACAATAAACAGCGTGTCCGGATGACGTAGTGCTTAACGCAACTGCCCAGAAAACAGGAGATTCCGGTTTTGAATCCTTGTCCGTCAGACATTTTCACTCGTCGCTGCTGATTCCGCATAAATTCCCGACGCAGCTGTCATTAACAGTTCCTTCCTTCTCCTTTCCTTTCTCCCCCCTCCGCCTTCAATTTACATAACAATAATATGTGGTATTAACCTGCAGTCATCTTGTAGGTATGACTTCAAGGAATCAGCTATTTTAATAACACCTTCATAATATCTATACCACTATGTATGCTCGCTAATGAGATTCGTCATAAATAAATCAGAGCAATTTGAGAAAAATTGCGGAGTCATTACAACATTACAACAAAAATTACCTTTACTAAAGCTGTCAGTGGCTAAAAAAGGAGTTGAATATGCATCAACATCGTTTGCCGAATAACATAAAATGTCTTATAGGTAGCGAAGCAAGTATTCAATCTGACCTAAAATCATTTCTTCCGGACAAGTCCTTCTATTCCACAGACCAATTTTTATTAAAAGCTGGCAGCTGTAGTTACGTGAGTAGGGTAGGGTGACCAAACGTCCCGGAAAACCGGGATTGTCCCGGTTTTCATCCCTGTGTTCCGGTGTCCCGAAAATTTGTTTCGGGACGCTCAAAAGTCCCGGAATTTAGTTTTTAAATATATTTCGTGAAACTTTCTCAAATTTTTGGGACTTCGCTATATTAAAGGAAATAAAACACAATAAATTAATATATTTTAGCTTATTTGTCCAAAACCTCCATTGTCCCATACTAGTAATCACAGTATCAGTATCGATACACTCAGGCAATAATTTACTTTAAGCGGTACTTTGGCCAACAAGTAGTAAGTTGTATTATTGTAACAGAGCTATGAAACCGTCCAGCCACTTACTCACACACTCATTGTCAGAACAGTGCAGTAATTGATGTTTTGTCAGACAAACTGCAATAGTTTTTTCTCATATGTACCCTCATCGCCGGTGTTTTATTGGATGTTACTGAAGAGAGTGCCAAAATGGGAAAGTGTTGAAGAGACCGTTTCTTATTTGAAGAGTAAAGAGATTGAAATCGATGATTCCATTCTCTTTGATCAGTTCGGCATACTGACAAATTTTGTTGAAGAAAGTCTTCACAAGTGGAATGATGAAAAAAAAACACCATTGGAATGTCATGAGAAGTGGATGAGTTTTTTTTAAAAGCTGTGACTGTCTTCAGCATTACTCTGAGTTGGTAATAATTGCAAGGTATTTATTTGCAATCCCAGCCCATAATGCTAATGTGGAAAGAGTATTTTCGTTCATGAATATCCAGTGGACTGATGGAAGAAACAGAATGGAGGTGGACTCTCTTGAAGCAATCCTGCAGATCCTGTACAACTACAAAATGGATTGTGCCGAGTTTTATCACTGTGTCTCAAAGAACAAAGACATGATCAAGATGGCTGGAGGCAGTGAAAAATACGCTTTTCTTCAAGGACAGTCAATTCCATTTACAAGTGCTCAGTAATATTAAAGCTCATGTCAATATTAATTGATTAAAAGTTGAATGGCTGTAAAATTTTGTAAAATCGTAATACATTTCTTTATTACTGTATACGTTTATTAAATGTCATTAATTATACAGATAATCTAGGTTATATCAATCTTTTGTATCCTCTTATTAGTTATAATAATCGGGTTAACAAAACGTATCAACAAAACATTAATATTTAAAATTAAGAAACCTGGGTACACGTGAAATGAGGTGTCCGTTGGCACCCGGGTGAATGTGTCCCGGTTTTCACCGAAAATAATTTGGTCACCCTAGAGTAGGACTTAAAAATAATATGATCATAAATGTTAAAATTAATAATGTATACATATCGTGTAAAGTGACTCGTTCCACGTAATTTCGATAAGACTATGTAACTAATTAACTAACAAACCAACCAACCAATCATAGAACCTAGTGGCACATACACATTTCACTGCCATGAATTTCGGCAGCAGCGGAGGGTCAGATGACTGGCACCAGTTCTACACAGTCTGCTGTGCTCCAGAGCGACCTGTTTCCTTATTTAGTGGGGTGACCGATATTTGTAATCTGAGCATATGTAGTTTTGAATATAACAATAAAGTGTGTTGCACATAAAGCAGTATGTTCGACGTTGCGCTGCGAGCCGTTGTTCAGACTTTACCGTGTGGCGTAACCGTTTTAGCCGAAATAGGCCTTGTAAAGTAGTCCGAGAAATTCGTTGCGCCATTTAGCACTTCAGACAGATGAGTCAGAAGCATCCGGCCACATAATGGTGCACAACCCAATACTGAACCAATCTGTGACAAAGATTTTGGAAACGATGCGGCATGACCCACATTGCTCTTGTGAATGTGTATACTGCTCCCTTCCGATGAGCTTTAATTACGTCAGTGAAACGCCACATCTGCATTTCGATGCCGAATAAAGAAAGCACGTACGACTACACAACAACTTCTATTTTGGGAACAATGACTCTGCAGTACTGCATGTATTAACATACGCTGATGAGCCAAAACATTACACCGCTGTCCACCAGGAGACTGAATGCAGCCACGTGCCACTGTAGGCATCTGGTGCGTCAAAGAAAGTAAGCAGTATAAGAGAGCAGACAGAAATGGGAATCATTCTATGCAACGATAGGCGCGGCAAATGAGGAAACCCACAGACATAAGCGACGTTGGAAAAGGGCAGCTAGTTATAGTCCGGTGCTTGGAACGATCATCTCGGAAACGGTGAAGCTGTTTAGATGTCCTCGTGCTACCGTCGTGAGCATCTACGCACGCCTAAGCCCGATCACAGGACTTGGAAGTTAGAAGCTCTGTAAAACAGGATAGGTGGCGATTTGTGGCAGGTCTGAGGACTGAGTGCAATGCTGGTGCAGGTACAGATATTTTGGAGCACACATTTCAGCAAGCATTTTTGAACACTGGGCTCCGTAGCAAACAAGACCTACATCATTTGTTACGATCGCAGCGGGCACGGTATCAACGTGGACTGTGGATCAACAGAAATATCTCGCTTGGTTGGTTGAGTCACGTTTTTCGTTACACTGGGTCTACAGTCGTGTCCGGCGACGACGTCATTCAGTTGCTTGAAAATGCACGGAGCCCCGGGTGCAGGCCAGTAGCGCCGGGAGGCGTGAACCATGGACCCTCTGACAGCAAGCGAAGACATCGTGACAGCTGTGGACTGCGTGAAGATCACTGTCGACCACCTGAATCTCTCCGTGCTTCATGTCTTCTCCGACGGCACTGGCATCTTCCAGCATGATAAGTGTCCTTGTCCGAAAGCCTCAACTATGCTGTAGCGATCTGAGGAGCATGACAGCATTGTCTCATTAAAATTAAAAGAAAGGTCAGCGTTGGCCGTAATATTGATGTTTTACTGATGGCAGAATCGATTTTCGATCACATAATGATCATCTTCAGTGCTGATATGTACAAATTAAACTCAGACACTGGTATCAAGTTATCAATAACTCAGACACTGGTATCAAGTTATCAATAACTCAGACACTGGTATCAAGTTATCAATAACTCAGACACTGGTATCAAGTTATCAGTAACTCAGACACTGGTATCAAGTTATCAATAACTCAGACACTGGTATCAAGTTATCAATAACTTGATACCAGTGTTTTATTGATATCAGAATCGATTTTCGATCACATAGAGATCATCTTCAGTGCTGATATGTACAAATTAAACTCAGACACTGGTATCAAGTTATCAATAACTCAGACACTGGTATCAAGTTATCAATAACTCAGACACTGGTATCAAGTTATCAATAACTCAGACACTGGTATCAAGTTATCAATAACTCAGACACTGGTATCAAGTTATCAATAACTTGATACCAGTGTTTTATTGATAGCAGAATCGATTTTCGATCACATACAGATCATCTTCAGTGCTGATATGTACAAATTAAACTCAGACACTGGTATCAAGTTATCAATAACTCAGACACTGGTATCAAGTTATCAATAACTCAGACACTGGTATCAAGTTATCAATAACTCAGACACTGGTATCAAGTTATCAATAACTTGATACCAGTGTTTTATTGATAGCAGAATCGATTTTCGATCACATACAGATCATCTTCAGTGCTGATATGTACAAATTAAACTCAGACACTGGTATCAAGTTAACAATAACTCAGACACTGGTATCAAGTTATCAATAACTCAGACACTGGTATCAAGTTATCAATAACTCAGACACTGGTATCAAGTTATCAATAACTTGATACCAGTGTTTTATTGATAGCAGAATCGATTTTCGATCACATAGTGATCATCTTCAGTGCTGATATGTACAAATTAAACTCAGACACTGGTATCAAGTTATCAATAACTCAGACACTCGTATCAAGTTATCAGTAACTCAGACACTCGTATCAAGTTATCAATAACTTGATACCAGTGTCTGAGTTTAATTTGTACATATCAGCACTGAAGATGAGCAGTATGTGATCGAAAATAGATTCTGCCATCAATAAAACATCAATATATCGGCCAACGCTGACTTTTGTTTTAATTTAACATATATGGTCGTTGTGCACACAGAATTCCATGGAGTCGCCAGTCAACAGCATTGTCTCATGCAAATAAATAGCTTCTTGCGAAATAATACCTCATTTACGACTCTTGTGAATTTGCTTGTCATAACTGCCTGTTATACAATACTATTTTCAGCTACGTGTGCTTTGTAGCTTTTAGATTAGTTAACTTTTAATCGTAAGTTGTAAATAAATGCAGCGCTCTACAGATAAATGACCTTGATGGGCGACAAGACACACACATCTCTGTACTTTAAAAAAAATTGTTTAAGCCATTCCAGTAGGGGTACTAACTTTGCTGGATCAATTTTTCAGAAAACATCATACTATACAATGGCGCATAAAATCATCTGTAATACTCCGTATTTAAATGCACTTTCCAAGATTTCATTTAAGTGCAGCCCCGAAGGCTGCACTGCTTGTATTCTAATCCACTAGGATTGCTCACAGAATTTTCCCATTTGCATCCTTGCACCCACTGCACCAAAGATATGACTCCAGAGTAACGCTCCACTAAACCTAACGGAAGGACGACTTCTACGGGATGATCATTCAGCATTACCTTCAGGTTGGTCTCATCCCCGCCTCACTCTCGTTCCTAGTCCGCCATTGCTCGTTCCATTCTCGGTGTCGTACCGTCGGTCTAGTTGCTCGTTCCAGTTCGGCCGTTCCTCTTTCCCACACCTGTGTCGTTCTGTCCGTTTCATTCCTTGTTCCAGTTCTGCCGTTCCTCGCTGCTGCCTCGGACTCATTCCTTTTGTCTCGTTCTTCTTCCCAGTTCCACCATTCCTCATTCCCACCTCAATTTTTTTCGGTTTGTCTCGTTCCTCGTCCCAGTTCAGCCATTCCTCTTTGGCACGTCTTTGTCGTTAAAACTGTTTCATTTCTCGTTCCATTTCTGCCATTCCTCATTCCCGTCTCGCTGTTACTCAGCCAGTCTAGTTCCTCGTTCCAGTTCGGTCATTCCTCCACCCCGCATCTGTGTCCTTCAGCACATTTCATTCCTCGTTCCCGTTCTTCATTCCCACCTCGCTGTCATTCTTTTGTTCTCATTCCTCTTTCCAGTTCCGCCATTCCTCGTTCCCGCCTCGGTGTCATTCGGTCAGTTTCGTTCCTTGTTTCACTTCCGCCGTTTCTCATTCCTGCCTTGATGTCACTCGAATAATGTCGTTCTTTCTCGGATGACCAGTCGTTCCTCGTTCCAGCTGCACCGTTCTTCGTTCAGCTGTAGTTCCTTTCGTTCATTGCTATCGCCTGTTCTTCTTCAATTTCAAACTGTTGTCAAAATACTGACTTTCAGTTGTTTGTGTACACTGTTCATCAGCACCCACAACTGATCATTTGTTAATTTTAATAACTATACACTAAAATTAACAAAAGATGTTCCATTCAGTGGAACTCGTTTTTTGATATGCTGGTTTCGGAATATAGTGTTGTTAACTACAAAAAAAAAAAAAAAAAAAAAAAAAAATGGTTCAAATGGCTCTGAGCACTGTGCGACTTAACTTCTGAGGTCATTAGTCGCCTAGAACTTAAAACTAATTAAACCTAACTAACCTAAGGACATCACACACATCCATGCCCGAGGCAGGATTCGAACCTGCGGCCGTAGCGGTCGCTCGATTCCAGAATGTAGCGCCTAGAACCGCACGGCCACTCCGGCTGGCCCTAACTACAGATTTACGATTTACGTGCAATGTTTATCAACTGCAATATTTAAGTTTATATGTGGACATCTCCTAGTAATTGTTGAAAAAATAAAAATTTAAAATGAATTTAAACTAATTCGTCAAGTTAGCTCCCTGTACCATTTCACTGTTAAGCCTCTCTGGAACAACAGGATAATCCTTTGAAGGGATTAAAGGCCAGTGTGACCACTCGTACTAGGTATCAGTTCAAATACGTTTCGCTCATTTAACTTATACCTCTAATTTCGAAACTTCTATAATTCCACTTTAGTTCAACGTATGTGCAATATTTACCTAACATGAGGACCTTACATACTGGTCCTCTTCAACTTTATTTGCATTTATAGGGTTTGAAAGTCGTTGCATGAACATCAATTTCCTAAAGCAATTCTCAAAAGTCTCCATTATTCGGCTTTGAATCCTGCAAGATTCCTGAGCTCTGTTAAGTAAAAACAATTCGTGAACGTCACCCTAGGCACCAGAAGCTGTGTGCCGGCATAGTAGCTCCGTGTGTTCAGTCAGGGGAATGGCCCCCTTGTGTGATAAAAGAAACGGAGTGAAATGTTCATCGATGGAATCTGAGAGATATCACGCGACACACCTGCAGAATTGCTGGAGAAAAAAAAATTGTTCAAATGGCTCTGAGCACTATGGGACTTAACTTCTGAGGTCATCAGTCCCCTAGAACTTAGAACTACTTAAATATAACTAACCTAAGGACGTTACACACATCCATGCCCGAGGCAGGATTCGAACCTGCGACCGTAGCGGTTGCGCGGTTCCAGACTGTAGCGCTGGAGAAACGCAACCAAAATTCAGATGGAAAAAAGTTTCGTAATAGTAAAATCTCTGGTTCTAGTCCCACTTGTAGCAACTGTTTTTTAACTTTATTTAAATTACATATATGTATAAACAAATTGAAATGTTAATCAATAGATATATAATTACAATTTTTAATAAAAATAATGGTTTTATTTTTAATTACTGGTCACATGGTTCTGACATGGAGCACTATATCATTAGATTAAGACATGGAGCTGTAAACGAAAAGGACCAGTGAACCGGTTCCCTAAGATGAACGAGTCTGCCTATCTCTAGCTAGAACATACTTCTCAAGGTCAGATCCTGAAATGGTAACCACGAGAAGGGAACAAAAGAGTACCGATGAAAACAGCGTTTACTCAGAACCAAGGTCGTACAAGCGAATCAAAATTAACAGCCAAAGAAGAAAATGTAAGACGAAGCCCACGTTGGGGGTGTAAATTTCACGGCTCACGAGCACACCTGGCGCGGAAATAAAGAACGATGCATTCCAGCGTAATAAATGAGAGGTTAGCAGCAGCCAGGAAAGCTGTTTACGATCGGCAAGGCAATTAAAAACGGCAGTTACCGGAACACTCAACAGCCGGCATTTAGCTTCCATTACCCACATTAATTTAATTGGGCTAACTACCAATTTTGTAACCGTGTTCCAGGAAATATAAATACTCGTCAGTTTTGTCGGCGGCGCTTCACTGTAATGGCCACAAGTCTTTATTGCGTCCGGCAAGAAACGTCGAGGGCGGCGAGGGTGTTTACTTGACGCTATCGCCTCGCGGACAATAAAAGGCGCTACACGCGAGCAACCCTCACTTCTCCTTTTATTTTTAAACAGGAAGGACTTTACGACGCCGCCAGGATTGCGTCCGACAGGAGATGAGAGGTTCGACATACGGACAGGTGTGTGCGTCCGCGGGCGCGCCACCGCACTGTACTCCGATCGTCACAAACTTCAGCCTAATGTAAGCAAACGCCTGCTCAGCGCGCTCGGCGACTGGCTGTCGCGTGTAGTGAGCACAAGTTGCGACGCCACTGAAAATAGGACCCACTTACGTACCAGTTACGCTGTTGTTACTCTAGCGTTAATGACTTAATGAAGCACGTTAAATCATTGCAAGTTTTCGCTGTACTTTGCCAGCCACCCTGTTAAATGTTCTGTCCTACCAATGGTATTGATATGGTCTGGCGGTTAGTATGCTCTTGTCTCTTTTCACCGATGTCGTAATACAATCACACGCTGGCTACACGAGCGATTCGCTTCTGTGTATACTGTGGGTGAAGTTTTTATTCCTGTGTCAGTGCAGTGGACTACTGTTTTCGGGTTCGCCACATGGTTCGTACTCACATGTTGTGAAGCAGCACGGGTCTGCTTACAGTGCCACACGTAATTTTGTTCATACTGTCAGCGTGTCACAGTTTAACATTTTAGAGTGGGCTTTAACAGCCTTCTATGCTTGTGTCCCGTCCCAGGGCAGGTGCTATAATCAACTTCGAACGAAGATATGGCCTGCATGACGCAGTCAGGACGTAGACAATGTGGGATGAGATCTGCTAAGTTACCTTCATTGGAGTCAGAGGGAGAAAATGTCCTTAGGATGCCGGCCGGAGTGGCCGTGCGGTTCTAGGCGCTACAGTCAGGAACAGAGCGACCGCTACGGTCGCAGGTTCGAATCCTGCCTCGGGCATGGATGTGTATGATGTCCTTAGGTTAGTTAGGTTTAATTAGTTCTAAGTTCTAGGCGATTGATGACCTCAGAAGTTAAGTCGCGTAGTACTCAGAGCCATTTGAACCATGTTTTGTCCTTAGGATGCTTAGTACAGATAATTTTGGAATGCACAGGAGAAGTTTTTCGCCTCGTAGGAAGTGAATAAGCGCCGGCCGTTGTGACCGACTGGTTCTAGGCGCTTCAGTCCGGAACCACGCGACTGCTACGGTCGCAGGTTCGAATCCTGTCTCGGGCATGGACGTGTGTGATGTTCTTAGGTGGAAGGCGAAATCACGAATACGCGGCAAGATGTTGCACGCCTACGCCCAATCACAAAACGTGGAAGTTAGATGCTGTGTAAAATAGGATGGGTGGCGATTTGTGGCAGGTCTGACGACTGAGCGCAATGCTGGGGCAGGTACAGGTAGTTTGGAGCACACATTTCAGCAAGCATTTTTGAAGACTGGGATCCGTAGCAAAACAGGGGGAGATATTACGAGTATGTCACCAACCCTGTTCAATTTGGCCCTCAACATAAACCTGAGGGGAGTAACATGTGAAAGTGCAGGAGTCAGCATAGAAATGTCCTGGCTTTAGTGGATGATATTGTGCTGATAGGGAAGAACGTGGAAGACCTGGAGAAAATGGGGAGTGTCGTAATGGAAGACGCTAAGAAAATAGGTCTTTATTTAAACAAAGTCCATGACAGTAGGAAGAAGAGCGAGGCATCCCAGATATGCTCAATAATGTTCGCGTTTGGGGTGTTTGGTGGCCAGAGGAAGAGTTTAACCTCGGAAGACTGATCCTGGAGACACTCTGTAGGAATGCTGGACGTGTGGGGTGTCGCTGGAACTGCCCAAGTCCGTCGGAATGCATAATGGACATGAATGGATCCAGGTGAAAAATCCCCATTTCATCGCTACCTTGTGCGCCGACTATAACACCACGTTCAAACTCACTTAAATATTTATAAATGGCTCTAAGCACTATGGGACTTAACATCTGAGGTCATCGGTCCCCTAGACTTAGATTTAAATCTAACTAACCTAAGGACATCACACATATACATGCCCGAGGGAGGATTCGAACCTGCGACCGTAGCGGTCTCGCGGTTCCAGACTACAGCGGTTAGAACCGCTCGGCCACTTCGTCCGGCTCAATATTTATAACATGGCATTGTAGCAGCAGTAACCGATCTAACAACTGCGCCACACACTTTCTTATATAGGTGTTGCCGACCGCAGCACCGTACTCTGCCTGTTTTCATATCTCTGCATTTGAATATGCATCATGTCTGTACTAGTTTCTTTGGCGCTTCGGTATATCGTGGAAAGGGGATGAAAACCAAACACTATCCTTGTGGTGTCGCCGCCAGACACCACACTTGCTAGGTGGTAGCCTTTAAATCGGCCGCGGTCCGTTAGTATCGTCGGACCCGCGTGTCGCCACTGTCAGTGATTGCAAACCGAGCGCCGCCACACGGCAGGTCCAGTCTAGAGAGACTCCCTAGCACTCGCCCCAGTTGTACAGCCGACTTTGCTAGCGATGGGTCACTGTCTGCAGACGCTCTCATTTGCAGAGACGACAGGTTAGCATAGCCTTCAGCTACGTCATTTGCTACGACCTAGCAAGGCGCCATATTCAGTTAGTATGTCTTCTGAACAGATAAAATTGTGACTAATGTACCGTCAAGAGCGACGTTCATCATTAATGGATTAAAGTTAAGTATCAAACTAAGTACGTCCGTTTTCTGAATTCTAATTCCTTCGCATGTTCCAGACCTCACGTCAGTGTAGTCCTTCCCTCCTCACGCCAGCCTGCGTGAGCTAAAACGCGTGCATTTCGGCCTCCTCTAGTAACACGGTGTTGGCTCTTCTCCCAGCACAACGATCCTTATAACGCGTTTGACTGTCTGCTTTCTCGCTGCTTGGAGCCCTAATGTCGCTGCGTCTGACAGACGGTAACAACTTTGGCAGCAGAGAGTGACACGGCTTTAAGTACTAGATTGTGACAGGGCAGGAGAGCACGGGAGAGGAGAGGAGAGGAGAGGAGAAGGCGGGGGCGGGAGCAGCAGGAAGCAGCGGCGCTGGCGATGATTTGCGGTCGCGACGCCGCCGCCCGCTTCCGGCCGTGCGCGGAATGCGTCAGCGCCGCTGCTCCTACCCCACCCGCCTGCCCTGTCGGCGCAAGGACGGCCCGCGGCCATCCATACGCGTCAGCCGGCGGATTGCAGCCGCCGGGCACGTTGGCCGCTCGCGCTTCCGGCTGCCACGTCGCCGCCAGCCAGCCTCGTCAGCCTATTGGCAGTCGCTGACAGACACCTGGGCAGTAAACGGGCGAGGCGGCTGACGCCGCTGCCGGAACTGGCAGCCTCAATCCCACGTCATCCTTCATCTCCTCCCACTTTGTCTCGGGCGAGGCGTCCGTGAGGCTTCGGGATTGCAATAGGATGACGTCGACGTCATTCGACGATTTTTCGTGTGGCAATCAGGCAAGGTGCGCGCCCGCTGAGCCACAACTCCAACAGCTCTGTACTTCGAGCGTCCTCTGCTGCCGCTGTATAGGATACCAGCGGCAGCGACCCAGCAGGGTGTCTACGTGGACAAGAAAAAAAAATTCCCGGATTTCCCGGTTAAAAACACGATTTCTCCCGGATGAAATTACGTATAAAGCGGGTGAAAATACATCCGTGTTAAGCAACAGTATAATTTCCCAGGGAGCTGTAAAACCTATCAGTCCTTTGAATCGTAAAGGTCTTATACCGGCGGAGGACGTCCCAGCACTTAAGAAAACGAAATCCAGGAAAAACAATAACGTTTGGAAAGATGTTTGATGCAAGACAATATGCACAGAGTTTATTTTCGTATTGCGAAAGTATACACACAAATTCCACAAATTACAGCACGGTAGCTTCGGAAACTCTAAAATAGAGATTGCGTTGAGCGATGCACTCTTGTCAGCCAGTCATAGCTCATGTCACGTGATCTCGCTAGCGAATGACGGCAGTTAATCAGAGCACGAGGCCTACGAGAAAGACAGGCCTCGGCGCGTACGTTACGAAGGTAGGCCGAGCTCAACTCAGGAAAGTGCGTTTCAACAGCGGTTAACTCGTAAGTAGATGTGTATGTACGAACGAGAATTGCATCGTCTATTGGCATCCACTGTTATTAGTCCTACAATGATAGGAAGTCCGTAGGCCTACTAACAATTAAAATCGTGCCAAAATGATTATCAGTTGCGTAGAAAAGTCGAGGTGTTCTGGCATGAAAAGACTTGTGACATTACTCAGTAACACATTATGCACAATTTTTTTGGAGGTCAATTACACTTTTTGCCATCGATCGCATAATTTTTTATCTACGTAAGGACAACATTAAATATGAAAACTAACTTGAAGCTCGGTCTTTTTTTAGCGTGTGTTACACGTTAAGTCATATCAAATACAAATGTGCCGGTAACATTTTAAATAGTGCCATAAATGACTTATCTTCTAGGCCCGACATTTTTCAAATGGCTGATCCTCAAAGTGTTACGTTTTGAATGAGAGTTATAACGCCCTGTGATTTAAGAAATTCACTGCACATTCTCACACGTAACATAAATCATCTTGAGTGGAAATTTCCTTTGAAAGCAACGCATGTCAAGCCACTATTCGTAATATTTACTGGTGATCTGTTAGAAATGTAAACAATTGTGACGTCACGCATATTGAATGCACGTTAGTTGTTACGGACGCACTGCATAATCTCCGGCCTAAGGCCTTAGACACTTTACGGTGTCGGCAAACTGGTCTGTGCATTGTGTAAATTACCCATTTTCTATGCAAGTAAACTTTTATTTTGGTGTTATTCCCTGATTAATGTTTCATTGCTGCAGTATTATTCAGCAGTAGTGGACTAAAGTTCTTTGTCAGAGTATCAGATCTTACACGTCAAACCTACAAAACTTTAACTGAAATCTAAAACAATGAAAAATCCCGGAATTCTAAGAAATTCCCGGGTTTTCCCCGGATTTGTCCCGGATGAAAAAATTCCCGGGTTTTTCCCGGATGTCCCGGGCCGTATACACCCTGGACCCAGCCCACTCCCGCTTGCAGCCACCTCAGTAAGTGTTGCTACACGGACGCCGCATAGTCGACAGCATAGTTGTACTCAGGACAGCGAGTCTCATCCCAGTTGCTATTGTACAGCCTGTACTCTATTTCTTGTTGCATCACTTGTAATGAGTCTTTATACGTCTGGAGAAATAAGAGTAAATCTATTCTTTCTTGTGTTAATACGTTTGCTACACATTTCTCCTTCTGTAGCCCACCACTCCTTACTGTCTTGTTCAAAGTCGTACACACAAGAAAAAAACCTGACGACTTTTTTCTTTGAGGTTATCTTCTAATGAATGTCAATAAACCCTGAAAAATCCACGAATTAAAGGAGGAAATTGGACCTGTTGGTGGCGTAATGCAAGTGGATTAGTCATAGTGAATTTCTCTGACGGTGTTCCTGAATGCCAGCGAAGTTGAGAAGGTCATATCAGCACTCCGTCTTCAGGCCACGAGTGGCCTACCGGGAACATCCGACCGCCGTGTCATCCTCAGAGGAGGATGCGGGTAGGAGCGGCGTGGGGTCAGCACACCGCTCTCCCAGTCGTTATGATGGTACACTTGACCGAAGCCGCTACTATTCGGTCGAGTAGCTCCTCAATTGGCATCACGAGGCTGAGTACACCCCGAAAAACGGCAACAGCGCATGGCGGCTGGATGGTCACCCATCCAAGTGCCGGCCACGCCCGACGGCGCTTATCTTCGGTGATCTGACGGGAACCGGTGTATCCACTGCGGCAAGGCCGTTGCGGGGCAAGTAATATGCCAGACATAACTTTTTAAGGAGAAAGGTGTGATGGTGTTTCTGCATTTGTTAATGTGTTTTGAAAAATAAACATTCAGAATGTGATACATCGAAACCGGCGCACTTTTTGCCAGTAAGCGAACGATGTCATTCGCTTCCGCACAACGCTACAGCGAGTGCGCCCACACTTTACGCCTGGGATGTCTTGCAGCTTCTGGAGCCGCAAGTCACCGCCGGCTGTCGGGATAATGACCGGACTAGCTAACCAGCCATCCAGCCATCGAGGCCCAGAGTGTATACGGCTGCGGCCACCCAGGAACTGGGCCGGCCGGCTGTTTGGGCAGCTGGGTGGCGGTTTACGCCCGCCAGCGAGCGCCGTGTTATGACAAGCGCTGTCCGCGCGCACTCGCCGCGTCCCGAGTGGAAACGAGGCCGCCTATCCGACGCCACGAGATGTTCCGTCCCCACTCCGGACACCGGCACAGCTACACAAACGTCTAACGATGTAGCGCCTTCTGTGTGCTACTTGTACCAATGCGGTATTTTGATTCGTTATCCTACAGCTGCAAGTGTTCTAATGCGCTAATTTTTTTAAAAAAATCTTATGGGATTTGACTGCTAAAGACATCAGTTCCTAAGCTTACACACTACTTAATCTAAATTATCCTAAGGACAAACACAAACACCCATGCCAGAGGGAGGACTCGAACTTCCGCCGGGACCAGCCGCACAGGCCACATGACTGCAGCGCCCCTGACCGCTCGGCTAATCCCGCGCGGCTCAAATGCGCTATGTATTTATACATTTTAACTACGACTGCTACGGTTAGATACTGCATTTCTCACTCATTATTTCTATAAGATGGCAGGCCTTCAGTACCTGAGATTCCAACTATCATTCTGGCAAATAGAGACCTATCAACTAGCAGGTCCAAACCTGTTTGAAGTAGTTTTGTTTTTCACAACTACCGTTGTTGGTACGCCACGGAGTCGAGTATAGTGTTACTGTATTTCTTTCCACAAGAGGTGGTCCCACAGATTCTCGATTGGGTTTAAATCTGGGGATTTTGGTGGCCAGAGCAGTACGGTTAACTCATCCTTGCGCTTCTCAAAACACGCACTGCGAGCCGCGTACATGTTGCGTTGTCCTGCTGGTAGTAGCCATCACGGCGAGAACAAACTAACTGCATGTGCGAGTGGACATGACCCCCAACGATAGATGCATACTTGTGTTCATCCATTGGACCTTCCAGAATGACGAAAACCCCCGAAATGCCACGAACACATTTCCCACACCATAACGCTCCATCCTCTGATCTGTACCCTTCAAAAAACTGTTGCAGGTTGTTTGCTTTCAGACGTTTCCCGCCGTACAAGACATCGGCCATGTGTCCGATGTAGCATAAAACGCAGTTCGTCTGAAAGGCGACTCAATGGACATGCAGTTGCGGTACTGGCGTACAGATTCCAGCCTTCGGCACCGACGAACAGCATTAAACATAAATGCATGTTCCAGGCGCCTGTTGAGAAGGCCCAACGTTCGCTAAACGGTCGAAGACGTACCGTTGGTAGGCGCTATGTTCATCTAGGCACTCAGCTGCTCGTGAGCTCAACTTCTATTCGCCCGTAAACATCTACGCAGCTGTCATCCACCCTTGCCATGTACGGCCCATTGTGCACCACAGTTTCCCCAGCGACAATTTTGGATAGCGCCATTTTGCCTTGCACAGACTTTAACCACAAAGGCACGCGACTTAGCCGTTTCGTAAATGCTTCGACCTTTGGCCCGAAAGCCAATGATGACGCCCTTTTACACGTCAGAAAAATCGCTCCGTTTGCGCTTTACAACAACGACTGCACTGATTTCCGTGTCCCCTCTCCCGACATCTGAGAGCTTTCTTCTGTCCCTTTTGAGTAGTCCAGTTGTTGCCAGAATGAGATTTTTCACTCTGCAGCGGAGTGTGCGCTGATATGAAACTTCCTGGCAGATTAAAACTGTGTGCCGAACCGAGACTCGAACTCGGGACCTTTGCCTTTCGCGGGCAAGTGCTCTACCGGCTGAGCTACCCAAGCACGACTCACGCCCCGTCCCCACAGCTTTACTTCTGCCAGTACCTCGCCTCCTACCTTCCAAACTTTACAGAAGCTCTCCTGCGAACCTTGCAGAACTAGCACTCCTGAAAGAAAGGATATTGCGGAGACATGGCTTAGCCACAGTCTGGGGGATGTTTCCAGAATGAGATTTTCACTCTGCAGCGGAGTGTGCGCTGATATGAAACTTCCTGGCAGATTCAAACTGTGTGCCGGACCGAGACTCGAACTCGGGACCTTTGTCTTTCGCTACTCTCTGCCATACATCCTTATCGTATAAAACTGGTCACTTCTGACTGTTTAAAAAATAGTTTATTGTGACCGAATATCTTCAAAACTACATAGTCACGCAGGAGAGCTTCTGTAAAGTTTGGAAGGTAGGAGACGAGGTACTGGCAGAAGTAAAGCTGTGGGGACGGGGCCTGAGTCGTGCTTGGTAGAGCACTTGCCCGCGAAAGGCAAAGGTCCCGAGTTAGGGTCTCGGTCCGGCACACAGTTTTAATCTGCCAGGAAGTTTCAGTCCAGTTGTTGATGACTGCCCAAGGTCCTCACCACCCACGCCAGCCCTTTCTACCCTGTGCGAACGAGGCAGTGTAGTTTGCTTTTTGACTGGGCAGTGTAACCATTTGTTGTGTGTATCGTCGATAGACTGTTTCCCTATTCGTCTTCGCTCCGCTTACATAGTTTACTTATTGCGTCGCCTGTCCGATACTCCACCAGGAGGCATTCACTCTCACACCGGGCAGGGTCACAGTTTTTTGGCTCAGTAGTGTAATTAATATCAGGCGGAGAACGACGCAGGAGGGTCGTTGGTACTGCCACAAGCTACATGTCACAATGACTAAAGAGGAAGGTCCTCCTGCAAATATTGTAAGCTCAACTTTCAAAAAAAGAAACCACTTTCCTCTGTGGTGTCAAAAATACCAATTTTGCTACAGCTTGTTGTCCAGCTACTACTATGAATACCACATTCTTCACTATCTATTATTACGCTTATTATTATCGATACTCACTGCCATACATCCTTATCGTTCAAAACTGGTCACTTCTGAGTGTTTAAAAAATAGTTTCTTGTGATCAAATATCTTCAAAACTACTCACTCACACCAGTGTAGATGGATTTCCATAGAATATTAATCCATTACTCACACTAAAAAACACCTAGTGCACAGTCTAGCAGGCCCCTCCCGCCGGAGGTTCGAGTCCTCCCTCGGGCATGGGTGTATGTGTTGTTCTTAGCATAAGTTAGTTTCAGTTAGTGTAAGCAGTGTGTAAGTCTAGGGACCGATGACCTCAGCATTTTGGTCCCTTAGGAATTCACACACATTTGAACATTTTTGACAGTCTAGTAGCGTTGTCATTGAAACGTGTTTCCCATAGATGTAAGCCGGCCGGGATGGCCTAGCGGTTCTAGGTGCTACACTCTGGAACCGTGCGACCGCTACGGTCGCAGGTTCGAATCCTGCCTCGGATGTGTGTGATGTCCTTAGGTTAGGAAGTTTTAAGTAGTTCTAAGTTCTAGGGGACTGATGACCTCAGAAGTTAAGTCCCATAGTGCTCAGAGCCATTTAAACCATTGAACCATAGGTGTACCGCGTCTCAATGGTTTGGCAGTACTACGACATTCAACAAGCCATCCACAAAAACCCCTTGGCTTGCACAATCGACATTTGTTACAAGGGACTGCAATATACGTCTATATGTACGAAACCATTTCCTATTATTTAGCCTTAGAATCCGACAGCACCGGAACATCGTACACATTCGGAGACGAAGAGTACAAATCGGACTCCGCTTAACAAAAGTGAATATTTTATATGGTAATCTGCATGCAATTAGTGCCTTGCCGCCGATTTCGTACTCTTTAATCACAAATGTAACCAAATCTCAATGAGTAACTGCTATATCAGGTTTGTAACTAAACATCCACGAACAATATGTTTCAACATAACGAATAAGGACGCCCATTTGCCTTTCAAATTTCTCATACAGTGTAACATGATGCGTACCTAGCTCCTCACATTTGCCACATCGGAGCTCTGAAAATTACGGAATATATACCGTCTGTTTCCGAGATAACAATTTCTCAGTCAATGTTGATTTACCGATGTTCGTATCACCACATAAGTTTAATATTGCCGGTGCTGAGGACACCCAGGAAACTGCTTCTGATGTAATCTTTCTTTTTGTATAAGGCTTGCTTTTAAACAAGTGTAAAAAATGTCTTGCAACAAGACAGACTTTCTCCAGTGAGCACATAGTCCAAAATTATCTGGTGGTATAAGAGATTCAGTGACGACATTACGACAGAGTCTTCAATGAGAAGCATGCAGTGTTACCACATACGTGAGTTACGAACGAATGTTTACCAGGGTGAAATGAGGCAAATTACAGCGGTCACCCAGCCACGTTGCAAAAAAAAATGGTTCAAATGGCTCTGAGCACTATGGGACTTAACATCTGTGGTCATCAGTCCCCTAGAACTGAGAACTACTTAAACCTAACTAACCTAAGGACACACACACATCCATGCCCGAGGCAGGATTCGAACCTGCGACCGTAGCAGTCGCGCGGTTCCGGACTGAGCGCCTTAACCGCGAGACCACCGCGGCCGGCGCCACGTTGCAAGTTGCGTGTCTAACGACTTCCAGGGGAAATAGAAATTTCGTTTCCACTATTTCATATAATCATTTAACTTGTTGGAAACGCTGACATAAACAGTTGATTAAAGAAGCATTAATGTTTGATACTGTGTATATGTCTTGAGGCAGCACACGTCACAGCACGCAACTTATCCAGACTTCACTCATCCGGTATTTCAAAATGACAGCACTAAGCTACGTCCAACATACTTTACACATAATTTCAAAATTTTTAGAATTTTTTTCTCGCTGACACTTCTCACATAATAATGAGGGGGGAAAAGTTGATCGCCTACTACATTTTCGCTGCTCGTGCAGTAAAACTTCAGCATCAGAAATGAAGTTTTAATTTATTACATTTTTACTACTAACTCCTCTCGCAGCACATTTTGCAAACACTATTCACATATACCACTGTATGTAGCTACAAATTGCATCAGAATGTGACATTTAGTTCATATTAAGTCACTTCCAAAGGAATCACGCGTGTGAAGCTGCTTTACACATGAGAGTTCCACTTTGTAATAAATTGAGATGCGGAAAATAAGGGGGTACTGGCAAATACTCTTGTGAGCCAGACATAATGACTGCCTGCGTACCGTGGAAGTGAATGCGTTGCGGACGCTAAGGAGAATATACAGGGTGGTCATAAAATGTCGGAAATGATTCTAGGGATGTTCCAGGGTTGGTTGTACTGAGACATAAATGTTGAGAAAAAAATTCGATTTGCGAGTTATTTAGCAGTCAAATTAGCCGATCGGGGCGTCGAGCGCTCGCATTCAAACGGCCTGCGAGGGGCGGTGTTGCCCAACAAATGGTTTGTTTGATTAGCTGAAACTGAATTTGCGCTCGCGACGGCCTGATTGGCTAACTTCATTGCTACATGACTAGAAAACGGCGCAACATGTCGAATTTTTTAACATTTATGTCTCAGCACAATTTGCCTGCAATCCTTACAAGTGTTTCAGAAATTTTCTGCCCCCACTGTATAAGTGAAGAACAGACGAATGTAGTACCATTCTCGTGACGATTCCGGCCGCAAATGTGAGAACCCACTGAGATAAGCGACTCTGATGAAGGGCAGATTGTTATGCCTCGGTGCATGGGAACGGCCATCTCGGAAACAGCGAAGACGTTCGCGTGCTAATGCCGTGAGCATCTACAGAAAGTGGCCGAAGGACTGGATAGGAGCCTTACCCGCGCTGTAATGGCAATCTGTGGCGCTGAACATGGGCTCTCAGCAGAAGACATCCCCAATGTGTTCCTGCGTTGTCCCAACAATACGATCAGTCATCGAGACTGGAGAGTGGATCAATGGAAACGTTTCACCTGGTCCGATGGTTGGTTGGTTGGGGGGAGGGGGGGACCAAACAGCGAGGCCATCGGATTAGGGAAGAATGGGGAAGGAAGTCGGCCGTGCCCTTTCAAAGGTACCATCATGGTATTTGCGATAAGTGATTTAGGGGAAATCATGGAAAATCTAAATCAGGATGGCCGGACGCGGGTTTGAACCGTCGTTCTCCCGAATGCGAGTCCAGTGCACTAGCCACTGTTCCACCTCGGTTGTGGTCGGATGACTCACGTTTCCTGTTACACCGGGTCAATCGTCGTATCCGGATATGCCGTCATCCAGAAGGACGGTTGCTGGAAACATGCACTGCGCAACAGACATAGGCCGATGGGGCCGGTACGGAGGACATTCACCTGGGCTTCCACGGGAGCAGTTGTAGTAATTGAAGACATCATGGCAACTGTAGCTATGTCAAAATTGTTGAGGGGCACCCACATGTCTTCATCGCACCTTGCAGCAGGATATCTGCCCGCGTGACAAGGCAAGAATAGTGATGTCATGTTCATGTCTCGGACACCAGATCCACGTGATCTGAAACCGACGGAACTCATCTGGGACGCTATCGAGCGCCAGCTCCGCGCCCACTGACCAGCATCGCGTAGTTCACGGGAATTGCGTGACCCGTGCGTAGACATCTCGTCTAATGTATCTCTAGAACCCCACCGACGACTTGTGGAATCCATGCTCAGTAGAACCGCTGCTGTCTTGCTTTCCGAAGCTGGACCAAACGTTATTAATCATGTGGTCGTAACGTTCTGGTTCATCGTCGTGTACCTCTGGAAAACAATGTACAAGATGCGAGTTGTACAAAGTAAGAGAACTACAGGAAAAAGAAGTATAGAGAGTTCTTCTCATAGTGGTAGTCGATGTTACCCTGCAAATCTTTCCAAAACGTGAATTACGTATCTCGGTAAAAGCAGTGGAGGCGTTCCACTTCTCCCAAGTAGGTTACGAAGAATCGAGGAAAATATCACTCATGTGAAGCAAGTTTTTAATGTAATGTTTCAGAATTAGTCATATGTGCGGACTGCATCGATACATATGTAGTAATTCTCAGAGAAAAATAACCAGACGCACATGTATGCAGTTGTGAAATCAGCCTCTTGTCGAAGATGCTGTGGAAGACAGAGCTTAAGCAAAGGCAGGACTATTATGACGCGCAAATGTGTGAGATAACTCGTTTCATGTGTGGCAACCTGGAACATTTGTGCCAAGTAAATTAAGACCGTCAAGAGGCGCTATTACTGTGAAGAAAAATAGTAGTTAAAAAAGAGAGTCGAGGACGCTTACATTTGAATAGAGGCCCTCTGAAGATCGTTCGAACAAACAATTGCAAGCCGAAAATAGCACGCAACTGGTGCGTGCGGCACCTGGCAAAGAACGAGAGGAACCGACTGGTCTGTACCGGCACGCGTCATTAAGGGCGAAAAAATGAACCGTAGCGCCCATCGCTAAAAAAAAGGCCGCTTAGAATTACTGGAGACACAGGGACGTTTTGGAATATTCGTAGTAAAACGGGCAGCGCGATACATTGCGTAGCTGATGCGTGCCACGGCTAAAATCACAGAAGCCCTCTCTTTTAGACTTCTAGGGAGTAAACATCAGCGTGTATCAACGTTTCGAAATAGGCTCTACCACTTCCATTTATCGTGGAAAACATCGTGGATGGGAAGCGTTAGTTCAAGATGGTTCTTTATTCATAAGATAATTTTTCTGCTTCGGTCACGTTTCACTGACACGTATTTGCAAGACGCATTTCACAGCACGCTGGCCCGGGGTGGAAGCGTCGAACTCGAGTTTAGCTGGCAGCACAGCAACACAACACTGAATGAAGACTTTGTTATAATAGACCTCTTTACAGTGTTAACATATTCTCTTGCTTTCAAGTCAATTTCCTATCGAAAACATACAAGGAACGAAATTTTGGTACAGACATTTTCATTATGTAAGAATACAAGGACTAGCAATGTGGTGTCCGAGTGCGAGAATTTTGTTGCACCACGTATACACTGATCAACCAGAAAATTATGGACACCGACCTACTCTCGACATAAAGCCGTCGACTGGGTGTTGTGGATCTCCTTAGGTTGGTTAGGTGTAAGTAGTTCTAAGTTCTAGGGGACTGATGACCATAGATGTTAAGTCCCATAGTGCTCAGAGCCATAAAGCCGTCCAGGAGATAACAGCGTCACCTGACGAGGACTGACTGCCAGTCAGGCACACGCACGGTGTATATAAGTACCAGTGAGCCCGCTGTCCGTGTGTAGAATGGGGAAGGCATGCGAACTATCTGAGTTTAACCGAGGCCAGATTGTGATGGCCCGAAGCTCGGCACTAGCATTTCGATTATTCGAGGAGTGCTGTGGTGAGTGTCTTCAACACGTGAAACCACATCGAGACGTCGTGAGGTAGGGCGCCACCATCCATTACTGACGTTGGACGTCGTAGGCTACGCAAGTTGGTAAAGCAGGACAGGCAGCCGAATGTGGAGGAACTAACATCAGAGCTGAATGCTGGACAGAGCACAAGTGCATCTGAACATACAGTGAACGGAACACTCCTAACGATGGGCCTCCGCAAACGACTACCCATGCATGTGCCAATGTTAACACCACGTTGTCGGCAACTACGACTGAAATTGGCACGTGATCATCGGCACTGGATGTTGGCCCAGTCGCAGAGCGTTGCATGGCAAATGAATCCCGATACATTCTTCATCATGCCGATGGAACGGTGCGAATCCGTCGTCTTCCAGGGGAACAGCAGCGTGGCACCTGTACTGCGGTACTGAGACAAGCTGGTGGCGGCTCCATTATGCTCTGAGGAACACTCACGTGGGCAAAAAAAAAAAAAAAAAAATGGCTCTGAGCACTATGGGACTCAACTGCTAAGGTCATTAGTCCCCTGGAACTTAGAACTAGTTAAACCTAACTAACCTAAGGACATCACAAACATCCATGCCCGAGGCAGGATTCGAACCTGCGACCGTAGTGGTCTTGCGGTTCCAGACTGCAGCGCCTTTAACCGCACGGCCACTTCGGCCGGCTCACGTGGGCATCCATGGGTCCAGTGGAGCTCGTGCAAGGCACCATGGTGGGCAAGGAGTATCGTACACTGGTTGCAAACCGCGTACAGCCCTTCATGACGGTCATGTTTCCCGACAGCAGTGGCATTTTTCAGCAAGATAAAGCGCTATTTCAGAAGGCCAGGAGTGAGATGGAGTGGTTCAAGGAACACAGTGGCGAATTCCAATTGATGTGCTGGCCCCCCAACTCAGCAGATCTGAACCCGATAGGAAACATCTGCGATGTGATTGAATGTGGCGTCAGAGCTCACCGCCCTCCCCGGAATTTACGGGAATTACGTGGACTGAGTGAGCAGATGTGGTGCCAACTCCCTCCAGCGACCTACCACGGCCTCAAAGCTTCCATCCCACGACGCGTCGCCCCTGTTATCTGTGCCAAAGGTGTTACGTAGGTAGTCATAAAGTTCTGGCTGACCGTTGTACAATGTGATGTTTTAAGAAAGTGTCACATGTTCCTACAGAAGGTAGTATTGGTAAAAAGTAAAGGAATTTCATGTAATTATATATCTGGAAACTAATACCCATTGAAATACGTCCCAATCTGTCCAGTCACAAAAATATGATACGTACAAATGTATGCTATAAGTAAATCTGCATCCCTTCTTTTCAGTGAAGCGCGCACTCTTTCAAATACACCTGGCTTCATTCGGTTTTGAACACAAGCATTGATCACGCGCTCCTGTAACTTCTGCACTTTGCCAATGGGTTTGGCACACACCTGTCTTTAAATACCCCCATAGCTACAAATCCAACGGATTTAGATCCGAAGAATTGTGAGTGCACGCCACCAAGCTTCCTCGACGAATCCATCGCTCATGAAATGTTGGGGTGAGGTACTGTCGCAGGATGTATAAAAAATGGGTTGGTGCCCCTTTGTGCATAAACCACAATCGTTGTCATCTTCAAAGGTGACGTTCTCCAACAGCACTCGTAATTTATCACGTGTATTCGGTGATACACAACACCTGTTAATCCATTTAATGAAGCGTATGACCCTGTGAGTCGGTCAGCAACATTTACTACCATAAATTGATATCGAAGCACCTCGATGATTGCCAAAGAATCTCGTATCTGATTAAATTCTCATGGTTGGGATTCACAGTCATATAATGTTTCTTAAAAGACATCATAGTCGCCGTTGACTGTATAAAATATTTACTGTTACTATCGCAATTTCGGCCTTATGGCCATTTTCAAGTAAACTGCAAAAGTTGCATTCTGACACAATGTAGCTTTTGCTATAGTAACAATCAATATTTTATACAGTCAACGGCGACTATGATGCCTTTTAAGAAAAATCTCGTGTCTGATCTCACCTGCATAATGTGGTAATTAATTATGCCATCTCTTGTGAATTCCGCCTCAGCTGCAAATAAAATACAGTCTGTGAACTGCAGATCTTCAACGACTCACACTTCAGCAGGTATTGGTTTCCGGACGCATAGGTGTTACAGAACTGAGAGCATTACTGCATTCAAATCGGAGCGACATATTTGAAGTATTCTGAGCTGCACGCTGTTCCAGTACAGACCGCCCGTTGACAAGATAACAACACTCTGGACGCATAGAAAACGTCATTACTGGCCAAATCAAAATAAAGGTAGTGCGATACTCAGGAAATGATGATAGGGGAGTAAATGCAGGAATCCTGCTCAGTGGTTCTAGGCCAGGTCCGAGTAGATGTGGTTTGCCGATGCCTCCCTCCGTCCTGTTATGGCCAAGTGAGTATCTGTGTCGTGTGAAAGGCTGTGGACGACTGCTGGTAGAGTGTAAGGTCGGGTTTGTGTTATTATAGATGAAGGAAACGCAGAGGGCTGGCGCACAGCCCGTTCCTCTCGAATGACACGAAAGCGCCCACCGAGCTGAAGTCCCCTATCCGGTGAACGGATCACCATCAACACTGTCACATTCCCATACATAGTTTTGGAATTAATTCATGCCACTGGCGCAATCAGGAACTATATAACACCATCCCCCCTCCCCTTCCAGGCCAAATACAGGCAATGAAAATTTTTCATCACCAGGATTCGAACCAACTTACCACCGACTCAAGAGCCACAGTACAGGCAGGAGTTTGCGAAATCGGCTAATAAGGCAGTTACTGGGCAAATATCGAAATAGAATTTGAGAAAAGGTTTAATAATCGCAGTATATCTGTGCTCTAACGCAAATCACTCGGAGGTAACAAAAATCATGTGATACCTCCTAATTCTGTGTCGGATCTCCTTTCACCCGCTGCAGTGCAGCAATTCGAGGTGGCGTAGACTCAACAAGTCGTTAGAAGTCCCCTGCAGAAATATTGAGCGATGCAGTCTCTATGTTGTTGTTGTTGTTGTGGTCTTCAGTCCTGAGACTGGTTTGATGCAGCTCTCCATGCCACTCTATTCTGTGCAAGCTTCTTCATCTCCCAGTACTTACTGCAACCTACATCCTTCAGAATCTGCTTAGTGTATTCATCTCTTGGGCTCCCTCTACGATTTTTACCCTCCACGCTGCCCTCCAATGCTAAATTTGTGATCCCCTGATGCCTCAGAACATGTCCTACCAACCGGCCCCTTCTTCTTGTCAAGTTGTGCCACATGCTCCTTCCTCCCCAATTCAATTCAATACTTCCTCATTAGTTATGTGATCTACTCATCTAATCTTCAGTATTCTTCTGTAGCACCACATTTCGAAAGTTTCTATTCTCTTCTCTTCCAAACTGTTTATCGTCCATGTTTCACTTCCATACATGGCTACACTCCGTACAAATACTTTCAGAAACGACTTCCCGACACTTAAATCTATACTCGATGTTAACAAATTTCTCTTCTTCAGGAACGCTTTCCTTGCCACTCCCAGTCTAGATTTTATATCCTCTCTGCTTCAACCATCATCAGTTATTTTGCTCCCCGAATAGCAATATACGTTTACCACTTTAAGTGTCTCATTTCCTAATCTAATTCCCTCAGCAGCCTCAATAGCTGTCCATAATTCCGAAAGTGTTGCACAGTGCAGGATTTTGTGCACGAACTGACCGCCGGCCGAAGTGGCCGTGCGGTTAAAGGCGCTGCAGTCTGGAACCGCGAGACCGCTACGGTCGCAGGTTCGAATCCTGCCTCGGACATGGATGTTTGTGATGTCCTTAGGTTAGTTAGGTTTAAGTAGTTCTAAGTTCTAGGGGACTAATGACCTCAGCAGTTGAGTCCCATAGTGCTCAGAGCCATTTGAACCACGAACTGACCTGTCGATTAAACCTCGTAAAAGTACAGTGGGTAACCATATCATTTGCTCGAGTTGTCCGGTGACATAGCGCATACTCATCCACAAAAATTCCGCCTTTGTTTGGGAACACGAAGTCCTCGAATGGCTAAAGTGGTCTCCAAGTAGCCGAGTATAACAATATGCAGTGAATGATCTGTTCACTTGGACCAGAAGACCAAGTTTGCTCCACGCAAACACAGCCCATACCATTAGGAGCCTCCACCAGCTTCCTGAGTGCCTTGTTGACAACCTGGGGCTCCGTGGGGTCTGTATCCCACTCGAACCCTGCCATCAGCTTTTAACGGCCGGAATCGGGACTCACCTGACCAGTCCACGGTTTTCCAGTCGTCTACGGTGCGATATGGTCACGAGTCCAGGACTGGAGCAACAGGCGACGTCGTTATGTTGGCAAAGAGAGTCGCGTCGGTCGTCTGTTGCCACAGCCTAATAACGCCAAATTTCGCCACAATGTCCTGACGGAAAGGTTCGTCGTACATCCCACGTTGATTTCTATGACGCAGTGTTGCTTATCAACACTAATAACTCCACGCAAACGCCGCTCCTTTTGGCCATTAAGTCAGAACCGTCGGCCACTGTGTTGTCCGTGTTGAGAAGTAATGCCTGCACTTTGATATTCTCGGCACGGTCTTGACACTGTGGATTTCGGAATGTTGAATTACCTACCGATTTCCGAAATGGCGTGCCCCATTCCGCGATCAAAGTCTGTTAAATTCCCATCGTGTGGCCATAATCAAAAGGCTCGCTCTGAGTACTATGCGGCTTAACTTCTGAGGTCATCAGTCCCCTAGAACTTAGAACTAAGTAAACCTAACTAACCTAAGGACATCACACACATCCATGCCCAAGGCAGGATCCGAACCTGCTACAGTAGCGGTCGCGCGGTTCCATTCTGTAGCGCCTAGAACGATTCGGCCACCCCGGCCGGCTATGGGACTTAACATCTGAGATCATTAGTCCTCTAGAACGTAGAACTACTTAAACCTACCTAACCTAAGGACATCACACACATCCATGCCTGAGGCAGGATTCGAACCTGGGACCGTAGCGGTCGCACGGTTCCGGACTGAACCGCCTAGAACCACTCGGCCACACTGGCCGGCGCCATAATCACACCGGAAACGTGAATCATCTGACACCTCCGCCAATGGACGGTCTTTTTATACCTCGTGTACGCGATACTGCCACTATCCCATGACCTTTGTCACGTCAGTGTAAAATACCGCAGCATAAAATCTTGCGGCGTACTACAGCATACATGTCGGCCGCCACGTTCACGTGTACTGAATAGCCGCCACGTCGCCTTCTTTTATGGTAGCCCACTCCACCTGCCAACCGCTTTGCCGCGATGTTGGGACACTGGCGCGCGTCGCAGATAAAGCGGTATCGCGTAGCGGGTAACGAGGGGACAACCGCACGAGTAGCAGCGACACACAGCTACGCGCCCACGCGGGATCCTGGCGGCAGTCCCGTGGCGGGGGCGTCGCCGGGGCAGAGCTGGAGGAGGGGGGGAGGGGCGGCCTTCAGGGGTGGGGTGGGGGTGGGGAGCCTAATGGATCGCCGCCGTAAAAGTGTCGGCCAGATTTACGGGTAGGTCCGCGCCGGCCTGCTGAATACACAGCCTACCTGCCGGATGGGGCCGGGCGCGCCAGATTGGCGCTTCATGACGCAGCCGCGGAAGACCGCGCGCTTTTTGTCGCGCGCGCCAACTCTTACAGACCGGAAACGAAGAGAGCGGCGAAAGAAAGAGAGGCGAACGCACTGACATCTGCTCCGACAGGAAAACTGTCCGTACCGCTCACCTCGTACTCCGGGGGAAGCCCAGGGCGTCTAAGCCACGGAACGACAAACGAGCGAGCAGAAAGAGGATACGGACGTTAGAACGAGACCATACTGTCGAAGTTCTTTTATCTTCACTGTGTATTTTAATGCTGAACATGTACTCTAGTGAAATTATTGTTCAAAGTTTTCAGAAACAAACATGGACCTTCTGTAACAATTAGCCATTTTCATCCATAACTGTAAATCACCCCACATCATCCAAAATGAGCAAATTGGTTTAGCAAAGGAACTTTTTCTTCAGAATTCTAAAGAACTTTTAACCCTGCAAAATTAAGCACTCACTCTGACACTACATACCCCAAGATACGCCCTCCCTCCCCCCCCCCCCCCCACACACACACAACTGTCCCAGTCACACAACATTTCTCTCTGTCTCTCTCTCTCTCTCTCTCTCTCTCTTTCTCGCCTACATACGAAGACACACACAAACACACACACACACACACACACAAACAAAAAGATGGTTCAAATGGCTCTGAGCACTATGGGACAACATCT
Source organism: Schistocerca serialis cubense (assembly GCF_023864345.2). NCBI lineage: Eukaryota > Metazoa > Arthropoda > Insecta > Orthoptera > Acrididae > Schistocerca > Schistocerca serialis. The sequence continues at coordinate 102,723,581 of NC_064643.1, read as the reverse complement.
GAGGTCAGCAGTCCCCTAGAACTAAGAACTACTTAAACCTAACTAACCTAAGGACATCACACACATCCATGCCCAAGGCAGCATTCGAACCTGCGACCGTAGCGGTCGCGCGGTTCCAGACTGAAGCGCCTAGAACCGCTCGGCCACACCGGCCGGCACACACACAAACACGTGTTTGTGTGTGTCTTCGCATATATATATATATATATATATATATATATATATATATATATATATATATATATATATTTGTGTGTGTGGGTGGGTGGGTGGGTGTGTGGGTGTGTGTGAGAGAGAGAAACAGAACCCACCCACACCAAGCACTCACATTACTAAGCGAAGCGAGTACCATGATACAGCTCTGCTGTCTAGTTCGTAATCAATATGTAATAACCAAGGAAAAAACCGACTAAATGTAATTTCATTACCGAGAAATTTAGATCAAGTGGCATTTTGAATCTTACAATTTGCAATTTGTACACTTTGTAACATATGTAAAAGAAAGAAAGGAAAATACTCATAAAATTTTGTGACTGCAAAACAAATTACAATTGGACGAAACTGAGAACTGAAGATCTATTCAGAAACACAGAAACAATCGAAGACACTATAAGGAAGAAAAAATTAAAGTTTTACAGAAATATTTACACCGTAAACGACAACAGACTAACGAAGAAAATTTTTAATTCCATTTCCAAATTAAAAAACTCCATGGAATGGTTGAAGGAGACAAGAAGGGCTTTTGAGAAAACTTAATGTCGCAGAAGACACCACACAAGACAGGAAAAATTTCAGACTTCCTATAACTACTTGGTTCAAATGGCTCTGAGCCATTCTATGGTCATCAGTCCCCTAGAACTTAGAACTACTTAAACCTAACTAACCTAAGGACAGCACACAACACCCAGCCATCACGAGGCAGAGAAAATCCCTGACCCCGCCGGGAATCGAACCCGGGAACCCGGGCGTGGGAAGCGAGAACGCTACCGCACGACCACGAGATGCGGGCCTTATAACTACTGCAAAGTTTCCTATCCAACGACAAAAACCACAACCTAGGAGTGTGATGTCAAATGAACAGAGGTAGGCCTTCAGTCAACGCATGTAGATATTTTGGGAAACTAAGAAGAAGGAAAAATTGTACCATAGTCTTAGGTTCTATGCGGTCTGTAACTGACCAAATTTTGTAACGTATATAAATGTTATTTTTTTCCAGCGACGCCCAGTCCCGAAGTTATACAAAATCTTTTATTATTAGCCTGTGTCACACACAAGTTAATTTACATCTTGCACAGAATATGGAATTTTTTACCTGTGCCAAAGTTTGTGTAATGCTGTATAATCAACAGAACTGGAGAACATAACCAATGTTTTCCGTAGTGAACTATTAACCTCATGGATTCAAGTACCTGTAACGCCATTAACTCAACCTTATAATGTGAGTAATTTCAGGCGCCTCGCCAATCCAGTGCTTATTTTTTTCGATTTTTCTGTCTTGCTATAACTACGCAGTGACCTCCACGATGCTATGAACAGTAACTAAGAACTGTGTACCATCTGATGATCAGTCGCCAGCCGCCTTGAAATGGCGATGGCGAAATAAATATTTTGTCATCACAAAAACTTACACGTTGTAGTTATTTCTGGAAACATTTAGTTATCAAAGTCACGGGGTTCCACAACCATATTGAGTTATTGTTGTATTTATGTATTCAGGGCAAATCCGAATTCCACCAAGAAAACTGCTGAGGCTGCTCAGGAATAAATTCTGAGTATTTTTGTGTAAGGTGATCTCCGGTAGGTCGTTACACAATAATTGCATTTCGTTTGATATCTCACCCGTATTTATATTTGTACCCATAATGCACTTAAAATGAATGGACAACAGTGCAGATATAGACCGTAGGAACTGTGCGTCTTGTCTGTAAACAGATGTACTCAGTGTTGACAATAGTACCACTGAGGTGACAAAATTCATGAGAGACCTCCTAATTTCGTGTCGGGCCACCCTTTGTCCGGCGTAATGAGGCAGCTCGAAGTGGCATGGAATCAACAGGTCGTTGGAAGTCCCCTGTAGAAATGAAATACTTCATCTCAGAGTAGCACTTGCAACCTACGTCCTCAATTATTTGCTGGATGTATTCCAATCTCTGTCTTCCTCTACAGTTTTTGCCCTCTACAGTTTCCTCTAGTACCATGGAAGTCATTCCCTCATGTCTTAACTGATGTCCTACCATTCTGTCCCTTCTCCTTATCAGTGTTTTCCACATGTTCCTTTCCTCTTCGATTCTGCGCAGAATCTCCTTATTCCTTGCATTATCAGTCCACCTAACTTTCAACAATCATCTGTAGCACCACATCTCAAATGCTTCGATTCTCTTCTGTTCCGGTTTTCCCACAGTCCATGTTTCACTACCATGCAATGCTGTACTTCAGACGTATATTCTCAGAAATTTCTTCCGCAAATTAAGGCCGATATTCGATATCAGTAGACTTCTCTTGTCCAGGAATGCCTTTTTTGCCAAATCTAGTCTGCTTTTGATGTCCTCCTTGCTCCGTCCGTCATTGGTTATTTTACTGCGCAGGTAGCAGGATTCCTTATCTTCGTCTACTTCGTAACCATCAATCCTGATATTAAGTTACTCGCTGTTCTCATTCCTACACTACTGGCCATTAAAATTGCTACACCAAGAAGAAATGCAGATGATAAACGGATATTCATTGTACAAATATATTATACTAGAACGGACATGTGATTACATTTTCACGCAATTTGGGTGCATAGATCCTGAGAAATCAGTACCCACAACAACCACCTCTGACCATAATAACGGCCTTGATACGCCTGGGCATTGAGTGAGACAGAACTCCGATGGCACAAGTCGTTAATGGCGGGCCGAGAGATCACCGACGAACCTGGCAGTGGACGGCCATCAACCGCACGAGTCGACGAAAATGTGAAGCGTGTGCGCGATTGTTTCAACTCTGACAGACGGGTGAGCCATCAATTGATAGCAGAAACTCTAAACATGTCAAAAACAACCGTTTTCCGAAGATTTAAACATGAGAAAGGTCTGTGCCAAACTCGTCCCAAAAGTGTGACCGACGAACACAAGCACAATGCGAGTGCTACGATGCCGGGAAATGTTGAAAATGTGTGAAAATGATCCTCATTTTTTAAACTCAGTTATCACTGGTGATGAGTCGTGGATTTTTGAGTAGGACCCTGAGACAAAAAGGCAGAGTTCAGAGTGGCACACCCCGTCGTCGCCCCGTCCCAAGAATGCACGCCTGAGCAATTCCAGGATCAAAACCATGCTCTCTGTCTTCTTTCACGTCAGAGGCATGGGCCAGCTCTGCAGCAGACGACCCCAGCGTGTTTCTACGTTTAGCCAACGGTACACCGTCAGTTACGGTTGCAGTAGGCGCGGGACCACCGAGACTGATCAATGCCTGGTGAGTGGATCAGTTATTACTTGTTACACCAGGTCAATGGTTGTGCCCAGATGCGTCATCATCTAGGACGCGAACAGCTGTTCGAAAAATGCACTGTGCTATGGACGCTTGCAGGTGGAGGTAGTGTTCTGCTTTGGTCGATATTCACTGTAGTAGGTGAGGACCACGTGAACAGTACTATGGACCACCTGTATCACTTCATGCTTAATATCTACCCTGACGACAATGGCATGTTGCAGGAGGATAACTGGCCATGTCATGAAGCTAGAGACGTGCTACAGTGGCCTGAGGAGCACGATAGTGAACTCATGATGATGCCTTGGCCAGCAAATTTGCCTGACCTGAACCTGTCTGAACATATCTGGAATTCGTGTCTCGCAAAAGCGCTGCTATACTGCATTCCAAAGGTGGACCAACACACTACGAAGGGGGCGATCATACTGATTTGGCTCATCCATGTATGTACACCGATATGAAGTGTGAAACCGAATTGTTCTGACAAAATTTCGGAAACTGCGCAGTTCTGAGTTGTTTTGTATAAAGGCCCCGTGCTCTGAAAACGGCTCTGAGCACTATGGGACTTAACTTCTGAGGTCATCAGTCCCCTACAACTTAGAACTACTTAAACCTAACTAACCTTAGGACATCACACACGTCCATGCCCGAGGCAGGATTCGAACCTGCGACCGTAGCGGTCTCGCGGTTCCAGACTGTAGCGCCTAGAACCGCTCGGCCACTCCGGTTGGCCCGTGCTCTCCAGTGGCTCGTTACGGAGTGATATTTACTCGGAATATTATGTCAATACCTTTATTTTTTGTGAGAATATACCTCTACAACAATGAAAAAGCTTGTAATGTATAGCGTCTATTCGTCGTTATTGTCGTTGTACGTAGTTCTTTTGAACCTACTACAACGCCGCTCTTCATTTTAGGATTTACTTCCATTTATAATCATCATCACCGTTTTCTGGGGCCTTTGTCCCACTTCAATGAGGGATCGGCCATGTTACTAAGGATTTGGCAATGTTTACTCTCTTTCAAATTCTGAAGGTGGCAGGGGTAAAATACAGGGAGCGAAAGGGTATTTACAATTTGTACAGATACCAGATGGCAGTTATAAGAGTCGAGGGACATGAGAGGGAAGCAGTGGTTCGGAAGGGAGTGAGTCGGGGTTGTAGCCTATCCCTGATGTTATTCAATCTGTATATTGAGCAAGCACTAAAGGAAACAAAAGAAAAATTCGGAGTAGGTATTAAAATCCATGGAAAAGAAATAAAAACTTTGAGGTTCGCCGATGACATTGTAATTCTGTCAGAGACAGCGAAGGACTTGGAAGAACAGATGAACCAAATGGACTGTGTCTTGAAAGGAGGATATAAGATGAACATCAACAAAAGCAAAACGAGGATAATGGAATGTAGTAGAATTAAGTCGGGTGATGCTGAGGGAATTAGGTTAGGAAATGAGACACTTAAAGTAGTAAAGGAGTTCTGCTATTTGGGGAGCAAAATAACCGATGATGATCGAGGTAGACAGGATATGAAACGTAGACTGGCAATGGCAAGGAAAGCATTTCTGAAGAATAGAAATTTGTTAAGATCGAGTATAGATTTATGTGTAAGGAAGTCGTTTCTGAAAGTATTTGTATGGAGTGTAGCCATGTATGGAAGTGAAACATGGACGATAAATAGTTTGGACAAGAAGAGAATAGAAGCTTTTGAAATGTGGTGCTACAGAAGAATGCTGAAGATTAGATGGGTAGATCACACAACTAAAGAGGAGGTATTGAATAGAATTGGGGAGAAGAGGAATTTGTGGCACAACTTGACTAGAAGAAGGGATGGGTTGGGTTGGTAGGACATGTTCTGAGGCATCAACGGATCACCAATCGAGTATTGGAGGGCAGCGTGGAGGGTAAAAATCGTAGAGGGAGACCAAGAGATGAATACACTAAGCAGATTCAGAAGGCTGTAGGTTGCAGTAGGTATTGGGAGATGAAGAAGCTTCCACAGGACAGAGTAGCGTGGAGAGCTGCATCAAACCAGTCTCTGGACTGAAGACCACAACAACAACAGCGTCAGAGGGTGGCCAGATGCCCATCCTGTCGCAACCCAGTATCTCCCAGGACGGAAATAGTGTACCTCAGCTGCCTGCGTCTAGTGTAAGCCATGAAATGGTGCGAACGTTTTCAAATGTCTGCGAGTCGGGTAACTGAGGCGGGACATGGGGACCAGCCCGGTATTCACCTATCGGGATGTGGAAAACGGCCTAGAAACCACACCCAGGCTGGCCGACAGAGCGGCCCTCGTCGTTAATCCGCCGGGCGGATTCGATCCGGGACCGGCGCGCCTACCCGAGTCCGGAAAGCGGCTCATTAGAGCTCTCGGCTAACCCGGCAGGTCATTTACTTCCATTTAAAGTATTTTCAGAATAAACGATGCAAAGCACTGACAATACCATGGAGTGGGTGAAATGTCCGGAAAGAAAGGAAGGTTACAGAGTAAAATGTCGATGTCCAGGCCATTGGTGACAGGAGCCCTACATTAGTTTTACTTCATTTTTCAGCTACAGTGTGTGTTAGATATTTTTTTCAAATCATGTTGATAGCAGCATTCCGAAATGATAGTCCAGTGTCATAACAACCCACCCACACATGTATACCTAACTGAACAAGACACTGGGCTCTGCGCAACTGATGTAACGAGAGGCCTTCCGGCCCCTTCTTTCCCCGATTGAAAACGATACGCAGAAGACGTTAGCAGCGCACTGACTCGTTTTCGACACGAGAAGTGGGCACGTCAGGCGATTCCTAGAAGACGACGCCAGTGTATACCGACGTACACTTATGCGTCGGCACGGACAGTAATTTCGCAGTTGCTTTCTGAGGAACGTGGCAAGGCCCGCGTCGCTGCCACTCCCATGGTAAATGAGAACGTGCAGTGACGACTAATTGTCAGTTACAGAATCGACACTGCTTGTAGATATGTCAACAGAAAACTGTGCAATATGATTTGTGAGTCAGTTTCTTCCGTCGCCTGTTATTCCACCACAGAGAAAAACTAGAAGTTTTCGGATAAATACCTCGAGCGTGTCAACTGCGCTGGAGCAAAGCTGGCCGCTGGAACGAACAACACAGTTTTACTTCTCTCGCAGAGCAAAAGTTCTGATAGGGGAGGATGGAGAAAGAAACGTATGTTTACATGTGACAAATAATTTTAACAAGGAGAAAGAAATCGTTCGCATCTTTTTCACGAGGACCACAACGGAATTCGTCTTAATCGATCTAGGGAAATCTCGAAATACCCAAATCTGACAGCCGAACTGACAGAAAGAACACCGACAACTGTGTCACTCGCCCTAAGTCCATGGAAGATGGTGGAGAGATTTCAAATCTTGGGCATTTGCGAAGTCTGGTGAGCAGAAACTTCGAGCCTCTTCCCGTTGCCTGCCGAATATACATGGTGAAAAGTTCTTACACGGCTAGGATACGAACTGGGTGCCTCCGAATCGAGTGTCACCTCAAAACCGTGCGTTAGTGATCCCGGCTACGTAGGCGAGTGTGTGTGAAGTAATACAATCTTGAAATTTATTACGTATTGTCGCAGCAGACAAACACAACGAAAATTATAGTCGTTATACACATACTCGAACAATCGTCTGTTTAACTGTTCATCCGTAGAGACTGCAGCGTCAATAGGTGTAAAGTCAGTTTCGTTGCCGCGTTATAATTCCACTGTAAATTTTTGGTAATTCGTCTTTTTTGGTAATTATAAGCGTTATTAAAACACTAAATGCGTAATCTCCTTACTATAGCGCCTGAAAAAGCATATGAGCGGATGGTTATTGTCTAATAACTCTCACTCAAATACCATTTTTATTACAAAATTAATTAATGTGGCATATGTCGAAGTACTTTTTTGTTTTTATCTATCACGTTTTGTGGGCCTGTGCGGGCCAAAGCATTCATAATGCCGATTGGCATATTTATAAACAAAAAACTTAAAAAATTAATCATACACGAAATACTTGTGACAGATTATGCTAATAAACGAAACAATACAGAGAAAAGGATTCGACGTTTTAAGTCAGATTTGAAGACCTGGTGTTTGTTGTATTCAGTTCCGTTGGAAGCCTATTAAAAATGAAACCCGCTGAATAATGCAAACTTTTCTGTATAATGCATAAGCAAATATTATCCAAGTGCATATCGTATTCTGTTTGCTGTTCAATGAACAAATGTTGCAGTTTCTTCTAAATGATTCAGTATTGTCAATAACAACTCTCGTGATGGAACACGCATCGCAGAGTTGAAATTCCGACATGCCTCAACAATTGCCTATGCGAAGTCCACGAACTGACACCGCAGTTCATGCTGACCACCCTCTTCTGGGCTGAGGATATTCTGGGCGAGGGCATAAATTTGCCCAAAGTTTAACACCATACGAGATAGCAGAGTGAGAGCAATCAACGCGAACAAGCCTTCGCGTTTCAGTGTCGCACGCAGTGGAGACCAGTCTTACAGTGAAGCTAACTCCCAGCAATCAGTTTCTACACAATGTCTTGAACGTAATACATTTATGAAAGACTCCCATTTACCCTCAGTCCTATCAGTTTAATATGGCCGACTTCACTGACTGTCTGGCTATTTTCAGACAGTAAAGTTTCGCTTTTCCGAGAGTTCCGTGCCACAAACGGCAAGCATTGCGTTTTGTTGCAGTTAATCGTTAATCTGATCTCTGTGAGCCACGCCTTATGTTAATGACTACCTTATTAGCTACAACACTTACATTACGTTTCATATCTTTCGCAATAATACTGCAAAGAGAAAAGTTTTTGACTCATCTACATCTACATCTACATCTGTGTGGTTTCTCTGCTATTCATAATAAAGTGCTTGGCAGAGAGTTCAACGTACCACCTTCAAGCTGTTTCTCTACCGTTCCACTCTCGAACGGCACGCGGGAAAAACCAGTACTTAAATTTTTCTGTGCGAACCCTGATTTCTCTTATTTTGTCGTGATGATTATTTCTCCCCATGTAGATTGGTGCCAACACAATGTTTTCGGAACCGAAGGAGAAAACTGGTGATTGAAATTCCATGAGAAGATCCCGTCGCAACTAAAAACGCCTTTTTCTGTAATGACTCATCAGTCATGTTCGGTGGCAGATCATTGAGGTATGCAAGAAAAGCAACAGATCCAAAACAGGACCCTGCCGTATCCCCCCACCCCCTCTCTCCCCATCCCCACACGCAGAGATACTCTTTGCATGATCCGTCATAATCTCTTCCCTGTCCTCTTTGTCGAGACTGGAAGAAACTTTCTGTTTCCTGCTTTACAGGTATAAAGGAAAGCAAAGATGAGCTTTCGCCAATTCCAAACTATTCTATGGTCCACACAATCAAATCATTTTTTTTAAACTAAAGAAAATACCTACTGTCCTTAGTCTGTTGGTTTGCTCTGATGATACCAAACACTACCTGCAGACTACTTGAAATGTAATCACAACAGAATACACATCATTTATCCTTGCTTTTCGCCAGCCACTATACAGGGTGATTCAAAAAGAATACCACAACTTTAGGAATTTAAAACTCTGTCGGCGAATTAAGGGAGCTATAAAGTTTCATTTAGTTGTACATCTGACTAGGCGTCAGCGTCAGTTGATGCTAAGATGGCGACCGCTCAACAGAAAGCTTTTTGTGTTATTGAGTACGGCAGAAGTGAATCGACGACAGTTGTTCAGCGTGCATTTCGAACGAAGTATGGTGTTAAACCTCCTGATAGGTGGTGTATTAAACGTTGGTATAAACAGTTTACAGAGAATGGGTGTTTGTGCAAAGGGAAAAGTGCTGCACGGCCGAGAACGAGTGATGAAAATGTAGCACGCATCCAGCAAGCATTTGTTCGCAGCCCAGGAAAATCGATTCGCAGAGCTAGCAGAGAGCTGCAAATTCCACAATCAACTGTACGGAGAGTCCTACGAAAAAGGTTAGTTATGAAACCTTATCGTCTGAAATTGGTTCAAGCACTGTCTGGAGCTGATAAGATTAAAAGAATCGATTTCTGTGATTTTATCCTTGCTCAAATGGAAACAGATGAATCTTTCGTTTGAAAGATTGTGTTTAGTGATGAAGCAACTTTCCACACTAACGGGAAAGTCAACCGTCACAATGTCTGTATATGGGGCACTGAGAATCCGCGGGAAACAACTCAGTATGAACGTGACTCGCCTAAGGTGAACGTTTTCTGTGCCATTTCAGCCAATAAAGTTTTTGGTCCCTTTTTCTTCGAAGGTGCTAGCTACTGTAACTGGACTACAGTATCTGGAGATGTTAGAGAATTGGCTGTTCCCTCAGCTCGAACAAGAAGGATGGAGCGCCACCACATTGGCACTTATCTGTCCGTAACTACCTGAACGTCAACTACCCGAGGCGATGGATCGGCCGCCAGGCAACCCGTGACAGAGCACTTCATCACTGGCCTCCAAGAAGCCCTGATCTTACCCCCTGCGATTTTTTCTTATGGGGGTATGTTAATGATATGGTGTTTCGGCCACCTCTCCCAGCCACCATTGATGATTTGAAACGAGAAATAACAGCAGCTATCCAAACTGTTACGCCTGATATGCTACAGAGAGTGTGGAACGAGTTGGAGTATCGGGTTGATATTGCTCGAGTGTCTGGAGGGGGCCATATTGAACATCTCTGAACTTGTTTTTGAGTGAAAAAAAACCTTTTTAAATACTCTTTGTAATGATGTATAACAGAAGGTTATATTATGTTTCTTTCATTAAATACACATTTTTAAAGTTGTGGTATTCTTTTTGAATCACCCTGTACTACACCAGCGGACGGGGTCACGTCGTGGTTAAGGCGCTACACTCGCCTTCGCCCTACCAAAATTCAAGATTTACTTGGTTTCCACGAGTCGATTAAGGGGGCAGTCCTCTTCGAAAACTTCAAAAAATGTTTTTTTCATAATCGTTTTTGGCTTATGTTCTCAGTGATGTCTGCTTTATTGCAGCGTTCTCCTCAAGTTCGCCAGAAACTCCGTTACCTACTTACATGGCAATTTTTGAAAAAAAGTGTCTCCGAAAACCACTAAAGGCGGGAATAAAGTAGTAGACATGGAATTTCAACGACGCCCTAACAGGCATTGTGGAAATTACGAACGTGCCCTAGCTTGATACGGGGCAGTCCGTTTCAACTTCTACACAAAAGCGTATCGAATGAGCAGAGCAACAGATGGTAGGTGCTGCCAGAGAGGTCCGGAAGGCCAGCACGACCACAAAGAAGTGGTGGTGGGGGGGGGGGGACGACCTCGTTTTAGATCTGGAAGAATTCCTGTACTGTCCAAGAATCGCTGACTGGAGGTATGTTTTGCGACAACTCAAAAGCCGATTTTCGGTGCACGTTTTTATCTCGATTTTGTGGGCGAAGAGAAGGACATGTTTTTCAACACATCACCATTTTGTTACAAATTAATATTTTTCAATTGTCTTATCCTTCTGACGATGATGTTTGGTTTGTGGGGCGTTCAACTGCGCGGCCATCAGCGCCCGGTCTCGACACACTGATAGAAGATATGTTGAAAATCACTCGTACACAATTATTTTGTCCAAGGGGCCCTTGCAGCTGACGCAGCGGTTACAGGGAGCCTCAGATGTGGACACAAAAATGACTTCTTAAAGACAAAAGTATAAGGAATGAAAGTATGTCATCAGAGTTAACCGTAGTTTTTATTTTACTTGAAAAAAATTCCTAAAATCAATTATTTTTCATGCGTTCAGAGAAGGCTACCCCTTTAAGAAGAGTGTGAGGAATATTCCCTTCGTTCTGTTTCGTGATTTGATGTAACTTTTCATCTTTATTTCCTCATCAGGTATCGATTAGGCGTCCGCTTGAGGAATTTTATCTTTGCTGCTATCTCATTTGCATTTGCTTCAAAATAAATGAAGAATGCAGATAAAGATGTAATTCCTAATTCGTCTCCTCCTTGTGGAAGCTGTAAAGGGTGTAAACAGAGACGCGCCCACGCTTCCCAACACATTGTGTAAACAACGGTAAGCTCCAGAATAACTCAGTGTGGACCACGTTAGTTAAAAACTTATTCAAATCCAACGTTGTTACAATAAAAAGGTAGAAAGAGTGTTATTGTGAAAGGAAAAGAAGGAACTGTCTGTTATATTAGTCGTTTCGCTTCAAATCGCACCCTACGGATAAAACTCTTGATGCTTGACAGTTGTGAGTATTTGGAGTAATGGCAGGAAGATCCTGAAATCAAACAATATCGCATATTTTATTCTACACTTACTGCCGTCACTTGTCGAATAGGTAGGTGGAATTCTATACATTCATTATTACGTCTGGCAGTGACGTACTTGCCAAGTATTAGTCACTGTTCCTCTTACGGGAGTGAACCCAGCAATTCGAGCTCATTTTATAGGAACGATAATAGTCGCATTACCCGCCTGCGCCATTCTCAACTGCAATAAAAAAGAAATTAAAATGAAGTTTAGTTGGCATCACAGCTGACAAGGGCGTAAGTCGGGAGGGAGTAGGTAATGACACACGCCGGCGCTGCTGTTTTCGCTTCCTCACACTTGAAGAGTGGAAATAAATTGGGACGTCGAGAAGACGCAGCAGCGTCAGCTTCTAAAGTGCCGCGATAAAGCCGGCGTAATTTAGTGGCGTGTTTACAGAGGTCTGTTGCTCCAGCACGGAGGGTACGCATAAGGAATGATAAAATGCGACACGCTCATTACAACGCAGAGCCTGTATCTACACACGAGGAAGCTATACGTCTCGATGGGTCGTAAAACAAATGTTTGAAATAGTCGCTAAAACATACTTCACTATTTGTGTTCTCTGAAGTGTCTTCTTTTGCTATAAGGGGCATCCGGCGCTAATTAACAACCATCCCTATTCTTTTTTACGTGTTTCTTTGTGTAAAAAATTAACTTTTCTTCTTTTAAGCACTTTCAAGTGCAAGCGTTTCTCGGCTTAGCGCGTCTGCTCTTTAATACTTTCAGTTTCCAGAGTACACTTTGTCTTGACATACTATAAAAAGTTTCATAAGGAAACGCACGTATTTTTTGTTCTTTCTTTTCTCTAGTGAAGTTCATTGCGAATAGGAACGAGTTTCGAAAGGATGTCTTTGAAAAAATAAAAAAATGGTTCAAATGGCTCTGAGCACTTTGGGACTTAACATCTGAGGTTATCAGTCCCCTAGACTTGGAACTACTTAAACCTAACCAACCTAAGAACATCACACACATCCATGCCCGAGGCAGGATTCGAACCTGCGACCGTAGCAGCAGCGCGATTTCCGACTGAAGCGCCTAGAACCGCTCGGCCACAACGTTCGGCGATGTCTTTGAACACTATATAGTACAGTGGAAATGAAATGAAGTTAGCTTAGATAAGAGATGGTATGATAATTTAATTAAAATTCTCTTTTCTCTTTATTTGGATGCAACTACGTTTTGGTGCGGAGTTCCTAAAGAAGCATTTGACAGCCAATAAAAGCTTCATATCGTGATACGAGCGAAAGTATGGTTAGCACTAACGGGGAGCAGCACCGAAGACAGCATAAAGTATGACTTGTAAACTGTTCACTGAGCAACCTACTACTCACGGAAGGTATACTGAAGAGATTCAAAATTGAATGTATTGCAATATTGTGTCTGAATATATTGTAATATTGTTTCTTGACTGTTGTTTCGTCTTCGCCCTCGACTGACATTTTAAAAAATAACGGAAGTGAACAGCAAAATGAACTGGTAATGTTAGAATGTTCAAAAAGTCTTTGTGTAAAAGTAACGAAAGTTTAATCTGAAACAAATTTAGTGTCTTAATTTTTTTCTTTACTTAAATAAAAATATTGTTCTGTCTTTCTAATTATTAATTCAGGTTAAAGACGTGTTAATCTTTGGTTTAATACAGTGGTAGAACAACGTGAAATGTTACGCTTTTATGTTACATCTGGAAGTATTGATGTGCCTCAATTACCAACATAGTCGAAGTCCGACGCAGTCTCTTAAGCATCAACTTGAAAAATTTACAAAGAACTCAAGATTTTTTTCAGGGAAGCGTTCAAGAGCGGCTAGTTAATGTCAGTTTTTCGTGCTGTTGTTTTCTCTCAATGACTACTTGGAAAAAATGTGATCGCTGGTAGCAGCTGTTAATAGTAAATGAATTCTAGGCAGACCTGCTGTTAACGGTATTCTGTCACTACTTGTTAAAATATACCATTAACCTGAATATATGAACACAAACGCTCAAATATTGGAATGAGTGTCATTTCAATGTAATGTCTTGTAACTGTCATACAATAAGCAAAACAAATTTGTCGTTTGAGCTGGTATCTTCAGGCAAAAAGATTTTTGCCATAAAAATGTTAAATGCGAACTTAAGAGAAATGTTTAAACCGCCCGTCTAAAAAGTTTCGAGGCGGATTTTATTCTTGCCATATGAGCTGCGTCAGCGCGGGAACTACGACGGTAGCTTCAACTAACAGCTACAAACAACAAATCTGCATTCTACCATTCAGTTATGAGCAGATAGTGTTGGGAGGTAGCGAATGTACGAACATAGTGTGTCAACGTTATTGCGTCACAAATCGCTGTGAAGCAACATCTCTGAATCAAGCATTCAAGACGTTCTCCAGAATGTTTCGAAGAAGAGAAAGGCGTGTGCAAAGGTTGTCCCGCACACCTTGACTTTCAATCTAAAACTACGAGAAGCGGACATGTGCTGCGACTTCATAGAAACTCAAAATGCGTGCCGGTCTTCTCTGGAAGAGACTTGTCACGTGTGACGAGGCTTGGTGTTATTTATATGAACTTACCGCTCACGTGCAGAAACTCACGTGAAGGGTTAACGCTCTGACGATATAACAGACACTGAAGCCACTGTGACAAGCGAATTGAACAACTTCCCAAAGAAGGACTTTTCTCACAGTTTCACGTGGTAGTATGAACATTCTGTACATTGTACTCAAGTGAGATTAGACTATGTAGGACACGCGAAGTATTAAAACACCTTTTAACGTTCCTCTGATTTTTATTCATCCAGTCTCGAAAGTCTTTTGACTGACGGTATGTCTTCTATCGTTCCTTAGCCCCTAAGTTAGTAACCGAGCATCGTCACTTGGGCTAATCGAAAGGAACGCTCTTTGTCAGTTTTCCATATGCGTTTCGCTTCTTTCCTTGCCGGAGCATCATCAGTGACGCTCATGAGAGCTCCCTTCTTCACATCTGTACCGCGCCACAACTGTATTTTGTTGTTGTAACATTACAGTGTGAAATACGAGAGTAAAACGTGGATAATAAACGTTACAAACAGGGAGAGAACCGACTCTTTTGGAATGCAGAAGATTAGATGGATATATCTGATAACTAATATGGGAGATATTACGATAAGGGATGAGATCATAGAACAAATTCCGAGAGATCCAAGGTATAGTCAAGTTCGTAATAAAAGTTAGTGTGTGTGTGTGTGGGGGGGGGGGGGGGGGGGTTAAAGAGGTAGATCAACGTTGGACTATGGAAGCAGATTCAAATGGATGTGTAAGTTGCAATAATTATGCAGAAATGAAGAAGTTTGGACACGATACACTATCCTTCAAGGAATCCTGTGAAACCGAAAAAAGCGAACGCAGTTTACGTCATTCGACACGCCACGTACTGCCTACCGCGCAACCGTAATATTGGCTGCTAATGGCAACAGGGGACGGGACTGGACTGGAGGCATCCAGCTGTGGAGCGTAGCTGAACCCCTTATTCGACGAATAACTCACAACGATGCTGCTGTGCTAGTGGTGTTGATAGAAAGCAGAGCAATAGCAACGATAAACAAAGCAAACACTACAATATATTCACAGCAACAGTTGGCGAAATTGACGTTTCCTCAGAAAGGAACCCGAGGAATTTCGCTGACTGGGGAAGAAATAGCAGATGAAATTTAGCGTGATCTACTACGTTACGCATATGAAATTGATTGCAGTGATTTCAAGGGAAACAGTGGTTAGTTGCGTAACTACAAACAGTGCAAAAGAATTGGAAGACGTAAGATAGCAAAATTTCGAACAAATCGTCAACTT
Organism: Schistocerca serialis cubense; assembly: GCF_023864345.2. Taxonomy (NCBI): domain Eukaryota; kingdom Metazoa; phylum Arthropoda; class Insecta; order Orthoptera; family Acrididae; genus Schistocerca; species Schistocerca serialis. Next base: position 102,708,022 of record NC_064643.1, on the reverse strand, counting down.
GACTATGCACAGAAAACTGGGCAATCGGCCCCAAAATTTGTAGGTGAGATAAACAAACGTCTGCTGTCGTTCAGCAAGGAATTTGTTTTCAGCTCCGACCAGTCGGGATTTGAAGAGAATATGCATATGAAAGGAATCCTGGAAATTACAGGTTCCAAGAAAGTTGTATCAAGATCAACGAACATCATTGCCTTGAGGCATTCGTATGGAATTATGACAGCTGTTAATGTGGATGGTAAATTGGCTGGTGAGTTTTTATTGTACTGCGAGAAGTTGGAGGTGCTCTGCCCCCCTGCGATTCTTTCTCGTGTGCCTCATCTTGCAAGGGCAGTATGGAATATTTACGTTACAGCAAGCAAGAGTGGGAAAATGAGTGTAAGAGAATTACTATGTTATGAGCACTGCTTTTGGTCAATAGCTGGTCAAAATAACTTCTCTACTTGATTCCCAGTCTGCGTACAAAAATATTACTCCTTTACAGCAAACTATTCCTCCCGAAAAGTGTGTGACATTGTAGTTCACACCATCTGCAACCACTGGACGAATTCGGCCTCTGAATGTTCGTTTTTCCAGCGCCTGCAAAAAATTACGGCACATTCTGCAGCTACGCCTTAAAAAGACAGCCAGTTTCAGCATAAGCTCCACGACAGACTTTCGCATTCGGTTGCATGCCATCACATTTAATCAGTTCTTCTCGTCCCGTTACATCAATATGATTCTATATGCATTCTTTAAGAGTGGATATTTACCTGAACGTTCCGCGCAGTTTGTAACTCCCAAGCAGGTCGCCTTCGATCTTGACAGTGCGAACCTTTGGGAATTCTGTGTGGTCATGGGGCAAGTTAATGGTTTGTTTTCAACATTTCTTGTATGCAGGCGATGTCCATTTTGTGAAATGTAATACATACATCCCACAGAAAATTGATTTCTGCTCTTACCGAGCACTCATTATCTGTCGTCCTCCTGATGCCGATGATGAGTCATTAGCAACCAATATTTTTTCTTTCTTAAGCGTTAACACATCTCTTTCATATGAGCCTTACTAAAGACTGAACTCGCGACCTCGCACTCAAGGGGTTCTTTGTTTGAGAGCTGCATGGAGCCAGATTTCGGACAATAGACTGCAATAACAACAATGTCCCACTGTGAAAATTTGTGTGCACATTTGAAACTTCTAATTTACTCGGCCAAAAATTCTTTCGCGGCATAGAATATAAAAAAGGGACCGCACGTAATCACTTCTGATGAAGGTTCATAAATAAAAAGAGCGAAACGTCTACGGCAGACAAGCTGTAATGGGACATCCTCCTCTAGCATTACTTCTCCTCAACAGTATTTGCTGATACCAGTATTATTTTTCGAATTTTGGACAAGTCACTATTATCTCAGTTGCTTTTCTGAAAACTTTCATATAATTTTATACACAGTATATCTCAAGCTAAAATTTATGAAAATGAATTACTTTATAAAATGTTTCAGTCTCGTAGTTATAATCGATAAGTACCAGTGCTGAATGTACAGTTAAAATTATCTTTCTGGAAACATTTTAAATTACGAACTATTGGCTCACTTAAAATTTCTATTATTAATTGCGCAATACTGTACTGGTTACTATGTGTATTTCTGGATTCATTTGTGAAATATTAATCGAAAGTAATAATTTAACAGAAACCAGTTGAAATTCATTTGTTAAGAAAAATTGTAAACCATTTGGAATATGGTTATTTCCGCAGAGTGTGAGAGTCGTAAGCATGCTGCTTATGTGATCGGACGTATTTTTGTATTTTGTGCGAACAATGTAATTTCGGCTATGTTAAAGTAAAAATCAAAAGACAGTATGGTATATTAAAATAGATAGAAAATAGATTTACGTAAAAACAAAAATTCCGCAACAACAATCTTCAAATTTACTGAGGACCTACAATGTGGCATTTTCACCTTCAAGATCAGACCCCTAGACAAGAAGAACTGGAGCTAACTCTACATGACTAGCTAAGTAAACTAGAAAGTTTATTGTAATCTTCGAGCCTCTCAAATCTTCATAAAAGACTAATATGAACAATAGATGGAACAAGGAAGGAAGAGGGGGGGGGGAGGAGATTACAAAGCAAAGAGCTTTTTATTTTGACGAAGAGACTGGCCTCAGTGCTATGAAGATAGTCGTAATAAAATTTGTCAGTAATTGCAGGTTATCAGACCATATAGACTGAGGCACTTGAACAATTCTGAATAATTAAACTACAACCGTGGTGCTGGATATTTGATTTTTAAAGCATTTACGGACGAGATAGTTATTTTGAAACAGACTGACGAAATAAGATGCACATCTAACAACTTTCCTCAACCTTTATTTATGACAACGATTGAATACGAACTCTTTGGTAAGGCCTCAGACAACTTCAGTGTGTGTTTACTCCAAATTATTAGCACTTTACGCTTCAGACGTAAATTGTAAATGAAGAAACAAGAAGATCGTAAAGAACAAAGCTGTGTAAATAGCAGTAACATTTATTTCTCAGAGGACAATGAGACTAAAACTTGCCAGCTTGTCAGCTACTTAAGAGCCGCGCACTTAGGATGTATGCGCACGTCGTTGGGGTATTTAGGCTCTGCAGAGACTTGGCGCATAACCAGGCTCTCTGCATCTGCAGTCGCCATTCTTAACACGAGAATGCTCGCCACTTCCCGAACTTTAAAAATTAAATCATTTGCGTCTTCACCATCTTCTACTAAAATCCTTTCCAGCACTTATTTTAGTGTTCTATGGAAGCTGGATTCTCACGCAAAAAATTCATAAGCTTTTACGCGTCGTTCTCCATAAATAAAATCACATCGTCCGATGGTACAAAATGTGGAAACATTAGAAAGTAAATAATGAGACAAAAATGTATCGGAAATTACGGGTACACTGGAGCTGACAGATGAATAGTCTGCTACACAGCTAAGTGAGTGGTTAATACTAGAACTTGTCATCGGCAAAAGTTGCTCCGGTTTTTCTGGTTCTGAACGCAGAGAGCGTGTAATTTAATGCCTCTCTCTCCTGCCGCGCGCGCGCGCGCGCGCGCGCGTGTGTGTGTGTGTGTGTGTGTGTCTCACTTTTATGACGATGTAACATCACATTTACTGAAGCAGCTTCAATTTACTCTGCAGTTTCCGAGGGAAATTGTGCAGCAGTCTGAGGGTACTGAACTTCGTCCTTCGGAAACAAGTTGGTGCCCGCCCGCAAAAACGGCGCTAAAGAAGTTTTACGATACAGGCCACTTTATTTCAGTTTTTCGAAATAAGCTCCACTCCACCAAGACATCACTTTTCGCTTCGGAAACAGACATCAAAATTCTTTCTTTTGACTATGAAAGAGCTCCCATACGTAGGTTCTTCCAACAGGGTTTTCACTTGGGCCTAGCCCAGTTTTGCCAGACGTCCCTATTGTCGTACGATGTCTCGCTTTTTAAGGGTTTCATGACCCATCCCGAGTAAGCCTTACTCGAGACTCCAAAAGTTCCGAACTTTGGGCACTGACGACAATTTGAAATTCGCCTTTAAAATGGTCTTGTATATTAAAGTTCCGATGTGAGCTTCTGAACGCGTCGATGGTGGTAACCAAAAAAATTAGAATACGCTGAACTAAGAGGACACAATCCGTTGATGAACTAAGGGTATGCCTCTGCTGTACGCTCCGAAAACACCCAGCCGCGAGACTTCCATGTTGTATTAGTCCCGTCACACCGGTGTTTCAACTTCTGCCCCCTCTCGCCTCTGTGACAAATCAAAACACGGGAGGCAGGTGAATTTAGGTGTGTGCACAGCTCCTGTCGACGTTCTCAACTCATTTAGCAAGAGGAAATACGACTGGCAAGTAATTTATAGGAATACGTAGAGTTATATTTCGAAAACAGTGAACAGAAACAATTTGAATGAAGCTGTATGCTAATAGGGTACATTAAGCAATTGCACTAACGAGTCTAAACTATCGTCCTGGCTTAGTTTACTTAAGAAAGCAAAGCAAACCATTCTATTTAATTAGATCCATATTCTGCAGCTGAGAAACATTACTGTATTCAGTGCACAGGAAGTACGAATAAAAACGCCGTCAGTCACGATTTTTAGTGTTTCATTTAATTACACGATGCATTTCGAATCATGTGGGCTCATCATCAGCTGCGAATCGTCTTAATATATTATTTGGTTCTGCTCTTGAGTGATGTGAAATGTATGTTCCTTACATGAAAAGGTTAGATGTTAAGGTTCGTATTTCGCGAATCAACTGCTAAAAATATGGTGAGAATCAGTGGAAACAAAATTGTGGGACACTTACCGAACAATTAAGAAAAGATATTTTTTACCTTTCCACACCAGCAGAGTTGGTATACCTGTCTCTCATGACACACCACGTCACTAAGGCGCACATTTGTTTATAGTTTTTAAAAATACTTCGCAGATGTATTTTAACGTGATATAATCAGAGATGGACTTCATCTCGTAGTGTCACAGATCTGAGTATTAACTAAATTAACTTATTCAAGGAACAAATTTAAAATAAATCTTTAAAATTACTAAAACAACTGTGGCTAGAGAAATCTGTATGTTGATTTAACATCGATTCAGGCTTTCTAATTTTATGGCCGTGTATTTCAAGTTGCTCCAATAGATTTAGGGTCTTACCATTGGCTTCACTGTGTGGTACGGCCAAATTCCGTTCTCTCTTATTCATAATGCGTTTGATTCCCAGCATATGCTCCATAACAAGCGATTTGCCAAAGCAGCTGAGTCTGAAATCATTTGTGTGTTGCTGAAAGCGGGTTTTGATATTTTGTCTGTTTTCCCTACATAGTGGACGGGGTAACAGGAGCTAGATACTTTATACACTCACTAGCGATGATTATTTTATCAGTTTTAAAGATTTATTTTAAATTTATTCCTCGCATAGGTCAATTTATTAATACTCAGATCTCTGACACGACGTGGTAAACTTCATCTTTGACTATATCATGTTAAACTGCATCTGTGAAGCGTTTTCAAAACCTATAAACAAATATGCCCCTGGAGCGACGTGACGTGCGATGACAAAGAATAAACCAACGTCTGTTGGTGTGGAAACCTTTAAAAAAGTTCTTCCTTGACTGTTTGATAAGTTTTCTACTATTTTCCCACTGTATTTCATCATATATTCTGCGGCTGATTCACGAAATATGAAATCTAAAGTCCTACGTTCTCGTAAAAGTATCATGGATGTCACCTCGAGAGCAGAACTAAATTATATATTAAGACGATTTGCACCTGATGATGGGCACACAGGGTCCAAATGCATAGTGTAATTAAATAAAATACGCTTGTAATGCTCGCCTTTCCTTGTTAACGATTTTTCTGTTGACAAGCTGATGTCACAAATGTCAGGAGGATCACGAAAAATTCAGTTTTTGTTTGCAAAATATTTTTGTATGACGAACCAATATTTTGTACTTTTGATAGACAGAACAGTTCTTTTGATTACAGCTGTACAAATGTACGAGTTTTGATAGTAATATATTATGTAACGATTGAAAATTAAGGACCTTTTTCGGTGTCCCGACTTATAACTCTTTGTCTGGACGATTTTTAAACCACCCATCTCTAAGTTCTGGAAATTGGATCCAACGAAAGAAGCCAAGGTACATGAGACAGATGTAGAGCACTTCAAGGACTGAAGCTGACTTCATCCAGTCAACACAGACTTCCGCAAAACAGTGACATACTGAGTGGGGTTGTTGGTTAAGTTATTTTATTGTTTATATATCTTTTACGACACAATCGCATGCGCATCTCGTAATCTTCAGACTGGCAATGAATAAAAAGAGCACAAAAAGAATCATAATCGGATCTATAAAATTAGATCTGATTTCATACCCCTTTATCATTACACAGATTGCCAGCTTCTACAATGATTTTTTGTCTCCTCATTTTATATATTGACAATCTAAAGACAGCCACTAGTTTGTCAAATCTGCTGAAAGCTTTGTCAAATGCTCGTGTGATTGTGTCGTAAAAATTAAGAAACAGAACAATACAGACTTCTTGACAATGCGGTTTTTTGTATGATGAAAAATCGATTTTCTGGTCTTGATCTTGAATAGTTTGCTGCTCACCAACGACTTGAGGCAGACGTTCTTTAACTATCACTTTTTAGTGACTGTTTCTTTTTAGAGCCAGAATTACATGTTTCGTCATTCTACGCACAGTGCAGGAAACAGCCATCATTCTTTTCTGGACAGACTGGCATTTTCTACTTGCAGCAGTTAACTTTGTCCTACTACTTCTTACTCTACGATTTGACAGTATTGAGCATGGTGACACTGTGATTATGACACTGGCATCCCAATCAGGAGAAGTGACGTTTTTATACCCAGTCAGGGCGATCCGCACAAATATCTTTCCTTACCAATTTCAACCTCATACCGCGATGGTGTCATTGACAGGCCGCAGTTGATTTCCTGACGCATGATAGTCCAGACCGCCGCCTCATAACTGTTCGTTAGCAGAATCTTACACCTTTATCTACCCTCCTTACTTGATTCGAATATCACATTAACAAAAGCCAATTTACGTTGACTGTAACAGCAATATTCGCACAAGGAGATTCGGCAATTTTGAATTTTTTACACGTTTTTGTGCAACAAAGGGATCCTAGGCGCTATCCACCATTTTCTCACAATGCACAGAGTTTCCAATCTTTAAAGTGATATTTCAAAACTTTGATCTACAGGTTCTCGTGGTCGCTGTCAATCCGAATAAAAGCTACCAGCTTCTTGAGCTCCTCAGATGGCTGAAGTGTTTTGAAAGGAGTATATGTCAGAGGTCTTCCGCTTTTTAAATTTTTCTTTTCCTGAAAAATGAGAATTAAGGACTAGTGGACCGTTGTACATGTTCATCTTCAAGCAATTGACAGTGCGGCGAGGAAAATGTTTCTACAGAATACATCACATCATTATGATGTGAATTGCAGGTGCGGGAAGGGTAAAGGACTGATGTCTGGCGATGTCGCACTGACCAGATATCCTCCACGAGTTTCTAGTCAGCAATAACATTTCCTTCCGCCGCAGAAAAAAAGATCGAAGTGAATGGGTCATCGAAGTTACTCTTCTGAATACTCTTTCAGTATTTTCAAACGGCAGAGCGTTGTGTAGTGTCTCCTACAAACACAGTGGACGTATCTCTAAACCACCGTTTCACGATAAGCCTCATCGAAAACTTGTACCGCTCAACAGCATGCCGTTTTTCTGTCCTGCAACGCGATATGTGTATGTGCAAATTGAAAGCGGCAACAGTAAAACTAATATAGAAAACCTGAGGTTCTCATTAGCGTGTATCTATGGGAAGTCCTAAATATGCAAGGAGACGGGGTCGTCACTCTTCTACCCTGAACCTCTCACTGCGTATCGTTTCCATTTCCTGTTGTACGTAGCGACACTTTTAAGCGTCAACACTTCGGACCTTGTGTCAAGAGTGTGACATGAAACCGAGAGGTCATGGGATCGAATCCTGGCCGGACCACGGAAATTTCTTGTGTGCCTTTAAAAGAACCTTCAGCTCTCAAAGACGTAAAAAGTCACCAGGAACCACACTTGGTTCGGACTCCACGTTTAACTGTACGTCCCCTTTCCCCGGTGGGATAGCTGGGGTTTATTAGCGAATACGCAAGCCGCCGAAGTGGAGTCCAATTGAAATGACTTGCATTCGACCACTGAGCCACATGCGGTAATAATGATAATAATGGTAATAATAATAGTAAAAATGTCAGTATTAAAGAACGAGATTCATTGCTGCAGCACATTGTAAAAGAACGGAAGTGCACTTTACGTGGTCCTTTACTCCTTTCCGTCATTACTAGTTTTGTTGTCTTTTTTTCCACAATATGCAAAATGAGATACTACTTTCCTAATAGATGTTTTTATTTGTCTGTGCCATAATAGCTTCATGACCGGTTTCGGCGGAGTACAACCATGTTCATATTATCATTTACAGCGTATGTGTAGCCCGTTAGTACCTGCGCTAGCACCAACACACGCTTAGTCGATATAGATGCAAACGAGTTACGTATTTACACTACGTAATTGCAGTTTCGACATGCATATTTACAGCATGGTGACACTGCGGCCTAGACACATAATATAGCTACAGGAAAAGCATAATAAGACAAAACGTTAGCTTGTACAAAGGAACATCACAATCCAGAAACGATGCAAAATTTCACATCAGCAAAATTCCTACTTCTGTGGCGTTTCACTCATAGTACGAACGCACATGACAGTATCAATAATGTAATAAATCGTATAAAACTATGAAACGCGTACTGAAATCTGTCGATTAAAGTATTAGTTTCTAAACAAGCAATGGTTCCATATATACGAAACTATGTGACGCAATACAGCTAATAGCAGTTTTAATTTCCGTTAAGCAGTAATTGCATTTTTAAAAATCACGCACTTGTTGTGTCTGATTTTAAAAAAAAGGAAGAATTCTATTGAGTTTTACGCTTTCATAAAAATTGTATTCATCTGACTCTTCAAATTCCTACCATATTCCCGGCAACTGCACCCCAATATTCAAAATTACGACAAATGATCTGTCATGATCCATTAAGTCAGGAAAAGTCTCATTGTACAACAATAATTTGAAGCTTCCACCGATCTTCTTGTTCAGTTGTTGGTAAAAAATAAATAAATAAATAAACATGTTATCACCTGAAATGAACACCACAGTGCCTTTCTACGCATGGTACTATTGGATGCGGTTTGTCATTGCCTTCCTCCGAACTCTGAACATTTATGTAGCCAGTGATAAGCCAAGTTAAAGAGAAAAGAACGATTGTAACAACTACATCTAGTTTCTCCAGTACTACGGGAGAGATAGCAGGAAAGGTTTATCGGGTAAATAGAGGGCGATTTATTTTGCAAGTATCCCAGATCACAATACTGAAGGAACGATGACAACGGTATTTTGTCGCCGATGACGAGGTTAATTATTAGACACGGAGCAGAAAACCCGTGAAGAGCAAGGATAGCTAAGGAAACCTTCCGTGTACCTTTCAAAGCAACAATTGAAGCATTTCATTTGGTTTAAGACAGGTGGGGTAGCAACGGAAAATATAAAAGGCGAGATGGGTTATTGAACCACGGGCCCCCTTATTGCAAGTTCAGTGCCTTAATTATAATGGCTCTTCCCTCATTATCTCGATAACGTTGCTTCTGTATGTACACTACCAGTAAACTACAAGTGTTTCATCCACAAATCGACGGTGTCAAATTACGTTCCCGCTGAACTACCGAATTTTCAAAAAACGCGATTATACAACACCATAACTAGAATTAATAACGATTCTGTGACTAAAAATAATTCTTGCTCTTGGATGTACTCCTCTAAATAGTTTTAGGCAGTGCCACGGCTTTGGCGGCAAACTACAGAGGAATCACAAAGTAAATGCTCTTGCAAATGTCACCATTTGGAGAGCCTGCAGGAGTTTATAAGCTGCCAAACGGAAGAATAAATGTATCAAGATGATAATGCCTCTCTTTTGTGTGTGCCTAAGCCGTACTTTACTTTCAACAAAACCACAGCGTTAAACAATGTCTAAAACTTACTGAATATTTGTTCCTAAAAATTCCGATGTATTCGGTCAGTGTAGAGTTGTAATCCCATAAGAACTGCAGCTGACAAAGATCACACATCTGCATCTACAACATCAGTAATTGAGCTAGTCATCAGGAACAGATGGCTAGTAAACAGGTGATGAATTACTTCGAACTAAATATTTTAAAATAGGAAATCGGCGGGAAAACATTCCGTGCTTTACAATAGGGAGCAATTTTCGTAGTAGTTACCTAACTGCATTGTGCTGCACAATTGCAGAATGGAAGTGGGAGGCGTTAGTTATTGTTATCCTTTCGAATAAGAGACTGCGCCACCTCATTAGGTGTATTTCCAACCAGTTTCGTGGCGCAACTTCTGTGGACGTATGTCGGATGTACAGGGCTTCTCATAAGCTTAGCACAAAAAAGTATAGGGAACTCAATTATAAAGTGTTTAAATTCAAAACGGGCAATAGTGCAGGACAATCAAAATATTTACGTGTTAGTGTCGTGCTAGGTAGTTGTTTTACAAACTCCGATTCCTAATCAGCAGTTTCTGGTGAGAAAAATCCTCCCTCCAGCGCTGCCAGCGCTTCTATTGATAGGAACACCCTCTGCCATGCACTCCATAGTGGTTTGCGGAGTATAAACGTACATGTAGAAAAGTTGGAACGTATTTCTATCAAACGAAATTTGTGACTGGACTGAGGATTTATTTGAAGGGAGGGCGGAAAATGTTACCTAGACATGGAGAGTCACTTAATGATGTAAAATTAACTTCAAACGTATCCCTTGCAGTTGTATGTTAATGATTTGGTGGACAATATTAATAGTTACCTCAGCCTTTTACAGATGATGCAGTTGTCCATAACGAATTACTGTCTAAAAAAGTTGCACAAATATTTAGCCACATCGTGATAAGATGGTTCAAATGGCTCTGAGCACTATGGGACTCAACTGCTGAGGTCATTAGTCCCCTAGAACTTAGAACTAGTTAAACCTAACTAACCTAAGGACATCACAAACATCCATGCCCGAGGCAGGATTCGAACCTGCGACCGTAGCGGTCTTGCGGTTCCAGACTGCAGCGCCTTTAACCGCACGGCCACTTCGGCCGGCATCATCGTGATAAGATTCTAAGTTGTGTTAAGGCTTGACACCCTCTTTAAACGTTTAGAAACCTCAAATCGTGAGAACTGCAGTATGCTATAACAGTATTAGTCAATCACAATTAGACCGATACAAATATCTTGTGTAACAATTTGTGTGGAAATCAACTGCAATGAACACACATGGGAGAGCAGTTCACTTGTAAGGCACTAAAAAGATGATTGCTAACGAAACAGCTGTGCGACCTGTCCCAGAATACTGGTCACGTATGGGGGACCCATACCAAACAGGACTAATAGGGGATGTTGAATGTATATGAAGAAGGGGAGTGCGAATCGTCAGAAGTTTGTCTGGTTCACTAGAGACCGTAACGGAAATACTGAAAGACCTGAGTCTTGAAGATACACCCCAAATATTACACGAAAGCCTACTTACGAAGTAGCCGGCCGCGGTGGTCGAGCGGTTCTAGGCGCTTCAGTCCGGAACCACGCAGCTGCTACGGTAGCAGGTTCTAATCCTGCCTCGGGCATGGATATGTGCGATGTCCTTAGGTTAGTTAAGTTTAAGTAGTTCTAAGTTTAGGGGACTGATGACCTCAGATGTTAAGTCCCATAGTACTTAGAGCCATTTGAACCACTTACGGAGTGGCCCAGGCTCGATTCCCAGCTGGGTCGGAGATTTTCTCCGCTCAGGGACTGGCTGTTGTCCTAATCATCATAATTTCCTCCCCATCGACGCGCAGGTCCCCGAAGTGGCGTCAAATCCAATGACTTGCACACGACGAACGGTCTACCCAACGGGAGGCCCTAGACACACGACCTCAAGAGTTTATCAATTTAGTATTGGAGGGAAGTGTGCGGGGTAAAAGTTGCGGAGGGAGACGACGAGTACAGTAAGCAGGTTAATTTGTTTGTGGGTTGCAGTAGTCATTCGGAGATGAAGAGGCTTGCACAGGATATAGTAGCTTCGAGAGCTGCATGAAATATTCTTCCGAATGAAGACGACGACGACAAGAAAAACAAGAACAACAACAGATTAAAATATTGTACTGACAATCAGCCAACACGGATTGAGAAAACGTCGTTCTTGTGAAACACAACTAGCTCTTTATCCCCACGAAGTAGTGAGTGGAATCGACTGGAGATGTCAAATTGTTTCCATATTTTTAGATTTCCAGAAGGCTTGTGACACCGCTCCTCACAAGTGACTTCTGACCAAATTGCTAGCCTATTGAGTATCGTCTCAGCTGTGCGACTGGATCCTTGATATCAGGTGACGAAAGTCACAGGTCATAGTACGTAACTGGCGGAAACTCATAGAGTGAAACAGAAGTAACATCTGACGTTCCCAAAGAAAATGTTAGAACCCCTCTGCAGTTCCTAATTTAGATACGCGTTTTAGGAGAGAATCTGAGCAAATGGTTCAAATGGTTCTGAGCACTACGGGACTTAACTTCTGAGGTCATCGGTCCCCTAGAACTTAGAACTACTTAGACCTAACTAATCTAAGGACATCACACACATCCATGCCCGAGGCAGGATTCGAACCTGCGACCGTAGCGGTCGCACGGTTCCAGACTGTAGCACCTAGAACCGCTCGGCCATCCCGGCCGGCGAATCTGAACAGCCCTCTTGGATTGTTTGGAGATGATGCTATCATTTCCTGTGATATAAAGTAATCAGATGATCAAAACAAACTGTAAAACGATTCAGACGAGATATCTGCATGGCGCAAAAAGCGTCTATTGACTCTAAGTAATGAAAAGCGTGAAGTCGGCAACACGAATACTAAAGGGAATCCGTTAAGTTTCGGTTACAGGATAAAGCACACAAATCTAAATGCTCTAAATTCAACCAAATACTTAGCGATTATAATTACAGATAACGTAAACTGCAACGGTCACTTAGGTAATGCTACGGGAATAGCAAACGAAAGACAGCGATTTACTGGCAGAACACTTAGAAGATGCAACAGGTTTACTACACAGACTGATTCTACTGCACTTGTGCGCCCTCTCCTTGAGCACTGCCGGCCGCTGTGGCCGAGCGGTTCTAGGCGCTTCAGTCCGGAACCGTGCTGCTGCTGCTACTGCCGCAGGTTCAAATCCTGCCTCGGGCATGGATGTGTGTGATGTGCTTAGGTTAGTTAGGTTTAAGTAGTTCTAAGTTCTAGGGGACTGATGACGTCAGATGTTACGTGCCATAGTGCTTAGAGCCATTTGAACCTTGAGTACTGCTGTGCGATGTGGGATCCGCGTAAGGTAGGATTGACGGAAAAAGTTCAAAGAAGGGCAGGTCATTTTTTTTTTTTTTTTTTTTTAGTATCGCAAAATAGGGGAAGGATTGCCACGGGTATGATACGCAAATTGGGGTGGTAGTCATTAAAGCAAAGGAGATTTTCGTTCCTGCCGGACCTTGTGAAAATTGTCCTCGGAGTGTGAAAATATTTTGCTGGCGCCCGCCTACATAGGGAGGAACTATCATCGTAATGAAATAAGAGAAATCAGAGGTGTCACGGAAAGATTTAAGTGTTTAGCTTTCCCGCGCACTGTTCGATTATGGGACAGTAGAGAAGAAGCTTGAAGGTGTTTCGATGACAGAAGGTCAGGCACTTAGTCGTTGCAGATGTAGTGGCTGACGGCTGTTTTACAAATTCCTGTTTCTAATACACTACCGCTGAGGCGGGAGTTCCGGAGGCGCGCGGACGAACGTGCGCCGGAGAGCGTCTGAGCAGAGGTAAACATAGCGTGCTACTGACCTGCGAGGTGGAGCGAAGTCGGCTGTGGTCGCGTCGGCCGGAGGCGGCGTCCCACTGGCACTCGGGCGGACACTGGCTCGCACACTCGCGCTACGCGACACGACGCTCCGCGCACTCGCTCGCACAGACGGACGGAGAGACGCGTGTTGCCGGGCCGGCGTCGGCGCCGCGATTGAGTTGTGCTGCGGGCGTGACAGCGCGCTCCGCCTCCCGCGGCCGGCCGCCCGGCGCGCCGTTGCCACGTCTCGGGGGCAGCGCGGGGCTCCGCCGCAGCCTCCCGCACCGCAATTATGTAACGCCGCCGCCGCCGCCGCCGCAGCAGCAGCCCCTCGGCGCAGCGCAACACCTGCCCAGCGCTCACCCCCCACCACCACCACCGCCCCCACCCCCTCATCCAGCGGCTACTGCCGCGCGCGCCGGAACACCCCGTCCGTCCTCCCGGTGCACTGCCGGACCACAAGCTTAACAGCCGTCACCTGTCCCACCTCGGACCCAGAGTTCAGTAGTGTGGGGATCACACAGTAGTGACACTGCCGTAAGACGTGAAGAACGGAGTGCGCGTGCAGCGTTTGTGTTTACGTATCTAAAAAACCAGCCAGCCAGAGTGGCCGAGCGGTTCTCGCGCGACATTCTGGAACCGCGCGACCGCTACGGTCGCAGGTTCGAATCCTGCCTCGGGCATGGATGTGTGTGATGCCCTTAGGTTAGTTAGGTTTAAGTAGTTCTAAGTTCTAGGGGACTGATGACCTCAGAAGTTAAGTCCCATAGTGCTCAGAGCCATTTGAACCATTTTCGAACCTAAAAAACCATATTTTTTGTAAAGATTTGGGTAAACAATTGCATCAAATAGTCAATGTTCATATTAGTGTTATCTGCGTAATAACAGAGGGTGCAGCTTCCAAAGTTCTTTCAGCAGCTGGGAGGAGCCTGGCTGTTCGCACTTGTGTTTCTGCTTTCAGTTTTTGACTTCTAATCTTCGTAGACTCTAGTTGCAGTTATTTCACAATATACTAACCTATTTTTTCAATGATTTCGTAATGCCTTCAGCTGCCATTCTCTTTATTTCATGTACGATCCTACGATATCAGTCTTAACAGTTTTGAAGTATCTAAAATGGAAGCATTATACACTGGATATTAGTGACACTTGTGATTTTGACATGGGAACAATTCATATCTGTATTTCCACTAGGCGCATTGTAACTTACTTTATGGGTGATTCTTCAGTATTATACTATGCCATGTATGCCCTTGCTCCTCTGACAGTATTTAATGGTCATAAAATAAATTAGAAACGATTCTCGCTGATTTAGAAGCACAGTACTTTCCAACAATTGTTGCAAATCTCTTATACTCTGAAGAGGCAAAGAGACACAGCTGCCTAACATCGTGTAGGGCCCCCACGAGCACGCAGAAGTGCCGCAGCACGACGTGACATGGACTTGATTAATGTCTGAATTTGTGCTGGACAAAACTGACACCATCAATCCTGCAGGGCTGTCCATAAAGCCGTAAGAGTACGAGGGGGTGGAGACCAGCACAACGCAAGGTATCCAAGAAAATGCTCAATAATGTTCATGTCTGGGAACTCTGGAGCCCAGAGGGAGTGTTTAGACAAAGAGGAGTGCTCCTGGAGCCACTCTGTAGCAATTCTGACGTGTGGGGCGTCGCATTGTCGTGCTGGAACTGCCCAAATCCGTCGGAATGCACAATGGTTATGAATGGATGCAGGTGATCAAACAAGATGCTTACGTATGTGTCACCTGTCAGAGTCGTATCTAGACCTATCAGAGGTCCCACATCACTCCAACTGCACGCCCCTCACACCATTACAGAGGCTCCACCAGCTTGAACACTCCCCTGCTGACATGCAGGGCACCTGGTTTCATGGGATTGTCTCCATACCCGTACACGTCCATCCGCTCGATACAATTTGAAACGAGACTCGTCCGACCAGGCAACATGCTTCCAGTCATCAAGAGTCCAATATCGGTGCTGACGGGCCCAGGCGAGGCCTAAAGGTTTGTGTCGTGTTCAATGGTACACGAGTGGGTCTTCGGCTCCGAAAGCCCATACCGATGATGTTTCGTTGAATGGTTGTCACGCTGACACTTGTTGATGGCTCAGCATTGAAATCTACAACAATTTGCCGAACCATTGCACTTCTGTCGCGTTGAACGATTCTCTTCAGTCGTCGTTAGTCCTGGTTTTGCAGGATCTTTTGCTGGCCGCAGCGATGTTGGAGATTTGATGTTTTACCGGATCCCTGATATTCACTGTACACTCATGAAATGGTCGTACGGGAAAATCCCAACTTCATCGTTACCTCCGAGGTGCTCTGTCCCGTTGCTCGTGCCCTGACTATGTCACTACGTTAAGACTCACTTAAATCTTGATAAACTGACATTGTAACGGCAGTAACCGATTTAACAACTGCGCCAGACACTTGTCTGATTGTGCGTTGCCGACCGCAGCGCCGTATTCTGCTTGTTTACATATCTGTGTATTTGAACACGCATGCCTATACAAGTTTCTTTGGTGTTTCAGTGTATATACGGTTGGTATTTTAATGTACTTAGCACGAGGAAGATTAAAATTAATTTACATAAATTTTTTAATTAATCTACATGTACCTTTGTTCTCAATTACATTTCATTATCGTTCATCACTGTGTAAAAATATGACTGTATCTAATTTCTTTACAGTAACTTGTAAATACTTGTTCTGTTATCGTGGAAGCATATCATCTTTTGTATAGTTGTTACAAATATCTTATACATAAAATCGATCACAGTACTCTAATGAAACAGTACGAAAAAGTATGAAAAGCGAGTAAAGATGGTTTTATGGTAGAGTGATCTTTCGCATTACAGTTATTTTTGTTATCGACATTATATGATTCTTTAATATTTTGTTGTAGAAGTAGTAAAAAGTTGTCTAGGATATTTACAAGTTACTTTTAAGTAATTACATACAGTCATATTTACACCAGTGATGAACGATAGTTAATTATAATTGAGAACAAAGGCCTATTTACGCCAATTAACAAATTTCTGTAAAGTAATTATAATATTCCTTGTGTAAAGCACGTTACAGTATCGACCTTATATATAACAGACTTGCAACAACTGCTCGAAAGTTATGTGCTCCTAAAATAGCAAAAAACCTTTCTTATTTATTTTGTAACCATTACATGCAGTCATAGAAGTGACGAAGTACAAGGCATAATATACTACTAAAGAACCATCCATGAAGTTACTTATAATGAGCCTAGTACAAGTACCGATATCACTAGGTCCTATGTCTAATCACAAGTGTCAGTAATATACCCAATGTATAATGATAAGATACCTAAAAACTGCCCAGGGCTGAAATTGTGCAATCACACATAAAATAAAGAGACGGCAGGTGAAGGCATCACGAAATCGTTCAAAAGATTCATCGCAGCCGCCGACCCTATCGCACTGAAAATTATGCTATCCTATTTTGAGTTACTTAAGTGCTGTTGTATATCCCCTAATCCATATGTATGTTTAAATATTCCTAGAACAGGGAATAGGCAACATTTCATGTCGCACTGATCCACCACTGGCGTTATATCATTAATAATTTGCATCGTATATTCTTACCTTTTGTGTGTGCGGAACCTGCAGTCATCCAGGAAAGAAGGCCAAGTTTTTTGGAATCAGTCACTCAGTAATCAATCAAATCGCGATATGCAAGTAACATTTCCCAAAATTCAATCGGTCCACATCCTCTGTTAAGCCACTCCCAAGACCAGTCTGAGATGACGTTCTTCAGTCTCTGCCCGGGGACTGGGTGTTTGTGTCGTCCTCATCGTTTCATCATCATCATCATTCGTGACAGTGGCTACATTGGACAGTGTAAAGAAATAGGACTGTGTGAAAAATTGGGACTGTATGGGAGCTGATGACCGCGCAGTTGAGTGTCCAACAGAACCAAACAATCTTCGTTCTGCTTACGAAACTCTAAAACATTTGAATTGCCGGAGGTGGAAGCCAACTTGCAGGTTAAAATGTAGAGGTCGAGACATTATACCACCACTGCTCCCTATGTCCATTTACAAGTCACTGTTGCGAAATTACACGATAAGTAACTGCACTCTTTCAGCTAGTCGTAGAGCTATGTGAATGCGTAGTTATAAAGTATGACGAACAGCAACGTTAAAAAACGGTTCTAAATTGTATGATGTATTGAGCAAAAAGTATAGTGCTCACCTTACTTCGTGAATGTAGTTGTGACTCTAAACTTCCTCTTGTCCATGGGTTTATGTAAATGTCCTGGGCCGTCTAACATTGGTGAAGACTCTTATTCACACGTTCATCACATTTTCTTTTATTTCCCATCCAGGCATGACAAAACACTGAAATTTATGCAACAGTTTTCTGCACTTCGCTAAAGAGAGTCTGCTTTTGAGCATACAGAAATGTCATAATAATCACTGTGCTCAGTCAACAAGTTCGTAAAGTATTCCGATTGCATTTTCACTACAAATTACACTTCCAATTATACGTAACGCATGCTTGGTGCACGTCCAGTCCGTAGCATAAAGACATTTACAATTCCACGTCCAAACGAAGACTGTGCCACTCGAGCCCGTGATAAAAACTAACTGTTATGTATGAGGCGCAACTATGGTCCTCATGGAGAAAGGGTGACCCGCCTGAGTCACGTAATTTGACTCTTAGTCTGATCACGAGGTGTGGCCATTAACTGCACGCGTTGATCACGTAATCTGACGTCAGGATCAATGAAATATACTTGACGGGATGTATCTGGAACATCTTAAGTGATTAGAAAGTTAGTAGACAGGAATACAGTTAAATACTGAGCTTTAATTCACCACCAGCGGTGAACGTCGATCTTGACTTTCTACAATTATATTTACAAGTGCAGTTATAGGCTGAACTGGCGAATACTTCTTTACAATTCTGATTGCTTCACACATATAGATCAATTGTCAATGCATAAATTGTATGTGGCACCTGGCTTGGTCGTAGCTACTGACTTAGCTGAAGGCTATGCTAACTAGCGTCTCTGCAAGTGAGATCTCTGAAGCTATAACAAGTGAACCATTCCTGTTAAAGTCGGCTGTAGAACTGGCCAGCGCGCTAGCTTGTCTCGTAAGACCAGCAGAGTGGCGGCGCTCTGTCTGCTTGCGTCGACAGTGGTGACTCGCGGGTCCGATGTGTACCGACGGACCGCGGCCGATATGAAGCCTACAACCTTGCAAATGTGGTGCCTTGCAGTGACACTACATTATCCATTTTTGGCGCGTGTGACAAACAACACGGTATACTACAGCAACCCTAGAACAGGCAGTTGGGCGAATTAACTTCTGTACATAGTTTTCTGCATGGGTAGCGAACAGTTACAAAGAAAAGACCCCTCCTGAGGTTAATAAAATTCATAAAAATAGAAGTAATTATGTATTAGGCCTACAACATTGCTTCCGCCGTTTTGCAATTTCGTAGCCAAAATACTGCAAAGTGCGAAAATTATGCCGATTATGACCAAATAAAACAAATGAAATTTGTGGGATGATTAATTTAGTTTAAAATCAGAACTAAAAATGGTTATCCAAAGCATTACAGAAAAATTTTGAAAAGTGTATAATTTAAATAAATATTTCCATTCAATGCACAGATCCCATTGCCTCGTCTCTAACCCTGTTCGAAACTATCCTCAACGTATTATAGACATTCAGTATCTGACTACTGTGTGATTTTCCAGATCGAAATCCAGTTCGCTGAGGAACGAAATTTCCTTTAGTTATGTTGTTAAATCGGTTAAGAGTAAGACGTTCGAAGATCTTGGTGCAGTGTCACAACAATGATATTGGACGAAAGCTTTTATAGTCGTTTGACAACAGACTTGAACAGTGTGACCACTCGACCTTTCCTCCAGAGCCTCCGAGTCTAAAGCTTAGCTACGCACTCATTCATTAACTGAAGGAGCTATGGCGGGGCAGTCTGGTCTGCTGTTATTACAATAAAGTTATATAATTTATATAATATACAGCTACTCCTCTATGCACCTATTCTCCTGAATTAAACCAGTCTATGGGAACAACAGCGCGACAAAAAGCGATTCTGTCGTTTATAGTTTCACATATCAATTGGACCATTATTAGTTCATTTGTTCCGAGTGAAACCAGTCAGTAGGAGCAACCGAATGAAGCAGTGGAAACAGTTCGTCTTAGCTTTGTATACTGAGTGAATTATTCAGTCTTTCTTTTCAAGTGAAAACAATAACTAATAATAATTTTAACCCCCCTTACCTCCCACACACATTGAAAAAGTGTACTTTAAACATACCACATATTCCTACGATTTTTAACTGCAATGAAATATTTGAATATAATACTAATTAACTGTTTACATTAGTGCTTAGTACATCACTTTAACGTAACATCCGAGAAATTGCAGTTCAGAAACACGTGCATCATATAATTAATTAAAAAACTGTATGTAAAAACTTCGACAATATAAAATTGAAGGTCGCAGTCACAATTAGGAGTAGTTCACTTAGCACTACGACCGTGAACATGGGCCTGCAGACTGTGTCGATGCTAGCTTGTAAATGCAGTTTCTTTCTCTCATTTCTGTCTATATTCAGCAAGTCAGGCTTTCTATTGCTTTTTTTTTCTCTTAGCGAGCGGAGGTCTTTCCCTTTCTGCCTTGACTTCCTCAGCCTTTGGTATCCTGGTTCTACAGTATCTGAGGACTTACGAACTGTGTCGAATTTTTTGTTGACTATAGGTACAGTTAGTCTGGTAATGTGCGCCTACATGTGGCTGGAATGTTAGCTGTCAGGCAGTAAACCCATCCACTTGGGCACAACTGGAAAGTGTCTTGTGTTGAACCATTCTACGAAAATGTATTTTTTGGGAGTGGAGGACTAGTGGGGCAATGACTCTTATGACACTTCCCCCTTTGACCTACACCTGACCCATCATTGCCCATCTTCCCTTCACTCTGAATCTCTCTGTAAATCAATGCCTGCTTATGACCGAAGAAAATCAAAACAGTTATCAATGTTACTTCTTTTATTAATAACCACGATACGTTACAGTTGTCTTTGTAAATGACGTCGCTGTCTTTTTATGATTCGCTAGACACATCTGCAGGACAAATCAATCAACCGTAGACACAAGCAGTGAAGTTGGGATTCCAGATTATAACACAAATGGTTCCCTAAAAATATTCAAATGAAGTATTACGCATTACAGCAGGGTTAACCCTCCATCCACAATGAAGTTTTTGTGTCAGTTAATAAGGAACACTTTTTGGGAACACGTGGCACTGTCTGTATCCAGATAAAGAAAAACAAAACAGTACATTAATGCATGGCTCAAGATTATATGGCTTTTTTATTGTAAAGTGAACAGTAATGCAGATAACAAAAAAATAAAACATTTAAATGGACAATCCTTTCAGGATTATATCATAAACTTTGTATACACCTAACTAAGCGAATGCAGTACATTAGCAGCTAAGGTTTGCCAAGTATGTGGGCCCCTGGCCCTGAATCAATTTAATACAAATTCAGTACACAAGCAACAAACTTCATTAGCATCAACATTACACAGTTTACAGCCACCTAGCTCCTGTAGGAGTGGAGATGCAGGCAAGAGCCTGTTTTTCCAGCCCCTGGTGTGTAGACTGATCTGCATGATAGGAATGTTGTGTGGGAATAGTATAGGCCCATCTTATCGACCTGCTTTGCAGGATAGCTCACACAACAGGTGCAAAAAATAGTTTCCCAACCCCCTGCATTTAGGCTGCCATGCATGACAGACATGTTGCATTGGGGAAGTATTAGAATATCTTATCGAACTGCTTTCTGGGGCAGCCTATATACTGAGGCAAAGCACAGTTTTCACAGAGCTGATAACGTATGCTGTCCAAAATGTGTGCTATTGCAGTAATACCAGCCTGCTCTAAGGATCTGTTTTGCACATGCAGATGAGCACAGCTGAAGGAGGCTTCAGATGTGTAGAGCAGAGGATGGGCAGAGAAAGAGGGAAGGAGAGGATGGAATGTGCAGAGACAGGAGGACAGAAGGGAACAGGTTCGAATCCTGCCTCGGGCATGGATGTGCGTGATGTCCTTAGGTTGGTTAGGTTTAAGTAGTTCTAAGTTTTAGGGGACTGATGACCTCAGCAGTTAAGTCCCATAGTGCTCAGAACCATTTGCACCCATTTTTGAATTTAATTGATGGAAGGAGAAAATATAAAAATGCAATAAACGAAGCAGGCGAAAAGGAATGAAATGGGAATGGCTAGAGAACAAATGTAAGAATCAAGAAGCATATATCACTGTGAAGAGCTCAGATAGTAAACCAGTCCTAAGCAAAAAAGGAAAAGCCGAAAGGTGAAGGGGAGTATACAGAGGGTCTACACTAGGGCGATGTACTTGGGTACAATATGGAAGAAGACGTACATGAAGATGAGATGGGAGACATGATACTGCATGATGGATTTGACAGAGTACTGAAAGCCCTAAGTAGAAACAAGTCCCCAGGAGTAGACGACATTCCGTTAGAACTACTGATAGCCTTGGGAGAGCCACCCACGATCGGACTCTTCCATCTAGTGGCAAAGATGTATGAAAGAGGCGCAATAACCTCAGACCGCAAGAAGTATATAATAATTCATATTCCCAAGAAAGCAGGTACTGACAGATTTAATAAGTCACAGTTGCAAAATACTAATACAAATCCTTTACATACGAATGGAAGAACTGGTAGAAGTCGATCTCAGGGAAGATCAGTTTGGATTCCATACAAACGAAGGAACACGCGGGACAATACTGACTTTACAACTTAGAACATAGGTTAAGCAAAGGCAAACCTACATTTATAGTATCTGTAGAGTTACAGAAAGCTTTTGACAATGTTGACTGCAATACTCTTTTTCAAATTCTGAAGTTGACAGGGGTAAAATACAGGTTGTGAAATGCTATGTACAATTTGTACAGAAACCAGACAGTAGTTATACGAGTCGAGGGGCATGAATGTGAAGCAATGGTTGAGAATGGAGAGAGACAAGGTTGTAGCCTATCCCCAATGTTATTCATCCGTACAGTGAACAAGCAGTAAAGGAATCCAAAGAAAAATCTGTTGTAGGAACTAAAGCCTTGAGGTTTGCCGATGACATGGTAAATCTGTCAGAGACGGCAAAGGACTTGGAAGAACAGTTGAACAGAATGGACAGCGTCTTGAAAGGAGGATATAAGATGAAGGAAGAACAGTTGAACAGAATGGACAGCGTCTTGAAAGGAGGATATAAGATGAACATCAACAAAAGCAAAACGATGATAATGGAATGTAGTCGAATTAAATCAAGTGATGCTGAGGGAATTAGATTAGGAAATGAGACGCTTAAACTAGTTTTGCTATTTGGGTAGCAAAATAACTGATGATGGTCGAAGTAGAGAGGATATAAAATGTAGACTGGCGATGGCAAGGACAGCGTTTCCGAAGAAGAGAAATTTGTTAATATCAAGTATAGATTTAAGTGTCAGGAAGTTTTTTCTGAAAGTATTTGTATGGAGTGTAGCCATACGTGGGTGTGAAACATGAACAACAAACAGTTTTGACAAGAACAGAATAGAAGCTTTTGAAATGTGGTGCTACGAAATATTGCTGAAGATTGAATGGGGGTTCACGTTACTAATTGAGGAGGTACAGAATAGAATTGGGTAGAAGAGGAATTTGTGGCACACTTTGACTAGAAGAAAGGATCGGTTGGTAGGACACATTCTGAGGCATCAAGGAATCACCAATTTAGTACTTGAGGGAAGCGTGGAGGGTAAAAATCATAGAGAGAGACCAATAGATGAATACACTAAACAGATTCAGAAGGATGTAGGTTGCAGTACTTACTCGGAGATGAAGAGGCTTGCACAAGATAGAGTAACACGGAGAGCTGCATCAAATCAATCTTTGGACCAAAGATTACAACAACAGATGGACAGATGGATGTGGAGGATGAAGTGGATAGAGAGAAGGGTGAGAGGGCATTGTAAACAGAGAGAGAAGAGGAGTTGATGTGTACAGAACATGAGTCGAACACCTATGAAGGCGAAGCCATGGGGTAAAGGCTAGTAATAAGATAAAATTGGTAGTGTGTGAATTTGCGTGTGTGTGTGTGTGTGTGTGTGTGTGTGTGTGTGTGTATGTGTGTGTGTAAGAGGGAAGGGGGTAGAGAGATGTGGCAGAATTAAATTATGAGAGAGCTGTGGATTGTTGAGCTTATGATCCAAAAGTCGTATGTACACAACATACATGACATTAAATTATTTTAATCCATCTGATGATGGAGCTTTAACCTCTGAAGTGCATAACGGCAATAAAATAAATAAATAATACACTTAATCTAAAACTTCGCATTTTAAACAAATGATGCAGTCGCACATTGGAAAAAATCTAAGTTTGTCATAATAATGTCAGTCCACACTATGTCCTCTATGTTACACAATAGCATTTTTTTTATACAAGTCACACAGAGACACATACATTACTTAATTCTATTGTGTAGTAGACCCTTTTAATTTTAGCATGTCGCAATGGATTAACAACATACATGGTAGCAAAAATTAGAAGGTTCATTCACATCTTTCACACAACATTTTGCTTCATGTATGACATTTATTAATGTATATGCAATTGTCGTATTGCATTGTTGGCTGGGCTATTCCATGGGTTACGTTCACTCAACTTTTGGAAAGAGTATTCTTCCACACATTGATATCTTTCCACATGGATATGTGAGAGTGTGTCGTTTGTGTATTTGTAGAGTGTAGGTCATGTTTGTGGTTTATGATAATGATGGTGATGTGAGAAGGCTGAGCTTAAAACCTGGTGCTGCATGTAGCTTACTCCTCTTGAGTAGCACAAGGGGACCATGATCTTAACGTCTCCATCCGACAGATGGATTGGCATCAAAAGTATCGCATGCCTCCACTTCATGGTACACTGTGGGGAGGTCTGTAATTTAATCCAGGACATTGGCGCTAATACTGGTGATCAAGAATTATGCATCAGAACCTCTCCTCCCCTTGCGAGCTGAGTAACGCCAGTGAAAGCTTCATCCACTACCTGGTTTCGAACCAGCTTACCTCCAAGTTGAGCGGCACACTCAGGCGCGCCTTAGCAACGTCAGCTAAGCAGCAGGGTACATTATTAACACCCTGACCGCCAGTGCAGTCAACTGATGGGGTGCAAAAATTTCGGTAGGCTGTGAACCCCGTCATCTGAAAGTGTAAGATTTCTACCGCTTCTAAATACGAAGTCATGTATATTGACAGGCGGGATTGGTCCTCATGGTGGGCTATTCGTCTTAATAAATATCGAAAATCTATAAAAATGTCAGACATCCAAAAAAAAGGCGACGTTTACATGGCCAGGAGTCAAAGTGTTAATATTCCTTGTTATGTTATTGTAGTGCGATATGGCTTACTATTCACGATTCCACCAAACAAAATAAAGTACGGAAATTTATCTGTTCACAGATTTAGTAAATTAATTAATGTAGTGCAATATAATTAATTAATTAATCTACAGATGGAAAGTATTTGTTCAAAAATAAATTGCATGTTATTAGCAGGAGTCAGGAGAGCTATTACAAAATTTCAGTAACGTACTGTAATATGGCTTATACAAACTGCTTCATAATCCTATATCATTTCAGTTATATTTATTTCATAAACCACAGTGGCCAGTAGAAACAGGTAGGTGGTGACTGCAACGTTCTCATTGTAAGCAAGTGAAGTACAAGCGTTTACTGTTGAACTGAGGCAGACAAAGCTTTACTCAAGTCTTGGGAGGAAGTCTGGGAAGGTTCCCAAATCCTGCTCACCGCACTCTGAGGTAGAGGATCCCAGGCGTTACTCCCTTATATATGGCTGCAAGTGCCCCTTAAGCCACCCATTTGCAGCCTGTCTGGTGTGCTGACTGGCTCACTGACCATTTTACTGTGTGTCAGCTATGGCCACTGTTATGCAGTCCCTATCTGTCTGCATGGACAAAGTATGGGCTGGCAGATAGCGGGTAGGACTAGCAGGTGGCGGTTCACTGTCAAACTGACACACCCCCCAGGCCACAGACCCGACTGCTGCAAAATCATCCAACAAGGGAGTGGTGTCAGGGCAGCCTGACTCACCGGAGGGGGGGAGGGGGGGGAGGGGGGGAGGGGGTTGGCTGACTGGTCATTCTGCGTACAGGGACGATTAGTCACCAACCCACTTGAGACGTGGCAAGTATCTATTCAATATGTATGTCAACAAGAATCTCACCTTTTTCATTTCCCATAAATCGTGGGAAATTTTATATTATCTCAAAATAATTTGTGTCCAGCCAGTACTGTATACTGACTCCTCTACTACCCACCGTGTGTGTTATATCAACCAACAGTAAAAGACCGTTCAAACTTGTCACCAAACCAATAAATTGTTTATGCATATTTGTTTGTTATATCAGTGAAACTTTTCCAGTTCTTCCCTCTATTTTCACTTTCACCTTCGACTTTCACATTCAACACATTGCTATAACATGGTGTCACTCCTTCAGCAGAGTTTAGATTGAGAACAGAGAACTTATAATTCTAAGGATTCGCTTTCTGACTTTCGTTCTATGCTGACTGTGCAGTTTGAATACGTATGTATCGCTTTTGGCAATAACATGCGGTGTTAGTTTCATATTTCAGAGTCCATATTCTGAACAGTTTACTTTTAACTGGTTCTTTGTACACGTTGTGTGGGGAGTTCCTTGGGTTACTTTCTCTTGTTGGTCTGAAAATGCAAGTTGTTTAGATAAGAAACTATAATTTTATTCTACTTTCAAACTCCCTAATGTTGTCAGTCAAACTCCCAAACATTTTTCAAGCACTTCAGTTTTTCATGTTAGTTTTCTGCATTTTTCTTTTTCAAGCGTAGCATTGCAGGAAGAGTCCATATTGATTTTAAATTAGAACAAATATGTGATAACTTCCATAGATTTAAAAAAAGCAAATGACACAATTGATACAATTGCACTGATCAACTTTTTAAACGAATTCAGACTCGACAATAAAACAATAATTACAGGACGTTTAACAAACACAGCATCAAAAACAAAATTTATGGGGAACTGTCAAAATTTTTGGAAATAAAATTAGGAGTAAGACAGGGAGATGGTTTATCACTCCTACTTTTTAACTGCATAATAGAGAAAGTAATAATAAAATGGAGAAAATCTTTCATCACAGTGTTGCACTAGGAAGAAACCCAAATAAAATCAGCATAGATCGTCTACCATTTGCAGATGATATGGCATTACTTTGACTCACTGGATAGTGCTAAGAACTACAGAACAAGCAGACGCAATAGGTCTAAGAATATCTATTGAAGAATCACATTTATGACAAATATCAGTAATGCCCTTCCAAATGTTAGAATTCATAACAGCACAATATCTGAAACAAGCTCTTTCAAATACCTATAAGAATAAATAACAAGCAACGCAAAAGAAAAGATAGCCATAGAAAATAGAGTAAATAAAATGGAAACAGCTTTCCAAATGACAAAAAAAAACAAAAAAAAAACCAAATATAACAACTTTGTACCAAAACACAAAACTAAGACACTATCAAACAGTGTTAAGGCCTCAAACACTGTATACAGCAGAAAAACTTAAGCAAGTTGTAGGGATCCTGGAAAACTGGAATAAGTTGAAGGTAGAATTATAAGGAAAATACTGGTACCTAGAAGTATTACTAGTGTTCAATACAAATTAAGATTACATAGAGAGCTTTGTTTGAAAAAGGAAAAGCTACCTGATGTATGAGGAAAAGAAGACTACAGTTCTGTGGCTACATATACCGAATGAATAATAACAAACTAACCAAGCAGATCTTCAATTTACTAGGTATCGACAAATCCAGACCGACATGGTTCATTGTAATCGACGAAGATATGAAAAACAAAGAAATTAGAATGGACGTAATAGATAGCAGAGTACTTTTTAGAGAAGCAATACAAAAGGCAAATTTTCAGGAAGGAAAGAGGTCTCCTAAAGGAAGAAAGTGGACCCAGGAAGAAAAGCAGCGACACACTCAAAGCATAGAGAAAGAATAGGAACAATGAAAAATTAAATACAAATAAGTAAAAACAAGGTCGACTAACATACCCTTCAAAAGGGTTATTCAAATAAATAAATATAAAAACTTTGTAAACGTAAAATTGTCTTCCATTTATGAACCCTGCTTTCTACAATTTCCCCCATGATCAGGCAACACTTATTTAACAAATATAATCAGGAAAACAGTAATGTGTTGTTTCAATGTGTTGTTTCCATGGTGTGCAGTGGCCAAATTAGTGAAATGCTGCATAATATTCATAGCTGGTATGTGTGGTAATGAATGGGTGGTGCTCACATCTTTTTATTCAGAAACACAACTCAGTTACTAATACAGATTAATTTCATGATGACCCTTTTCCAGCATACTTTCCTCTGGTTCCTCTGTGTCTTGTAGTTAGAAAATCACATTGTGGTGGATCTTAGGGTACAGATGTTGTAGCAAACAATTATTTTTACTCAGTTTGTTTGCTAATTTACTGCAGCTTTAGTGCTGTCACTGCAAGTGTTGAGTATATTGTGTTTTATTTTTCCCATTATATTTTCTGTGTTTATGTACCAGGTGATCAAAATGTCAGCATAAATTTGAAAACTGAATAAATCACGGAATAACGTAGATAGAGAGGTACAAATTGACACAAATGCTTGGAATGACATGGGGTTTTATTAGAATCAAAAAAATACAAACGTTCAAAAAATGTCAGACAGATGGTGCTTCATTTGACCAGAAAAGCAATAATTATCATTACAAAGTAAGACAAAGCAAAGATGATATTCTTTACAGGAAATGCTCAATATATCCACCATCATTCCTCAACAATAGCTGTAGTCGAGGAATAATGTTGTGAACAGCACTGTAAAGCATGTCCAGAGTGAGGCATTGGCGTCGGATGTTGTCTTTCAGCATCCCTACAGATGTCGGTCGATCACGATACACTTGCGACTTCAGGTAACCCCGAAGCCAATAATCGCACGGACTGAGGTCTGGGGACCTGGGAGGCCAAGCACGACGAAAGTGGCGGCTGAGCACACGACCATCACCAAACGACGAGCGCAAGAGATCTTTCATGCGTCTAGCAATACTTCGTTTTTTTTTTTGTTCTAATAAAACCCCATGTCATTCCAAGCATCTGTGTCAATTTTTACCTCTCTATCTACATTATTCCGTGGTTTATTAAGTTTTCAAATTTATACTGACTTTTTGATCACCCGGTATTTGGGGGGTGTATTTATTGCGTTTATTGATTGGCGACTCCATGGAGTGCTGTGTGCACAACGACCATATACGTGAAATTAGAAGGACGGTCAGCGTTGGCCGTAATATTGATGGTTTATTGATAGCAAAGTCGATTTTCAATCACATAGTGGTCCCCTTTCAGTGCCGTGGTGTACAAATTAAACTCATAGGCACTGGTATCATGTTATTATCGGCAACCAAAGCTAAGAAATGATAATAAGTTATTGTGATCGTTTTTTAGCTTTGGTTACTGATAGTAACTTGATACCAGTGCCTATGAGTTTAATTTGTACACCACAGCACTGAGGATGATCACTATGTGATTGATAATCGATTTTGCTATCAATAAACCATCAATATTACGACCAACGCTGACCTTCCTTCTAATTATTGTGTTTTGTGTTGTGCATCAATTTTTTGTGTGAATTTTTTTATCCTGGTTTAGGATTTGTCTTTGTTGATTATAAATTTTTTAGTGTACCGACACTTCATAGTATTTGTTATCAAATTTTTTTAGTTGTTTTATGCGTAGGGGTAATAGCACCAGTTCCAGGGAAGCGCGAAAGATTACTAATAAGGAAAATCTGTGAGGGAGAAGCATCAGTGCCCTTTACATTGCCTGATACCCAGCAAACAGCTGTAATTTCACAGTAGAATGAGAGTAACTCAGGTTGCGAGATTGAAACTACTGTGGCACAGTACAGCCCAAATTGTGAAACCATGGGTGACATCCTTTGTTGGGTAATACACATGTTGAAGAAACTAGAAGAACGGGAAAAAAGACAGAGGCTGACAGACAGACAGTAGAGGGTGATAGATGGGAAGCACAGGAGAAAGATATGTAAACAATTGCAGACAAAAAGAAAGCAGAAGAAAGAGACAGAAAAGCAGAGATAAGAGGTAGAAAAGCAGACACTGAAGGGAAAGCATGTCATATGGAAGCACTGCGCAAAAGCTTCGACCTCAAGTTAGATTTACTCAATGAAAAATTGGAGGACATAAACGAAATTGTTGACAGCAATGTGTCTATGTCTGAGCAGGCTGAATCTAACTAACAGAAGAGAATGCAGAGGAAATAAAGTCCCCTTTCACTGAAGGTTCAGCTACTGGAGTAGCATACTGTGGCAGAGATAACTCAAACATTTCACTTCTCCGAATCCAAGGAGCTTTTCACACTTCGAAGAGACGTTGATGAACAAAAAACGTACAGCCAGATACCGCAAATCATGGTGAGATATTGTCAGCTATAGAAGAAATACTGCAGCCATGCAGTGAGATGGCAAGAGTTTCGTCAGTACAAAACGGAGCTATTGTGATTATTTTGTAATCTATTCTAAGTCGACTGTGGGGAAAATATTTCGATATTTCGATGACAAAACCTTTTCTATTTACGCAAGTTTGTCACCTACTCAGTGGGTGGAGATACAAACATAAAGATGTGTATCGGTCTGTTAAGAGATAGTTTGCCGAACTGGCCGATTCAGCGTAAACTGGAATTCATGGGCAGTCGCATGATTGGCGAAGTGATTGCATGAGCTCTGCCAGAAATCAGATATTGCAAGACGTTTGCTGGTTTCAGAGTGGAGCTCATGGATGTACAGGCGGACTGTGGAACAAAACAGAGTGTGAATAGATATTATCTAATCCCCATGTTTATGAGAAACTAATTTTGTAAGTAGGCTGCTTGTTTTCTTATTGGCAACGTTATGTAGCGCTCTGTATGAAAATCACTGGCTGTGCTGTGTGCAGTCTGTGGCTAGTTTGCATTGTTGTCTGCCATTGTAGTGTTGGGCAGCGGCAGCTGGATGTGAACAACGCGTAGCGTTGCGCAGTTGGAGGTGAGCCGTCAGCAGTGGTGGATGTGGGGAGAGAGATGGCGGAGTTTTGAAATTTGTAAGACTGGATGTCATGAACTGATATATATTATGACTATTAAGGTAAATACATTGTTTGTTCTCTATTAAAATCTTTCATTTGCTAACTATGCCTATCAGTAGTTAGTGCCTTCCGTAGTCTGAATCTTTTATTTAGCTGGCAGTAGTGGCGCTCGCTGTATTGCAGTAGTTCCAGTAACGAAGATTTTTGTGAGGTAAGTGATTTGTGAAACGTACAGGTTAATGTTAGTCAGGGCCATTCTTTTGTAGGGATTTTTGAAAGTCAGACTGCGTTGCGCTAAAAATACTGTGTGTCAGTTTAAGCACAGTCCTGTATAATTGTTTAAAGGGGATGTTTCATATGTCGACTCTTAGCCGTGGATACCTCACTGGAATCTTCTGATTTTTTTCTTGTAGTTTGTGTAATTAGTGTAGCTTTCGTTCATTGCTAGCGCGTAATCGTAGAGAGAATTTCCTTTGTAGTTGCAGTCTTTCATTGCTGTACAGTAAAACAGTTGTGGCATGCATGTAGATTTGCACCAAGTATTTCGCAGCTGCGCTTGCAATTAAGTAGATATTATTTTCAGTGCTATGTTAATGTGTTCTCTTATTTTTGCTCTTCAAATTGTGCTTTTCTGTGTTATCGTGTGAACTATTGTGACAATAATGGCGTGTGAAAAACGTAACTCTAGGCTCCAAAGTAAACTGAGAAATAATAGTGACGACGAGCGTAGCTTATCGGCACCACTGTGTAATGAATTAACAGATATTCGAAGTAGTAATTTGGTAATTGTGCATAGGGAAATGGAGCAGGCGGCAAATAATGGCGAATACAGTGAAACAATTATTGAACAGGGAAGCATTATCGATCGTTCGGTCGGCAACAGCTCGCCTCAGGAAGCCGTAATGACAGGACACAATCTTGCAAATACTGTAGATTCAGGTTTTGGGTCCTCACCGTTTTCTCAAATAAGTCAAGACACATTTTCTGCTTGTCAAAATGTGAATGTTGCCGGTGCAAATTCACTGCCGAAAAGCACTGAGGAACATGTTTCAGACACCAGTGCATTGTTATTACAATTAATACAACAAATGGGACAAACACAGCAAAAGCTTCAAAAGTTAGACACAATGGAACAAAATCTTCAAAAGTTAGACACATTGGAACAAAATCTTCAAAAGTTAGACACAATGGAACAAAATCTTCGGAAGTTGGACACCACGCTTGAACAAACACGTGAAGATTTAACTACTGACTTACATAACATTGAATCGAAATGCAAAATGTCTGTAATGACGTAAAAACACAAATTTGTGTGCATTTTCAACCTATTTTTTCGCGGCATGAAAATGCATTACAGAATCACGAAGCAGCCATAAAAGAACTGCAAACTATTGTTCATGAAAATCATGAGACCTTGCAAGCTAAAATTGACTCAGTTGCATCTACCGATTCGGTTACGCAACTTGCAAAAACTCAGGAAAACTTAAAGGACACAGTAGATACTCTGAAAATTGGTACAGAAAGACACATGGAGGAAATTAGTTCATTATCAGAGAAAGTAGTTGAACTTTCGGATCAGCTAAATAATTTATCTACGAAGGTAGATGATAATCTGAATGACACAAAACCGGTAGTCTTTAATGACACAGAAGAGTGCGAATAAATTAAGAAATTCAAACAAAATCAGAATCAAATTAATACGCAACACCAAAGAGAAATCCGGGAAGTACAAGATCAGCTGACACAGGTAATACAAGAATTACGTATTTCAGAGGACACTCGTGTTCCAATACGGGAAGAGGGACATAGAAATACAGAACAGCTACAAAATAATAACACAGCGCTTTTCGGAAATTATGAAAGAAATTGGCAAGGTGCACCGAATTTTGAAATGGAACCGCCGAAACGACGTAACAATGACCGATATGCGACTCGTCGACACGATGATTTTGACTATAAGCTGTTCATTACTACACGTAAATTTAAAACATTTAAGAATTCTGGCAACGACATTCATCCACAAGCGTGGTTTCATCAATTCTCTCATTGTTTTCCGCCCAACTGGTCATTAGAACACAGATTAGAATTTATGTATGGCTACTTAGAGAATGAACCAGCTGTAAGAATGTGATCGGTCATTCACGATTGCCACAGTGAAGGAGAATTTTACCATGCCTTCCTCTCAGCATATTTGTCTCAAGCCACACAAGACCGAGTAAAACATGGCATCATAATGATGAAACATTTCGAACAATCTGAATTTTCCAGTCTTGTGAAATATTTTGAAGACATGTTGCACAAGAATCAGTACCTGTCAAACCCATACAGCCCCTCAGAACTCATCCGCATTTGCTTAATCAAATTACCTGAACATTTACGGCATATTATTTTGGCAGGACGTTGCAAAGACGACATTCAAGCTTTTCAGGGACTCTTACAAGAATTAGCAATTGACACTGACAATCGCGGAACGCGAAAACAGGAACACAACATTTACAGGTCACATCCGTCACAATTCCGTGATGAAAGAAATAATAACTGGACACGACAAGGCTATTCTCACAACACAAATTGTGACCAAAACAGACACCACCCGTATGACAACCGTTGGCAGAGTAGTAATAATTACAGGGAAAGATCACCTCTCTGCAGTAATGACTATCACAGAGACAATCAGAGGAACAGACAATATGGGAACCAAAATAAATATTATCAGGGGAGACAGAATAACTTTAGATGCAACGGTCCAGTGCGCAGTTACGATTCAGGGAGAAATTCTCCACCACGTGACCGACAAGAAAGAAACTATGGAATCTACCGACATGACGACAGACGATATGATCGTAACGACAGACCTGAACTGCATCAGAACTGGCGGGATTCAAACAGAGCAGGGCCCTCTCGACAAGGTGAATTTGTAGAAGTTAGGTCTCCAAATCCCAATAACGACACGCATCAACAAAGAGACAATAGGTAATGACTCATACTATTGGCAGCCACAAAACGTATGTATGAAACTGACGACGCAGCTGCCGTAGCTAGTAATTACTTAAAAATGGAAGACATTAGGGACATCTTACTCCAGGAACACGATGTAAAACATAACAACATTGCAAATCCTGTGATTCACATTACAGTAAATGATGTAAAATTTACGGCAGTACTTGACTCTGGCAGTCCCATTTCAGTAATTAGTGAAACAGCCTTTAGCAAATGCAACAAATCGAACGATTGCCCCACACTTCCGTTACGTAAGATTAAATTACAAGGTGCAATCTTTGGAAAAAGTGTAGATGTACGCCAACAAACCAACTTAGAATTCTTTTGTCAAAGCCACAGCTTCTCTATGAACTTTCTTATTGTTCCATTATTGTCGACGGAAATTATACTGGGAGTAGACTTTTGGAATGAATACAAAGCAATCTTAAACTTTCACAATGCTGAAATAAGTTTAGAGAAAGAAGGTAAGTCAATAGATTTGAAATTTGAAGATTGGCTCTCAAACCATGACGAGGAAATTAATCGCCTTTACCTTCTGTTAGACAACAGTTCGGAATTTTTTACGAAACTAGACACTAACAATCACTCTGCAAGTACTGACAGGGATGATATCGACGGCATATTTGAAACTAATGAGTTAATTCAGAATAAAATTCAAACAATTGACAATTGTAATGACAGTGATAGGCAGGACCTTTTTGAGATTTTACAAGCACATACCACAGTTTTTACTCACAAAACAGGAACAATCAAGGGATTTCAATACCAATTTCGTGTTCGTGAGCATACTAAATTTTGTGTTAGACCATACGTAATTCCAGCACATTATAGGGACCGTGTTAGAACAGAAATATAATCTATGTTTGACAAGGGGATTATTGAGCCTGCAGTAAGCTCATACAACAATCCATTACATGTTGTTGAGAAGAAAAATGGATCGATCAGGCTTGTCTTAGATTCGAGACAAATCAATACTATTATTATTACTGAAACAGACAGGCCGCAAACGTTGGAAGAACTTCTTCAAAATTTTAATGGTGTAAAAGTGTTGTCTTCCATTGATCTCAGATCCAGCTTTTATCAGATCGAACTTCATACAGAATGTAGAAAATACACAGTTTTCCTTTGTTTCGGCGTTTGTTATCAGTTTCGGAAACTTCCTTTTGGTTTGAACATTTCTTCGGCAGCATTCATTCGCAGGCTAAATTCCATATTACCTGAGTTCTTAAAACGTCACATCACCTTATATGTTGACGATATTCTGATAGCAGAAGCCTCATGGGAACAACATAATCGCATCCTCAACAGTTTGTTACGTATTTTTGCAGAATCTGGAATTACAGTTAACTTGGAAAAGTCTGAATTCGGTAGGACAAAGGTGAAGTTTTTGGGACATATTATTTCTTCTGAAGGCATTCAGCAGGATCCTGAAAAGTTAGAAGCAATCAGAGCCATTCCAGTTCCATCCACAAAAAAACAAGTCCGCAGTTTTCTAGGTCTCGTAAAATTTTTACCGTCGTTTGCTGAATATGCAAATTCTAGTTACACCAAAACTTTGTTCTCTCACTGGAAAAAATACTATTTGGAACTGGGACGAACAGGCACAGTTGGAATTCAATTCTTTGAAAGAAGCGTTACTTAACGCGCCAATACTAGCTCATCCAGATTTGTCACAAGATTTCTGCCTTAGCACGGATTCTTCTAAAGTCGGTCTTGGTGCCCATTTATTTCAAGAAGCCGCAGAAAATGACACTAATGTTCAGAAAACCATTGCTTTTGATAGCCGAGTGCTAACAAAATCCGAAAAAAATAATTCCGTTACTGAATTAGAAGCTTTAGCTATCGTTTGGGCATTTAACAAATTCCGTTTCTTTCTTTCTGGTAAGCACGTAAAAGTATACAGTGATCATCGTGCATTACAATTTCTTATGTCTTCAAAATTAAATCATGACAGGTTAAAACGTTGGGCATTGTTTCTGCAAGAATTCCACTTCACAATAGTCTACATTCCCGGCAAGGAGAACATTGTTGCGGACGCACTGTCACGCGCACCGGCTGGGCTTGAGAAAAGTAACACAGAAGGCAACCTCGAGAAAAATTTCAGTATTGTTTACATTCAGAAAGTCGCCTTTGAAAACTTCATCTCCAC